>NC_088384.1:47870000-48495000 GCF_037993035.2 Macaca fascicularis | reverse complement strand
TCTCACAGAGTTACAGCTTTCCCCTCAAGAAGACATTCGCTAAGACAGTTCTTGTGGAATTGGCAAAGAGATATTTGGAAGCCCATAGAGGGCTATGGTGAAAAAGGAAATATCCTCAGATGAAATCTGGAAAGAAGCTTTCTGAGAAACCGCTTAGTGTTCTGGTAATTCATCTCACAGAGTTACATCTGTATTTCGTGGATCTCTTTGATAGCCTTTTTTCTGTGAAATCTGAGACCAGATATTTCGGATCCCTTTGAAGACTATAGGGAGAAGGAAATATCCTCCGATTACAAAGAGAAAGAAGCTTTCTGAGAAACTTCTTTGTGTTCTGTGAAATCATCTCACAGAGTTACAGCTTTCCCCTCAAGAAGCCTTTCGCTAAGACAGTTCTTGTGGAATTGGCAAACTGATATTTGGAAGCCCATAGAGGGCTATGGTGAAAAAGGAAATATCCTCAGATGAAATCTGGAAAGAAGCTTTCTGAGAACCTGCTAAGTGTTCGGTTAATTCATCTCACAGAGTTACATCTGTATTTCGTGGATCTCTTTGCTAGCCGTATTTCTGTCGAATCTGAGAACAGATATTTCGGATCCCATTGAAGACCATAGGGCCAAAGGAAATATCCTCCGATAACAAACAGAAAGAAGCTTTCTGAGAAACTTCTTTGTGTTCTGTGAAATAATCTCACAGAGTTACAGCATTCCCCTCAAGAACCCTTTCGCTAAGACAGTTCTTGTGGAATTGGCAAAGTGGTTTTGGGAAACCCATAGAGGGCTATGGTGAAAAAGGAAATAACCTCAGATGAAATCTGTAAAGAAGCTTTCTGAGAAACTGATTAGTGTTTGATTAATTCATCTCACAGAGTTACATCTGTATTTCGTGGATCTCTTTGGTAGCCTTATTTCTGTGGAATCTGAGAACAGATATTTCGGATCCCTTTGAAGACTATAGGGCCAAAGGAAATATGCTCCGATAACAAAGAGAAACAAGCTTTCTGAGAAACTTCTTTGCGTTCTGTGAAATCATCTCACAGAGTTACAGCTTTCCTCGAAAGAAGCCTTTCGCTAAGACAGTTCTCTTGGAATTGGCAAAGTGATATTTGGAAGCCCATAGAGGGCTATGGTGAAAAACGAAATATCCTCAGATGAAATCTGGAAAGAAGATTTCTGAGAAACTGCTTAGTGTTCTGTTAATTCATCTCAGAGAGTTACATCTGTATTTCGTGGATCTCTTTGCTACCCTTATTTCTGTGGAATCTGAGAACAGATATTTCGGATCCCTTTGAAGACTATAGGGCCAAAGGAAATATCCTCCGATTACAAAGAGAAAGAAGCTTTCTGAGAAACTTCTTTGTGTTCTGTGAAATCATCTCACAGAGTTACAACTTTCCCCTCAAGAAGCCTTTCTCTAAGACAGTTCTTGTGGAATTGGCAAAGTGATATTTGGAAGCCCATAGAGGGCTATGGTGAAAAAGGAAATATTCTCAGATGAAATCTGGAAAGAAGCTTTCTGAGAAACTGCTTAGTGTTCTGTTCATTCATCTCACAGAGTTACATGTGTATTTCGTCGATCTCTTTACTAGCCTTATTTCTGTGAAATCTGAGAACAGGTAATTCAGATCCCTTTGAAGACTATAGGGCCAAAGGTAATATCCTCCGATTACAAAGAGAAAGAAGCTTTCTTAGAAACTTCTTTGTGTTCTGTGAAATCATCTCACAGAGTTACAGCTTTCCTCGAAAGAAGCCTTTCGCTAAGACAGTTCTCTTGGAATTGGCAAAGTGATATTTGGAAGCCCATAGAGGGCTATGGTGAAAAAGGAAATATCCTCAGACGAAATCTGGAAAGAAGCTTTCTGAGAAACTGCTTAGTGTTCTGTTAATTCATCTCACAGAGTTACATCTGTATTTCGTGGATCTCTTTCCTAGCCTTATTTCTATGGAATCTGATAACAGATATTTCGGATCCCATTGAAGACTATAGGGCCAAAGGAAATATCCTCCGATAACAAAGAGCAAGAAGCTTTCTGAGAAACTTCTTTGCGTTCTGTGAAATCATCTCACAGAGTTACAGCTTTCCCCTCAAGAAGTCTTTCGCTAAGAGAGTTCCTGTGGAATTGGCAAAGTGATATTTGGAAGCCCCTAGAGGGCTATGGTGAAAAAGGAAATATCCTCAGATGAAATCTGGAAAGAAGCTTTCTGAGAAACTGCTTAGTGTTCTGTTAATTCATCTCACAGAGTTACATCTGTATTTCGTGGATCTCTTTGCTAGCCTTATTTCTGTGAAATCTGAGAACAGATATTTCGGATCCCTTTGAAGACTATAGGGCCAAAGGAAATATCCTCCGTTAACAAAGAGAAAGAAGCTTTCTGAGAAACTTCTTTGTGTTCTGTGAAATCATCTCACAGAGTTACAGCTTTCCCCTCAAGAAGCCTTTCGCTAAGACAGTTCTTGTGGAATTGGCAAAGTGATATTTGGAAGCCCATAGAGGGCTATGGTGAAAAAGGAAATATCCTCAGATGAAATCTGGAAAGAAGCTTTCTGAGAAACTGCTAAGTGTTCGGTTAATTCATCTCACAGAGTTACATCTCTATTTCGTGGATCTCTTTGCTAGCCGTATTTCTGTCGAATCTGAGAACAGATATTTCAGATCCCTTTGAAGACCATAGGGCCAAAGGAAATATCCTCCGATAACAAAGAGAAAGAAGCTTTCTGAGAAACTTCTTTGCATTCTGTGAAATCATCTCACAGAGTTACAGCTTTCCCCTCAAGAACCCTTTCGCTAAGACAGTTCTTGTGGTATTGGCAAAGTGATATTTGGAAGCCCATAGAGAGCTCTGGTGAAAAAGGAAATATCCTCAGATGAAATCTTGAAAGAAGCTTTCTGAGAAACTGCTTAGTGTTCGGTTAATTCATCTCAGAGAGTTACATCTGTATTTCGTGGATCTCTTTGCTAGCCTTATTTCTGTGGAATCTGAGAACAGATACTTCGGATCCCATTGAAGAATATAGGGCCGAAGGAAATATCCTCCGATAAAAAAGAGAAAGAAGCTTTCTGAGAAACTTCTTTGTGTTCTGTGACAATATCTCACAGAGTTACAGCTTTCCCCTAAAGAAGCCTTTCACTAAGACAGTTCTTGTGGAATTGGCAAGGTGATATTTGGAAGCCCATAGAGTGCTATGGTGAAAAGGGAAATAACCTCAGATGAAATCTTGAAAGAAGCTTTCTGAGAAACTGCTTAGTGTTCGGTTAATTCATCTCACAGAGTTACATCTGTATTTCGTGGATCTCTTTGCTAGCCTTATTTCTGTGGAATCTGAGAACAGATATTTCGGATCCCTTTGAAGACTACAGGGCCAAAGGAAATATCCTCCGATAACAAAGAGAAAGAAGATTTCTGAGAAACTTCTTTGCGTTCTGTGAAATCATCTCACAGAGTTACAGCTTTCCCCTCAAGAAGCCTTTCGCTAAGACACTTCTTGTGGAATTGGCAAGGTGATATTTGGAAGCCCATAGAGGGCTATGGTGAAAAAGGAAATATCCTCAGAAGAAATCTGGAAAGAAGCTTTCTGAGAAACTGCTTAGTGTTCTGTTAATTCATCTCACAGAGTTACATCTATATTTCGTGGATCTCTTTGGTAGCCTTATGTCTGTGGAATCTGAGAACAGATATTTCGGATCCCACTGAAGTCTATAGGGCCAAAGGAAATATCCTCCGATAACAAAGAGAAAGAAGTTTTCTGAGAAACTTCTTTGCATTCTGTGAAATCATCTCACAGAGTTACAGCTTTCCCCTCAAGAAGCCTTTCGCTAAGACAGTTCTTGTGGAATTGGGAAAGTGATATTTGGAAGCCCATAGAGGGCTATAGTGAAAAAGGAAATATCCTCAGATGAAATCTGGAAAGAAGCTTTCTGAGAAACTGCTAAGTGTTCGGTTAATTCATCTCACAGAGTTACATCTGTATTTCGTGGATCTCTTTGCTTGCCTTATTTCTGTGGAATCTGAGAACAGATATTTCGGACCCATTGAAGAGCATAGGGCCAAAGGAAATATCCTCCGATAACAAAGAGAAAGAAGCTTTCTGAGAAACTTCTTATGTTCTGTGAAATCATCTCACAGAGTTACAGCTTTCCCCTCAAGAAGCCTTTCGCTAAGACAGTTCTTGTGGAATTGGCAAAGTGATATTTGGAAGCCCATAGAGGGCTATGGTGAAAAAGGAAATAACCTCAGATGAAATCTGGAAAGCAGCTTTCTGAGAAACTGCTTAGTGTTCTGTTAATTCATCTCAGAGAGTTACATCTGTATTTCTTTGATCTCTTTGCTAGCCTTATTTCTGTGGAATCTGAGAACAGATATTTCGGATCCCTTTGAAGACTATAGGGCCAAAGGAAATATCCTACGATTACAAAGAGAAAGAAGCTTTCGTAGAAACTTCTTTGTGTTCTGTGAAATCATCTCACAGAGTTACAGCTTTCCCCTCAAGAAGCCTTTCGCTAAGACAGTTCTTGTGGAATTGGCAAAGAGATATTTGGAAGCCCATAGAGGGCTATGGTGAAAAAGGAAATATCCTCAGATGAAATCTGGAAAGAAGCTTTCTGAGTAACTGCTTAGTGTTCTGTTCATTCATCTCACGGAGTTACATCTGTATTTCGTGGATCTCTTTACTAGCCTTATTTTTGTGGAATCTGAGAACAGGTATTTCAGATCCCTTTGAAGACTATAGGGCCAAATTTAATATCCTCCGATTACAAAGAGAAAGAAGCTTTCTTAGAAACTTCTTTGTGTTCTGGAAATCATCTCACAGAGTTACAGCTTTCCCCTAGGGAAGTCTTTCGCTAAGACAGTTCTTGTGGAATTGGCAAAGTGATATTTGGAAGCCCATAGAGGGCTATGGTGAAAGAGGAAATATCCTCAGATGTAATCTGGAAAGAAGCTTTCTTAGAAACTGCCTAGTGTTCTGTTAATTCATCTCACAGGGTTACATATGTATTTCGTGGATCTCTTTGGTAGCCTTATTTCTGTGGAATCTGATAACAGATATTTCGGATCCCATTGAAGACTATAGGGCCAAAGGAAATATCCTCCGATATCAAAGAGAAAGAAGCTTTCTGAGAAACTTCTTCGCGTTCTGTGAAATCATCTCACAGAGTTACAGCTTTCCCCTCAAGAAGCCTTTCGCTAAGACAGTTCTTGTGGAATTGGCAAAGTGATATTTGAAAGCCCATAGAGGGCTATGGTGAAAAAGGAAATATCCTCAGATGAAATCTGGAAAGAAGCTTTCTGAGAAACTGCTTAGTGTTCTGTTAATTCATCTCACAGAGTTACAGCTTTCCCCTCAAGAAGACTTTCACTAAGACAGTTCTTGTGGAATTGGCAAAGTGATATTTGGAAGCCCATAGAGGGCTAGGGTGAAAAAGGATATATCCTCAGATGAAATCTGGAAAGAAGCTTTCTGAGAGACTGCTTAGTGTTCTGTTAATTCATCTCAGAGTTACATCTGTATTTCGTGGATCTCTTTTCTAGCCTTATTTCTGTGGAATCTGAGAACAGATATTTCGGATCCCATTGAAGACTATAGATCCATAGGAAATATCCTCCGATAACAAAGAGAAAGAAGCTTTCTGAGAAACACCTTTGCGTTCTGTGAAATCATCTCACAGAGTTACAGCTTTCCCCTCAAGAAGCCTTTCGCTAAGACAGTTCTTGTGGAATTGGCAAGGTGATATTTGGAAGCCCGTAGTGGGCTATGGTGAAAAAGGAAATATCCTCAGATGAAATCTGGAAAGAAGCTTTCTGAGAAACTGCTTAGTGTTCTGTTAATTCATCTCACAGAGTTACATCTGTATTACGTGGATCTCTTTGCTAGCCTTATTTCTGTGGAATCTGAGAACAGATATTTCGGATCCCTTTAAAGACTATATGGCCAAAGGAAATATCCTCCGATAACAAAGAGAAAGAAGCTTTCTGAGAAACTTCTTTGTGTTCTGTGAAATCATCTCACAGAGTTACAGCTTTCCCCTCAAGAAGCCTTTCGCTAAGACAGTTCTTGTGGAATTGGCAAAGTGATATTTGGAAGCCCATAGAGGGCTATGGTGAAAAAGGAAATATCCTCAGATGAAATCTGGAAAGAAGCTTTCTGAGAAACTGCTTAGTGTTCTGTTCATTCATCTCACAGAGTTACATCTGTATTTCGTGGATCTCTTTGCTAGCCTTATTTCTGTGGAATCTGAGAACAGATATTTCGGATCCCATTGAAGACTATAGGGCCAAAGGAAATATCCTCCGATAACAGAGAGAAAGAAGCTTTCTGAGAAACTTCTTTGCGTTCTGTGAAATCATCTCACAGAGTTACAGCTTTCCCCTCAAGAAGACATTCGCTAAGACAGTTCTTGTGGAATTGGCAAAGAGATATTTGGAAGCCCATAGAGGGCTATGGTGAAAAAGGAAATATCCTCAGATGAAATCTGGAAAGAAGCTTTCTGAGAAACCGCTTAGTGTTCTGGTAATTCATCTCACAGAGTTACATCTGTATTTCGTGGATCTCTTTGATAGCCTTTTTTCTGTGAAATCTGAGACCAGATATTTCGGATCCCATTGAAGACTATAGGGAGAAGGAAATATCCTCCGATTACAAAGAGAAAGAAGCTTTCTGAGAAACTTCTTTGTGTTCTGTGAAATCATCTCACAGAGTTACAGCTTTCCCCTCAAGAAGCCTTTCGCTAAGACAGTTCTTGTGGAATTGGCAAACTGATATTTGGAAGCCCATAGAGGGCTATGGTGAAAAAGGAAATATCCTCAGATGAAATCTGGAAAGAAGCTTTCTGAGAACCTGCTAAGTGTTCGGTTAATTCATCTCACAGAGTTACATCTGTATTTCGTGGATCTCTTTGCTAGCCGTATTTCTGTCGAATCTGAGAACAGATATTTCGGATCCCATTGAAGACCATAGGGCCAAAGGAAATATCCTCCGATAACAAACAGAAAGAAGCTTTCTGAGAAACTTCTTTGTGTTCTGTGAAATAATCTCACAGAGTTACAGCATTCCCCTCAAGAACCCTTTCGCTAAGACAGTTCTTGTGGAATTGGCAAAGTGGTTTTGGGAAACCCATAGAGGGCTACGGTGAAAAAGGAAATAACCTCAGATGAAATCTGTAAAGAAGCTTTCTGAGAAACTGATTAGTGTTTGATTAATTCATCTCACAGAGTTACATCTGTATTTCGTGGATCTCTTTGGTAGCCTTATTTCTGTGGAATCTGAGAACAGATATTTCGGATCCCTTTGAAGACAATAGGGCCAAAGGAAATATGCTCCGATAACAAAGAGAAACAAGCTTTCTGAGAAACTTCTTTGCGTTCTGTGAAATCATCTCACAGAGTTACAGCTTTCCTCGAAAGAAGCCTTTCGCTAAGACAGTTCTCTTGGAATTGGCAAAGTGATATTTGGAAGCCCATAGAGGGCTATGGTGAAAAACGAAATATCCTCAGATGAAATCTGGAAAGAAGATTTCTGAGAAACTGCTTAGTGTTCTGTTAATTCATCTCAGAGAGTTACATCTGTATTTCGTGGATCTCTTTGCTACCCTTATTTCTGTGGAATCTGAGAACAGATATTTCGGATCCCTTTGAAGACTATAGGGCCAAAGGAAATATCCTCCGATTACAAAGAGAAAGAAGCTTTCTGAGAAACTTCTTTGTGTTCTGTGAAATCATCTCACAGAGTTACAACTTTCCCCTCAAGAAGCCTTTCTCTAAGACAGTTCTTGTGGAATTGGCAAAGTGATATTTGGAAGCCCATAGAGGGCTATGGTGAAAAAGGAAATATTCTCAGATGAAATCTGGAAAGAAGCTTTCTGAGAAACTGCTTAGTGTTCTGTTCATTCATCTCACAGAGTTACATGTGTATTTCGTCGATCTCTTTACTAGCCTTATTTCTGTGAAATCTGAGAACAGGTAATTCAGATCCCTTTGAAGACTATAGGGCCAAAGGTAATATCCTCCGATTACAAAGAGAAAGAAGCTTTCTTAGAAACTTCTTTGTGTTCTGTGAAATCATCTCACAGAGTTACAGCTTTCCTCGAAAGAAGCCTTTCGCTAAGACAGTTCTCTTGGAATTGGCAAAGTGATATTTGGAAGCCCATAGAGGGCTATGGTGAAAAAGGAAATATCCTCAGACGAAATCTGGAAAGAAGCTTTCTGAGAAACTGCTTAGTGTTCTGTTAATTCATCTCACAGAGTTACATCAGTATTTCGTGGATCTCTTTCCTAGCCTTATTTCTATGGAATCTGATAACAGATATTTCGGATCCCATTGAAGACTATAGGGCCAAAGGAAATATCCTCCGATAACAAAGAGAAAGAAGCTTTCTGAGAAACTTCTTTGCGTTCTGTGAAATCATCTCACAGAGTTACAGCTTTCCCCTCAAGAAGTCTTTCGCTAAGAGAGTTCCTGTGGAATTGGCAAAGTGATATTTGGAAGCCCCTAGAGGGCTATGGTGAAAAAGGAAATATCCTCAGATGAAATCTGGAAAGAAGCTTTCTGAGAAACTGCTTAGTGTTCTGTTAATTCATCTCACAGAGTTACATCTGTATTTCGTGGATCTCTTTGCTAGCCTTATTTCTGTGAAATCTGAGAACAGATATTTCGGATCCCTTTGAAGACTATAGGGCCAAAGGAAATATCCTCCGTTAACAAAGAGAAAGAAGCTTTCTGAGAAACTTCTTTGTGTTCTGTGAAATCATCTCACAGAGTTACAGCTTTCCCCTCAAGAAGCCTTTCGCTAAGACAGTTCTTGTGGAATTGGCAAAGTGATATTTGGAAGCCCATAGAGGGCTATGGTGAAAAAGGAAATATCCTCAGATGAAATCTGGAAAGAAGCTTTCTGAGAAACTGCTAAGTGTTCGGTTAATTCATCTCACAGAGTTACATCTCTATTTCGTGGATCTCTTTGCTAGCCGTATTTCTGTCGAATCTGAGAACAGATATTTCAGAACCCTTTGAAGACCATAGGGCCAAAGGAAATATCCTCCGATAACAAAGAGAAAGAAGCTTTCTGAGAAACTTCTTTGCATTCTGTGAAATCATCTCACAGAGTTACAGCTTTCCCCTCAAGAAGCCTTTCGCTAAGACACTTCTTGTGTAATTGGCAAAGTGATATTTGGAAGCCCATAGAGGGCTATGGTGAAAAAGGAAATAACCTCAGATGAAATCTGTAAAGAAGCCTTCTGAGAAACTGCTTAGTGTTCGGTTAATTCATCTCACAGAGCTACATCTGTATTTCGTGGATCTCTTTGCTAGCCTTATTTCTCTGGAATCTGAGAACAGGTATTTCAGATCCCATTGAAGACTATAGGGCCAAAGGAAATATCCTCCGATTACAAAGAGAAAGAAGCTGTCTTAGAAACTTCTTTGCATTCTGTGAAATCATCTCAAAGAGTTACAGCTTTCGCCTCAAGAAGCCTTTCGCTAAGACAGTTCTTGTGGAATTGGCAAAGTGATATTAGGAAGCCCTTAGTGGGATATGGTGAGAAAGGAAATATCCTCAGATGAAATCTGCAAAGAAGCTTTCTGAAAAACTGCTTAGTGTTCTGTTAATTCATCTCATAGAATTACATCTGTATGTCATGGATTTCTTTGCTAGCCTTATTTCTGTGGAATCTGATAATAGATATTTCGGATCCTTTGAAGAATATAGGGCCAAAGGAAATATCCTCCAATAACAAAGAGAAAGAAGCTTTCTGAAAAATTTCTTTGTGTTCTGTGAAATCATCTGACAGAGTTTCAGCTTTCCCTCAAGAAGCCTTTCGCTAAGACATTTCTTGTGGAATTGGCAAAGTGATATTTGGAAGCCCATAGAGGGCTATGTTGAAAAAGGAAATATCCTCAGATGAAATCTGGAAAGAAGCTTTCTGAGAAACGGCTTAGTGTTCTGTTAATTCATCTCACAGAGTTACATCTGTATTTCGTGGATCTCTTTGCTAGCCTTATTTCTGTGGAATGTCAGAACAGATATTTCGGATCCCATTGAAGACTATAGGGACAAAGGAAATATCCTCCGATTACAAAGAGAAAGAAGCTTTCTGAGAAACTTCTTTGTGTTCTGTGAAATCATCTCACAGAGTTACAGCTTTCCCCTGAAAAAGCATTTCGCTAAGACAGTTCTTGTGGAATTGGCAAAGTGATATTTGGAAGCCCATAGAGTGCTATGGTGAAAAAGGAAATATCCTCAGATGAAATCTGGAAAGAAGCTTTCTGAGAAACTGCTTAGTGTTCTGTTAATTCATCTCACAGAATTACATCTGTGTTTCACGGATTTCTTTGCTAGCCTTATTTCTGTGGAATCTGAGAACAGATATTTCCGATCCCTTTGAAGACTATGGGGCCAAAGGAAATATCCTCCGATAACAAAGAGAAAGAAGCTTTCTGAGAAATTTCTTTGTGTTCTGTGAAATCATCTACCAGAGTTACAGCTTACCTCTCAAGAAGCCTTTCGCTAAGACAGTTCTTGTGGAATTGGCAAAGTGACATTTGGAAGCCCATAGAGGGCTATGGTGAAAAAGGAAATATCCTCAGATGAAATCTGGAAAGAAGCTTTCTGAGAAACCGCATAGTGTTCGGTTAATTCATCTCTCAGAGTTACATCTGTATTTCGTGGTTCTCTTTGCTAGCCTTAATTCTGTGGAATCTGAGAACAGATATTTCGGATCCTTTTGAAGACTATAGGGCCAAAGGAAATATCCTCCGATAACAAAGAGAAAGAAGCTTTCTGAGAAACTTCTTTTCGTTCTGTGAAATCATCTCTCAGAGTTACAGCTTTCCCCTCAAGAAGCCTTTTGCTAAAACAGTTCTTGTGGAATTGGCAAAGTGATATTTGGATGCCCTTAGAGGGCTATGGTGAAAAAGGAAGTATCCTCAGATGAAATCTTGAAAGAAGCTTTCTGAGAAACTGCTTAGTGTTCTGTAATTCAACTCACAGAGTTACATCTGTATTGCGTGGATCTCTTTGCTAGCCTTAATTCTGTGGAATCTGAGAACAGGTATTTCAGATCCCATTGAAGACTATAGTGCCAAAGGAAATATCCTCCGATTATAAAGAGAAAGAAGCTTTCTGAGAAACTTCATTGTGTTCTGTAAAATCATCTCACAGAGTTACAGCTTTCCCTTCAAGAAGCCTTTCGCTAAGACAGTTCTTGGGGAATTGGCAAAGTGATATTTGGAAGCCCATAGAGGGCTATGGTGAAAAAGGAATATCCTCAGATGAAATCTGGAAAGAAGCTTTCTGAGAAACTGCTTAGTGTTCTGTTAATTCATCTCACAGAGTTTCATCTGTATTTCGTGGATCTCTTTGCTAGCCTTATTTCTGTGGAATCTGAGAACAGATATTTCGGATCCCTTTGAAGACTATAGGGCCAAAGGAAATATCCTCCGATAACAAAGAGAAAGAAGCTTTCTGAGAAACTTCTTTGTGTTCTGTGAAATCATCTCACAGAGTTACAGCTTTCCCCTCAAGAAGCCTTTCGCTAAGACAGTTCTTGTGGAATTGGCAAAGTGATATTTGGAAGCCCATAGAGGGCTATGGTGAAAAAGGAATATCCTCAGATGAAATCTGGAAAGAAGCTTTCTGAGAAACTGCTTAGTGTTCTGTTAATTCATCTCACAGAGTTACATCTGTATTTCGTGGATCTCTTTGCTAGCCTTATTTCTGTGGAATCTGAGATCAGATATTTCGGATCCCCTTGAAGATCACAGGGCCAAAGGAAATATCCTCTGATAACAAAGAGAAAGAAGCTTCCTGAGAAACTTCTTTGCGTTCTGTGAAATCAACTCACAGAGTTACAGCTTTCCCCTCAAGAAGCCATTCGCTAAGAGAGTTCTTGTGGAATTGGCAAAGTGATATTTGGAAGCCCATAGAGGGCTATGGTGAAAAAGGATATATCCTCAGATGAAATCTGGAAAGAAGCTTTCTGAGAAACTGCTTAGTGTTCTGTTAATTCATCTCACAGAGTTACATCTGTATTTCGTGGATCTCTTTGCTAGCCTTATTTCTGTGGAATCTGAGACAGATATTTCGGATCCCTTTGAAGACTATAGGGACAAAGGAAATATCCTCCGATAACAAAGAGAAAGAAGCTTTCTGAGAAACTTCTTTGTGTTCTGTGAAATCATCTCACAGAGTTACAGCTTTCCCCTCAAGAAGCCTTTCGCTAAGACAGTTCTTGTGGAATTGGCAAAGTGATATTTGGAAGCCCATAGAGGGCTATGGTGAAAAAGGAAATGTCCTCAGATGAAATCTGGAAAGAAGCTTTCCGAGAAACTGCTTAGTGTTCGGTTAATTCATCTCAGAGAGTTACATCTGTATTTCGTGGATCTCTTTGCTACCCTTATTTCTGTGGAATCTGAGAACAGGTATTTCAAATCCCATTGAAGACTATAGGGCCAAAGGAAATATCCTCCGATTACAAAGAGAAAGAAGCTTTCTTAGAAACTTCTTTGTGTTCTGTGAAATCATCTCACAGAGTTACAGCTTTCCCCTCAAGAAGCCTTTCGTTAAGACATTTCCTGTGGAATTGGCAAAGTGATATTTGGAAGCCCATAGAGGGCTATGGTGAAAAAGGAAATATCCTCAGATGAAATCTGGAAAGAAGCTTTCTGAGAAACTGCTTAGTGTTCTGTTAATTCATCTCACAGAGTTACATCTGTATTTCTTGGATCTCTTTGCTAGCCTTGTTTCTGTGGAATCTGAGAACAGATATTTCGGATCCCATTGATGACTATAGGGCCAAAGGAAATATCCTCCCATAACAAAGAGAAAGAAGCTTTCTGAGAAACTTCTTTGCGTTCTGTGAAATCATCTCACAGAGTTACAGCTTTCCCCTCAAGAAGCCTTTCGCTAAGACAGTTCTTGTGGAATTGGCAAAGTGATATTTGGAAGCCCATAGAGGGCTATGGTGAAAAAGGAAATATCCTCAGATGAAATCTGGAAAGAAGCTTTCTGAGAAACTGCTTAGTGTTCTGTTAATTCATCTCACAGAGTTACATCTGTATTTCGTGGATCTCTTTGCTAGCCTTATTTCTGTGGAATCTGATTACAGATATTTCGGATCCCATTGAAGACTATAGGGCCAAAGGAAATATCCTCCGATAACAAAGAGAAAGATGCTTTCTGAGAAACTTTTTTGCGTTCTGTGAAATCATCTCACAGAGTTACAGATTTCCCCTCAAGAAGCCTTTCGCTAAGACAGTTCTTGTGGAATTGGCAAGGTGATATTTGGAAGCCCATAGAGGGCTATGGTGAAAAAGGAAATATCCTCAGGTGAAATCTGGAAAGAAGCTTTCTGAGAAACTGCTTGGTGAAGATTTAATTCATCTCACAGAGTTACATCTGTATTTCGTGGATCTCTTTGCTAGCCTTATTTCTGTGGAATCTGAGAACAGATATTTCGGATCCCATTGAAGACTAGAGGCCAAAGGAAATATCCTCCGATAACAAAGAGAAAGAAGCTTTCTGAGAAACTTCTTAGCGTTCTGTGAAATCATCTCACAGAGTTACAGCTTTCCCCTCAAGAAGCCTTTCGCTAAGACAGTTCTTGTGGAATTGGCAAAGTGATATTTGGAAGCCCATAGAGGACTAGGGTGAAAAAGGAAATATCCTCAGATGAAATCTGGAAAGAAGCTTTCTGAGAAACTGCTAAGTGTTCGGTTAATTCATCTCACAGAGTTACATCTGTATTTCGGGGATCTCTTTTCTAGCCTTATTTCTGTGGAATCTGAGAACAGATATTTCGGATCCCTTTGAAGACTATAGGGCCAAAGGAAATATCCTCCGATAACAAAGAGAAAGAAGCTTTCTGAGAAACTTCTCTGCGTTCTGTGAAATCATCTCACAGAGTTACAGCTTTCCCCTCAAGAACCCTTTCGCTACGACAGTTCTTGTGGAATTGGCAAAGTGATACTTGGAAGCCCATAGAGGGCAATGGTGAAAAATGAAATATCCTCAGATGAAATCTGGAAAGAAGCTTTCTGAGAAACTGCTTAGACTTCGGTTAATTCATCTCACAGAGTTACATCTGTATTTCGTGGATCTCTTTGCTAGCCTTATTTCTGTGAAATCTGAGAGCAGGTATTTCAGATCCCTTTGAAGACTATAGGGCCAAAGGAAATATGCTCCGATAACAAAGAGAAAGAAGCTTTCTGAGAAACTTCTTTGCGTTCTGTGAAATCATCTCACAGAGTTACAGCTTTCCCCTCAAGAAGCCTTTCGATAAGACTGTTCTTGTGGAATTGGCAAAGTGATATTTGAAAGCCCATTGAGGGCTATGGTGAAAAAGGAAATATCCTTAGATGAAATCTGGAAAGAAGCTTTCTGGGAATCTGCTTAGTGTTCTGTTAATTCAACTCACAGAGTTACATCTGTATTTCGTGTATCTCATTGCTAGCCTTATTTCTGTGGAATCTGAGAACAGGAATTTCAGATCTCATTGGAGACTATAGGGCCAAAGGAAATATCCTCCGATTACAAAGAGAAAGAAGCTTTCTTAGAAACTTCTTTGTGTTCTGTGAAATCATCTCACAGAGTTACAGCTTTCCCCTCAAGAAGCCTTTCGCTAAGACAGTTCTTCTGGAATTGGCAAAGTGATATTTGGAAGCCCATAGAGGGCTATGGTGAAAAAGGAAGTATCCTCAGATGAAATCTGGAAAGACGCTTTCTGAGAAACTGCTTATTGTTCTGTTAATTCATATCACAGAGTTACATCTGTATTTCGTGGATCTCTTTGCTAGCCTTATTTCTGTGGTCTCTGAGAACCGATATTTCGGATCCCTTTGCAGAGTATAGGGCCAAAGGAAATATCCTCCGATAACAAAGAGAAAGAAGCTTTCTGAGAAACTTCTTTGTGTTCTGTTAAATCACCTCACAGAGTTACAGCTTTCCCCTCAAGAAGCCTTTCGCTAAGACAGTTCTTCTGGAATTGGCAAAGTGGTATTTGGAAGCCCATAGAGGGCTATGGTGAAAAAGGAAATATCCTCAGATAACATCTGGAAAGAAGCTTTCTAAGAAACTGCTTAGTGTTCTGTTAATTCATCTCACAGAGTTACATCTGTATTTCGTGGATCTCTTTCCTAGCCTTATTTCTGTGGAATCTGAGAACAGATATTTCGGATCCCATTGAAGACTATGGGGCCAAAGGAAATATCCTCCGATAACAAGGAGAAAGAAGCTTTCTGAGAAACTTCTTTGCGTTCTGTGAAATCATCTCACAGAGTTACAGCTTTCCCCTCAAGAAGCCTTTCGCTAAGACAGTTCTTGTGGAATTGGCAAAGTGATATTTGGAAGCCCTTAGAGGGCTATGGTGAAAAAGGAAATATCCTCAGATGAAATCTGGAAAGAAGCTTTCTGAGAAACTGCTTAGTGTTCTGTTAATTCATCTCTCAGAATTACATCTCTATTTCATGGATTTCTTTGCTAGCCTTATTTCTGTGGAATCTGAGAACAGATATTTCGGATCCCTTTGAAAACTATAGGGCCAAAGGAAATATCGTCCGATAACAAATAGAAAGAAGCTTTCTGAGAAATTTCTTTGTGTTCTGTGAAATCATCTCACAGAGTTACAGCTTTCCCCTCAAGAAGCCTTTCGCTAAGACAGTTCTTGTGGAATTGGCAAAGTGATATTTGGAAGCCCATAGAGGGCTATGGTGAAAAAGGAAATATCCTCAGATGAAATCTGGAAAGAAGCTTTCTGAGAAACTGCTTAGTGTTCGGTTAATTCAACTCACAGAGTAACATCTCTATTTCGTGGATCTCATTGCTAGCCTTATTTCTGTGGAATCTGAGAACAGATATTTCGGACCCCATTGAAGACTATAGGGCCAAAGGAAATATCCTCCGATTACAAAGAGAAAGAAGCCTTCTTAGAAACTTCTTTGCGTTCTGTGAAATCATCTCACAGAGTTACAGCTTTCACCTCAAGAAGCCTTTTGCTAAGACAGTTCTTGTGGAATTGGCAAAGTGATATTTGGAAGCCCATAGAGGGCTATGGTGAAAAAGGAAATATCCTCAGATGAAATCTGGGAAGAAGCTTTCTGAGAAACTGCTTAGTATTTGGTTCATTCATCTCACAGAGTTACATCAGTATTTCGTGGATCTCCTTGCTAGCCTTATTTCTGTGAAATCTGAGAACAGGTATTTCAGATCCCTTTGAAGACTATAGGGCCAAAGGAAATATCCTCCGATAACAAAGAGAAAGAAGCTTTCTGAGAAACTTCTTTGCGTTCTGTGAAATCATCTCACAGAGTTACAGCTTTCCCCTCAAGAAGCCTTTCGATAAGTCTGTTCTTGTGGAATTGGCAAAGTGATATTTGAAAGCCCATTGAGGGTATGGTGAAAAAGGAAATATCCTTAGATGAAATCTGGAAAGAAGCTTTCTGGGAATCTGCTTAGTGGTCTGTTAATTCAACTCACAGAGTTACATCTGTATTTCGTGGATCTCTTTGCTAGCCTTATTTCTGTGGAATCTGAGAACAGGAATTTCAGATCCCATTGAAGACTATAGGGCCAAAGGAAATATCCTCCGATTACAAAGAGAAAGAAGCTTTCTTAGAAACTTCTTTGTGTTCTGTGAAATCATCTCACAGAGTTACAGCTTTCCCCTCAAGAAGCCTTTCGCTAAGACAGTTCTTCTGGAATTGGCAAAGTGATATTTGGAAGCCCATAGAGGGCTATGGTGAAAAAGGAAGTATCCTCAGATGAAATCTGGAAAGAAGCTTTCTGAGAAACTGCTTAGTGTTCTGTTAATTCATATCACAGAGTTACATCTGTATTTCGTGGAACTCTTTGCTAGCCTTATTTCTGTGGAATCTGAGAACAGATATTTCGGATCCCTTCGCAGAGTATAGGGCCAAAGGAAATATCCTCCGATAACAAGGAGAAAGAAGCTTTCTGAGAAACTTCTTTGCGTTCTGTGAAACCATCTCACAGAGTTACAGCTTTCCCCTCAAGAAGCCTTTCGCTAAGACAGTTCTTGTGGAATTGGCAAAGTGATATTTGGAAGCCCTTAGAGGGCTATGGTGAAAAAGGAAATATCCTCAGATGAAATCTGGAAAGAAGCTTTCTGAGAAACTGCTTAGTGTTCTGTTAATTCATCTCTCAGAATTTCATCTCTATTTCATGGATTCCTTTGCTACCCTTATTTCTGTGGAATCTGAGAACAGGTATTTCAAATCCCATTGAAGACCATAGGGCCAAAGGAAATATCCTCCGATTACAAAGAGAAAGAAGCTTTCTTAGAAACTTCTTTGTGTTCTGTGAAATCATCTCACAGAGTTACAGCTTTCCCCTCAAGAAGCCTTTCGTTAAGACATTTCCTGTGGAATTGGCAAAGTGATATTTGGAAGCCCATAGAGGGCTATGGTGAAAAAGGAAATATCCTCAGATGAAATCTGGAAAGAAGCTTTCTGAGAAACTGCTTAGTGTTCTGTTAATTCATCTCACAGAGTTACATCTGTATTTCGTGGATCTCTTTGCTAGCCTTATTTCTGTGGAATCTGAGAACAGATATTTCGGATCCCATTGATGACTATAGGGCCAAAGGAAATATCCTCCCATAACAAAGAGAAAGAAGCTTTCTGAGAAACTTCTTTGCGTTCTGTGAAATCATCTCACAGAGTTACAGCTTTCCCCTCAAGAAGCCTTTCGCTAAGACAGTTCTTGTGGAATTGGCAAAGTGATATTTGGAAGCCCATAGAGGGCTATGGTGAAAAAGGAAATATCCTCAGATGAAATCTGGAAAGAAGCTTTCTGAGAAACTGCTTAGTGTTCTGTTAATTCATCTCACAGAGTTACATCTGTATTTCGTGGATCTCTTTGCTAGCCTTATTTCTGTGGAATCTGATTACAGATATTTCGGATCCCATTGAAGACTATAGGGCCAAAGGAAATATCCTCCGATAACAAAGAGAAAGATGCTTTCTGAGAAACTTTTTTGCGTTCTGTGAAATCATCTCACAGAGTTACAGATTTCCCCTCAAGAAGCCTTTCGCTAAGACAGTTCTTGTGGAATTGGCAAGGTGATATTTGGAAGCCCATAGAGGGCTATGGTGAAAAAGGAAATATCCTCAGGTGAAATCTGGAAAGAAGCTTTCTGAGAAACTGCTTAGTGAAGAGTTAATTCATCTCACAGAGTTACATCTGTATTTCGTGGATCTCTTTGCTAGCCTTATTTCTGTGAAATCTGAGAGCAGGTATTTCAGATCCCTTTGAAGACTATAGGGCCAAAGGAAATATCCTCCGATAACAAAGAGAAAGAAGCTTTCTGAGAAACTTCTTTGCGTTCTGTGAAATCATCTCACAGAGTTACAGCTTTCCCCTCAAGAAGCCTTTCGATAAGACTGTTCTTGTGGAATTGGCAAAGTGATATTTGAAAGCCCATTGAGGGCTATGGTGAAAAAGGAAATATCCTTAGATGAAATCTGGAAAGAAGCTTTCTGGGAATCTGCTTAGTGTTCTGTTAATTCAACTCACAGAGTTACATCTGTATTTCGTGGATCTCATTGCTAGCCTTATTTCTGTGGAATCTGAGAACAGGAATTTCAGATCTCATTGGAGACTATAGGGCCAAAGGAAATGTCCTCCGATTACAAAGAGAAAGAAGCTTTCTTAGAAACTTCTTTGTGTTCTGTGAAATCATCTCACAGAGTTACAGCTTTCCCCTCAAGAAGCCTTTCGCTAAGACAGTTCTTCTGGAATTGGCAAAGTGATATTTGGAAGCCCATAGAGGGCTATGGTGAAAAAGGAAGTATCCTCAGATGAAATCTGGAAAGACGCTTTCTGAGAAACTGCTTATTGTTCTGTTAATTCATATCACAGAGTTACATCTGTATTTCGTGGATCTCTTTGCTAGCCTTATTTCTGTGGTCTCTGAGAACCGATATTTCGGATCCCTTTGCAGAGTATAGGGCCAAAGGAAATATCCTCCGATAACAAAGAGAAAGAAGCTTTCTGAGAAACTTCTTTGTGTTCTGTTAAATCACCTCACAGAGTTACAGCTTTCCCCTCAAGAAGCCTTTCGCTAATACAGTTCTTCTGGAATTGGCAAAGTGGTATTTGGAAGCCCATAGAGGGCTATGGTGAAAAAGGAAATATCCTCAGATAACATCTGGAAAGAAGCTTTCTAAGAAACTGCTTAGTGTTCTGTTAATTCATCTCACAGAGTTACATCCGTATTTCGTGGATCTCTTTGCTAGCCTTATTTCTGTGGAATCTGAGAACAGATATTTCGGATCCCATTGAAGACTATGGGGCCAAAGGAAATATCCTCCGATAACAAGGAGAAAGAAGCTTTCTGAGAAACTTCTTTGCGTTCTGTGAAATCATCTCACAGAGTTACAGCTTTCCCCTCAAGAAGCCTTTCGCTAAGACAGTTCTTGTGGAATTGGCAAAGTGATATTTGGAAGCCCTTAGAGGGCTATGGTGAAAAAGGAAATATCCTCAGATGAAATCTGGAAAGAAGCTTTCTGAGAAACTGCTTAGTGTTCTGTTAATTCATCTCTCAGAATTACATCTCTATTTCATGGATTTCTTTGCTAGCCTTATTTCTGTGGAATCTGAGAACAGATATTTCGGATCCCTTTGAAAACTATAGGGCCAAAGGAAATATCGTCCGATAACAAATAGAAAGAAGCTTTCTGAGAAATTTCTTTGTGTTCTGTGAAATCATCTCACAGAGTTACAGCTTTCCCCTCAAGAAGCCTTTCGCTAAGACAGTTCTTGTGGAATTGGCAAAGTGATATTTGGAAGCCCATAGAGGGCGATTGTGAAAAAGGAAATATCCTCAGATGAAATCTGGAAAGAAGCTTTCTGAGAAACTGCTTAGTGTTCGGTTAATTCAACTCACAGAGTTACATCTCTATTTCGTGGATCTCATTGCTAGCCTTATTTCTGTGGAATCTGAGAACAGATATTTCGGACCCCATTGAAGACTATAGGGCCAAAGGAAATATCCTCCGATTACAAAGAGAAAGAAGCCTTCTTAGAAACTTCTTTGCGTTCTGTGAAATCATCTCACAGAGTTACAGCTTTCACCTCAAGAAGCCTTTTGCTAAGACAGTTCTTGTGGAATTGGCAAAGTGATATTTGGAAGCCAATAGAGGGCTATGGTGAAAAAGGAAATATCCTCAGATGAAATCTGGGAAGAAGCTTTCTGAGAAACTGCTTAGTATTTGGTTCATTCATCTCACAGAGTTACATCAGTATTTCGTGGATCTCCTTGCTAGCCTTATTTCTGTGAAATCTGAGAACAGGTATTTCAGATCCCTTTGAAGACTATAGGGCCAAAGGAAATATCCTCCGATAACAAAGAGAAAGAAGCTTTCTGAGAAACTTCTTTGCGTTCTGTGAAATCATCTCACAGAGTTACAGCTTTCCCCTCAAGAAGCCTTTCGATAAGTCTGTTCTTGTGGAATTGGCAAAGTGATATTTGAAAGCCCATTGAGGGTATGGTGAAAAAGGAAATATCCTTAGATGAAATCTGGAAAGAAGCTTTCTGGGAATCTGCTTAGTGGTCTGTTAATTCAACTCACAGAGTTACATCTGTATTTCGTGGATCTCTTTGCTAGCCTCATTTCTGTGGAATCTGAGAACAGGAATTTCAGATCCCATTGAAGACTATAGGGCCAAAGGAAATATCCTCCGATTACAAAGAGAAAGAAGCTTTCTTAGAAACTTCTTTGTGTTCTGTGAAATCATCTCACAGAGTTACAGCTTTCCCCTCAAGAAGCCTTTCGCTAAGACAGTTCTTCTGGAATTGGCAAAGTGATATTTGGAAGCCCATAGAGGGCTATGGTGAAAAAGGAAGTATCCTCAGATGAAATCTGGAAAGAAGCTTTCTGAGAAACTGCTTAGTGTTCTGTTAATTCATATCACAGAGTTACATCTGTATTTCGTGGAACTCTTTGCTAGCCTTATTTCTGTGGAATCTGAGAACAGATATTTCGGATCCCTTCGCAGAGTATAGGGCCAAAGGAAATATCCTCCGATAACAAAGAGAAAGAAGCTTTCTGAGAAACTTCTTTGTGTTCTGTTAAATCACCTCACAGAGTTACAGCTTTCCCCTCAAGAAGCCTTTCGCTAAGACAGTTCTTCTGGAATTGGCAAAGTGGTATTTGGAAGCCCATAGAGGGCTATGGTGAAAAAGGAAATATCCTCAGATAACATCTGGAAAGAAGCTTTCTAAGAAACTGCTTAGTGTTCTGTTAATTCATCTCACAGAGTTACATCCGTATTTCGTGGATCTCTTTGCTAGCGTTATTTCTGTGGAATCTGAGAACAGATATTTCGGATCCCATTGAAGACTATGGAGCCAAAGGAAATATCCTCCGATAACAAGGAGAAAGAAGCTTTCTGAGAAACTTCTTTGCGTTCTGTGAAATCATCTCACAGAGTTACAGCTTTCCCCTCAAGAAGCCTTTCGCTAAGACAGTTCTTGTGGAATTGGCAAAGTGATATTTGGAAGCCCATAGAGGGCTATGGTGAAAAAGGAAATATCCTCAGATGAAATCTGGAAAGAAGCTTTCTGAGAAACTGCTTAGTGTTCTGTTAATTCATCTCACAGAGTTACATCTGTATTTCGTGGATCTCTTTGCTAGCCTTATTTCTGTGGAATCTGATTACAGATATTTCGGATCCCATTGAAGAATATAGGGCCAAAGGAAATATCCTCCGATAACAAAGAGAAAGATGCTTTCTGAGAAACTTTTTTGCGTTCTGTGAAATCATCTCACAGAGTTACAGATTTCCCCTCAAGAAGCCTTTCGCTAAGACAGTTCTTGTGGAATTGGCAAGGTGATATTTGGAAGCCCATAGAGGGCTATGGTGAAAAAGGAAATATCCTCAGGTGAAATCTGGAAAGAAGCTTTCTGAGAAACTGCTTAGTGCAGAGTTAATTCATCTCACAGAGTTACATCTGTATTTCGTGGATCTCTTTGCTAGCCTTATTTCTGTGAAATCTGAGAGCAGGTATTTCAGATCCCTTTGAAGACTATAGGGCCAAAGGAAATATCCTCCGATAACAAAGAGAAAGAAGCTTTCTGAGAAACTTCTTTGCGTTCTGGGAAATCATCTCACAGAGTTACAGCTTTCCCCTCAAGAAGCCTTTCGATAAGACTGTTCTTGTGGAATTGGCAAAGTGATATTTGAAAGCCCATTGAGGGCTATGGTGAAAAAGGAAATATCCTTAGATGAAATCTGGAAAGAAGCTTTCTGGGAATCTGCTTAGTGTTCTGTTAATTCAACTCACAGAGTTACATCTGTATTTCGTGGATCTCATTGCTAGCCTTATTTCTGTGGAATCTGAGAACAGGAATTTCAGATCTCATTGGAGACTATAGGGCCAAAGGAAATGTCCTCCGATTACAAAGAGAAAGAAGCTTTCTTAGAAACTTCTTTGTGTTCTGTGAAATCATCTCACAGAGTTACAGCTTTCCCCTCAAGAAGCCTTTCGCTAAGACAGTTCTTCTGGAATTGGCAAAGTGATATTTGGAAGCCCATAGAGGGCTATGGTGAAAAAGGAAGTATCCTCAGATGAAATCTGGAAAGACGCTTTCTGAGAAACTGCTTATTGTTCTGTTAATTCATATCACAGAGTTACATCTGTATTTCGTGGATCTCTTTGCTAGCCTTATTTCTGTGGTCTCTGAGAACCGATATTTCGGATCCCTTTGCAGAGTATAGGGCCAAAGGAAATATCCTCCGATAACAAAGAGAAAGAAGCTTTCTGAGAAACTTCTTTGTGTTCTGTTAAATCACCTCACAGAGTTACAGCTTTCCCCTCCAGAAGCCTTTCGCTAAGACAGTTCTTGTGGAATTGGCAAAGTGGTATTTGGAAGCCCATAGAGGGCTATGGTGAAAAAGGAAATATCCTCAGATAACATCTGGAAAGAAGCTTTCTAAGAAACTGCTTAGTGTTCTGTTAATTCATCTCACAGAGTTACATCCGTATTTCGTGGATCTCTTTGCTAGCCTTATTTCTGTGGAATCTGAGAACAGATATTTCGGATCCCATTGAAGACTATGGGGCCGAAGGAAATATCCTCCGATAACAAGGAGAAAGAAGCTTTCTGAGAAACTTCTTTGCGTTCTGTGAAATCATCTCACAGAGTTACAGCTTTCCCCTCAAGAAGCCTTTCGCTAAGACAGTTCTTGTGGAATTGGCAAAGTGATATTTGGAAGCCCTTAGAGGGCTATGGTGAAAAAGGAAATATCCTCAGATGAAATCTGGAAAGAAGCTTTCTGAGAAACTGCTTAGTGTTCTGTTAATTCATCTCTCAGAATTACATCTCTATTTCATGGATTTCTTTGCTAGCCTTATTTCTGTGGAATCTGAGAACAGATATTTCGGATCCCTTTGAAAACTATAGGGCCAAAGGAAATATCGTCCGATAACAAATAGAAAGAAGCTTTCTGAGAAATTTCTTTGTGTTCTGTGAAATCATCTCACAGAGTTACAGCTTTCCCCTCAAGAAGCCTTTCGCTAAGACAGTTCTTGTGGAATTGGCAAAGTGATATTTGGAAGCCCATAGAGGGCTATGGTGAAAAAGGAAATATCCTCAGATGAAATCTGGAAAGAAGCTTTCTGAGAAACTGCTTAGTGTTCGGTTAATTCAACTCACAGAGTTACATCTCTATTTCGTGGATCTCATTGCTAGCCTTATTTCTGTGGAATCTGAGAACAGATATTTCGGACCCCATTGAAGACTATAGGGCCAAAGGAAATATCCTCCGATTACAAAGAGAAAGAAGCCTTCTTAGAAACTTCTTTGCGTTCTGTGAAATCATCTCACAGAGTTACAGCTTTCACCTCAAGAAGCCTTTTGCTAAGACAGTTCTTGTGGAATTGGCAAAGTGATATTTGGAAGCCAATAGAGGGCTATGGTGAAAAAGGAAATATCCTCAGATGAAATCTGGGAAGAAGCTTTCTGAGAAACTGCTTAGTATTTGGTTCATTCATCTCACAGAGTTACATCAGTATTTCGTGGATCTCCTTGCTAGCCTTATTTCTGTGAAATCTGAGAACAGGTATTTCAGATCCCTTTGAAGACTATAGGGCCAAAGGAAATATCCTCCGATAACAAAGAGAAAGAAGCTTTCTGAGAAACTTCTTTGCGTTCTGTGAAATCATCTCACAGAGTTACAGCTTTCCCCTCAAGAAGCCTTTCGATAAGTCTGTTCTTGTGGAATTGGCAAAGTGATATTTGAAAGCCCATTGAGGGTATGGTGAAAAAGGAAATATCCTTAGATGAAATCTGGAAAGAAGCTTTCTGGGAATCTGCTTAGTGGTCTGTTAATTCAACTCACAGAGTTACATCTGTATTTCGTGGATCTCTTTGCTAGCCTCATTTCTGTGGAATCTGAGAACAGGAATTTCAGATCCCATTGAAGACTATAGGGCCAAAGGAAATATCCTCCGATTACAAAGAGAAAGAAGCTTTCTTAGAAACTTCTTTGTGTTCTGTGAAATCATCTCACAGAGTTACAGCTTTCCCCTCAAGAAGCCTTTCGCTAAGACAGTTCTTCTGGAATTGGCAAAGTGATATTTGGAAGCCCATAGAGGGCTATGGTGAAAAAGGAAGTATCCTCAGATGAAATCTGGAAAGAAGCTTTCTGAGAAACTGCTTAGTGTTCTGTTAATTCATATCACAGAGTTACATCTGTATTTCGTGGAACTCTTTGCTAGCCTTATTTCTGTGGAATCTGAGAACAGATATTTCGGATCCCTTCGCAGAGTATAGGGCCAAAGGAAATATCCTCCGATAACAAAGAGAAAGAAGCTTTCTGAGAAACTTCTTTGTGTTCTGTTAAATCACCTCACAGAGTTACAGCTTTCCCCTCAAGAAGCCTTTCGCTAAGACAGTTCTTCTGGAATTGGCAAAGTGGTATTTGGAAGCCCATAGAGGGCTATGGTGAAAAAGGAAATATCCTCAGATAACATCTGGAAAGAAGCTTTCTAAGAAACTGCTTAGTGTTCTGTTAATTCATCTCACAGAGTTACATCCGTATTTCGTGGATCTCTTTGCTAGCGTTATTTCTGTGGAATCTGAGAACAGATATTTCGGATCCCATTGAAGACTATGGAGCCAAAGGAAATATCCTCCGATAACAAGAGAAAGAAGCTTTCTGTGAATCTTCTTTGTGTTCTGTGAAATCATCTCACAGAGTTACAGCTTTCCCCTCAAGAAGACTTTCGCTAAGACAGTTCTTGTGGAATTGGCAAACTGATATTTGGAAGCCCATAGAGGGCTATGGTGAAAAAGGAAATATCCTCAGATGAAATCTGGAAAGAAGCTTTCTGAGAAACTGCTTAGTGTTCTATTAATTCATCGCACAGAATTACATCTGTATTTCATGGATTTCTTTGCTAGCCTTATTTCTGTGGAATCTGAGAACAGATATTTCGGATCCCTTTGAAGACTATAGGGCCAAAGGAAATATTCTCCGATAACAAAGGGAAAGAAGCTTTCTGAGAAATTTCTTTGTGTTCTGTGAAATCATCTCACAGAGTTACAGCTTTCTACTCAAGAAGCCTTTCGCTAAGACAGTTCTTGTGGTATTGGCAAAGTGATATTTGGAAGCCCATAGAGGGCTATGGTGAAAGGGAAATATCCTCAGATGAAATCTGGAAAGAAGCTTTCCGAGAAACTGCTTGGTGTTCGGTTAATTCATCTCACAGAGTTACATCTGTATTTCGTGGATCTCTTTGCTAGTCTTATTTCTGTGGAATCTGAGAACAGATATTTCGGATCCCTTTGCAGAGTATAGGGCCAAAGGAAATATCCTCCGATAACAAAGAGAAAGAAGCTTTCTGAGAAACTTCTTTGTGTTCTGTTAAATCACCTCACAGAGTTATAGCTTTCCCCTCAAGAAGCCTTTCGCTAAGACAGTTCTTGTGGAATTGGCAAAGTGATATTTGGAAGCCCATAGAGGGCTACGGTGAAAAAGGAAATATCCTCACATGAAATCTGGAAGGAAGCTTTCTGAGAATCTGCTTAGTGTTCTGTTAATTCATCTCACAGAGTTACATCTGTATTTCGTGGATCTCTTTGCTAGCCTTATTTCTGTGGAATCTGAGAACAGGTATTTCAGATCCCATTGAAGAGTATAGGGCCAAAGGAAATATCCTCCGATAACAAAGAGAAAGAAGTTTTCTGAGAAACTTCCTTGCGTTCTGTGAAATCATCTCACAGAGTTACAGCTTTCCTCTCAAGAAGCCTTTCGCTAAGACAGTTCTTGTGGAATTGGCAAGGTGATATTTGGAAGCCCATAGAGGGCTATGGTGAAAAAGGAAATATCCTCAGATGAAATCTGGAAAGAAGCTTTCTGAGAAACTGCTTAGTGTTCTGTTAATTCATCTCACAGAGTTACATCTGTATTTCGTGGATCTCTTTGCTAGCCTTATTTCTGTGGAATCTGAGAACAGACATTTCAGATCTCATTGAAGACTATAGGGCCAAAGGAAAAATCCCCCGATAACGAAGAGAAAGAAGCTTTCTGAGAAACTTCTTTGCGTTCTGTGAAATCATCTCACAGAGTTACAGCTTTCCCCTCAAGAAGCCTTTCGCTAAGACAGTTCTTGTGGAATTGGCAAAGTGATATTTGGAAGCCCATAGAGGGCTCTGGTGAAAAAGGAAATATCCTCAGATGAAATCTGGAAAGAAGCTTTCTGAGAAACTGCTTAGTGTTCTGTTAATTCATCTCACAGAGTTACATCTGTATTTCGTGGATGTCTTTGCTAACCTTATTTCTGTGGAATCTGAGAACAGATATTTCGGATCCCTTTGAAGACTATAGGGCCAAAGGAAATATCCTCCGATAACAAAGAGAAAGAAGCTTTCTGAGAAACTTCTTTGTGTTCTGTGAAATCATCTCACAGAGTTACAGCTTTTCCCTCGAGAAGCCTTTCGCTAAGACAGTTCTTGTGGAATTGGCAAAGTGATATTTGGAAGCCCATAGAGGGCTACGGTGAAAAAGGAAATATCCTCAGATGAAATCTGGAAAGAAGCTTTCTGAGAAACTGCTTAGTGTTCAGTTAATTCATCTCACAAAGTTACATCTGTATTTCGTGGATCTCTTTGCTAGCCTTATTTCTGTGGAATCTGAGAACAGATATTTCGGATCCCATTAAAGACTATAGGGCCAAAGGAAATATCCTCCGATAACAAAGAGAAAGAAGCTTTCTGAGAAACTTCTTTGCGTTCTGTGAAATGATCTCACAGACTTACAGCTTTCCCCTCAAGAAGCCTTTCGCTAAGACAGTTCTTGTGGAATTGGCAAAGTGATATTTGGAAGCCCTTAGAGGGCTATGGTGAAAAAGGATATATCCTCAGATGAAATCTGGAAAGAAGCTTTCTGAGAAACTGCTTAGTGTTCTGTTAATTCATCTGACAGAGTTACCTCTGTATTTCGTGGACCTCTTTGCTAGCCTTATTTCTGCGGAATCTGAGAACAGATATTTCGGATCCCATTGAAGACTATAGGGCCAACGGAAATATCCTCCGATAACAAAGAGAAAGAAGCTTTCTGAGAAACTTCTTTGCATTCTGTGAAATGATCTCACAGAGTTACAGCTTTCCCCTCAAGAAGCCTTTCGCTAAGACAGTTCTTGTGGAATTGGCAAAGTGATATTTGGAAGCCCATAGAGGGCTATGGTGAAAAAGGAAATATCCTCAGATGAAATCTGGAAAGAAGCTTTCTGAGAAACTGCTTAGTGTTCTGTTAATTCATCTCACAGAGTTACATCAGTATTGCGTGGATCTCTTTGCTAGCCTTATTTCTGTGGAATCTGAGAACAGGTATTTCAGATCCCATTGAAGACTATAGGGACAAAGGAAATATAATCCGATTACAAAGAGAGAGAAGCTATGTGAGAAACTTCCTTGTGTTCTGTGAAATCATCTCACAGAGTTACAGCTTTCCCCTCAAGAAGCCTTTCGCTAAGACAGTTCTTGTGGAATTCGCAAAGTGATATTGGGAATCCCATAGAGGGCTATGGTGAAAAAGGAAATATCCTCAGATGAAGTCTGGAAAGAAGCTGTCTGAGAAACTGCTTAGTGTTTGGTTAATTCATCTCACAGAGTTACTTCTGTATTTCGTGGATCTCTTTGCTAGCCTTATTTCTGTGTAATCTGAGAACAGATATTTCGGATCCCATTGAAGACTATAGGGCCAAGGGAAATATCCTCCGATAACAAAGAGAAAGAAGCTTTCTGAGAAACTTCTTTGCGTTCTGTGAAATCATCTCACAGAGTTACATATTTCCTCTCTAAAAGCCTTTCGATAAGACAGTTCTTGTGGAATTGGCAAAGTGATATTTGGAAGCCCATAGAGGGCTATGGTGAAAAAGGAAATATCCTCAGATGAAATCTGGAAAGAAGCTTTCTGAGAAACTGCTTAGTGTTCTGTTAATTCATCTCACAGAGTTACATCTGTATTTCCTGGATCTCTTTGCTAGCCTTATTTCTGTGGAATCTGAGAACAGATATTTCGGATGCCTTTGAAGACTATAGGGCCAAAGGAAATATCCTCCGATTACAAAGACAAAGAAACTTTCTGAGAAACTTCTTTGTGTTCTGTGAAATCATCTCACAGAGTTACAGCTTTCCCCTCAAGAAGCCTTTCGCTAAGACAGTTCTTGTGGAATTGGCAAAGTGATATTTGGAAGCCCATAGAGGGCTATGGTGAAAAAGGAAATATCCTCAGATGAAATCTGGAAAGAAGCTTTCTGAGAAACTGCTTAGTGTTCTGTTAATTCATCTCACAGAGTTACATCTGTATTTCGTGGATCTCTTTTCTAGCCTTATTTCTGTGGAATCTGAGAACAGATATTTCGTATCCCATTGAAGAATATAGGTCCATAGGAAATATCCTCCGATAACAAAGAGAAAGAAGCTTTCTGAGAAACATCTTTGCGTTCTGTGAAATCATCTCACAGAGTTACAGCTTTCCCCTCAAGAAGCCTTTCGCTAAGACAGTTCTTGTGGAATTGGCAAAGTTATATTTGGAAGCCCATAGAGGGCTATGGTGAAAAAGGAAATATCCTCAGATGAAATCTGGAAAGAAGCTTTCTGAGAAACTGCTTAGTGTTCTGTTAATTCATCTCACAGAGTTACATCTGTATTTCGTGGATCTCTTTTCTAGCCTTATTTCTGTGGAATCTGAGAACAGATATTTCGGATCCCTTTGAAGACTATAGGTCCAAAGGAAATATCCTCTGATAACAAAGAGAAAGAAGCTTTCTGAGAAACTTCTTTGTGTTCTGTGAAATCATCTCACAGAGTTACAGCTTTCCCCTCCAGAAGCCTTTCGCTAAGACAGTTCTTGTGGAATTGGCAAAGTGAAATTTGGAAGCCCATAGAGGGCTATGGTGAAAAAGGAAATATCCTCAGATGAAATCTGGAAAGAAGCTTTCTGAGAAACTGCTTAGTGTTCTGTTAATTCATCTCTCAGAGTTACATCTGTATTTCGTGGATCTCTTTGCTAGCCTTATTTCTGTGGAATCTGTGAACAGATATTTCGGATCCCTTTGAAGACTATAGGGCCAAAGGAAATATCCTCCGATAACAAAGAGAAAGAAGCTTTCTGAGAAACTTCTTTGTGTTCTGTGAAATCATCTCACAGAGTTACAGCTTTCCCCTCAAGAAACCTTTCGCTAAGACAGTTCTTGTGGAATTGTCAAAGTGATATTTGGAAGCCCAGAGAGGGCTATGGTGAAAAAGGAAATATCCTCAGATGAAATCTGGAAAGAAGCTTTCTGAGAAACTGCTTAGTGTTCTGTTAATTCATCTCACAGAGTTACATCTGTATTTCCTGGATCTCTTTGCTAGCCTTATTTCTGTGGAATCTGAGAACAGATATTTCGGATGCCTTTGAAGACTATAGGGCCAAAGGAAATATCCTCCGATTACAAAGACAAAGAAACTTTCTGAGAAACTTCTTTGTGTTCTGTGAAATCATCTCACAGAGTTACAGCTTTCCCCTCAAGAAGCCTTTCGCTAAGACAGTTCTTGTGGAATTGGCAAAGTGATATTTGGAAGCCCATAGAGGGCTATGGTGAAAAAGGAAATATCCTCAGATGAAATCTGGAAAGAAGCTTTCTGAGAAACTGCTTAGTGTTCTGTTAATTCATCTCACAGAGTTACATCTGTATTTCGTGGATCTCTTTTCTAGCCTTATTTCTGTGGAATCTGAGAACAGATATTTCGGATCCCATTGAAGAATATAGGTCCATAGGAAATATCCTCCGATAACAAAGAGAAAGAAGCTTTCTGAGAAACATCTTTGCGTTCTGTGAAATCATCTCACAGAGTTACAGCTTTCCCCTCAAGAAGCCTTTCGCTAAGACAGTTCTTGTGGAATTGGCAAAGTTATATTGGGAAGCCCATAGAGGGCTATGGTGAAAAAGGAAATATCCTCAGATGAAATCTGGAAAGAAGCTTTCTGAGAAACTGCTTAGTGTTCTGTTAATTCATCTCACAGAGTTACATCTGTATTTCGTGGATCTCTTTTCTAGCCTTATTTCTGTGGAATCTGAGAACAGATATTTCGGATCCCTTTGAAGACTATAGGTCCAAAGGAAATATCCTCTGATAACAAAGAGAAAGAAGCTTTCTGAGAAACTTCTTTGTGTTCTGTGAAATCATCTCACAGAGTTACAGCTTTCCCCTCCAGAAGCCTTTCGCTAAGACAGTTCTTGTGGAATTGGCAAAGTGAAATTTGGAAGCCCATAGAGGGCTATGGTGAAAAAGGAAATATCCTCAGATGAAATCTGGAAAGAAGCTTTCTGAGAAACTGCTTAGTGTTCTGTTAATTCATCTCTCAGAGTTACATCTGTATTTCGTGGATCTCTTTGCTAGCCTTATTTCTGTGGAATCTGTGAACAGATATTTCGGATCCCTTTGAAGACTATAGGGCCAAAGGAAATATCCTCCGATAACAAAGAGAAAGAAGCTTTCTGAGAAACTTCTTTGTGTTCTGTGAAATCATCTCACAGAGTTACAGCTTTCCCCTCAAGAAACCTTTCGCTAAGACAGTTCTTGTGGAATTGTCAAAGTGATATTTGGAAGCCCAGAGAGGGCTATGGTGAAAAAGGAAATATCCTCAGATGAAATCTGGAAAGAAGCTTTCTGAGAAACTGCTTAGTGTTCTCTTAATTCATCTCACAGAGTTACATCTGTATTTCGTGGATCTCTTTGCTAGCCTTATTTCTCTGGAATCTGAGAACAGATATTTCGGATCCCTTTGAAGACCACAGGGCAAAAGGAAATATCCTCCGATAACAAAGAGAAAGAAGCTTTCTGAGAAACTTCTTTGCGTTCTGTGAAATCAACTCACAGAGTTACAGCTTTCCCCTCAAGAAGCCTTTCGCTAAGACAGTTCTTGTGGAATTGGCAAAGTGATGTTGGGAAGCCCATAGAGGGCTATGGTGAAAAAGGATATATCCTCAGATGAAATATGGAAAGAAGCTTTCGGAGAAACTGCTTAGTGTTCTGTTAATTCAACTCACAGAGTTACATCTGTATTTCGTGGATCTCATTGCTAGCCTTATTTCTGTGGAATCTGAGAACAGGAATTTCAGATCTCATTGGAGACTATAGGGCCAAAGGAAATGTCCTCCGATTACAAAGAGAAAGAAGCTTTCTTAGAAACTTCTTTGTGTTCTGTGAAATCATCTCACAGAGTTACAGCTTTCCCCTCAAGAAGCCTTTCGCTAAGACAGTTCTTCTGGAATTGGCAAAGTGATATTTGGAAGCCCATAGAGGGCTATGGTGAAAAAGGAAGTATCCTCAGATGAAATCTGGAAAGACGCTTTCTGAGAAACTGCTTATTGTTCTGTTAATTCATATCACAGAGTTACATCTGTATTTCGTGGATCTCTTTGCTAGCCTTATTTCTGTGGTCTCTGAGAACCGATATTTCGGATCCCTTTGCAGAGTATAGGGCCAAAGGAAATATCCTCCGATAACAAAGAGAAAGAAGCTTTCTGAGAAACTTCTTTGTGTTCTGTTAAATCACCTCACAGAGTTACAGCTTTCCCCTCCAGAAGCCTTTCGCTAAGACAGTTCTTGTGGAATTGGCAAAGTGGTATTTGGAAGCCCATAGAGGGCTATGGTGAAAAAGGAAATATCCTCAGATAACATCTGGAAAGAAGCTTTCTAAGAAACTGCTTAGTGTTCTGTTAATTCATCTCACAGAGTTACATCCGTATTTCGTGGATCTCTTTGCTAGCCTTATTTCTGTGGAATCTGAGAACAGATATTTCGGATCCCATTGAAGACTATGGGGCCGAAGGAAATATCCTCCGATAACAAGGAGAAAGAAGCTTTCTGAGAAACTTCTTTGCGTTCTGTGAAATCATCTCACAGAGTTACAGCTTTCCCCTCAAGAAGCCTTTCGCTAAGACAGTTCTTGTGGAATTGGCAAAGTGATATTTGGAAGCCCTTAGAGGGCTATGGTGAAAAAGGAAATATCCTCAGATGAAATCTGGAAAGAAGCTTTCTGAGAAACTGCTTAGTGTTCTGTTAATTCATCTCTCAGAATTACATCTCTATTTCATGGATTTCTTTGCTAGCCTTATTTCTGTGGAATCTGAGAACAGATATTTCGGATCCCTTTGAAAACTATAGGGCCAAAGGAAATATCGTCCGATAACAAATAGAAAGAAGCTTTCTGAGAAATTTCTTTGTGTTCTGTGAAATCATCTCACAGAGTTACAGCTTTCCCCTCAAGAAGCCTTTCGCTAAGACAGTTCTTGTGGAATTGGCAAAGTGATATTTGGAAGCCCATAGAGGGCTATGGTGAAAAAGGAAATATCCTCAGATGAAATCTGGAAAGAAGCTTTCTGAGAAACTGCTTAGTGTTCGGTTAATTCAACTCACAGAGTTACATCTCTATTTCGTGGATCTCATTGCTAGCCTTATTTCTGTGGAATCTGAGAACAGATATTTCGGACCCCATTGAATACTATAGGGCCAAAGGAAATATCCTCCGATTACAAAGAGAAAGAAGCCTTCTTAGAAACTTCTTTGCGTTCTGTGAAATCATCTCACAGAGTTACAGCTTTCACCTCAAGAAGCCTTTTGCTAAGACAGTTCTTGTGGAATTGGCAAAGTGATATTTGGAAGCCAATAGAGGGCTATGGTGAAAAAGGAAATATCCTCAGATGAAATCTGGGAAGAAGCTTTCTGAGAAACTGCTTAGTATTTGGTTCATTCATCTCACAGAGTTACATCAGTATTTCGTGGATCCCCTTGCTAGCCTTATTTCTGTGAAATCTGAGAACAGGTATTTCAGATCCCTTTGAAGACTATAGGGCCAAAGGAAATATCCTCCGATAACAAAGAGAAAGAAGCTTTCTGAGAAACTTCTTTGTGTTCTGTGAAATAATCTCACAGAGTTACAGCTTTCCCCTCAAGAAGCCTTTCGATAAGTCTGTTCTTGTGGAATTGGCAAAGTGATATTTGAAAGCCCATTGAGGGTATGGTGAAAAAGGAAATATCCTTAGATGAAATCAGGAAAGAAGCTTTCTGGGAATCTGCTTAGTGGTCTGTTAATTCAACTCACAGAGTTACATCTGTATTTCGTGGATCTCTTTGCTAGCCTCATTTCTGTGGAATCTGAGAACAGGAATTTCAGATCCCATTGAAGACTATAGGGCCAAAGGAAATATCCTCCGATTACAAAGAGAAAGAAGCTTTCTTAGAAACTTCTTTGTGTTCTGTGAAATCATCTCACAGAGTTACAGCTTTCCCCTCAAGAAACCTTTCGCTAAGACAGTTCTTCTGGAATTGGCAAAGTGATATTTGGAAGCCCATAGAGGGCTATGGTGAAAAAGGAAGTATCCTCAGATGAAATCTGGAAAGAAGCTTTCTGAGAAACTGCTTAGTGTTCTGTTAATTCATATCACAGAGTTACATCTGTATTTCGTGGAACTCTTTGCTAGCCTTATTTCTGTGGAATCTGAGAACAGATATTTCGGATCCCTTCGCAGAGTATAGGGCCAAAGGAAATATCCTCCGACAACAAAGAGAAAGAAGCTTTCTGAGAAACTTCTTTGTGTTCTGTTAAATCACCTCACAGAGTTACAGCTTTCCCCTCAAGAAGCCTTTCGCTAAGACAGTTCTTCTGGAATTGGCAAAGTGGTATTTGGAAGCCCATAGAGGGCTATGGTGAAAAAGGAAATATCCTCAGATAACATCTGGAAAGAAGCTTTCTAAGAAACTGCTTAGTGTTCTGTTAATTCATCTCACAGAGTTACATCCGTATTTCGTGGATCTCTTTGCTAGCGTTATTTCTGTGGAATCTGAGAACAGATATTTCGGATCCCATTGAAGACTATGGAGCCAAAGGAAATATCCTCCGATAACAAGGAGAAAGAAGCTTTCTGAGAAACTTCTTTGCGTTCTGTGAAATCATCTCACAGAGTTACAGCTTTCCCCTCAAGAAGCCTTTCGCTAAGACAGTTCTTGTGGAATTGGCAAAGTGATATTTGGAAGCCCTTAGAGGGCTATGGTGAAAAAGGAAATATCCTCAGATGAAATCTGGAAAGAAGCTTTCTGATTAACTGCTTAGTGTTCTGTTAATTCATCTCTCAGAATTACATCTCTATTTCATGGATTTCTTTGCTAGCCTTATTTCTGTGGAATCTGAGAACAGATATTTCGGATCCCTTTGAAAACTATAGGGCCAAAGGAAATATCGTCCGATAACAAATAGAAAGAAGCTTTCTGAGAAATTTCTTTGTGTTCTGTGAAATCATCTCACAGAGTTACAGCTTTCCCCTCAAGAAGCCTTTCGCTAAGACAGTTCTTGTGGAATTGGCAAAGTGATATTTGGAAGCCCTTAGAGGGCTATGGTGAAAAAGGAAGTATCCTAAGATGAAATCTGGAAAGAAGCTTTCTGAGAAACTGCTTAGTGTTCGGTTAATTCAACTCACAGAGTTACATCTCTATTTCGTGGACCTCTTTGCTAGCCTTATTTCTGCGGAATCTGAGAACAGATATTTCGGATCCCATTGAAGACTATAGGGCCAACGGAAATATCCTCCGATTACAAAGAGAAAGAAGCCTTCTTAGAAACTTCTTTGCGTTCTGTGAAATCATCTCACAGAGTTACAGCTTTCCCCTCAAGAAGCCTTTTGCTAAGACAGTTCTTGTGGAATTGGCAAAGTGATATTTGGAAGCCCATAGAGGGCTACGGTGAAAAAGGAAATATCCTCACATGAAATCTGGAAGGAAGCTTTCTGAGAATCTGCTTAGTGTTCTGTTAATTCATCTCACAGAGTTACATCTGTATTTCGTGGATCTCTTTGCTAGCCTTATTTCTGTGGAATCTGAGAACAGGTATTTCAGATCCCATTGAAGAGTAAAGGGCCAAAGGAAATATCCTCCGATAACAAAGAGAAAGAAGCTTTCTGAGAAACTTCCTTGCGTTCTGTGAAATCATCTCACAGAGTTACAGCTTTCCTTTCAAGAAGCCTTTCGCTAAGACAGTTCTTGTGGAATTGGCAAGGTGATATTTGGAAGCCCATAGAGGGCTATGGTGAAAAAGGAAATATCCTCAGATGAAATCTGGAAAGAAGCTTTCTGAGAAACTGCTTAGTGTTCTGTTAATTCAACTCACAGAGTTACATCTGTATTTCGTGGATCTCTTTGCTAGCCTCATTTCTGTGGAATCTGAGAACAGGAATTTCAGATCCCATTGAAGACTATAGGGCCAAAGGAAATATCCTCCGATTACAAAGAGAAAGAAGCTTTCTTAGAAACTTCTTTGTGTTCTGTGAAATCATCTCACAGAGTTACAGCTTTCCCCTCAAGAAGCCTTTCGCTAAGACAGTTCTTCTGGAATTGGCAAAGTGATATTTGGAAGCCCATAGAGGGCTATGGTGAAAAAGGAAGTATCCTCAGATGAAATCTGGAAAGAAGCTTTCTGAGAAACTGCTTAGTGTTCTGTTAATTCATATCACAGAGTTACATCTGTATTTCGTGGAACTCTTTGCTAGCCTTATTTCTGTGGAATCTGAGAACAGATATTTCGGATCCCTTCGCAGAGTATAGGGCCAAAGGAAATATCCTCCGATAACAAAGAGAAAGAAGCTTTCTGAGAAACTTCTTTGTGTTCTGTTAAATCACCTCACAGAGTTACAGCTTTCCCCTCAAGAAGCCTTTCGCTAAGACAGTTCTTCTGGAATTGGCAAAGTGGTATTTGGAAGCCCATAGAGGGCTATGGTGAAAAAGGAAATATCCTCAGATAACATCTGGAAAGAAGCTTTCTAAGAAACTGCTTAGTGTTCTGTTAATTCATCTCACAGAGTTACATCCGTATTTCGTGGATCTCTTTGCTAGCGTTATTTCTGTGGAATCTGAGAACAGATATTTCGGATCCCATTGAAGACTATGGAGCCAAAGGAAATATCCTCCGATAACAAGAGAAAGAAGCTTTCTGTGAATCTTCTTTGTGTTCTGTGAAATCATCTCACAGAGTTACAGCTTTCCCCTCAAGAAGACTTTCGCTAAGACAGTTCTTGTGGAATTGGCAAACTGATATTTGGAAGCCCATAGAGGGCTATGGTGAAAAAGGAAATATCCTCAGATGAAATCTGGAAAGAAGCTTTCTGAGAAACTGCTTAGTGTTCTATTAATTCATCGCACAGAATTACATCTGTATTTCATGGATTTCTTTGCTAGCCTTATTTCTGTGGAATCTGAGAACAGATATTTCGGATCCCTTTGAAGACTATAGGGCCAAAGGAAATATTCTCCGATAACAAAGGGAAAGAAGCTTTCTGAGAAATTTCTTTGTGTTCTGTGAAATCATCTCACAGAGTTACAGCTTTCTACTCAAGAAGCCTTTCGCTAAGACAGTTCTTGTGGTATTGGCAAAGTGATATTTGGAAGCCCATAGAGGGCTATGGTGAAAGGGAAATATCCTCAGATGAAATCTGGAAAGAAGCTTTCCGAGAAACTGCTTGGTGTTCGGTTAATTCATCTCACAGAGTTACATCTGTATTTCGTGGATCTCTTTGCTAGTCTTATTTCTGTGGAATCTGAGAACAGATATTTCGGATCCCTTTGCAGAGTATAGGGCCAAAGGAAATATCCTCCGATAACAAAGAGAAAGAAGCTTTCTGAGAAACTTCTTTGTGTTCTGTTAAATCACCTCACAGAGTTATAGCTTTCCCCTCAAGAAGCCTTTCGCTAAGACAGTTCTTGTGGAATTGGCAAAGTGATATTTGGAAGCCCATAGAGGGCTACGGTGAAAAAGGAAATATCCTCACATGAAATCTGGAAGGAAGCTTTCTGAGAATCTGCTTAGTGTTCTGTTAATTCATCTCACAGAGTTACATCTGTATTTCGTGGATCTCTTTGCTAGCCTTATTTCTGTGGAATCTGAGAACAGGTATTTCAGATCCCATTGAAGAGTATAGGGCCAAAGGAAATATCCTCCGATAACAAAGAGAAAGAAGCTTTCTGAGAAACTTCCTTGCGTTCTGTGAAATCATCTCACAGAGTTACAGCTTTCCTCTCAAGAAGCCTTTCGCTAAGACAGTTCTTGTGGAATTGGCAAGGTGATATTTGGAAGCCCATAGAGGGCTATGGTGAAAAAGGAAATATCCTCAGATGAAATCTGGAAAGAAGCTTTCTGAGAAACTGCTTAGTGTTCTGTTAATTCATCTCACAGAGTTACATCTGTATTTCGTGGATCTCTTTGCTAGCCTTATTTCTGTGGAATCTGAGAACAGACATTTCAGATCTCATTGAAGACTATAGGGCCAAAGGAAAAATCCCCCGATAACGAAGAGAAAGAAGCTTTCTGAGAAACTTCTTTGCGTTCTGTGAAATCATCTCACAGAGTTACAGCTTTCCCCTCAAGAAGCCTTTCGCTAAGACAGTTCTTGTGGAATTGGCAAAGTGATATTTGGAAGCCCATAGAGGGCTCTGGTGAAAAAGGAAATATCCTCAGATGAAATCTGGAAAGAAGCTTTCTGAGAAACTGCTTAGTGTTCTGTTAATTCATCTCACAGAGTTACATCTGTATTTCGTGGATGTCTTTGCTAACCTTATTTCTGTGGAATCTGAGAACAGATATTTCGGATCCCTTTGAAGACTATAGGGCCAAAGGAAATATCCTCCGATAACAAAGAGAAAGAAGCTTTCTGAGAAACTTCTTTGTGTTCTGTGAAATCATCTCACAGAGTTACAGCTTTTCCCTCGAGAAGCCTTTCGCTAAGACAGTTCTTGTGGAATTGGCAAAGTGATATTTGGAAGCCCATAGAGGGCTACGGTGAAAAAGGAAATATCCTCAGATGAAATCTGGAAAGAAGCTTTCTGAGAAACTGCTTAGTGTTCAGTTAATTCATCTCACAAAGTTACATCTGTATTTCGTGGATCTCTTTGCTAGCCTTATTTCTGTGGAATCTGAGAACAGATATTTCGGATCCCATTAAAGACTATAGGGCCAAAGGAAATATCCTCCGATAACAAAGAGAAAGAAGCTTTCTGAGAAACTTCTTTGCGTTCTGTGAAATGATCTCACAGACTTACAGCTTTCCCCTCAAGAAGCCTTTCGCTAAGACAGTTCTTGTGGAATTGGCAAAGTGATATTTGGAAGCCCTTAGAGGGCTATGGTGAAAAAGGATATATCCTCAGATGAAATCTGGAAAGAAGCTTTCTGAGAAACTGCTTAGTGTTCTGTTAATTCATCTGACAGAGTTACCTCTGTATTTCGTGGACCTCTTTGCTAGCCTTATTTCTGCGGAATCTGAGAACAGATATTTCGGATCCCATTGAAGACTATAGGGCCAACGGAAATATCCTCCGATAACAAAAAGAAAGAAGCTTTCTGAGAAACTTCTTTGCATTCTGTGAAATGATCTCACAGAGTTACAGCTTTCCCCTCAAGAAGCCTTTCGCTAAGACAGTTCTTGTGGAATTGGCAAAGTGATATTTGGAAGCCCATAGAGGGCTATGGTGAAAAAGGAAATATCCTCAGATGAAATCTGGAAAGAAGCTTTCTGAGAAACTGCTTAGTGTTCTGTTAATTCATCTCACAGAGTTACATCAGTATTGCGTGGATCTCTTTGCTAGCCTTATTTCTGTGGAATCTGAGAACAGGTATTTCAGATCCCATTGAAGACTATAGGGACAAAGGAAATATAATCCGATTACAAAGAGAGAGAAGCTATGTGAGAAACTTCCTTGTGTTCTGTGAAATCATCTCACAGAGTTACAGCTTTCCCCTCAAGAAGCCTTTCGCTAAGACAGTTCTTGTGGAATTCGCAAAGTGATATTGGGAATCCCATAGAGGGCTATGGTGAAAAAGGAAATATCCTCAGATGAAGTCTGGAAAGAAGCTGTCTGAGAAACTGCTTAGTGTTTGGTTAATTCATCTCACAGAGTTACTTCTGTATTTCGTGGATCTCTTTGCTAGCCTTATTTCTGTGTAATCTGAGAACAGATATTTCGGATCCCATTGAAGACTATAGGGCCAAGGGAAATATCCTCCGATAACAAAGAGAAAGAAGCTTTCTGAGAAACTTCTTTGCGTTCTGTGAAATCATCTCACAGAGTTACATATTTCCTCTCTAAAAGCCTTTCGATAAGACAGTTCTTGTGGAATTGGCAAAGTGATATTTGGAAGCCCATAGAGGGCTATGGTGAAAAAGGAAATATCCTCAGATGAAATCTGGAAAGAAGCTTTCTGAGAAACTGCTTAGTGTTCTGTTAATTCATCTCACAGAGTTACATCTGTATTTCCTGGATCTCTTTGCTAGCCTTATTTCTGTGGAATCTGAGAACAGATATTTCGGATGCCTTTGAAGACTATAGGGCCAAAAGAAATATCCTCCGATTACAAAGACAAAGAAACTTTCTGAGAAACTTCTTTGTGTTCTGTGAAATCATCTCACAGAGTTACAGCTTTCCCCTCAAGAAGCCTTTCGCTAAGACAGTTCTTGTGGAATTGGCAAAGTGATATTTGGAAGCCCATAGAGGGCTATGGTGAAAAAGGAAATATCCTCAGATGAAATCTGGAAAGAAGCTTTCTGAGAAACTGCTTAGTGTTCTGTTAATTCATCTCACAGAGTTACATCTGTATTTCGTGGATCTCTTTTCTAGCCTTATTTCTGTGGAATCTGAGAACAGATATTTCGGATCCCATTGAAGAATATAGGTCCATAGGAAATATCCTCCGATAACAAAGAGAAAGAAGCTTTCTGAGAAACATCTTTGCGTTCTGTGAAATCATCTCACAGAGTTACAGCTTTCCCCTCAAGAAGCCTTTCGCTAAGACAGTTCTTGTGGAATTGGCAAAGTTATATTTGGAAGCCCATAGAGGGCTATGGTGAAAAAGGAAATATCCTCAGATGAAATCTGGAAAGAAGCTTTCTGAGAAACTGCTTAGTGTTCTGTTAATTCATCTCACAGAGTTACATCTGTATTTCGTGGATCTCTTTTCTAGCCTTATTTCTGTGGAATCTGAGAACAGATATTTCGGATCCCTTTGAAGACTATAGGTCCAAAGGAAATATCCTCTGATAACAAAGAGAAAGAAGCTTTCTGAGAAACTTCTTTGTGTTCTGTGAAATCATCTCACAGAGTTACAGCTTTCCCCTCCAGAAGCCTTTCGCTAAGACAGTTCTTGTGGAATTGGCAAAGTGAAATTTGGAAGCCCATAGAGGGCTATGGTGAAAAAGGAAATATCCTCAGATGAAATCTGGAAAGAAGCTTTCTGAGAAACTGCTTAGTGTTCTGTTAATTCATCTCTCAGAGTTACATCTGTATTTCGTGGATCTCTTTGCTAGCCTTATTTCTGTGGAATCTGTGAACAGATATTTCGGATCCCTTTGAAGACTATAGGGCCAAAGGAAATATCCTCCGATAACAAAGAGAAAGAAGCTTTCTGAGAAACTTCTTTGTGTTCTGTGAAATCATCTCACAGAGTTACAGCTTTCCCCTCAAGAAACCTTTCGCTAAGACAGTTCTTGTGGAATTGTCAAAGTGATATTTGGAAGCCCAGAGAGGGCTATGGTGAAAAAGGAAATATCCTCAGATGAAATCTGGAAAGAAGCTTTCTGAGAAACTGCTTAGTGTTCTGTTAATTCATCTCACAGAGTTACATCTGTATTTCCTGGATCTCTTTGCTAGCCTTATTTCTGTGGAATCTGAGAACAGATATTTCGGATGCCTTTGAAGACTATAGGGCCAAAGGAAATATCCTCCGATTACAAAGACAAAGAAACTTTCTGAGAAACTTCTTTGTGTTCTGTGAAATCATCTCACAGAGTTACAGCTTTCCCCTCAAGAAGCCTTTCGCTAAGACAGTTCTTGTGGAATTGGCAAAGTGATATTTGGAAGCCCATAGAGGGCTATGGTGAAAAAGGAAATATCCTCAGATGAAATCTGGAAAGAAGCTTTCTGAGAAACTGCTTAGTGTTCTGTTAATTCATCTCACAGAGTTACATCTGTATTTCGTGGATCTCTTTTCTAGCCTTATTTCTGTGGAATCTGAGAACAGATATTTCGGATCCCATTGAAGAATATAGGTCCATAGGAAATATCCTCCGATAACAAAGAGAAAGAAGCTTTCTGAGAAACATCTTTGCGTTCTGTGAAATCATCTCACAGAGTTACAGCTTTCCCCTCAAGAAGCCTTTCGCTAAGACAGTTCTTGTGGAATTGGCAAAGTTATATTTGGAAGCCCATAGAGGGCTATGGTGAAAAAGGAAATATCCTCAGATGAAATCTGGAAAGAAGCTTTCTGAGAAACTGCTTAGTGTTCTGTTAATTCATCTCACAGAGTTACATCTGTATTTCGTGGATCTCTTTTCTAGCCTTATTTCTGTGGAATCTGAGAACAGATATTTCGGATCCCTTTGAAGACTATAGGTCCAAAGGAAATATCCTCTGATAACAAAGAGAAAGAAGCTTTCTGAGAAACTTCTTTGTGTTCTGTGAAATCATCTCACAGAGTTACAGCTTTCCCCTCCAGAAGCCTTTCGCTAAGACAGTTCTTGTGGAATTGGCAAAGTGAAATTTGGAAGCCCATAGAGGGCTATGGTGAAAAAGGAAATATCCTCAGATGAAATCTGGAAAGAAGCTTTCTGAGAAACTGCTTAGTGTTCTGTTAATTCATCTCTCAGAGTTACATCTGTATTTCGTGGATCTCTTTGCTAGCCTTATTTCTGTGGAATCTGTGAACAGATATTTCGGATCCCTTTGAAGACTATAGGGCCAAAGGAAATATCCTCCGATAACAAAGAGAAAGAAGCTTTCTGAGAAACTTCTTTGTGTTCTGTGAAATCATCTCACAGAGTTACAGCTTTCCCCTCAAGAAACCTTTCGCTAAGACAGTTCTTGTGGAATTGTCAAAGTGATATTTGGAAGCCCAGAGAGGGCTATGGTGAAAAAGGAAATATCCTCAGATGAAATCTGGAAAGAAGCTTTCTGAGAAACTGCTTAGTGTTCTCTTAATTCATCTCACAGAGTTACATCTGTATTTCGTGGATCTCTTTGCTAGCCTTATTTCTCTGGAATCTGAGAACAGATATTTCGGATCCCTTTGAAGACCACAGGGCAAAAGGAAATATCCTCCGATAACAAAGAGAAAGAAGCTTTCTGAGAAACTTCTTTGCGTTCTGTGAAATCAACTCACAGAGTTACAGCTTTCCCCTCAAGAAGCCTTTCGCTAAGACAGTTCTTGTGGAATTGGCAAAGTGATGTTGGGAAGCCCATAGAGGGCTATGGTGAAAAAGGATATATCCTCAGATGAAATATGGAAAGAAGCTTTCTGAGAAACTGCTTAGTGTTCTGTTAATTCAACTCACAGAGTTACATCTGTATTTCGTGGATCTCATTGCTAGCCTTATTTCTGTGGAATCTGAGAACAGGAATTTCAGATCTCATTGGAGACTATAGGGCCAAAGGAAATGTCCTCCGATTACAAAGAGAAAGAAGCTTTCTTAGAAACTTCTTTGTGTTCTGTGAAATCATCTCACAGAGTTACAGCTTTCCCCTCAAGAAGCCTTTCGCTAAGACAGTTCTTCTGGAATTGGCAAAGTGATATTTGGAAGCCCATAGAGGGCTATGGTGAAAAAGGAAGTATCCTCAGATGAAATCTGGAAAGACGCTTTCTGAGAAACTGCTTATTGTTCTGTTAATTCATATCACAGAGTTACATCTGTATTTCGTGGATCTCTTTGCTAGCCTTATTTCTGTGGTCTCTGAGAACCGATATTTCGGATCCCTTTGCAGAGTATAGGGCCAAAGGAAATATCCTCCGATAACAAAGAGAAAGAAGCTTTCTGAGAAACTTCTTTGTGTTCTGTTAAATCACCTCACAGAGTTACAGCTTTCCCCTCCAGAAGCCTTTCGCTAAGACAGTTCTTGTGGAATTGGCAAAGTGGTATTTGGAAGCCCATAGAGGGCTATGGTGAAAAAGGAAATATCCTCAGATAACATCTGGAAAGAAGCTTTCTAAGAAACTGCTTAGTGTTCTGTTAATTCATCTCACAGAGTTACATCCGTATTTCGTGGATCTCTTTGCTAGCCTTATTTCTGTGGAATCTGAGAACAGATATTTCGGATCCCATTGAAGACTATGGGGCCGAAGGAAATATCCTCCGATAACAAGGAGAAAGAAGCTTTCTGAGAAACTTCTTTGCGTTCTGTGAAATCATCTCACAGAGTTACAGCTTTCCCCTCAAGAAGCCTTTCGCTAAGACAGTTCTTGTGGAATTGGCAAAGTGATATTTGGAAGCCCTTAGAGGGCTATGGTGAAAAAGGAAATATCCTCAGATGAAATCTGGAAAGAAGCTTTCTGAGAAACTGCTTAGTGTTCTGTTAATTCATCTCTCAGAATTACATCTCTATTTCATGGATTTCTTTGCTAGCCTTATTTCTGTGGAATCTGAGAACAGATATTTCGGATCCCTTTGAAAACTATAGGGCCAAAGGAAATATCGTCCGATAACAAATAGAAAGAAGCTTTCTGAGAAATTTCTTTGTGTTCTGTGAAATCATCTCACAGAGTTACAACTTTCCCCTCAAGAAGCCTTTCGCTAAGACAGTTCTTGTGGAATTGGCAAAGTGATATTTGGAAGCCCATAGAGGGCTATGGTGAAAAAGGAAATATCCTCAGATGAAATCTGGAAAGAAGCTTTCTGAGAAACTGCTTAGTGTTCGGTTAATTCAACTCACAGAGTTACATCTCTATTTCGTGGATCTCATTGCTAGCCTTATTTCTGTGGAATCTGAGAACAGATATTTCGGACCCCATTGAAGACTATAGGGCCAAAGGAAATATCCTCCGATTACAAAGAGAAAGAAGCCTTCTTAGAAACTTCTTTGCGTTCTGTGAAATCATCTCACAGAGTTACAGCTTTCACCTCAAGAAGCCTTTTGCTAAGACAGTTCTTGTGGAATTGGCAAAGTGATATTTGGAAGCCAATAGAGGGCTATGATGAAAAAGGAAATATCCTCAGATGAAATCTGGGAAGAAGCTTTCTGAGAAACTGCTTAGTATTTGGTTCATTCATCTCACAGAGTTACATCAGTATTTCGTGGATCCCCTTGCTAGCCTTATTTCTGTGAAATCTGAGAACAGGTATTTCAGATCCCTTTGAAGACTATAGGGCCAAAGGAAATATCCTCCGATAACAAAGAGAAAGAAGCTTTCTGAGAAACTTCTTTGTGTTCTGTGAAATAATCTCACAGAGTTACAGCTTTCCCCTCAAGAAGCCTTTCGATAAGTCTGTTCTTGTGGAATTGGCAAAGTGATATTTGAAAGCCCATTGAGGGTATGGTGAAAAAGGAAATATCCTTAGATGAAATCTGGAAAGAAGCTTTCTGGGAATCTGCTTAGTGGTCTGTTAATTCAACTCACAGAGTTACATCTGTATTTCGTGGATCTCTTTGCTAGCCTCATTTCTGTGGAATCTGAGAACAGGAATTTCAGATCCCATTGAAGACTATAGGGCCAAAGGAAATATCCTCCGATTACAAAGAGAAAGAAGCTTTCTTAGAAACTTCTTTGTGTTCTGTGAAATCATCTCACAGAGTTACAGCTTTCCCCTCAAGAAACCTTTCGCTAAGACAGTTCTTCTGGAATTGGCAAAGTGATATTTGGAAGCCCATAGAGGGCTATGGTGAAAAAGGAAGTATCCTCAGATGAAATCTGGAAAGAAGCTTTCTGAGAAACTGCTTAGTGTTCTGTTAATTCATATCACAGAGTTACATCTGTATTTCGTGGAACTCTTTGCTAGCCTTATTTCTGTGGAATCTGAGAACAGATATTTCGGATCCCTTCGCAGAGTATAGGGCCAAAGGAAATATCCTCCGACAACAAAGAGAAAGAAGCTTTCTGAGAAACTTCTTTGTGTTCTGTTAAATCACCTCACAGAGTTACAGCTTTCCCCTCAAGAAGCCTTTCGCTAAGACAGTTCTTCTGGAATTGGCAAAGTGGTATTTGGAAGCCCATAGAGGGCTATGGTGAAAAAGGAAATATCCTCAGATAACATCTGGAAAGAAGCTTTCTAAGAAACTGCTTAGTGTTCTGTTAATTCATCTCACAGAGTTACATCCGTATTTCGTGGATCTCTTTGCTAGCGTTATTTCTGTGGAATCTGAGAACAGATATTTCGGATCCCATTGAAGACTATGGAGCCAAAGGAAATATCCTCCGATAACAAGGAGAAAGAAGCTTTCTGAGAAACTTCTTTGCGTTCTGTGAAATCATCTCACAGAGTTACAGCTTTCCCCTCAAGAAGCCTTTCGCTAAGACAGTTCTTGTGGAATTGGCAAAGTGATATTTGGAAGCCCTTAGAGGGCTATGGTGAAAAAGGAAATATCCTCAGATGAAATCTGGAAAGAAGCTTTCTGATTAACTGCTTAGTGTTCTGTTAATTCATCTCTCAGAATTACATCTCTATTTCATGGATTTCTTTGCTAGCCTTATTTCTGTGGAATCTGAGAACAGATATTTCGGATCCCTTTGAAAACTATAGGGCCAAAGGAAATATCGTCCGATAACAAATAGAAAGAAGCTTTCTGAGAAATTTCTTTGTGTTCTGTGAAATCATCTCACAGAGTTACAGCTTTCCCCTCAAGAAGCCTTTCGCTAAGACAGTTCTTGTGGAATTGGCAAAGTGATATTTGGAAGCCCTTAGAGGGCTATGGTGAAAAAGGAAGTATCCTAAGATGAAATCTGGAAAGAAGCTTTCTGAGAAACTGCTTAGTGTTCGGTTAATTCAACTCACAGAGTTACATCTCTATTTCGTGGACCTCTTTGCTAGCCTTATTTCTGCGGAATCTGAGAACAGATATTTCGGATCCCATTGAAGACTATAGGGCCAACGGAAATATCCTCCGATTACAAAGAGAAAGAAGCCTTCTTAGAAACTTCTTTGCGTTCTGTGAAATCATCTCACAGAGTTACAGCTTTCCCCTCAAGAAGCCTTTTGCTAAGACAGTTCTTGTGGAATTGGCAAAGTGATATTTGGAAGCCCATAGAGGGCTACGGTGAAAAAGGAAATATCCTCACATGAAATCTGGAAGGAAGCTTTCTGAGAATCTGCTTAGTGTTCTGTTAATTCATCTCACAGAGTTACATCTGTATTTCGTGGATCTCTTTGCTAGCCTTATTTCTGTGGAATCTGAGAACAGGTATTTCAGATCCCATTGAAGAGTAAAGGGCCAAAGGAAATATCCTCCGATAACAAAGAGAAAGAAGCTTTCTGAGAAACTTCCTTGCGTTCTGTGAAATCATCTCACAGAGTTACAGCTTTCCTTTCAAGAAGCCTTTCGCTAAGACAGTTCTTGTGGAATTGGCAAGGTGATATTTGGAAGCCCATAGAGGGCTATGGTGAAAAAGGAAATATCCTCAGATGAAATCTGGAAAGAAGCTTTCTGAGAAACTGCTTAGTGTTCTGTTAATTCATCTCACAGAGTTACATCTGTATTTCGTGGATCTCTTTGCTAGCCTTATTTCTGTGGAATCTGAGAACAGACATTTCAGATCTCATTGAAGACTATAGGGCCAAAGGAAAAATCCCCCGATAACGAAGAGAAAGAAGCTTTCTGAGAAACTTCTTTGCGTTCTGTGAAATCATCTCACAGAGTTACAGCTTTCCCCTCAAGAAGCCTTTCGCTAAGACAGTTCTTGTGGAATTGGCAAAGTGATATTTGGAAGCCCATAGAGGGCTCTGGTGAAAAAGGAAATATCCTCAGATGAAATCTGGAAAGAAGCTTTCTGAGAAACTGCTTAGTGTTCTGTTAATTCATCTCACAGAGTTACATCTGTATTTCGTGGATGTCTTTGCTAACCTTATTTCTGTGGAATCTGAGAACAGATATTTCGGATCCCTTTGAAGACTATAGGGCCAAAGGAAATATCCTCCGATAACAAAGAGAAAGAAGCTTTCTGAGAAACTTCTTTGTGTTCTGTGAAATCATCTCACAGAGTTACAGCTTTTCCCTCGAGAAGCCTTTCGCTAAGACAGTTCTTGTGGAATTGGCAAAGTGATATTTCGAAGCCCATAGAGGGCTACGGTGAAAAAGGAAATATCCTCAGATGAAATCTGGAAAGAAGCTTTCTGAGAAACTGCTTAGTGTTCAGTTAATTCATCTCACAAAGTTACATCTGTATTTCGTGGATCTCTTTGCTAGCCTTATTTCTGTGGAATCTGAGAACAGATATTTCGGATCCCATTAAAGACTATAGGGCCAAAGGAAATATCCTCCGATAACAAAGAGAAAGAAGCTTTCTGAGAAACTTCTTTGCGTTCTGTGAAATGATCTCACAGACTTACAGCTTTCCCCTCAAGAAGCCTTTCGCTAAGACAGTTCTTGTGGAATTGGCAAAGTGATATTTGGAAGCCCTTAGAGGGCTATGGTGAAAAAGGATATATCCTCAGATGAAATCTGGAAAGAAGCTTTCTGAGAAACTGCTTAGTGTTCTGTTAATTCATCTGACAGAGTTACCTCTGTATTTCGTGGACCTCTTTGCTAGCCTTATTTCTGCGGAATCTGAGAACAGATATTTCGGATCCCATTGAAGACTATAGGGCCAACGGAAATATCCTCCGATAACAAAGAGAAAGAAGCTTTCTGAGAAACTTCTTTGCATTCTGTGAAATGATCTCACAGAGTTACAGCTTTCCCCTCAAGAAGCCTTTCGCTAAGACAGTTCTTGTGGAATTGGCAAAGTGATATTTGGAAGCCCATAGAGGGCTATGGTGAAAAAGGAAATATCCTCAGATGAAATCTGGAAAGAAGCTTTCTGAGAAACTGCTTAGTGTTCTGTTAATTCATCTCACAGAGTTACATCAGTATTGCGTGGATCTCTTTGCTAGCCTTATTTCTTTGGAATCTGAGAACAGGTATTTCAGATCCCTTTGAAGACTATAGGGACAAAGGAAATATAATCCGATTACAAAGAGAGAGAAGCTATGTGAGAAACTTCCTTGTGTTCTGTGAAATCATCTCACAGAGTTACAGCTTTCCCCTCAAGAAGCCTTTCGCTAAGACAGTTCTTGTGGAATTCGCAAAGTGATATTGGGAATCCCATAGAGGGCTATGGTGAAAAAGGAAATATCCTCAGATGAAGTCTGGAAAGAAGCTGTCTGAGAAACTGCTTAGTGTTTGGTTAATTCATCTCACAGAGTTACATCTGTATTTCGTGGATCTCTTTGCTAGCCTTATTTCTGTGTAATCTGAGAACAGATATTTCGGATCCCATTGAAGACTATAGGGCCAAGGGAAATATCCTCCGATAACAAAGAGAAAGAAGCTTTCTGAGAAACTTCTTTGCGTTCTGTGAAATCATCTCACAGAGTTATATATTTCCTCTCTAAAAGCCTTTCGATAAGACAGTTCTTGTGGAATTGGCAAAGTGATATTTGGAAGCCCATAGAGGGCTATGGTGAAAAAGGAAATATCCTCAGATGAAATCTGGAAAGAAGCTTTCTGAGAAACTGCTTAGTGTTCTGTTAATTCATCTCACAGAGTTACATCTGTATTTCCTGGATCTCTTTGCTAGCCTTATTTCTGTGGAATCTGAGAACAGATATTTCGGATGCCTTTGAAGACTATAGGGCCAAAGGAAATATCCTCCGATTACAAAGACAAAGAAACTTTCTGAGAAACTTCTTTGTGTTCTGTGAAATCATCTCACAGAGTTACAGCTTTCCCCTCAAGAAGCCTTTCGCTAAGACAGTTCTTGTGGAATTGGCAAAGTTATATTTGGAAGCCCATAGAGGGCTATGGTGAAAAAGGAAATATCCTCAGATGAAATCTGGAAAGAAGCTTTCTGAGAAACTGCTTAGTGTTCTGTTAATTCATCTCACAGAGTTACATCTGTATTTCGTGGATCTCTTTTCTAGCCTTATTTCTGTGGAATCTGAGAACAGATATTTCGGATCCCATTGAAGAATATAGGTCCATAGGAAATATCCTCCGATAACAAAGAGAAAGAAGCTTTCTGAGAAACATCTTTGCGTTCTGTGAAATCATCTCACAGAGTTACAGCTTTCCCCTCAAGAAGCCTTTCGCTAAGACAGTTCTTGTGGAATTGGCAAAGTTATATTTGGAAGCCCATAGAGGGCTATGGTGAAAAAGGAAATATCCTCAGATGAAATCTGGAAAGAAGCTTTCTGAGAAACTGCTTAGTGTTCTGTTAATTCATCTCACAGAGTTACATCTGTATTTCGTGGATCTCTTTTCTAGCCTTATTTCTGTGGAATCTGAGAACAGATATTTCGGATCCCTTTGAAGACTATAGGTCCAAAGGAAATATCCTCTGATAACAAAGAGAAAGAAGCTTTCTGAGAAACTTCTTTGTGTTCTGTGAAATCATCTCACAGAGTTACAGCTTTCCCCTCCAGAAGCCTTTCGCTAAGACAGTTCTTGTGGAATTGGCAAAGTGAAATTTGGAAGCCCATAGAGGGCTATGGTGAAAAAGGAAATATCCTCAGATGAAATCTGGAAAGAAGGTTTCTGAGAAACTGCTTAGTGTTCTGTTAATTCATCTCTCAGAGTTACATCTGTATTTCGTGGATATCTTTGCTAGCCTTATTTCTGTGGAATCTGTGAACAGATATTTCGGATCCCTTTGAAGACTATAGGGCCAAAGGAAATATCCTCCGATAACAAAGAGAAAGAAGCTTTCTGAGAAACTTCTTTGTGTTCTGTGAAATCATCTCACAGAGTTACAGCTTTCCCCTCAAGAAACCTTTCGCTAAGACAGTTCTTGTGGAATTGTCAAAGTGATATTTGGAAGCCCAGAGAGGGCTATGGTGAAAAAGGATATATCCTCACATGAAATCTGGAAAGAAGTTTTCTGAGAAACTGCTTAGTGTTCTGTTAATTCATCTCACAGAGTTACATCTGTATTTCGTGGATCTCTTTGCTAGCCTTATTTCTGTGAAATCTGAGAACAGATATTTCGGATCCCTTTGAAGACTATAGGGCCAAAGGAAATATCCTCCGATAACAAAGAGAAAGAAGCTTTCTGAGAAACTTCTTTGTGTTCTGTGAAATCATCTCACAGAGTTACAGCTTTCCCCTCAAGAAGCCTTTAGTTAAGACAGTTCTTGTGGAATTGGCAAAGTGATATTTGGAAGCCCATAGAGGGCTATGGTGAAAAAGGAAATATCCTCAGATGAAATCTGGAAAGAAGCTTTCTGAGAAACTGCTTAAAGTTCGGTTAATTCATCTCACAGATTTACATCTGTATTTCGTGGATCTCATTGCTAGCATTATTTCTGTGGAATCTGAGAACAGGTATTTCAAATCCCATTGAAGACTATAGTGCCAAAGGAAATATTCTCTGATTACAAAGAGAAAGAAGCTTTCTTAGAAACTTCTTTGTGTTCTGTGAAATCATCTCACAGAGTTACAGCTTTCCCCTCAAGAAGCCTTTCGCTAAGACAGTTCTTGTGGAATTGGCAAAGTGTTATTTGGAACCCCATAGAGGGCTATGGTGAAAAAGGAAATATCCTCAGATGAAATCTGGAAAGAAGCTTTCTGAGAATCTGGTTAGTGTTCTGTTAATTCATCTCACAGAGTTACATCTGTATTTTGTGGTTCTCTTTGCTAGCTTTATTTGTGTGGAATCTGAGAACAGATATTTCGGATCCCTTTGAAGACTATAGGGCCAAAGGAAATATCCTCCGATAACAAAGAGAAAGAAGCTTTCTGAGAAACTTCTTTTCGTTCTGTGAAATCATCTCTCAGAGTTACAGCTTTCCTGTCAAAAAGCCTTTCGATAAGACTGTTCTTGTGGAATTGGCAAAGTGATATTTGGAAGCCCTTAGAGGGCTATAGTGAAAAAGGATATATCCTCAGATGAAATCTGGAAAGAAGCTTTCTGAGAAACTGCTTAGTGTTCTGTTAATTCATTTCACAGAGTTACCTCTGTATTTCGTGGACGTCTTTGCTAGCCTTATTTCTGCGGAATCTGAGAACAGATATTTCGGATCCCATTGAAGACTATAGGGCCAAAGGAAATATCCTCCGATAACAAAGAGAAAGAAGCTTTCTGAGAAACTTCCTTGCGTTCTGTGAAATCATCTCACAGAGTTACAGCTTTCCTCTCAAGAAGCCTTTCGCTAAGACAGTTCTTGTGGAATTGGCAAGGTGATATTTGGAAGCCCATAGAGGGCTATGGTGAAAAAGGAAATATCCTCAGATGAAATCTGGAAAGAAGCTTTCTGAGAAACTGCTTAGTGTTCTGTTAATTCATCTCACAGAGTTACATCTGTATTTCGTGGATCTCTTTGCTAGCCTTATTTCTGTGGAATCTGAGAACAGACATTTCAGATCTCATTGAAGACTATAGGGCCAAAGGAAAAATCCCCCGATAACGAAGAGAAAGAAGCTTTCTGAGAAACTTCTTTGCGTTCTGTGAAATCATCTCACAGAGTTACAGCTTTCCCCTCAAGAAGCCTTTCGCTAAGACAGTTCTTGTGGAATTGGCAAAGTGATATTTGGAAGCCCATAGAGGGCTCTGGTGAAAAAGGAAATATACTCAGATGAAATCTGGAAAGAAGCTTTCTGAGAAACTGCTTAGTGTTCTGTTAATTCATCTCACAGAGTTACATCTGTATTTCGTGGATGTCTTTGCTAACCTTATTTCTGTGGAATCTGAGAACAGATATTTCGGATCCCTTTGAAGACTATAGGGCCAAAGGAAATATCCTCCGATAACAAAGAGAAAGAAGCTTTCTGAGAAACTTCTTTGTGTTCTGTGAAATCATCTCACAGAGTTACAGCTTTTCCCTCGAGAAGCCTTTCGCTAAGACAGTTCTTGTGGAATTGGCAAAGTGATATTTGGAAGCCCATAGAGGGCTACGGTGAAAAAGGAAATATCCTCAGATGAAATCTGGAAAGAAGCTTTCTGAGAAACTGCTTAGTGTTCAGTTAATTCATCTCACAAAGTTACATCTGTATTTCGTGGATCTCTTTGCTAGCCTTATTTCTGTGGAATCTGAGAACAGATATTTCGGATCCCATTAAAGACTATAGGGCCAAAGGAAATATCCTCCGATAACAAAGAGAAAGAAGCTTTCTGAGAAACTTCTTTGCGTTCTGTGAAATGATCTCACAGACTTACAGCTTTCCCCTCAAGAAGCCTTTCGCTAAGACAGTTCTTGTGGAATTGGCAAAGTGATATTTGGAAGCCCTTAGAGGGCTATGGTGAAAAAGGATATATCCTCAGATGAAATCTGGAAAGAAGCTTTCTGAGAAACTGCTTAGTGTTCTGTTAATTCATCTGACAGAGTTACCTCTGTATTTCGTGGACCTCTTTGCTAGCCTTATTTCTGCGGAATCTGAGAACAGATATTTCGGATCCCATTGAAGACTATAGGGCCAACGGAAATATCCTCCGATAACAAAGAGAAAGAAGCTTTCTGAGAAACTTCTTTGCATTCTGTGAAATGATCTCACAGAGTTACAGCTTTCCCCTCAAGAAGCCTTTCGCTAAGACAGTTCTTGTGGAATTGGCAAAGTGATATTTGGAAGCCCATAGAGGGCTATGGTGAAAAAGGAAATATCCTCAGATGAAATCTGGAAAGAAGCTTTCTGAGAAACTGCTTAGTGTTCTGTTAATTCATCTCTCAGAGTTACATCTGTATTTCGTGGATCTCTTTGCTAGCCTTATTTCTGTGGAATCTGTGAACAGATATTTCGGATCCCTTTGAAGACTATAGGGCCAAAGGAAATATCCTCCGATAACAAAGAGAAAGAAGCTTTCTGAGAAACTTCTTTGTGTTCTGTGAAATCATCTCACAGAGTTACAGCTTTCCCCTCAAGAAACCTTTCGCTAAGACAGTTCCTGTGGAATTGTCAAAGTGATATTTGGAAGCCCAGAGAGGGCTATGGTGAAAAAGGAAATATCCTCAGATGAAATCTGGAAAGAAGCTTTCTGAGAAACTGCTTAGTGTTCTCTTAATTCATCTCACAGAGTTACATCTGTATTTCGTGGATCTCTTTGCTAGCCTTATTTCTCTGGAATCTGAGAACAGATATTTCGGATCCCTTTGAAGACCACAGGGCAAAAGGAAATATCCTCCGATAACAAAGAGAAAGAAGCTTTCTGAGAAACTTCTTTGCGTTCTGTGAAATCAACTCACAGAGTTACAGCTTTCCCCTCAAGAAGCCTTTCGCTAAGACAGTTCTTGTGGAATTGGCAAAGTGATGTTGGGAAGCCCATAGAGGGCTATGGTGAAAAAGGATATATCCTCAGATGAAATATGGAAAGAAGCTTTCTGAGAAACTGCTTAGTGTTCTGTTAATTCATCTCACAGAGTTACATCTGTATTTCGTGGATCTCTTTGCTAGCCTTATTTCTGTGAAATCTGAGAACAGATATTTCGGATCCCTTTGAAGACTATAGGGCCAAAGGAAATATCCTCCGATAACAAAGAGAAAGAAGCTTTCTGAGAAACTTCTTTGTGTTCTGTGAAATCATCTCACAGAGTTACAGCTTTCCCCTCAAGAAGCCTTTAGTTAAGACAGTTCTTGTGGAATTGGCAAGGTGATATTTGGAAGCCCATAGAGGGCTATGGTGAAAAAGGAAATATCCTCAGATGAAATCTGGAAAGAAGCTTTCTGAGAAACTGCTTAAAGTTCGGTTAATTCATCTCACAGATTTACATCTGTGTTTCGTGGATCTCATTGCTAGCATTATTTCTGTGGAATCTGAGAACAGGTATTTCAAATCCCATTGAAGACTATAGTGCCAAAGGAAATATTCTCTGATTAAAAAGAGAAAGAAGCTTTCTTAGAAACTTCTTTGTGTTCTGTGAAATCAACTCACAGAGTTACAGCTTTCCCCTCAAGAAGCCTTTCGCTAAGACAGTTCTTGTGGAATTGGCAAAGTGTTATTTGGAACCCCATAGAGGGCTATGGTGAAAAAGGAAATATCCTCAGATGAAATCTGGAAAGAAGCTTTCTGATAATCTGGTTAGTGTTCTGTTAATTCATCTCACAGAGTTACATCTGTATTTCGTGGTTCTCTTTGCTAGCTTTATTTGTGTGGAATCTGAGAACAGATATTTCGGATCCCTTTGAAGACTATAGGGCCAAAGGAAATATCCTCCGATAACAAAGAGAAAGAAGCTTTCTGAGAAACTTCTTTTCGTTCTGTGAAATCATCTCTCAGAGTTACAGCTTTCCTGTCAAAAAACCTTTCGATAAGACTGTTCTTGTGGAATTGGCAAAGTGATATTTGGAAGCCCTTAGAGGGCTATAGTGAAAAAGGATATATCCTCAGATGAAATCTGGAAAGAAGCTTTCTGAGAAACTGCTTAGTGTTCTGTTAATTCATTTCACAGAGTTACCTCTGTATTTCGTGGACGTCTTTGCTAGCCTTATTTCTGCGGAATCTGAGAACAGATATTTCGGATCCCATTGAAGACTATAGGGCCAAAGGAAATATCCTCCGATAACAAAGAGAAAGAAGCTTTCTGAGAAACTTCTTTGCGTTCTGTGAAATCATCTCACAGAGTTACAGCTTTCCCCTCAAGAAGCCTTTCGCTAAGACAGTTCTTGTGGAATTGGCAAAGTGATATTGGGAAGCCCATAGAGGGCTATGGTGAAAAAGGAAATATCCTCAGATGAAATCTGGAAAGAAGCTCTCTGAGAAACTGCTTAGTGTTCTGTTAATTCATCTCACAGTGTTACATCTGTATTTCGTGGATCTCTTTTCTAGCCTTATTTCTGTGGAATCTGAGAACAGATATTTCGGATCCCATTGAAGACTATAGGTCCAAAGGGAATATCCTCCGATAACAAAGAGAAAGAAGCTTTCTGAGAAACATCTTTGTGTTATGTGAAATCATCTCACAGAGTGACAGCTTTCCCCTCAAGAAGCCTTTCGCTAAGACAGTTCTTGTGGAGTTGGCAAAGTGATATTTGGAAGCCCATAGAGGGCTATGGTGAAAAAGGAAATATCCTCAGATGAAATCTGGAAAGAAGCTTTCTGAGAAACTGCTTAGTGTTCTGTTAATTCATCTCACAGAGTTACATCTGTATTTCGTGGATCTCTTTGCTAGCCTAATTTCTGTGGAATCTGAGAACACATATTTCGGATCCCTTTGATGACTATAAGGCCAAAGGAAATATCCTCCGATAACAAAGAGTAAGAAGGTTTCTGATAAACTTCTTTGCGTTCTGTGAAATCATCTCACAGAGTTACAGCTTTCCCCTCAAGAAGCCTTTCGCTAAGACAGTTCTTGTGGAATTGGCAAAGTGATATTTGGAACCCCATAGAGGGCTATGGTGAAAAAGGAAATATCCTCAGATGAAATCTGGAAAGAAGCTTTCTGAGAAACTGTTTGGTGTTCGGTTCATGCATCTCACAGAGTTACATCTGTATTTCGTGGATCTCTTTGTTAGCCTTATTTCTGTGGAATCTGAGAACAGGTATTTCAGATTACATTGAAGACTATAGGGCCAAAGGAAATATCCTCCGATTACAAAGAGAAAAAAGTTTTCTGAGAAACTTCATTGTGTTCTGTGAAATCATCTCACAGAGTGACAGCTTTCCCCTCAAGAAGCCTTTCGCTAAGACAGTTCTTGTGGAGTTGGCAAAGTGATATTTGAAAGCTCTTAGAGGGCTATGGTGAAAAAGGAAATATCCTCAGATGAAATCTGGAAAGAAGTTTTCTGAGAAACTGCTTAGTGTTCTGTAAATTCATCTCACAGAGTTACATCTGTATTTCGTGGATCTCTTTGCTAGCCTTATTTCTGTGGAATCTGAGAACAGATATTTCGGATGCCTTTGAAGACTATAGGGCCAAAGGAAATATCCTCCGATTACAAAGACAAAGAAGCTTTCTGAGAAACTTCTCTGCGTTCTGTGAAATCATCTCACAGAGTTACAGCTTTCCCCTCAAGAAGCCTTTCGCTAAGACAGTTCTTGTGGAATTGGCAAAGTGATATTTGGAAGCCCATAGAGGGCTACGGTGAAAAAGGAAATATCCTCAGATGAAATCTGGAAAGAAGCTTTCTGAGAAACTGCTTAGTGTTCTGTTAATTCATCTCACAGAGTTACATCTGTATTTCGTGGATCTCTTTTCTAGCCTTATTTCTGTGGAATCTGAGAACAGATATTTCGGATCCCATTGAAGACTATAGGTCCAAAGGAAATATCCTCCTATAACAAAGAGAAAGAAGCTTTCTGAGAAACTTCTTTGTGTTCTGTGAAATCATCTCACAGAGTTACAGCTTTCCCCTCCAGAAGCCTTTCGCTAAGACAGTTCTTGTGGAATTGGCAAAGTGATATTTGGAAGCCCATAGAGGGCTATGGTGAAAAAGGAATTATCCTCAGATGAAATCTGGAAAGAAGCTTTCAGAGAAACTGCTTAGTGTTCTGTTAATTCATCTCACAGAGTTACATCTGTATTTCGTGGATCTCTTTGCTAGCCTTATTTCTGTGGAATCTGAGAACAGATATTTCGGATCCCTTTGAAGACTATAGGGCCAAAGGAAATATCCTGAGATAACAAAGAGAAAGAAGCTTTCTGAGAAACTTCTTTGTGTTCTGTGAAATCATCTCACAGAGTTACAGCTTTCCTCTCAAGAAGCCTTTTGCTAAGTCAGTTCTTGTGGAATTGGCAAAGTGATATTTGGAAGCCCATAGAGGGCTATGGTGAAAAAGGAAATATCCTCAGATGAAATCTGGAAAGAAGCTTTCTGAGAAACTGCTTAGTGTTCTGTTAATTCATCTCACAGAGTTACATCTGTATTTCCTGGATCTCTTTGCTAGCCTTATTTCTGTGGAATCTGAGAACAGATATTTCGGATGCCTTTGAAGACTATAGGGCCAAAGGAAATATCCTCCGATTACAAAGACAAAGATGCTTTCTGAGAAACTTCTTTGTGTTCTGTGAAATCATCTCACAGAGTTACAGCTTTCCCCTCAAGAAGCCTTTCGCTAAGACAGTTCTTGTGGAATTGGCAAAGTGATATTTGGAAGCCCATAGAGGGCTATGGTGAAAAAGGAAATATCCTCAGATGAAATCTGGAAAGAAGCTTTCTGAGAAACTGCTTAGTTTTCTGTTAATTCATCTCACAGAGTTACATCTGTATTTCGTGTATCTCTTTTCTAGCCTTATTTCTGTGGAATCTGAGAACAGATATTTCGGATCCCATTGAAGACTATAGGTCCAAAGGAAATATCCTCCTATAACAAAGAGAAAGAAGCTTTCTGAGAAACATCTTTCTGTTCTGTGAAATCACCTCACAGAGTTACAGCTTTCCCCTCAATTAGCCTTTCGCTAAGAGAGTTCTGGTGGAATTGGCAAAGTGATCTTTGGAAGCCCATAGAGGGCTCTGGTGAAAAGGGAAATATCCTCAGATGAAATCTGGAAAGAAGCTTTCTGAGAAACTGCTTAGTGTTCTGTTAATTCATCTCACAGAGTTACATCTGTATTTCGTGGATCTCTTTGCTAGCCTTATTTCTGTGAAATCTGAGAACAGATATTTCGGATCCCTTTGAAGACTATAGGGCCAAAGGAAATATCCTCCGATAACAAAGAGAAAGAAGCTTTCTGAGAAACTTCTTTGTGTTCTGTGAAATCATCTCACAGAGTTACAGCTTTCCCCTCAAGAAGCCTTTCGCTAAGACAGTTCTTGTGGAATTGGCAAAGTGATATTTGGAAGCCCATAGAGGGCTATGGTGAAAAAGGAAATATCCTCAGATGAAATCTGGAAAGAAGCTTTCTGAGAAACTGCTTAAATTTCGGTTAATTCATCTCACAGATTTACATCTGTATTTCGTGGATCTCATTGCTAGCCTTATTTCTGTGGAATCTGAGAACAGGTATTTCAAATCCCATTGAAGACTATAGTGCCAAAGGAAATATTCTCTTATTACAAAGAGAAAGAAGCTTTCTTAGAAACTTCTTTGTGTTCTGTGAAATCATCTCACAGAGTTACAGCTTTCCCCTCAAGAAGCCTTTCGCTAAGACAGTTCTTGTGGAATTGGCAAAGTGTTATTTGGAACCCCATAGAGGGCTATGGTGAAAAACGAAATATCCTCAGATGAAATCTGGAAAGAAGCTTTCTGAGAATCTGGTTAGTGTTCTGTTAATTCATCTCACAGAGTTACATCTGTATTTCGTGGATCTCTTTGTTAGCCTTATTTCTGTGGAATCTGAGAACAGGTATTTCAGATCCCATTGAAGACTATAGGGCCAAAGGAAATATCCTCCGATTACAAAGGGAAAGAAGCTTTCTGAGAAACTTCTTTGTGTTCTGTGAAATCATCTCACAGAGTTACAGCTTTCCCCTCAAGAAGCCTTTCGCTAAGACAGTTCTTGTGGAGATGGCAAAGTGATATTTGGAAGCCCATAGAGGGCTATGGTGAATAAGGAAATATCCTCAGATGAAATCTGGAAAGAAGCTTTCTGAGAAACTGCTTAGTGTTCTGTTAATTCATCTCACAGAGTTACATCTGTATTTCGTGGATCTCTTTGCTAGCCTTATTGCTGTGGAATCTGAGAACAGATATTTCGGATCCCATTGAAAACTATAGGGCCAAAGGAAATATCCTCTGATAACAAAGTGAAAGAAGCTTTCTGAGAAACTTCTTTGCGTTCTGTGAAATGATCTCACAGACTTACAGCTTTCCCCTCAAGAAGCCTTTCGCTCAGACAGTTCTTGTGGAATTGGCAAAGTGATATTTGGAAGCCCTTAGAGGGCTAATGTGAAAAAGGATATAACCTCAGATGAAATCTGGAAAGAAGCTTTCTGAGAAACTGCTTAGTGTTCTGTTAATTCATCTCACAGAGTTACCTCTGTATTTCGTGGACGTCTTTGCTAGCCTTTTTCTGCGGAATCTGAGAACAGATATTTCGGATCCCATTGAAGACTATAGGGCCAAAGGAAATATCCTCCGATAACAAAGAGAAAGAAGCTTTCTGAGAAACTTCTTTGCATTCTGTGAAATGATCTCACAGAGTTACAGCTTTCCCCTCAAGAAGCCTTTCGCTAAGACAGTTCTTGTGGAATTGGCAAAGTGATATTTGGAAGCCCATAGAGGGCTATGGTGAAAAAGGAAATATCCTCAGATGAAATCTGGAAAGAAGCTTTCTGAGAAACTGCTTAGTGTTCTGTTAATTCATCTCACAGAGTTACATCAGTATTGCGTGGATCTCTTTGCTAGCCTTATTTCTGTGGAATCTGAGAACAGGTATTTCAGATCCCATTGAAGACTATAGGGACAAAGGAAATATAATCCGATTACAAAGAGAGAGAAGCTATCTGAGAAACTTCCTTGTGTTCTGTGAAATCATCTCACAGAGTTACAGCTTTCCCCTCAAGAAGCCTTTCGCTAAGACAGTTCTTGTGGAATTGGCAAAGTGATATTGGGAAGCCCATAGAGGGCTATGGTGAAAAAGGAAATATCCTTAGATGAAATCTGGATAGAAGCTTTCTGAGAAACTGCTTAGTGTTCTGTTAATTCATCTCACAGAGTTACATTTGTATTTCGTGGATTTCTTTGCTAGCCTTATTTCTGTGGAATATGAGAACAGATATTTCGGATCCCTTTGAAGACTATAGGGCCAAAGGAAATATCCTCCGATAAGAAAGAGAAAGAAGCTTTCTGAGAAACTTCTTTGTGTTCTGTGAAATCATCTCACAGAGTTACAGCCTTCCCCTCAAAAAGCCTTTCGCTAAGACAGTTCTTGTGGAATTAGCAAAGTGATATTTGGAAGCCCATAGAGGGCTATGGTGAAAAAGGAAATATCCTCAGATGAAATCTGGAAAGAAGCTGTCTGAGAAACTGCTTAGTGTTCGGTTAATTCATCTCACAGAGTTACATCTGTATTTCGTGGATCTCTTTGCTAGCCTTATTTCTGTGGAATCTGAGAACAGATATTTCGGATCCCATTGAAGACTATAGGGCCAAAGGAAATATCCTCCGATAACAAAGAGAAAGAAGCTTTCTGAGAAACTTCCTTGCGTTCTGTGAAATCATCTCACAGAGTTACATATTTCCTCTCAAAAAGCCTTTCGATAAGACTGTTCTTGTGCAATTGGCAAAGTGATATTTGGAAGCCCATAGAGGGCTATGGTGAAGAAGGAAATATTCTCAGATGAAATCTGGAAAGAAGCTTTCTGAGAAACTGCTTAGTGTTCTGTTAATTCATCTCACACAGTTACATCTGTATTTCCTGGATGTCTTTGCTAGCCTTATTTCTGTGGAATCTGAGAACAGATATTTCGGATGCCTTTGAAGACTATAGGGCCAAAGGAAATATCCTCCGATTACAAAGACAAAGAAGCTTTCTCAGAAACTTCTTTGTGTTCTGTGAAATCATCTCACAGAGTTACAGCTTTCCCCTCAAGAAGCCTTTCTCTAAGACAGTTCTTGTGGAATTGGCAAAGTGATATTTGGAAGCCCATAGAGGGCTATGGTGAAAAAGGAAATATCCTCAGATGAAATCTGGAAAGAAGCTTTCTGAGAAACTGCTTAGTGTTCTGTTAATTCATCTCACAGAGTTACATCTGTATTTCGTGGTTCTCTTTTCTAGCCTTATTTCTGTGGAATCTGAGAACAGATATTTCGGATCCCGTTGAAGAATATAGGTCCATAGGAAATATCCTCCGATAACAAAGAGAAAGAAGCTTTCTGAGAAACATCTTTGCGTTCTGTGAAATCATCTCACAGAGTTACAGCTTTCCCCTCAAGAAGCCTTTCGCTAAGACAGTTCTTGTGGAATTGGCAAAGTGATATTTGGAAGCCCGTAGAGGGCTATGGTGAAAAAGGAAATATCCTCAGATGAAATCTGGAAAGAAGCTTTCTGAGAAACTGCTTAGTGTTCTGTTAATTCACCTCACAGAGTTACATCTGTATTTCGTGGATCTCTTTTCTAGCCTTATTTCTGTGGAATCTGAGAACAGATATTTCGGATCCCTTTGAAGACTATAGGGCCAAAGGAAATATCCTCCGATAACAAAGAGAAAGAAGCTTTCTTAGAAACTTCTTTGTGTTCTGTGAAATCATCTCACAGAGTTACAGCTTTCCCCTCAAGAAACCTTTCGCTAAGACAGTTCTTGTGGAATTGGCAAAGTGATATTTGGAAGCCCATAGAGGGCTATGGTGAAAAAGGAAATATCCTCAGATGAAATCTGGAAAGAAGCTTTCTGAGAAACTGCTTAGTGTTCTCTTAATTCATCTCACAGAGTTACATCTGTATTTCGTGGATCTCTTTGCTAGCCTTATTTCTCTGGAATCTGAGAACAGATATTTCGGATCCCTTTGAAGAACACAGGGCAAAAGGAAATATCCTCCGATAACAAAGAGAAAGAATCTTTCTGAGAAACTTCTTTGCGTTCTGTGAAATCAACTCACAGAGTTACAGCTTTCCCCTCTAGAAGTCTTTCGCTAAGACAGTTCTTGTGGAATTGGCAAAGTGATGTTGGGAAGCCCATAGAGGGCTATGGTGAAAAAGGATATATCCTCAGATGAAATCTGGAAAGAAGCTTTCTGAGAAACTGCTTAGTGTTCTGTTAATTCATCTCACAGAGTTACATCTGTATTTCGTGGATCTCTTTGCTAGCCTTATTTCTGTGAAATCTGAGAACAGATATTTCGGATCCATTTGAAGACTATAGGGCCAAAGGAAATATCCTCCGATAACAATGAGAAAGAAGCTTTCTGAGAAACTTCTTTGTGTTCTGTGAAATCATCTCACAGAGTTACAGCTTTCCCCTCAAGAAGCCTTTCGTTAAGACAGTTCTTGTGGAATTGGCAAAGTGATATTTGGAAGCCCATAGCGGGCTATGGTGAAAAAGGAAATATCCTCAGATGAAATCTGGAAAGAAGCTTTCTGAGAAACTGCTTAAATTTCGGTTAATTCATCTCACAGATTTACATCTGTATTTCGTGGATCTCATTGCTAGCCTTATTTCTGTGGAATCTGAGAACAGGTATTTCAAATCCCATTGAAGACTATAGTGCCAAAGGAAATATTCTCTTATTACAAAGAGAAAGAAGCTTTCTTAGAAACTTCTTTGTGTTCTGTGAAATCATCTCACAGAGTTACAGCTTTCCCCTCCAGAAACCTTTCGCTAAGACAGTTCTTGTGGAATTGGCAAAGTGTTATTTGGAACCCCATAGAGGGCAATGGTGAAAAAGGAAATATCCTCAGATGAAATCTGGAAAGAAGCTTTCTGAGAATCTGGTTAGTGTTCTGTTAATTCATCTCACAGAGTTACATCTGTATTTCGTGGATCTCTTTGTTAGCCTTATTTCTGTGGAATCTGAGAACAGGTATTTCAGATCCCATTGAAGACTATAGGGCCAAAGGAAATATCCTCCGATTACAAAGGGAAAGAAGCTTTCTGAGAAACTTCTTTGTGTTCTGTGAAATCATCTCACAGAGTTACAGCTTTCCCCTCAAGAAGCCTTTCGCTAAGACAGTTCTTGTGGAGATGGTAAAGTGATATTTGGAAGCCCATAGAGGGCTATGTTGAATAAGGAAATATCCTCAGATGAAATCTGGAAAGAAGCTTTCTGAGAAACTGCTTAGTGTTCTGTTAATTCATCTCACAGAGTTACATCTGTATTTCGTGGATCTCTTTGCTAGCCTTATTTCTGTGGAATCTGAGAACAGATATTTCGGATCCCTTTGAAGACTATAAGGCCAAAGGAAATATCCTCCGATAACAAAGAGAAAGAAGGTTTCTGAGAAACTTCTTTGCGTTCTGTGAAATCATCTCACAGAGTTACAGCTTTCCCCTCAAGAAGCCTTTCGCTAAGACAGTTCTTGTGGAATTGGCAAAGTGATATTTGGAACCCCATAGAGGGCTATGGTGAAAAAGGAAATATCCTCAGATGAAATCTGGAAAGAAGCTTTCTGAGAATCTGATTAGTGTTCTGTTAATTCATCTCACAGAGTTACATCTGTATTTCGTGGATCTCTTTGCTAGCCTTATTTCTGTGGAATCTGAGAACAGGTATTTCAGATCCCATTGAAGACTATAGGGACAAAGTAAATATCCTCCGATTACAAAGAGAAAGAAGCTTTCTGAGAAACTTCCTTGTGTTCTGTGAAATCATCTCACAGAGTTACAGCTTTCCTCGCAAATGCCTTTCGATAAGACTGTTCTTGTGGAATTGGCAAAGTTATATTTGGAAGCCCATAGAGGGATATGGTGAAAAAGGAAATATCCTCATATGAAATCTGGAAAGAAGCTTTCTGAGAAACTGCTTAGTGTTCTGTTAATTCATCTCACAGAGTTACATCTGTATTTCCTGGATCTCTCTGCTAGCCTTATTTCTGTGGAATCTGAGAACAGATATTTCTGATCCCTTTGAAGACTATAGGGCCAAAGGAAATATCTTCCGATAACAAAGAGAAACAAGCTTTCTTAGAAACTTCTTTGTGTTCTGTGAAATCGTCTCACAGAGTTACAGCTTTCCCCTCAAGAAGCCTTTCACTAAGACAGTTCTTGTGGAATTGGCAAAGTGATATTTGGAAGCCCGTAGAGGGCTTTGGTGAAAAAGGAAATATCCTCAGATGAAATCTGGAAAGAAGCTTTCTGAGAAACTGCTTAGTGTTCTGTTCATTCATCTCACAGAGTTACTTCTGTATTTCGTGGATCTCATTGCTAGCCTTATTTCTGTGGAATCTGAGAAGAGGTATTTCAGATCCCATTGAAGACTTCAGGGAGAAAGGAAATATCCTCCGATTACAAAGAGAAAGAAGCTTTCTGAGAAACCTCCTTGTGTTCTGTGAAATCATCTCACAGAGTTACAGCTTTCCCCTCAAGAAGCCTTTCACTAAGACAGTTCTTGTGGAATTCGCAAAGTGATATTTGGAAGCCCTTAGAGGGCTATGGTGAAAAAGGAAATATCCTCAGATGAAATCTGGAAAGAAGCTTTCTGAGAAACTGCTTAGTGTTCTGTTAATTCATCTCACAGAGTTACATCTGTATTTCGTGGATGTCTTTGCTAACCTTATTTCTGTGGAATCTGAGAATAGATATTTCGGATCCCTTTGAAGACTATAGGGCAAAAGGAAATATCCTCCGATAACAAAGAGAAAGAAGCTTTCTGAGAAACTTCTTTGCATTCTGTGAAATCATCTCACAGAGTTACAGCTTTCCCCTCAAGAAGCCTTTCGCTAAGACAGTTCTTGTGGAATTGGCAAAGTGATATTTGGAAGCCCTTAGAGGGCTATGGTGAAAAAGGATATATCCTCAGATGAAATCTGGAAAGAAGCTTTCTGAGAAACTGCTTAGTGTTCTGTTAATTCATCTCACAGAGTTACCCCTGTATTTCGTGGACGTCTTTGCTAGCCTTGTTTCTGTGGAATCTGAGTACAGATATTTCGGATCCCTTTGAAGACTATAGGGCCAAAGGAAATATCCTCCGATAACAAAGAGAAAGAAGCTTTCTGAGAAACTTCTTTGCATTCTGTGAAATCATCTCACGGAGTTACAGCTTTCCCCTCAAGAAGCCTTTCGCTAAGACAGTTCTTGTGGAATTGGCAAAGTGATATTTGGAAGCCCATAGAGGGCTATGGTGAAAAAGGAAATATCCTCAGATGAACTCTGGAAACAAGCTGTCAGAGAAACTGCTTAGTGTTCTGTTAATTCATCTCACAGAGTTACATCAGTATTGCGTGGATCTCTTTGATAGCCTTATTTCTGTGGAATCTGAGAACAGGTATTTCAGATCCCATTGAAGACTATAGTGACAAAGGAAATATCCTCCGATTACAAAAGAGAAAGAAGCTTTCTGATAAACTTCCTTGCGTTCTGTGAAATCATCTCACAGAGTTACAGCTATCCCCTCAAGAAGCCTTTCGCTAAGACAGTTCTTGTGGAATTGGCAAGGTGATATTTGGAAGCCCATAGAGGGCTATGGTGAAAAAGGAAATATCCTCAGATGAAATCTGGAAAGAAGCTTTCTGAGAAACTGCTTAGTTTTCGGTTAATTCATCTCACAGAGTTACATCTGTATTTCGTGGATCTCTTTGCTAGCCTTATTTCTGTGGAATCTGAAAACAGATATTTCGGATCCCGTTGAAGACTAGAGGCCAAAGGAAATATCCTCCGATAACAAAGAGAAAGAAGCTTTCTGAGAAACTTCTTTGCGTTCTGTGAAATCATCTCACAGAGTTACATCTTTCCCCTCAAGAAGCCTTTCGCTAAGCCAGTTCTTGTGGAATTGGCAAAGTGATATTTGGAAGCCCATAGAGGGCTATGGTGAAAAAGGAAATATCCTCTGATGAAATCTGGAAAGAAGCTTTCTGAGAAACTGCTTAGTGTTCTGTTAATTCATTTCACAGAGTTACATCTGTATTGCTTGGATCTCTTTGCTAGCCTTATTTCTGTGGAATCTGAGAACACGTATTTCAGATCCCATTGAAGACTATAGGTACAAAGGAAATATCCTCCGATTACAAAGAGAAAGAAGCTTTCTTAGAAACTTCTTTGTGTTCTGTGAAATCATCTCACAGAGTTACAGCTTTCCCCTCAAGAAGGCTTTCGCTAAGACAGTTCTTGTGGAATTGGGAAAGTGATATTTGGAAGCCCATAGAGGGCTATGGTGAAAAAGGAAATATCCTCAGATGAAATCTGGAAAGAAGCTTTCTGAGAAACTGCTTAGTGTTCTGTTAATTCATCTCACAGAATTACATCTGTATTTCATGGATTTCTTTGCTAGCCTTATTTCTGTGGAATCTGAGAACAGATATTTCGGATCCCTTTGAAGACTATAGGGCCAAAGGAAATATCCTCCGATAACAAAGAGAAAGAAGCTTTCTGAGAAATTTCTTTGTGTTCTGTGAAATCATCTCACAGAGTTACAGCTTACCCCTCAAGAAGCCTTTCGCTAAGACAGTTCTTGTGGAATTGGCAAAGTGACATTTGGAAGCCCATAGAGGGCTATGGTGAAAAAGGAAATATCCTCAGATGAAATCTGGAAAGAAGCTTTCTGAGAAACTGCTTAGTGTTCGGTTAATTCATCTCACAGAGTTACATCTGTATTTCGTGGTTCTCTTTGCTAGCTTTATTTCTGTGTCATCTGAGAACAGATATTTCGGATCCCTTTGAAGACTATAGGGCCAAAGGAAATATCCTCCGATAACAAAGAGAAAGAAGCTTTCTGAGAAACTTCTTTTCGTTCTGTGAAATCATCTCTCAGAGTTACAGCTTTCCTCTCAAAAAGCCTTTCGATAAGACTGTTCTTGTGAAATTGCCAAAGTGATATTTGGAAGCCCATAAAGGGCTATGGTGAAAAAGGAAATATCCTCAGGTGAAATCTGGAAAGAAGCTTTCTGAGAAACTGCTCAGTGTTCTGTTAATTCACCTCACAGAGTTACATCTGTATTTCCTGGATCTCTTTGCTAGCCTTATTTCTGTGGAATCTGAGAACAGATATTTCAGATCCCTTTGAAGACTATAGGGCCAAAGGAAATATCCTCTGATTACAAAGAGAAAGAAGCTTTCTTAGAAACTTCTTTGTGTTCTGTGAAATCATCTCACAGAGTTACAGCTTTCCCCTCAAGAAGTCTTTCGCTAAGACAGTTCTTGTGGAATTGGCAAAGTGATATTTGGAAGCCCTTAGAGGGCTATGGTGAAAAAGGAAATATCCTCAGATGAAATCTGGAAAGAAGCTTTCTGAGAAACTGCTTAGTGTTCTGTTAATTCATTTCACAGACTTACATCTGTATTTCGTGGATCTCTTTTCTAGCCTTATTTCTGTGGAATCTGAGAACAGATATTTCGGATCCCTTTGAAGACTATTGCTCCAAAGGAAATATCCTCCGATAACCAAGAGAAAGAAGCTTTCTGAGAAACTTCTTTGTGTTCTGTGAAATCATCTCACAGAGTTACAGCTTTCCACTCAAGAAACCTTTCGCTAAGACAGTTCTTGTGGAATTGGCAAAGTGATATTTGGAAGCCCATAGAGGGCTATGGTGAAAAAGGAATTATCCTCAGATGAAATCTGGAAAGAAGCTTTCTGAGAAACTGCTTAGTGTTCTGTTAATTCATCTCACAGAGTTACATCTGTATTTCGGGGATCTCTTTGCTAGCCTTATTTCTGTGGAATCTGAGAATAGATATTTCGGATCCCTTTGAAGACTATAGGGCCAAAGGAAATATCCTCCGATAACAAAGAGAAAGAAGCTTTCTGAGAAACTTCTTTGTGTTCTGTGAAATCATCTCACAGAGTTATAGCTTTCCCCTCAAGAAGCCTTTTGCTAAGACAGTTCTTGTGGAATTGGCAAAGTGATATTTGGAAGCCCATAGAGGGCTATGGTGAAAAAGGAAATATCCTCAGATGAAATCTGGAAAGAAGCATTCTGAGAAACTGCTTAGTGTTCTGTTAATTCATCTCACAGAGTTACATCTGTATTTCGTGGATCGCTTTGCTAGCATTATTTCTGTGGAATTTGAGAACAGATATTTCGGATCCCTTTGAAGACCACAGGGCCAAAGGAAATATCCTCCGATTATAAAGAGAAAGAAGCTTTCTGAGAAACTTCCTTGTGTTCTGTGAAATCATCTCACAGAGTTACAGCTTTCCCCTCAAGAAGCCTTTCGCTAAGACAGTTCTTGTGGAATTGGCAAAGTGATATTTGGAAGCCCATAGAGGGCTAATGTGATAAAGGAAATATCCTCAGATGAAATCTGGAAAGAAGCTTTCTGAGAAACTTCTTAGTGTTCTGTTAATTCATCTCACAGAGTTACATCTGTATTTCGTGGACCTCTTTGCTAACCTTATTTCTGTGGAATCTCAGAACAGATATTTCGGATCCCTTTGAAGACTATAGGGCCAAAGGAAATATCCTCCGATAACAAAGAGAAAGAAGCTTTCTGAGAAACTTATTCGTGTTCTGTGAAATCGTCTCACAGAGTTACAGCTTTCCCCTCAAGAAGCCTTTCGCTAAGACAGTTCTTGTGGAATTGGCAAAGTGATATTTGGAAGCCCATAGAGGGCTATGGTGAAAAAGGAAATATCCTCAGATGAAATCTGGAAAGAAGCTTTCTGAGAAACTGCTTAGTGTTCTCTTAATTCATCTCACAGAGTTACATCTGTATTTCGTGGATCTCTTTGCAAGCCTTATTTCTGTGGAATCTGAGAACAGATATTTCGGATCCCATTGAAGACTATAGGGCCAAAGGAAATATCCTCCGACAACAAAGAGAAAGAATCTTTCTGAGAAACTTCTTTGCATTCTGTGAAATCATCTCACAGAGTTACAGCTTTCTCCTCAAGAAGCCTTTCGCTAAGACAGTTCTTGTGGAATTGGCAAAGTGTTATTTGGAAGCCCTTAGAGGGCTATCGAGAAAAAGGATATATCCTCAGATGAAATCTGGAAAGAAGCTTTCTGAGAAACTGCTTAGTGTTCTGTTAATTCATCTCACAGAGTTACCTCTGTATTTCGTGGATCTCTTTGCTAGCCTTATTTCTGTGGAATCTGAGAACAGATATTTCGGATCACCTTGAAGACTATAGGGACAAAGGAAATATCCTCCGATTACAAAGAGAAAGAAGCTTTCTGAAAACTTCCTTGTGTTCTGTGAAATCATCTCACAGAGTTACAGCTTTCCCCTCAAGAAGCCTTTCGCTAAGACAGTTCTTGTGGAATTGGCAAAGTGATACTTGGAAGCCCTTAGAGGGCTATGGGGAAAAATGAAATATCCTCAGATGAAATCTGGAAAGAAGCTTTCTGAGAAACTGCTTAGTGTTCAGTTAATTCATCTCACAGATTTACATCTGTATTTCGTGGATCTCTTTGCTAGCCTTATTTCTGTGGAATCTGAGAACAGATATTTCGGATCCCATTGAAGACTATAGGACCAAAGGAAATATCCTCCAATAACAAAGAGAAAGAAGCTTTCTGAGAAACTTCTTTGCGTTCTTTGAAATCAGCTCACAGAGTTACAGCTTTCCCCTCAAGAAGCCTTTCGCTAAGACATTTCTTGTGTAATTGGCAAAGTGATATTTGGAAGCCCGTAGAGGGCTATGGTGAAAAAGGAAATATCCTCAGATGAAATCTGGAAAGAAGCTTTCTGAGAAACTACTTAGTGTTCTGTTAATATATCTCACTGAGTTACATCTGTATTTCGTGGATCTCTTTGCTAGCCTTATTTCTGTGGAATCTGAGAACAGATATTTCGGATCCCATTGATGACTATAGGGCCAAAGGAAATATCCTCCGATTACAAAGAGAAAGAAGCTTTCTGAGAAACTACTTTGCGTTTTGTGAAATCATCTCACAGAGTTACAGCTTTCCCCTCAAGAAGCCTTTCGCTAATACAGTTCTTGTGGAATTGGCAAAGTGATATTTGGAAGCCCATAGAGGGCTATGGTGAAAAAGGAATTATCCTCAGATGAAATCTGGAAACAAGCTTTCTGAGAAACTGCTTAGTGTTCTGTTAATTCATCTCACAGAGTTACATCTGTATTGCTTGGATCTCTTTGCTAGCCTTATTTCTGTGGAATCTGATTACAGATATTTCGGATCCCATTAAAAACCACAGGGCCAAAGGAAATATCCTCCGATAACAAAGATAAAGAAGCTTTCTGAGAAACTTCTTTGTGTTCTGTGAAATCATCTCACAGAGTTACAGCTTTCCCCTCAAGAAGCCTTTCGCTAAGACTCTTCTTGTGGAATTGGCAAAGTGATACTTGGAAGCCCTTAGAGGGCTATGGTGAAAAATGAAATATCCTCAGATGAAATCTGGAAAGAAGCTTTCTGAGAAACTGCTTAGTGTTCAGTTAATTCATCTCACAGATTTACATCTGTATTTCGTGGATCTCTTTGCTAGCCTTATTTCTGTGGAATCTGAGAACAGATATTTCGGATCCCATTGAAGACTATAGGACCAAAGGAAATATCCTCCGATAACAAAGAGAAAGAAGCTTTCTGAGAAACTTCTTTGCGTTCTGTGAAATCAACTCACAGAGTTACAGCTTTGCCCTCAAGAAGCCTTTCGCTAAGACAGTTCTTGTGGAATTGGCAAAGTGATATTGGGGAGCCCATGGAGGGCTATGGTGAAAAAGGATATATCCTCAGATGACATCTTGAAAGAAGCTTTCTGAGAAACTGCTTAGTGTTCTGTTAATTCATCTCACACAGTTACATCTGTATTTCGTGGATCTCTTTGCTAGCCTTATTTATGTGAAATCTGAAAACAGAAATTTCGGATCCCTTTGAAGACTATAGGGCCAAAGGAAATATCCTCCGATATCAAAGAGAAAGAAGCTTTCTGAGAAACTTCTTTGTGTTCTGTAAAATCATCTCACAGAGTTACAGCTTTCCCCTCTAGAAGCCTTTCGCTAAGACAGTTCTTGTGGAATTGGCAAAGTGATATTTGGAAGCCGTTAGAGGGCTATGTTGAAAAAGGAAATATCCTCAGATGAAATCTGGAAAGAATCTTTCTGAGAAACTGCTTAGTGTTCTCTTAATTCATCTCACAGAGTTACATCGGTATTTCGTGGATCTCTTTTCTAGCCTTATTTCTGTGGAATCTGAGAACAGATATTTCGGATCCCTTTAAAGACTATAGGGCCAAAGGAAATATCCTCCGATATCAAAGAGAAAGAAGCCTTCTGAGAAACTTCTTTGTGTTCTTTGAAATCATCTCACGGAGTTACAGCTTTCCCCTCAAGAAGCATTTCGCTAAGACAGTTCTTGTGTAATTGGCAAAGTGATATTTGGAAGCCCATAGAGGGCTATGGTGAAAAAGGAAATATCCTCAGATGAAATCTGGAAAGAAGCTTTCTGAGAAACTGCTTAGTGTTCTGTTCATTCATCTCAGAGAGTTACATCGGTATTTCGTGCATCTCTTTGCTAGCCTTAATTCTGTGGAATCTGAGAACAGGTATTTCAGATCCCATTGAAGACTATAGAACCAAAGGAAATATCCTCCGATTACAAAGAGAAAGAAGCTTTCTTAGAAACTTCTTTGTGTTCTGTAAAATCATCTCACAGAGTTACAGCTTTCCCCTCAAGAAGCCTATCGCTAAGACAGTTCTTGTGGAATTGGCAAAGTGATATTTGGAAGCCCTTAGAGGGCTATGTTAAAAAAGGAAATATCCTCTAATGAAATCTGGAAAGAAGCTTTCTGAGAAACTGCTTAGTGTTCTGTTAATTCATCTCACAGAGTTACATCTGTATTTCGTGGATCTCTTTGCTAGCCTTATTTCTGTGGAATCTGAGAACAGATATTTCGGATCCCATTGAAGACTATAGGTCCAAAGGAAATATCCTCCGATAACAAAGAGAAAGAAGCTTTCTGAGAAACTTCTTTGCGTTCTGTGAAATCATCTCACAGAGTTACAGCTTTCCCCTCAAGAAGCCTTTCGCTAAGACAGTTCTTGTGGAATTGGCAAAGTGATATTGGGAAGCCCATGGAGGGCTATGGTGAAAAAGGATATATCCTCAGATGAAATCTGGAAAGAAGCTTTCTGAGAAACTGCTTAGTGTTCTGTTCATTCATCTCACAGAGTTACATCTGTATTTCGTGGATCTCTTTGCTGGCCTTATTTCTGTGGAATCTGAGAACAGGTATTTCAGATCCCATTGAAGACTATAGGGACAAAGGAAATATCCTCCGATTACAAAGAGAAAGAAGCTTTCTTAGAAACTTCTTTGTGTTCTGTGAAATCATCTCACAGAGTTACAGCTTTCCCCTCAAGAAGCCTTTCGCTAAGACAGTTCTTGTGGAATTGGCAAAGTGATATTTGGAAGCCCATAGAGGGCTATGGTGAAAAAGGAAATATCCTTAGATGAAATCTGGAAAGAAGCTTTCTGAGAAACAACTTAGTGTTCTGTTAATTCATCTCACTGAGTTACAACTGTATTTCGTGGATCTCTTTGGTGGCCTTATTTCTGTGGAATCTGAGAACAGATATTTCGGATCCCATTGATGACTATAGGGCCAAAGGAAATATCCTCCGATAACATAGAGAAAGAAGCTTTCTGAGAAACTTCTTTGTGTTCTGTGAAATCATCTCACAGAGTTACAGCTTTCCCCTCAAGAAGCCTTTCGCTAAGACACTTCTTGTGGAATTGGCAAAGTGATATTTGGAAGCCCAAAGAGGGCTATGGTTAAAAAGGAAATATCCTCAGATGAAATCTGGAAAGTAGCTTTCTGAGAAACTGCTTAGTGGTCTGTTAATTCATCTAACAGAGTTACATCTGTATTTCGTGGATCTCTTTGCTAGCCTTATTTCTGTGGAATCTGAGAACAGATATTTCAGATCCCATTGAAGACTATAGGGCCAAAGGAAATATCCTCCGATAACAAAGAGAAAGAAGCTTTCTGAGAAACTTCTTTGTGTTCTGTAAAATCATCTCACAGAGTTACAGCTTTCCCCTCTAGAAGCCTTTCGCTAAGACAGTTCTTGTGGAATTGGCAAAGTGATATTTGAAAGCCCATAGAGGGCTATGGTGCTAAAGGAAATATCCTCAGATGAAATCTGTAAAGAAGCTTTCTGAGAAACTGCTTAGTGTTCTGTTAATTCATCTCACAGAGTTACATCTGCATTTCGTGGATCTCTTTGCTAACCTTATTTCTGTGGAAGCTGAGAACAGATATTTCGGATCCCTTTGAAGACTATAGGGCCAAAGGAAGTATCCTCCGATAACAAAGAGAAAGAAGCTTTCTGAGAAACTTTTTTGCGTTCTGTGAAATCATCTCACAGAGTTACAGCTTTCCCCTCAAGAAGCCTTTCGCCAAGACAGTTCTTGTGGAATTGGCAAAGTGATATTTGGAAGCCCTTAGAGGGCTATGGTGAAAAAGGAAATATCCTCAGATGAAATCTGGAAAGAAGCTTTCTGCGAAACTGCTTAGTGTTCTGTTAATTCATCTCACAGAGTTACATCTGTATTTCGTGGATCTCTTTGCTAGCCTTATTTCTGTGGAATCTGAGAACAGATGTTTCGGATCCCATTGAAGACTATAGGGCCAAAGGAAATATCCTCCGATTACAAAGAGAAAGAAGCTTTCTGAGGAACTTCCTTGTGTTCTGTGAAATCATCTCACAGAGTTACAGCTTTCCCCTCAAGAAGCCTTTCGCTAAAACAGTTCTTGTGGAATTGGCAAAGTGATATTTGAAGCCCATAGAGGGCTATGGTGAAAAAGGATATATCCTCAGATGAAATCTGGAAAGAAGCTTTCTGAGAAACTGCTTAGTGTTCTGTTCATTCATTTCACAGAGTTACATCTGTATTGCGTGGATCTCTTTGCTAGCCTTATTTCTGTGGAATCTGAGAACAGATATTTCGGATCCCATTGAAGACTATAGGGCCAAAGGAAATATCCTCCGATAACAAAGAGAAAGAAGCTTTCTGAGAAATTTCTTTGTGTTCTGAGAAATCATCTCACAGAGTTACAGCTTACCCATCAAGAAGCCTTTCGCTAAGACAGTTCTTGTGGAATTGGCAAAGTGACATTTGGAAGCCCATAGAGGGCTATGGTGAAAAAGGAAATATCCTCAGATGAAATCTGGAAAGAAGCTTTCTGAGAAACTGCTTAGTGTTCTGTTAATTCATCTCAGAGAGTTACATCTGTATTTCGTGCATCTCTTTGCTAGCCTTAATTCTGTGGAATCTGAGAACAGGTATTTCAGATCTCATTGAAGACTATAGATCCAAAGGAAATATCCTCCGATAACAAAGAGAAAGAAGCTTTCTGAGAAACTTCTTTGCATTCTGTGAAATCATCTCACAGAGTTACAGCTTTCCCCTCAAGAAGCCTTTCGCTAAGACAGTTCTTGTGGAATTGGCAAAGTGAAATTTGGAAGCCCATAGAGGGCTACGGTGAAAAAGAAAATATCCTCAGATGAAATCTGGAAGGAAGCTTTCTGAGAAACTGCTTAGTGTTCGGTTCATTCATCTGACAGAGTTACATCTGTATTTCGTGGATCTCTTTGCTAGCCTTATTTCTGTGGAATCTGAGAACAGATATTTCGGATCCCATTGAAGACTAGAGGTCCAAAGGAAATATCCTCCGATAACAAAGAGAAAGAAGCTTTCTGAGAAACTTCTTTGCGTTCTGTGAAATCATCTCACAGAGTTACAGCTTTCCCCTCAAGAAGCCTTTCGCTAAGACAGTTCTTGTGGAATTGGCAAAGTGATATTTGGAAGCCCATAGAGGGCTATGGTGAAAAAGGAAATATCCTCAGATGAAATCTGGAAAGAAGGTTTCTGAGAAATTGCTTAGTGTTCTGTTAATTCATCTCACAGAGTTACATCGGTAATTCGTGGATCTCTTTGCGAGCCTTATTTCTGTGGAATCTGAGAACAGATATTTCGGATCCCTTTGAAAACCACAGGGCCAAAGGAAATATCCTCCGATAACAAAGAGAAAGAAGCTTTCTGAGAAACTTCTTTGCGTTCTGTGAAATCAACTCACAGAGTTACAGCTTTCCCCTCAAGAAGCCTTTCGCTAAGACAGTTCTTGTGGAATTGGCAAAGTGATATTGGGAAGCCCATGGAGGGCTATGGTGAAAAAGGATATATCCTCAGATGAAATCTGGAAAGAAGCTTTCTGAGAAACTGCTTAGTGTTCTCTTAATTCATCTCACAGAGTTACGTCTGTATTTCGTGGATCTCTTTGCTAGCCTTATTTCTGTGGAATCTGATTACAGATATTTCGGATCCCATTCAAAACCACAGGGCCAAAGGAAATATCCTCCGATAACAAAGATAAAGAAGCTTTCTGAGAAACTTCTTTGTGTTCTGTGAAATCATCTCACAGAGTTACAGCTTTCCCCTCAAGATGTCTTTCGCTAAGACAGTTCTTGTGGAATTGGCAAAGTGATACTTGGAAGCCCTTAGAGGGCTATGGTGAAAAATGAAATATCCTCAGATGAAATCTGGAAAGAAGCTTTCTGAGAAACTGCTTAGTGTTCAGTTAATTCATCTCACAGATTTACATCTGTATTTCGTGGATCTCTTTGCTAGCCTTATTTCTGTGGAATCTGAGAACAGATATTTCGGATCCCATTGAAGACTATAGGACCAAAGGAAATGTCCTCCGATAACAAAGAGAAAGAAGCTTTCTGAGAAACTTCTTTGCGTTCTGTGAAATCAACTCACAGAGTTACAGCTTTGCCCTCAAGAAGCCTTTCGCTAAGACAGTTCTTGTGGAATTGGCAAAGTGATATTGGGGAGCCCATGGAGGGCTATGGTGAAAAAGGATATATCCTCAGATGAAATCTTGAAAGAAGCTTTCTGAGAAACTGCTTAGTGTTCTGTTAATTCATCTCACACAGTTACATCTGTATTTCGTGGATCTCTTTGCTAGCCTTATTTCTGTGAAATCTGAGAACAGAAATTTCGGATCCCTTTGAAGACTATAGGGCCAAAGGAAATATCCTCCGATATCAAAGAGAAAGAAGCTTTCTGAGAAACTTCTTTGTGTTCTGTAAAATCATCTCACAGAGTTACAGCTTTCCCCTCTAGAAGCCTTTCACTAAGACAGTTCTTGTGGAATTGGCAAAGTGATATTTGGAAGCCCTTAGAGGGCTATGTTGAAAAAGGAAATATCCTCAGATGAAATCTGGAAAGAATCTTTCTGAGAAACTGCTTAGTGTTCTGTTAATTCATCTCACAGAGTTACATCTGTATTTCGTGGATCTCTTTTCTAGCCTTATTTCTGTGGAATCTGAGAACAGATATTTCGGATCCCATTGAAGACTAGAGGTCCAAAGGAAATATCCTCCGATAACAAAGAGAAAGAAGCTTTCTGAGAAACTTCTTTGCGTTCTGTGAAATCATCTCACAGAGTTACAGCTTTCCCCTCAAGAAGCCTTTCGCCAAGATAGTTCTTGTGGAATTGGCAAAGTGATATTTGGAAGCCCATAGAGGGCTATGGTGAAAAAGGAAATATCCTCAGATGAAATCTGGAAAGAAGCTTTCTGAGAAATTGCTTAGTGTTCTCTTAATTCATCTCACAGAGTTACATCTGTATTTCGTGGATCTCTTTGCTAGCCTTATTTCTGTGGAATCTGAGAACAGATATTTCGGATCCCATTGAAGACTATAGGTCCAAAGGAAATATCCTCCGATAACAAAGAGAAAGAAGCTTTCTGAGAGACTTCTTTGCGTTCTGTGAAATCATCTCACAGAGTTACAGCTTTCCCCTCAAGAAGCCTTTCGCTAAGACAGTTCTTGTGGAATTGGCAAAGTGATATTGGGAAGCCCATGGAGGGCTATGGTGAAAAAGGATGTATCCTCAGATGAAATCTGGAAAGAAGCTTTCTGAGAAACTGCTTAGTGTTCTGTTCATTCATCTCACAGAGTTACATCTGTATTTCGTGGATCTCTTTGCTGGCCTTATTTCTGTGGAATCTGAGAACAGGTATTTCAGATCCCATTGAAGACTATAGGGCCAATGGAAATATCCTCCGATAACAAAGAGAAAGAAGCTTTCTGAGAAACTTCATTGTGTTCTGTGAAATGATCTCAAAGAGTTACAGCTTTCCCCTCAAGAAGCCTTTTGCTAAGACAGTTCTTGTGGAATGGTCAAAGTGATATTTGGAAGCCCATAGAGGGCTATGGTGAAAAAGGAAATATCCTCAGATGAAATCTGGAAAGAAGCTTTCTGAGAAACTGCTTAGTGTTCTGTTAATTCATCTCAGAGAGTTACATCTGTATTTCGTGCATCTCTTTGCTAGCCTTAATTCTGTGGAATCTGAGAACAGGTATTTCAGATCTCATTGAAGACTATAGATCCAAAGGAAATATCCTCCGATAACAAAGAGAAAGAAGCTTTCTGAGAAAACTTCTTTGCGTTCTGTGAAATCATCTCACAGAGTTACAGCTTTCCCCTCAAGAAGCCTTTCGCTAAGACAGTTCTTGTGGAATTGGCAAAGTGAAATTTGGAAGCCCATAGAGGGCTACGGTGAAAAAGAAAATATCCTCAGATGAAATCTGGAAGGAAGCTTTCTGAGAAACTGCTTAGTGTTCGGTTCATTCATCTGACAGAGTTACATCTGTATTTCGTGGATCTCTTTGCTAGCCTTATTTCTGTGGAATCTGAGAACAGATATTTCGGATCCCATTGAAGACTAGAGGTCCAAAGGAAATATCCTCCGATAACAAAGAGAAAGAAGCTTTCTGAGAAACTTCTTTGCGTTCTGTGAAATCATCTCACAGAGTTACAGCTTTCCCCTCAAGAAGCCTTTCGCTAAGACAGTTCTTGTGGAATTGGCAAAGTGATATTTGGAAGCCCATAGAGGGCTATGGTGAAAAAGGAAATATCCTCAGATGAAATCTGGAAAGAAGGTTTCTGAGAAATTGCTTAGTGTTCTGTTAATTCATCTCACAGAGTTACATCGGTAATTCGTGGATCTCTTTGCGAGCCTTATTTCTGTGGAATCTGAGAACAGATATTTCGGATCCCTTTGAAAACCACAGGGCCAAAGGAAATATCCTCCGATAACAAAGAGAAAGAAGCTTTCTGAGAAACTTCTTTGCGTTCTGTGAAATCAACTCACAGAGTTACAGCTTTCCCCTCAAGAAGCCTTTCGCTAAGACAGTTCTTGTGGAATTGGCAAAGTGATATTGGGAAGCCCATGGAGGGCTATGGTGAAAAAGGATATATCCTCAGATGAAATCTGGAAAGAAGCTTTCTGAGAAACTGCTTAGTGTTCTCTTAATTCATCTCACAGAGTTACGTCTGTATTTCGTGGATCTCTTTTCTAGCCTTATTTCTGTGGAATCTGAGAACAGATATTTCGGATCCCTTTGAAGACTATAGGGCCAAAGGAAATATCCTCCGATATCAAAGAGAAAGAAGCTTTCTGAGAAACTTCTTTGTGTTCTTTGAAATCATCTCACGGAGTTACAGCTTTCCCCTCAAGAAGCCTTTCGCTAAGACAGTTCTTGTGTAATTGGCAAAGTGATATTTGGAAGCCCATAGAGGGCTATGGTGAAAAAGTAAATATCCTCAGATGAAATCTGGAAAGAAGCTTTCTGAAAAACTGCTTAGTGTTCTGTTCATTCATCTCAGAGAGTTACATCTGTATTTCGTGCATCTCTTTGCTAGCCTTAATTCTGTGGAATCTGAGAACAGGTATTTCAGATCTCATTGAAGACTATAGATCCAAAGGAAATATCCTCCGATTACAAAGAGAAAGAAGCTTTCTTAGAAACTTCTTTGTGTTCTGTAAAATCATCTCACAGAGTTACAGCTTTCCCCTCTAGAAGCCTTTCGCTAAGACAGTTCTTGTGGAATTGGCAAAGTGATATTTGGAAGCCCTTAGAGGGCTATGTTAAAAAAGGAAATATCCTCTAATGAAATCTGGAAAGAAGCTTTCTGAGAAACTGCTTAGTGTTCTCTTAATTCATCTCACAGAGTTACATCTGTATTTCGTGGATCTCTTTGCTAGCCTTATTTCTGTGGAATCTGAGAACAGATATTTCGGATCCCATTGAAGACTATAGGTCCAAAGGAAATATCCTCCGATAACAAAGAGAAAGAAGCTTTCTGAGAAACTTCTTTGCGTTCTGTGAAATCATCTCACAGAGTTACAGCTTTCCCCTCAAGAAGCCTTTCGCTAAGACAGTTCTTGTGGAATTGGCAAAGTGATATTGGGAAGCCCATGGAGGGCTATGGTGAAAAAGGATGTATCCTCAGATGAAATCTGGAAAGAAGCTTTCTGAGAAACTGCTTAGTGTTCTGTTCATTCATCTCACAGAGTTACATCTGTATTTCGTGGATCTCTTTGCTGGCCTTATTTCTGTGGAATCTGAGAACAGGTATTTCAGATCCCATTGAAGACTATAGGGCCAATGGAAATATCCTCCGATAACAAAGAGAAAGAAGCTTTCTGAGAAACTTCATTGTGTTCTGTGAAATGATCTCACAGAGTTACAGCTTTCCCCTCAAGAAGCCTTTTGCTAAGACAGTTCTTGTGGAATGGTCAAAGTGATATTTGGAAGCCCATAGAGGGCTATGGTGAAAAAGGAAATATCCTCAGATGAAATCTGGAAAGAAGCTTTCTGAGAAACTGCTTAGTGTTCTGTTAATTCATCTCAGAGAGTTACATCTGTATTTCGTGCATCTCTTTGCTAGCCTTAATTCTGTGGAATCTGAGAACAGGTATTTCAGATCTCATTGAAGACTATAGATCCAAAGGAAATATCCTCCGATAACAAAGAGAAAGAAGCTTTCTGAGAAACTTCTTTGCGTTCTGTGAAATCATCTCACAGAGTTACAGCTTTCCCCTCAAGAAGCCTTTCGCTAAGACAGTTCTTGTGGAATTGGCAAAGTGAAATTTGGAAGCCCATAGAGGGCTACGGTGAAAAAGAAAATATCCTCAGATGAAATCTGGAAGGAAGCTTTCTGAGAAACTGCTTAGTGTTCGGTTCATTCATCTGACAGAGTTACATCTGTATTTCGTGGATCTCTTTGCTAGCCTTATTTCTGTGGAATCTGAGAACAGATATTTCGGATCCCATTGAAGACTAGAGGTCCAAAGGAAATATCCTCCGATAACAAAGAGAAAGAAGCTTTCTGAGAAACTTCTTTGCGTTCTGTGAAATCATCTCACAGAGTTACAGCTTTCCCCTCAAGAAGCCTTTCGCTAAGACAGTTCTTGTGGAATTGGCAAAGTGATATTTGGAAGCCCATAGAGGGCTATGGTGAAAAAGGAAATATCCTCAGATGAAATCTGGAAAGAAGGTTTCTGAGAAATTGCTTAGTGTTCTGTTAATTCATCTCACAGAGTTACATCGGTAATTCGTGGATCTCTTTGCGAGCCTTATTTCTGTGGACTCTGAGAACAGATATTTCGGATCCCTTTGAAAACCACAGGGCCAAAGGAAATATCCTCCGATAAAAAAGAGAAAGAAGCTTTCTGAGAAACTTCTTTGCGTTCTGTGAAATCAACTCACAGAGTTACAGCTTTCCCCTCAAGAAGCCTTTCGCTAAGACAGTTCTTGTGGAATTGGCAAAGTGATATTGGGAAGCCCATGGAGGGCTATGGTGAAAAAGGATATATCCTCAGATGAAATCTGGAAAGAAGCTTTCTGAGAAACTGCTTAGTGTTCTCTTAATTCATCTCACAGAGTTACGTCTGTATTTCGTGGATCTCTTTTCTAGCCTTATTTCTGTGGAATCTGAGAACAGATATTTCGGATCCCTTTGAAGACTATAGGGCCAAAGGAAATATCCTCCGATATCAAAGAGAAAGAAGCTTTCTGAGAAACTTCTTTGTGTTCTTTGAAATCATCTCACGGAGTTACAGCTTTCCCCTCAAGAAGCCTTTCGCTAAGACAGTTCTTGTGTAATTGGCAAAGTGATATTTGGAAGCCCATAGAGGGCTATGGTGAAAAAGTAAATATCCTCAGATGAAATCTGGAAAGAAGCTTTCTGAAAAACTGCTTAGTGTTCTGTTCATTCATCTCAGAGAGTTACATCTGTATTTCGTGCATCTCTTTGCTAGCCTTAATTCTGTGGAATCTGAGAACAGGTATTTCAGATCTCATTGAAGACTATAGATCCAAAGGAAATATCCTCCGATTACAAAGAGAAAGAAGCTTTCTTAGAAACTTCTTTGTGTTCTGTAAAATCATCTCACAGAGTTACAGCTTTCCCCTCTAGAAGCCTTTCGCTAAGACAGTTCTTGTGGAATTGGCAAAGTGAAATTTGGAAGCCCATAGAGGGCTACGGTGAAAAAGGAAATATCCTCAGATGAAATCTGGAAAGAAGCTTTCTGAGAAACTGCTTAGTGTTCGGTTCATTCATCTGACAGAGTTACATCTGTATTTCGTGGATCTCTTTGCTAGCCTTATTTCTTTGGAATCTGAGAACAGGTATTTCAAATCCCATTGAAGTCTATAGGTCCAAAGGAAATATCCTCCGATTTCAAAGAGAAAGAAGCTTTCTTAGAAACTTCTTTGTGTTCTGTGAAATCATCTCACAGAGTTACAGCTTTCCCCTCAAGAAGCCTTTCGCTAAGACATTTCTTGTGTAATTGGCAAAGTGATATTTGGAAGCCCGTAGAGGGCTATGGTGAAAAAGGAAATATCCTCAGATGAAATCTGGAAAGAAGCTTTCTGAGAAACTACTTAGTGTTCTGTTAATATATCTCACTGAGTTACATCTGTATTTCGTGGATCTCTTTGCTAGCCTTATTTCTGTGGAAAATGAGAACAGATATTTCGGATCCCATTGATGACTATAGGGCCAAAGGAAATATCCTCCGATTACAAAGAGAAAGAAGCTTTCTGAGAAACTTCTTTGCGTTTTGTGAAATCATCTCACAGAGTTACAGCTTTCCCCTCAAGAAGCCTTTCGCTAAGACAGTTCTTGTGGAATTGGCAAAGTGATATTTGGAAGCCCATAGAGGGCTATGGTGAAAAAGGAATTATCCTCAGATGAAATCTGGAAACAAGCTTTCTGAGAAACTGCTTAGTGTTCTGTTAATTCATCTCACAGAGTTACATCTGTATTGCTTGGATCTCTTTGCTAGCCTTATTTCTGTGGAATCTGATTACAGATATTTCGGATCCCATTCAAAACCACAGGGCCAAAGGAAATATCCTCCGATAACAAAGATAAAGAAGCTTTCTGAGAAACTTCTTTGTGTTCTGTGAAATCATCTCACAGAGTTACAGCTTTCCCCTCAAGATGTCTTTCGCTAAGACAGTTCTTGTGGAATTGGCAAAGTGATACTTGGAAGCCCTTAGAGGGCTATGGTGAAAAATGAAATATCCTCAGATGAAATCTGGAAAGAAGCTTTCTGAGAAACTGCTTAGTGTTCAGTTAATTCATCTCACAGATTTACATCTGTATTTCGTGGATCTCTTTGCTAGCCTTATTTCTGTGGAATCTGAGAACAGATATTTCGGATCCCATTGAAGACTATAGGACCAAAGGAAATGTCCTCCGATAACAAAGAGAAAGAAGCTTTCTGAGAAACTTCTTTGCGTTCTGTGAAATCAACTCACAGAGTTACAGCTTTGCCCTCAAGAAGCCTTTCGCTAAGACAGTTCTTGTGGAATTGGCAAAGTGATATTGGGGAGCCCATGGAGGGCTATGGTGAAAAAGGATATATCCTCAGATGAAATCTTGAAAGAAGCTTTCTGAGAAACTGCTTAGTGTTCTGTTAATTCATCTCACACAGTTACATCTGTATTTCGTGGATCTCTTTGCTAGCCTTATTTCTGTGAAATCTGAGAACAGAAATTTCGGATCCCTTTGAAGACTATAGGGCCAAAGGAAATATCCTCCGATATCAAAGAGAAAGAAGCTTTCTGAGAAACTTCTTTGTGTTCTGTAAAATCATCTCACAGAGTTACAGCTTTCCCCTCTAGAAGCCTTTCACTAAGACAGTTCTTGTGGAATTGGCAAAGTGATATTTGGAAGCCCTTAGAGGGCTATGTTGAAAAAGGAAATATCCTCAGATGAAATCTGGAAAGAATCTTTCTGAGAAACTGCTTAGTGTTCTGTTAATTCATCTCACAGAGTTACATCTGTATTTCGTGGATCTCTTTTCTAGCCTTATTTCTGTGGAATCTGAGAACAGATATTTCGGATCCCATTGAAGACTAGAGGTCCAAAGGAAATATCCTCCGATAACAAAGAGAAAGAAGCTTTCTGAGAAACTTCTTTGCGTTCTGTGAAATCATCTCACAGAGTTACAGCTTTCCCCTCAAGAAGCCTTTCGCCAAGATAGTTCTTGTGGAATTGGCAAAGTGATATTTGGAAGCCCATAGAGGGCTATGGTGAAAAAGGAAATATCCTCAGATGAAATCTGGAAAGAAGCTTTCTGAGAAATTGCTTAGTGTTCTCTTAATTCATCTCACAGAGTTACATCGGTATTTCGTGGATCTCTTTGCGAGCATTATTTCTGTGGAATCTGAGAACAGATATTTCGGATCCCATTGAAAACCACAGGGCCAAAGGAAATATCCTCCGATATCAAAGAGAAAGAAGCTTTCTGAGAAACTTCTTTGCGTTCTGTGAAATCAACTCACAGAGTTACAGCTTTCCCCTCAAGAAGCCTTTCGCTAAGACAGTTCTTGTGGAATTGGCAAAGTGATATTGGGAAGCCCATGGAGAGCTATGGTGAAAAAGGATATATCCTCAGATGAAATCTGGAAAGAAGCTTTCTGAGAAACTGCTTAGTGTTCTGTTAATTCATCTCACAGAGTTACATCTGTATTTCGTGGATCTCTTTTCTAGCCTTATTTCTGTGGAATCTGAGAACAGATATTTCGGATCCCTTTAAAGACTATAGGGCCAAAGGAAATATCCTCCGATATCAAAGAGAAAGAAGCCTTCTGAGAAACTTCTTTGTGTTCTTTGAAATCATCTCACGGAGTTACAGCTTTCCCCTCAAGAAGCATTTCGCTAAGACAGTTCTTGTGTAATTGGCAAAGTGATATTTGGAAGCCCATAGAGGGCTATGGTGAAAAAGGAAATATCCTCAGATGAAATCTGCAAAGAAGCTTTCTGAGAAACTGCTTAGTGTTCTGTTCATTCATCTCAGAGAGTTACATTGGTATTTCGTGCATCTCTTTGCTAGCCTTAATTCTGTGGAATCTGAGAACAGGTATTTCAGATCCCATTGAAGACTATAGAACCAAAGGAAATATCCTCCGATTACAAAGAGAAAGAAGCTTTCTTAGAAACTTCTTTGTGTTCTGTAAAATCATCTCACAGAGTTACAGCTTTCCCCTCAAGAAGCCTATCGCTAAGACAGTTCTTGTGGAATTGGCAAAGTGATATTTGGAAGCCCTTAGAGGGCTATGTTAAAAAAGGAAATATCCTCTAATGAAATCTGGAAAGAAGCTTTCTGAGAAACTGCTTAGTGTTCTGTTAATTCATCTCACAGAGTTACATCTGTATTTCGTGGATCTCTTTGCTAGCCTTATTTCTGTGGAATCTGAGAACAGATATTTCGGATCCCATTGAAGACTATAGGTCCAAAGGAAATATCCTCCGATAACAAAGAGAAAGAAGCTTTCTGAGAGACTTCTTTGCGTTCTGTGAAATCATCTCACAGAGTTACAGCTTTCCCCTCAAGAAGCCTTTCGCTAAGACAGTTCTTGTGGAATTGGCAAAGTGATATTGGGAAGCCCATGGAGGGCTATGGTGAAAAAGGATGTATCCTCAGATGAAATCTGGAAAGAAGCTTTCTGAGAAACTGCTTAGTGTTCTGTTCATTCATCTCACAGAGTTACATCTGTATTTCGTGGATCTCTTTGCTGGCCTTATTTCTGTGGAATCTGAGAACAGGTATTTCAGATCCCATTGAAGACTATAGGGCCAATGGAAATATCCTCCGATAACAAAGAGAAAGAAGCTTTCTGAGAAACTTCATTGTGTTCTGTGAAATGATCTCAAAGAGTTACAGCTTTCCCCTCAAGAAGCCTTTTGCTAAGACAGTTCTTGTGGAATGGTCAAAGTGATATTTGGAAGCCCATAGAGGGCTATGGTGAAAAAGGAAATATCCTCAGATGAAATCTGGAAAGAAGCTTTCTGAGAAACTGCTTAGTGTTCTGTTAATTCATCTCAGAGAGTTACATCTGTATTTCGTGCATCTCTTTGCTAGCCTTAATTCTGTGGAATCTGAGAACAGGTATTTCAGATCTCATTGAAGACTATAGATCCAAAGGAAATATCCTCCGATAACAAAGAGAAAGAAGCTTTCTGAGAAAACTTCTTTGCGTTCTGTGAAATCATCTCACAGAGTTACAGCTTTCCCCTCAAGAAGCCTTTCGCTAAGACAGTTCTTGTGGAATTGGCAAAGTGAAATTTGGAAGCCCATAGAGGGCTACGGTGAAAAAGAAAATATCCTCAGATGAAATCTGGAAGGAAGCTTTCTGAGAAACTGCTTAGTGTTCGGTTCATTCATCTGACAGAGTTACATCTGTATTTCGTGGATCTCTTTGCTAGCCTTATTTCTGTGGAATCTGAGAACAGATATTTCGGATCCCATTGAAGACTAGAGGTCCAAAGGAAATATCCTCCGATAACAAAGAGAAAGAAGCTTTCTGAGAAACTTCTTTGCGTTCTGTGAAATCATCTCACAGAGTTACAGCTTTCCCCTCAAGAAGCCTTTCGCTAAGACAGTTCTTGTGGAATTGGCAAAGTGATATTTGGAAGCCCATAGAGGGCTATGGTGAAAAAGGAAATATCCTCAGATGAAATCTGGAAAGAAGGTTTCTGAGAAATTGCTTAGTGTTCTGTTAATTCATCTCACAGAGTTACATCGGTAATTCGTGGATCTCTTTGCGAGCCTTATTTCTGTGGAATCTGAGAACAGATATTTCGGATCCCTTTGAAAACCACAGGGCCAAAGGAAATATCCTCCGATAACAAAGAGAAAGAAGCTTTCTGAGAAACTTCTTTGCGTTCTGTGAAATCAACTCACAGAGTTACAGCTTTCCCCTCAAGAAGCCTTTCGCTAAGACAGTTCTTGTGGAATTGGCAAAGTGATATTGGGAAGCCCATGGAGGGCTATGGTGAAAAAGGATATATCCTCAGATGAAATCTGGAAAGAAGCTTTCTGAGAAACTGCTTAGTGTTCTCTTAATTCATCTCACAGAGTTACGTCTGTATTTCGTGGATCTCTTTTCTAGCCTTATTTCTGTGGAATCTGAGAACAGATATTTCGGATCCCTTTGAAGACTATAGGGCCAAAGGAAATATCCTCCGATATCAAAGAGAAAGAAGCTTTCTGAGAAACTTCTTTGTGTTCTTTGAAATCATCTCACGGAGTTACAGCTTTCCCCTCAAGAAGCCTTTCGCTAAGACAGTTCTTGTGTAATTGGCAAAGTGATATTTGGAAGCCCATAGAGGGCTATGGTGAAAAAGTAAATATCCTCAGATGAAATCTGGAAAGAAGCTTTCTGAAAAACTGCTTAGTGTTCTGTTCATTCATCTCAGAGAGTTACATCTGTATTTCGTGCATCTCTTTGCTAGCCTTAATTCTGTGGAATCTGAGAACAGGTATTTCAGATCTCATTGAAGACTATAGATCCAAAGGAAATATCCTCCGATTACAAAGAGAAAGAAGCTTTCTTAGAAACTTCTTTGTGTTCTGTAAAATCATCTCACAGAGTTACAGCTTTCCCCTCTAGAAGCCTTTCGCTAAGACAGTTCTTGTGGAATTGGCAAAGTGATATTTGGAAGCCCTTAGAGGGCTATGTTAAAAAAGGAAATATCCTCTAATGAAATCTGGAAAGAAGCTTTCTGAGAAACTGCTTAGTGTTCTCTTAATTCATCTCACAGAGTTACATCTGTATTTCGTGGATCTCTTTGCTAGCCTTATTTCTGTGGAATCTGAGAACAGATATTTCGGATCCCATTGAAGACTATAGGTCCAAAGGAAATATCCTCCGATAACAAAGAGAAAGAAGCTTTCTGAGAGACTTCTTTGCGTTCTGTGAAATCATCTCACAGAGTTACAGCTTTCCCCTCAAGAAGCCTTTCGCTAAGACAGTTCTTGTGGAATTGGCAAAGTGATATTGGGAAGCCCATGGAGGGCTATGGTGAAAAAGGATGTATCCTCAGATGAAATCTGGAAAGAAGCTTTCTGAGAAACTGCTTAGTGTTCTGTTCATTCATCTCACAGAGTTACATCTGTATTTCGTGGATCTCTTTGCTGGCCTTATTTCTGTGGAATCTGAGAACAGGTATTTCAGATCCCATTGAAGACTATAGGGCCAATGGAAATATCCTCCGATAACAAAGAGAAAGAAGCTTTCTGAGAAACTTCATTGTGTTCTGTGAAATGATCTCAAAGAGTTACAGCTTTCCCCTCAAGAAGCCTTTTGCTAAGACAGTTCTTGTGGAATGGTCAAAGTGATATTTGGAAGCCCATAGAGGGCTATGGTGAAAAAGGAAATATCCTCAGATGAAATCTGGAAAGAAGCTTTCTGAGAAACTGCTTAGTGTTCTGTTAATTCATCTCAGAGAGTTACATCTGTATTTCGTGCATCTCTTTGCTAGCCTTAATTCTGTGGAATCTGAGAACAGGTATTTCAGATCTCATTGAAGACTATAGATCCAAAGGAAATATCCTCCGATAACAAAGAGAAAGAAGCTTTCTGAGAAAACTTCTTTGCGTTCTGTGAAATCATCTCACAGAGTTACAGCTTTCCCCTCAAGAAGCCTTTCGCTAAGACAGTTCTTGTGGAATTGGCAAAGTGAAATTTGGAAGCCCATAGAGGGCTACGGTGAAAAAGAAAATATCCTCAGATGAAATCTGGAAGGAAGCTTTCTGAGAAACTGCTTAGTGTTCGGTTCATTCATCTGACAGAGTTACATCTGTATTTCGTGGATCTCTTTGCTAGCCTTATTTCTGTGGAATCTGAGAACAGATATTTCGGATCCCATTGAAGACTAGAGGTCCAAAGGAAATATCCTCCGATAACAAAGAGAAAGAAGCTTTCTGAGAAACTTCTTTGCGTTCTGTGAAATCATCTCACAGAGTTACAGCTTTCCCCTCAAGAAGCCTTTCGCTAAGACAGTTCTTGTGGAATTGGCAAAGTGATATTTGGAAGCCCATAGAGGGCTATGGTGAAAAAGGAAATATCCTGAGATGAAATCTGGAAAGAAGGTTTCTGAGAAATTGCTTAGTGTTCTGTTAATTCATCTCACAGAGTTACATCGGTAATTCGTGGATCTCTTTGCGAGCCTTATTTCTGTGGAATCTGAGAACAGATATTTCGGATCCCTTTGAAAACCACAGGGCCAAAGGAAATATCCTCCGATAACAAAGAGAAAGAAGCTTTCTGAGAAACTTCTTTGCGTTCTGTGAAATCAACTCACAGAGTTACAGCTTTCCCCTCAAGAAGCCTTTCGCTAAGACAGTTCTTGTGGAATTGGCAAAGTGATATTGGGAAGCCCATGGAGGGCTATGGTGAAAAAGGATATATCCTCAGATGAAATCTGGAAAGAAGCTTTCTGAGAAACTGCTTAGTGTTCTCTTAATTCATCTCACAGAGTTACGTCTGTATTTCGTGGATCTCTTTTCTAGCCTTATTTCTGTGGAATCTGAGAACAGATATTTCGGATCCCTTTGAAGACTATAGGGCCAAAGGAAATATCCTCCGATATCAAAGAGAAAGAAGCTTTCTGAGAAACTTCTTTGTGTTCTTTGAAATCATCTCACGGAGTTACAGCTTTCCCCTCAAGAAGCCTTTCGCTAAGACAGTTCTTGTGTAATTGGCAAAGTGATATTTGGAAGCCCATAGAGGGCTATGGTGAAAAAGTAAATATCCTCAGATGAAATCTGGAAAGAAGCTTTCTGAAAAACTGCTTAGTGTTCTGTTCATTCATCTCAGAGAGTTACATCTGTATTTCGTGCATCTCTTTGCTAGCCTTAATTCTGTGGAATCTGAGAACAGGTATTTCAGATCTCATTGAAGACTATAGATCCAAAGGAAATATCCTCCGATTACAAAGAGAAAGAAGCTTTCTTAGAAACTTCTTTGTGTTCTGTAAAATCATCTCACAGAGTTACAGCTTTCCCCTCTAGAAGCCTTTCGCTAAGACAGTTCTTGTGGAATTGGCAAAGTGATATTTGGAAGCCCTTAGAGGGCTATGTTAAAAAAGGAAATATCCTCTAATGAAATCTGGAAAGAAGCTTTCTGAGAAACTGCTTAGTGTTCTCTTAATTCATCTCACAGAGTTACATCTGTATTTCGTGGATCTCTTTGCTAGCCTTATTTCTGTGGAATCTGAGAACAGATATTTCGGATCCCATTGAAGACTATAGGTCCAAAGGAAATATCCTCCGATAACAAAGAGAAAGAAGCTTTCTGAGAGACTTCTTTGCGTTCTGTGAAATCATCTCACAGAGTTACAGCTTTCCCCTCAAGAAGCCTTTCGCTAAGACAGTTCTTGTGGAATTGGCAAAGTGATATTGGGAAGCCCATGGAGGGCTATGGTGAAAAAGGATGTATCCTCAGATGAAATCTGGAAAGAAGCTTTCTGAGAAACTGCTTAGTGTTCTGTTCATTCATCTCACAGAGTTACATCTGTATTTCGTGGATCTCTTTGCTGGCCTTATTTCTGTGGAATCTGAGAACAGGTATTTCAGATCCCATTGAAGACTATAGGGCCAATGGAAATATCCTCCGATAACAAAGAGAAAGAAGCTTTCTGAGAAACTTCATTGTGTTCTGTGAAATGATCTCAAAGAGTTACAGCTTTCCCCTCAAGAAGCCTTTTGCTAAGACAGTTCTTGTGGAATGGTCAAAGTGATATTTGGAAGCCCATAGAGGGCTATGGTGAAAAAGGAAATATCCTCAGATGAAATCTGGAAAGAAGCTTTCTGAGAAACTGCTTAGTGTTCTGTTAATTCATCTCAGAGAGTTACATCTGTATTTCGTGCATCTCTTTGCTAGCCTTAATTCTGTGGAATCTGAGAACAGGTATTTCAGATCTCATTGAAGACTATAGATCCAAAGGAAATATCCTCCGATAACAAAGAGAAAGAAGCTTTCTGAGAAAACTTCTTTGCGTTCTGTGAAATCATCTCACAGAGTTACAGCTTTCCCCTCAAGAAGCCTTTCGCTAAGACAGTTCTTGTGGAATTGGCAAAGTGAAATTTGGAAGCCCATAGAGGGCTACGGTGAAAAAGAAAATATCCTCAGATGAAATCTGGAAGGAAGCTTTCTGAGAAACTGCTTAGTGTTCGGTTCATTCATCTGACAGAGTTACATCTGTATTTCGTGGATCTCTTTGCTAGCCTTATTTCTGTGGAATCTGAGAACAGATATTTCGGATCCCATTGAAGACTAGAGGTCCAAAGGAAATATCCTCCGATAACAAAGAGAAAGAAGCTTTCTGAGAAACTTCTTTGCGTTCTGTGAAATCATCTCACAGAGTTACAGCTTTCCCCTCAAGAAGCCTTTCGCTAAGACAGTTCTTGTGGAATTGGCAAAGTGATATTTGGAAGCCCATAGAGGGCTATGGTGAAAAAGGAAATATCCTCAGATGAAATCTGGAAAGAAGGTTTCTGAGAAATTGCTTAGTGTTCTGTTAATTCATCTCACAGAGTTACATCGGTAATTCGTGGATCTCTTTGCGAGCCTTATTTCTGTGGAATCTGAGAACAGATATTTCGGATCCCTTTGAAAACCACAGGGCCAAAGGAAATATCCTCCGATAACAAAGAGAAAGAAGCTTTCTGAGAAACTTCTTTGCGTTCTGTGAAATCAACTCACAGAGTTACAGCTTTCCCCTCAAGAAGCCTTTCGCTAAGACAGTTCTTGTGGAATTGGCAAAGTGATATTGGGAAGCCCATGGAGGGCTATGGTGAAAAAGGATATATCCTCAGATGAAATCTGGAAAGAAGCTTTCTGAGAAACTGCTTAGTGTTCTCTTAATTCATCTCACAGAGTTACGTCTGTATTTCGTGGATCTCTTTTCTAGCCTTATTTCTGTGGAATCTGAGAACAGATATTTCGGATCCCTTTGAAGACTATAGGGCCAAAGGAAATATCCTCCGATATCAAAGAGAAAGAAGCTTTCTGAGAAACTTCTTTGTGTTCTTTGAAATCATCTCACGGAGTTACAGCTTTCCCCTCAAGAAGCCTTTCGCTAAGACAGTTCTTGTGTAATTGGCAAAGTGATATTTGGAAGCCCATAGAGGGCTATGGTGAAAAAGTAAATATCCTCAGATGAAATCTGGAAAGAAGCTTTCTGAAAAACTGCTTAGTGTTCTGTTCATTCATCTCAGAGAGTTACATCTGTATTTCGTGCATCTCTTTGCTAGCCTTAATTCTGTGGAATCTGAGAACAGGTATTTCAGATCTCATTGAAGACTATAGATCCAAAGGAAATATCCTCCGATTACAAAGAGAAAGAAGCTTTCTTAGAAACTTCTTTGTGTTCTGTAAAATCATCTCACAGAGTTACAGCTTTCCCCTCTAGAAGCCTTTCGCTAAGACAGTTCTTGTGGAATTGGCAAAGTGATATTTGGAAGCCCTTAGAGGGCTATGTTAAAAAAGGAAATATCCTCTAATGAAATCTGGAAAGAAGCTTTCTGAGAAACTGCTTAGTGTTCTCTTAATTCATCTCACAGAGTTACATCTGTATTTCGTGGATCTCTTTGCTAGCCTTATTTCTGTGGAATCTGAGAACAGATATTTCGGATCCCATTGAAGACTATAGGTCCAAAGGAAATATCCTCCGATAACAAAGAGAAAGAAGCTTTCTGAGAAACTTCTTTGCGTTCTGTGAAATCATCTCACAGAGTTACAGCTTTCCCCTCAAGAAGCCTTTCGCTAAGACAGTTCTTGTGGAATTGGCAAAGTGATATTGGGAAGCCCATGGAGGGCTATGGTGAAAAAGGATGTATCCTCAGATGAAATCTGGAAAGAAGCTTTCTGAGAAACTGCTTAGTGTTCTGTTCATTCATCTCACAGTGTTACATCTGTATTTCGTGGATCTCTTTGCTGGCCTTATTTCTGTGGAATCTGAGAACAGGTATTTCAGATCCCATTGAAGACTATAGGGCCAATGGAAATATCCTCCGATAACAAAGAGAAAGAAGCTTTCTGAGAAACTTCATTGTGTTCTGTGAAATGATCTCACAGAGTTACAGCTTTCCCCTCAAGAAGCCTTTTGCTAAGACAGTTCTTGTGGAATGGTCAAAGTGATATTTGGAAGCCCATAGAGGGCTATGGTGAAAAAGGAAATATCCTCAGATGAAATCTGGAAAGAAGCTTTCTGAGAAACTGCTTAGTGTTCTGTTAATTCATCTCAGAGAGTTACATCTGTATTTCGTGCATCTCTTTGCTAGCCTTAATTCTGTGGAATCTGAGAACAGGTATTTCAGATCTCATTGAAGACTATAGATCCAAAGGAAATATCCTCCGATAACAAAGAGAAAGAAGCTTTCTGAGAAACTTCTTTGCGTTCTGTGAAATCATCTCACAGAGTTACAGCTTTCCCCTCAAGAAGCCTTTCGCTAAGACAGTTCTTGTGGAATTGGCAAAGTGAAATTTGGAAGCCCATAGAGGGCTACGGTGAAAAAGAAAATATCCTCAGATGAAATCTGGAAGGAAGCTTTCTGAGAAACTGCTTAGTGTTCGGTTCATTCATCTGACAGAGTTACATCTGTATTTCGTGGATCTCTTTGCTAGCCTTATTTCTGTGGAATCTGAGAACAGATATTTCGGATCCCATTGAAGACTAGAGGTCCAAAGGAAATATCCTCCGATAACAAAGAGAAAGAAGCTTTCTGAGAAACTTCTTTGCGTTCTGTGAAATCATCTCACAGAGTTACAGCTTTCCCCTCAAGAAGCCTTTCGCTAAGACAGTTCTTGTGGAATTGGCAAAGTGATATTTGGAAGCCCATAGAGGGCTATGGTGAAAAAGGAAATATCCTCAGATGAAATCTGGAAAGAAGGTTTCTGAGAAATTGCTTAGTGTTCTGTTAATTCATCTCACAGAGTTACATCGGTAATTCGTGGATCTCTTTGCGAGCCTTATTTCTGTGGACTCTGAGAACAGATATTTCGGATCCCTTTGAAAACCACAGGGCCAAAGGAAATATCCTCCGATAACAAAGAGAAAGAAGCTTTCTGAGAAACTTCTTTGCGTTCTGTGAAATCAACTCACAGAGTTACAGCTTTCCCCTCAAGAAGCCTTTCGCTAAGACAGTTCTTGTGGAATTGGCAAAGTGATATTGGGAAGCCCATGGAGGGCTATGGTGAAAAAGGATATATCCTCAGATGAAATCTGGAAAGAAGCTTTCTGAGAAACTGCTTAGTGTTCTCTTAATTCATCTCACAGAGTTACGTCTGTATTTCGTGGATCTCTTTTCTAGCCTTATTTCTGTGGAATCTGAGAACAGATATTTCGGATCCCTTTGAAGACTATAGGGCCAAAGGAAATATCCTCCGATATCAAAGAGAAAGAAGCTTTCTGAGAAACTTCTTTGTGTTCTTTGAAATCATCTCACGGAGTTACAGCTTTCCCCTCAAGAAGCCTTTCGCTAAGACAGTTCTTGTGTAATTGGCAAAGTGATATTTGGAAGCCCATAGAGGGCTATGGTGAAAAAGTAAATATCCTCAGATGAAATCTGGAAAGAATCTTTCTGAAAAACTGCTTAGTGTTCTGTTCATTCATCTCAGAGAGTTACATCTGTATTTCGTGCATCTCTTTGCTAGCCTTAATTCTGTGGAATCTGAGAACAGGTATTTCAGATCTCATTGAAGACTATAGATCCAAAGGAAATATCCTCCGATTACAAAGAGAAAGAAGCTTTCTTAGAAACTTCTTTGTGTTCTGTAAAATCATCTCACAGAGTTACAGCTTTCCCCTCTAGAAGCCTTTCGCTAAGACAGTTCTTGTGGAATTGGCAAAGTGATATTTGGAAGCCCTTAGAGGGCTATGTTAAAAAAGGAAATATCCTCTAATGAAATCTGGAAAGAAGCTTTCTGAGAAACTGCTTAGTGTTCTCTTAATTCATCTCACAGAGTTACATCTGTATTTCGTGGATCTCTTTGCTAGCCTTATTTCTGTGGAATCTGAGAACAGATATTTCGGATCCCTTTGAAGACTATAGGTCCAAAGGAAATATCCTCCGATAACAAAGAGAAAGAAGCTTTCTGAGAAACTTCTTTGCGTTCTGTGAAATCATCTCACAGAGTTACAGCTTTCCCCTCAAGAAGCCTTTCGCTAAGACAGTTCTTGTGGAATTGGCAAAGTGAAATTTGGAAGCCCATAGAGGGCTACGGTGAAAAAGGAAATATCCTCAGATGAAATCTGGAAAGAAGCTTTCTGAGAAACTGCTTAGTGTTCGGTTCATTCATCTGACAGAGTTACATCTGTATTTCGTGGATCTCTTTGCTAGCCTTATTTCTTTGGAATCTGAGAACAGGTATTTCAAATCCCATTGAAGTCTATAGGTCCAAAGGAAATATCCTCCGATTTCAAAGAGAAAGAAGCTTTCTTAGAAACTTCTTTGTGTTCTGTGAAATCATCTCACAGAGTTACAGCTTTCCCCTCAAGAAGCCTTTCGCTAAGACATTTCTTGTGTAATTGGCAAAGTGATATTTGGAAGCCCGTAGAGGGCTATGGTGAAAAAGGAAATATCCTCAGATGAAATCTGGAAAGAAGCTTTCTGAGAAACTACTTAGTGTTCTGTTAATATATCTCACTGAGTTACATCTGTATTTCGTGGATCTCTTTGCTAGCCTTATTTCTGTGGAAAATGAGAACAGATATTTCGGATCCCATTGATGACTATAGGGCCAAAGGAAATATCCTCCGATTACAAAGAGAAAGAAGCTTTCTGAGAAACTTCTTTGCGTTTTGTGAAATCATCTCACAGAGTTACAGCTTTCCCCTCAAGAAGCCTTTCGCTAAGACAGTTCTTGTGGAATTGGGAAAGTGATATTTGGAAGCCCATAGAGGGCTATGGTGAAAAAGGAATTATCCTCAGATGAAATCTGGAAACAAGCTTTCTGAGAAACTGCTTAGTGTTCTGTTAATTCATCTCACAGAGTTACATCTGTATTGCTTGGATCTCTTTGCTAGCCTTATTTCTGTGGAATCTGATTACAGATATTTCGGATCCCATTCAAAACCACAGGGCCAAAGGAAATATCCTCCGATAACAAAGATAAAGAAGCTTTCTGAGAAACTTCTTTGTGTTCTGTGAAATCATCTCACAGAGTTACAGCTTTCCCCTCAAGATGTCTTTCGCTAAGACAGTTCTTGTGGAATTGGCAAAGTGATACTTGGAAGCCCTTAGAGGGCTATGGTGAAAAATGAAATATCCTCAGATGAAATCTGGAAAGAAGCTTTCTGAGAAACTGCTTAGTGTTCAGTTAATTCATCTCACAGATTTACATCTGTATTTCGTGGATCTCTTTGCTAGCCTTATTTCTGTGGAATCTGAGAACAGATATTTCGGATCCCATTGAAGACTATAGGACCAAAGGAAATGTCCTCCGATAACAAAGAGAAAGAAGCTTTCTGAGAAACTTCTTTGCGTTCTGTGAAATCAACTCACAGAGTTACAGCTTTGCCCTCAAGAAGCCTTTCGCTAAGACAGTTCTTGTGGAATTGGCAAAGTGATATTGGGGAGCCCATGGAGGGCTATGGTGAAAAAGGATATATCCTCAGATGAAATCTTGAAAGAAGCTTTCTGAGAAACTGCTTAGTGTTCTGTTAATTCATCTCACACAGTTACATCTGTATTTCGTGGATCTCTTTGCTAGCCTTATTTCTGTGAAATCTGAGAACAGAAATTTCGGATCCCTTTGAAGACTATAGGGCCAAAGGAAATATCCTCCGATATCAAAGAGAAAGAAGCTTTCTGAGAAACTTCTTTGTGTTCTGTAAAATCATCTCACAGAGTTACAGCTTTCCCCTCTAGAAGCCTTTCACTAAGACAGTTCTTGTGGAATTGGCAAAGTGATATTTGGAAGCCCTTAGAGGGCTATGTTGAAAAAGGAAATATCCTCAGATGAAATCTGGAAAGAATCTTTCTGAGAAACTGCTTAGTGTTCTGTTAATTCATCTCACAGAGTTACATCTGTATTTCGTGGATCTCTTTTCTAGCCTTATTTCTGTGGAATCTGAGAACAGATATTTCGGATCCCATTGAAGACTAGAGGTCCAAAGGAAATATCCTCCGATAACAAAGAGAAAGAAGCTTTCTGAGAAACTTCTTTTCGTTCTGTGAAATCATCTCACAGAGTTACAGCTTTCCTCTCAAGAAGCCTTTCGCCAAGATAGTTCTTGTGGAATTGGCAAAGTGATATTTGGAAGCCCATAGAGGGCTATGGTGAAAAAGGAAATATCCTCAGATGAAATCTGGAAAGAAGCTTTCTGAGAAATTGCTTAGTGTTCTCTTAATTCATCTCACAGAGTTACATCGGTATTTCGTGGATCTCTTTGCGAGGATTATTTCTGTGGAATCTGAGAACAGATATTTCGGATCCCATTGAAAACCACAGGGCCAAAGGAAATATCCTCCGATATCAAAGAGAAAGAAGCTTTCTGAGAAACTTCTTTGCGTTCTGTGAAATCAACTCACAGAGTTACAGCTTTCCCCTCAAGAAGCCTTTCGCTAAGACAGTTCTTGTGGAATTGGCAAAGTGATATTGGGAAGCCCATGGAGGGCTCTGGTGAAAAAGGATATATCCTCAGATGAAATCTGGAAAGAAGCTTTCTGAGAAACTGCTTAGTGTTCTGTTAATTCATCTCACAGAGTTACATCTGTATTTCGTGGATCTCTTTTCTAGCCTTATTTCTGTGGAATCTGAGAACAGATATTTCGGATCCCTTTAAAGACTATAGGGCCAAAGGAAATATCCTCCGATATCAAAGAGAAAGAAGCCTTCTGAGAAACTTCTTTGTGTTCTTTGAAATCATCTCACGGAGTTACAGCTTTCCCCTCAAGAAGCATTTCGCTAAGACAGTTCTTGTGTAATTGGCAAAGTGATATTTGGAAGCCCATAGAGGGCTATGGTGAAAAAGGAAATATCCTCAGATGAAATCTGCAAAGAAGCTTTCTGAGAAACTGCTTAGTGTTCTGTTCATTCATCTCAGAGAGTTACATTGGTATTTCGTGCATCTCTTTGCTAGCCTTAATTCTGTGGAATCTGAGAACAGGTATTTCAGATCCCATTGAAGACTATAGAACCAAAGGAAATATCCTCCGATTACAAAGAGAAAGAAGCTTTCTTAGAAACTTCTTTGTGTTCTGTAAAATCATCTCACAGAGTTACAGCTTTCCCCTCAAGAAGCCTATCGCTAAGACAGTTCTTGTGGAATTGGCAAAGTGATATTTGGAAGCCCTTAGAGGGCTATGTTAAAAAAGGAAATATCCTCTAATGAAATCTGGAAAGAAGCTTTCTGAGAAACTGCTTAGTGTTCTGTTAATTCATCTCACAGACTTACATCTGTATTTCGTGGATCTCTTTGCTAGCCTTATTTCTGTGGAATCTGAGAACAGATATTTCGGATCCCATTGAAGACTATAGGTCCAAAGGAAATATCCTCCGATAACAAAGAGAAAGAAGCTTTCTGAGAAACTTCTTTGCGTTCTGTGAAATCATCTCACAGAGTTACAGCTTTCCCCTCAAGAAGCCTTTCGCTAAGACAGTTCTTGTGGAATTGGCAAAGTGATATTGGGAAGCCCATGGAGGGCTATGGTGAAAAAGGATGTATCCTCAGATGAAATCTGGAAAGAAGCTTTCTGAGAAACTGCTTAGTGTTCTGTTCATTCATCTCACAGAGTTACATCTGTATTTCGTGGATCTCTTTGCTGGCCTTATTTCTGTGGAATCTGAGAACAGGTATTTCAGATCCCATTGAAGACTATAGGGACAAAGGAAATATCCTCCGATTACAAAGAGAAAGAAGCTTTCTTAGAAACTTCTTTGTGTTCTGTGAAATCATCTCACAGAGTTACAGCTTTCCCCTCAAGAAGCCTTTCGCTAAGACAGTTCTTGTGGAATTGGCAAAGTGATATTTGGAAGCCCATAGAGGGCTATGGTGAAAAAGGAAATATCCTCAGATGAAATCTGGAAAGAAGCTTTCTGAGAAACAACTTAGTGTTCTGTTAATTCATCTCACTGAGTTACAACTGTATTTCGTGGATCTCTTTGGTAGCCTTATTTCTGTGGAATCTGAGAACAGATATTTCGGATCCCATTGATGACTATAGGGCCAAAGGAAATATCCTCCGATAACATAGAGAAAGAAGCTTTCTTAGAAACTTCTTTGTGTTCTGTGAAAGCATCTCACAGAGTTACAGCTTTCCCCTCAAGAAGCCTTTCGCTAAGACAGTTCTTGTGGAATTGGCAAAGTGATATTTGGAAGCCCAAAGTGGGCTATGGTTAAAAAGGAAATATCCTCAGATGAAATCTGGAAAGTAGCTTTCTGAGAAACTGCTTAGTGGTCTGTTAATTCATCTAACAGAGTTACATCTGTATTTCGTGGATCTCTTTGCTAGCCTTATTTCTGTGGAATCTGAGAACAGATATTTCAGATCCCATTGAAGACTATAGGGCCAAAGGAAATATCCTCCGATAACAAAGAGAAAGAAGCTTTCTGAGAAACTTCTTTGTGTTCTGTGAAATCATCTCACAGAGTGACAGCTTTCCCCTCAAGGAGCCTTTCGTTAAGACTGTTCTTGTGGAATTGGCAAAGTGATATTTGGAAGCCCATAGAGGGCTATGGTGAAAAAGGAAATATCCTCAGATGAAATCTGGAAAGAAGTTTTCTGAGAAACTGCTTAGTGTTCTGTAAATTCATCTCACAGAGTTACATCTGTATTTCCTGGATCTCTTTGCTAGCCTTATTTCTGTGGAATCTGAGAACAGGTATTTCCGATCCCTTTGAAGATTATAGGGACAAAGTAAATATACTCCGATTACAAAGAGAAAGAAGCTTTCTGAGAAACTTCTTTGTGTTCTGTAAAATCATCTCACAGAGTTACAGATTTCCCTCTAGAAGCCTTTCGCTAAGACAGTTCTTGTGGAATTGGCAAAGTGATATTTGGAAGCCCATAGAGGGCTATGGTGCTAAAGGAAATATCCTCAGATGAAATCTGTAAAGAAGCTTTCTGAGAAACTGCTTAGTGTTCTGTTAATTCATCTCACAGAGTTACATCTGTATTTCGTGGATCTCTTTGCTAACCTTATTTCTGTGGAATCTGAGAACAGATATTTCGGATCCCTTTGAAGACTATAGGGCCAAAGGAAGTATCCTCCGATAACAAAGAGAAAGAAGCTTTCTGAGAAACTTTTTTGCGTTCTGTGAAATCATCTCACAGAGTTACAGCTTTCCCCTCAAGAAGCCTTTCGCCAAGACAGTTCTTGTGGAATTGGCAAAGTGATATTTGGAAGCCCTTAGAGGGCTATGGTGAAAAAGGAAATATCCTCAGATGAAATCTGGAAAGAAGCTTTCTGCGAAACTGCTTAGTGTTCTGTTAATTCATCTCACAGAGTTACATCTGTATTTCGTGGATCTCTTTGCTAGCCTTATTTCTGTGGAATCTGAGAACAGATGTTTCGCATCCCATTGAAGACTATAGGGCCAAAGGAAATATCCTCCGATTACAAAGAGAAAGAAGCTTTCTGAGGAACTTCCTTGTGTTCTGTGAAATCATCTCACAGAGTTACAGCTTTCCCCTCAAGAAGCCTTTCGCTAAAACAGTTCTTGTGGAATTGGCAAAGTGATATTTGAAGCCCATAGAGGGCTATGGTTAAAAAGGAATTATCCTCAGATGAAATCTGGAAAGAAGCTTTCTGAGAAACTGCTTAGTGTTCTGTTCATTCATTTCACAGAGTTACATCTGTATTGCGTGGATCTCTTTGCTAGCCTTATTTCTGTGGAATCTGAGAACACGTATTTCAGATCCCATTGAAGACTATAGGGACAAAGGAAATATCCTCCGATTACAAAGAGAAAGAAGCTTTCTTAGAAACTTCTTTGTGTTCTGTGAAATCATCTCACAGAGTTACAGCTTTCCCCTCAAGAAGCCTTTCGCTAAGACAGTTCTTGTGGAATTGGCAAAGTGATATTTGGAAGCCCATAGAGGGCTATGGTGAAAAAGGAAATATCCTCAGATGAAATCTGGAAAGAAGCTTTCTGAGAAACTGCTTAGTGTTCTGTTAATTCATCTCACAGAATTACATCTGTATTTAATGGATTTCTTTGCTAGCCTTATTTTGTGGAATCTGAGAACAGATATTTCGGATCCCTTTGAAGACTATAGGGCCAAAGGAAATATTCTCCGATAACAAAGAGAAAGAAGCTTTCTGAGAAATTTCTTTGTGTTCTGAGAAATCATCTCACAGAGTTACAGCTTACCCATCAAGAAGCCTTTCGCTAAGACAGTTCTTGTGGAATTGGCAAAGTGACATTTGGAAGCCCATAGAGGGCTATGGTGAAAAAGGAAATATCCTCAGATGAAATCTGGAAAGAAGCTTTCTGAGAAACTGCTTAGTGTTCGGTTAATTCATCTCACAGAGTTACATCTGTATTTCGTGGTTCTCTTTGCTAGCTTTATTTCTGTGGAATCTGAGAACAGATATTTCGCATCCCTTTGAAGACTATAGGACCAAAGGAAATATCCTCCGATAACAAAGAGAAAGAAGCTTTCTGAGAAACTTCTTTTCGTTCTGTGAAATCATCTCTCAGAGTTACAGCTTTCCTGTCAAAAAGCCTTTCGATAAGACTGTTCTTTTGGAATTGGCAAAGTGATATTTGGAAGCCCTTAGAGGGCTATGGTGAAAAAGGATATATCCTCAGATGAAATCTTGAAAGAAGCTTTCTGAGAAACTGCTTAGTGTTCTGTTAATTCATCTCACAGAGTTACCTCTGTATTTCGTGGACGTCTCTGCTAGCCTTATTTCTGTGGAATCTGAGAACAGATATTTCAGATCCCATTGAAGACTATAGGGCCAATGGAAATATCCTCCGATAACAAAGAGAAAGAAGCTTTCTGAGAAACTTCATTGTGTTCTGTGAAATGATCTCACAGAGTTACAGCTTTCCCCTCAAGAAGCCTTTTGCTAAGACAGTTCTTGTGGAATGGTCAAAGTGATATTTGGAAGCCCATAGAGGGCTATGGTGAAAAAGGAAATATCCTCAGATGAAATCTGGATAGAAGCTTTCTGAGAAACTGCTTAGTGTTCTGTTAATTCATCTCACAGAGTTACATTTGTATTTCATGGGTCTCTTTGCTAACCTTATTTCTGTGGAATATGAGAACAGATATTTCGGATCCCTTTGAAGACTATAGGGCCAAAGGAAATATCCTCCGATAACAATGAGAAAGAAGCTTTCTGAGAAACTTCTTTGTGTTCTGTGAAATCATCTCACAGAGTTACAGCCTTCCCCTCAAGAAGCCTTTCGTTAAGACAGTTCTTGTGGAATTGGCAAAGTGATATTTGGAAGCCCATTGAGGGCTATGGTGAAAAAGGAAATATCCTCAGATGAAATCTGGAAAGAAGCTTTCTGAGAAATTGCTTAGTGTTCTGTTAATTCATCTCACAGAGTTACATCGGTATTTCGTGGATCTCTTTGCGTGCCTTATTTCTGTGGAATCTGAGAACAGATATTTCGGATCCCTTTGAAAACCACAGGGCCAAAGGAAATATCCTCCGATAACAAAGAGAAAGAAGCTTTCTGAGAAATTTCTTTGCGTTCTGTGAAATCAACTCAAAGAGTTACAGCTTTCCCCTCAAGAAGCCTTTCGCTAAGACAGTTCTTGTGGAATTGGCAAAGTGATATTGGGAAGCTCATGGAGGGCTATGGTGAAAAAGGATATATCCTCAGATGAAATCTGGAAAGAAGGTTTCTGAGAAACTGCTTAGTGTTCTGTTAATTCATCTCACAGAGTTACATCTGTATTTCGTGGATCTCTTTTCTAGCCTTATTTCTGTGGAATCTGAGAACAGATATTTCGGATCCCTTTGAAGACTATAGGGCCAAAGGAAATATCCTCCGATATCAAAGAGAAAGAAGCCTTCTCAGAAACTTCTTTGTGTTCTTTGAAATCATCTCACGGAGTTACAGCTTTCCCCTCAAGAAGCCTTTCGCTAAGACAGTTCTTGTGTAATTGGCAAAGTGATATTTGGAAGCCCATAGAGGGCTATGGTGAAAAAGGAAATATCCTCAGATGAAATCTGGAAAGAAGCTTTCTGAGAAACTGCTTAGTGTTCTGTTAATTCATCTCAGAGAGTTACATCTGTATTTCGTGCATCTCTTTGCGAGCCTTAATTCTGTGGAATCTGAGAACAGGTATTTCAGATCTCATTGAAGACTATAGATCCAAAGGAAATATCCTCCGATTACAAAGAGAAAGAAGCTTTCTTAGAAACTTCTTTGTGTTCTGTAAAATCATCTCACAGAGTTACAGCTTTCCCCTCAAGAAGCCTTTCGCTAAGACAGTTCTTGTGGAATTGGCAAAGTGATATTTGGAAGCCCTTAGAGGGCTATGTTAAAAAAGGAAATATCCTCTAATGAAATCTGGAAAGAAGCTTTCTGAGAAACTGCTTAGTGTTCTGTTAATTCATCTCACAGAGTTACATCTGTATTTCGTGGATCTCTTTGCTAGCCTGATTTCTGTGGAATCTGAGAACAGATATTTCGGATCCCTTTGAAGACTATAGGTCCAAAGGAAATATCCTCCGATAACAAAGAGAAAGAAGCTTTCTGAGAAACTTCTTTGCGTTCTGTGAAATCATCTCACAGAGTTACAGCTTTCCCCTCAAGAAGCCTTTCGCTAAGACAGTTCTTGTGGAATTGGCAAAGTGAAATTTGGAAGCCCATAGAGGGCTACGGTGAAAAAGAAAATATCCTCAGATGAAATCTGGAAGGAAGCTTTCTGAGAAACTGCTTAGTGTTCGGTTCATTCATCTGACAGAGTTACATCTGTATTTCGTGGATCTCTTTGCTAGCCTTATTTCTGTGGAATCTGAGAACAGGTATTTCAAATCCCATTGAAGTCTATAGGTCCAAAGGAAATATCCTCCGATTACAAAGAGAAAGAAGCTTTCTTAGAAACTTCTTTGTGTTCTGTGAAATCATCTCACAGAGTTACAGCTTTCCTCTCAAGAAGCCTATTGCTAAGACAATTCTTGTGGAATTGGCAAAGTGATATTTGGAAGCCCTTAGAGGGCTATGGTGAAAGACGAAATATCCTCAGATGAAATCTGGAAAGAAGCTTTCTGAGAAACTGCTTAGTGTTCTGTTCATTCATCTCACAGAGTTACATCTGTATTTCGTGGATCTCTTTGCTGGCCTTATTTCTGTGGAATCTGAGAACAGGTATTTCAGATCCCATTGAAGACTATAGGGACAAAGGAAATATCCTCCGATTACAAAGAGAAAGAAGCTTTCTTAGAAACTTCTTTGTGTTCTGTGAAATCATCTCACAGAGTTACAGCTTTCCCCTCAAGAAGCCTTTCGCTAAGACAGTTCTTGTGGAATTGGCAAAGTGATATTTGGAAGCCCATAGAGGGCTATGGTGAAAAAGGAAATATCCTCAGATGAAATCTGGAAAGAAGCTTTCTGAGAAACAACTTAGTGTTCTGTTAATTCATCTCACTGAGTTACAACTGTATTTCGTGGATCTCTTTGGTAGCCTTATTTCTGTGGAATCTGAGAACAGATATTTCGGATCCCATTGATGACTATAGGGCCAAAGGAAATATCCTCCGATAACATAGAGAAAGAAGCTTTCTTAGAAACTTCTTTGTGTTCTGTGAAAGCATCTCACAGAGTTACAGCTTTCCCCTCAAGAAGCCTTTCGCTAAGACAGTTCTTGTGGAATTGGCAAAGTGATATTTGGAAGCCCAAAGTGGGCTATGGTTAAAAAGGAAATATCCTCAGATGAAATCTGGAAAGTAGCTTTCTGAGAAACTGCTTAGTGGTCTGTTAATTCATCTAACAGAGTTACATCTGTATTTCGTGGATCTCTTTGCTAGCCTTATTTCTGTGGAATCTGAGAACAGATATTTCAGATCCCATTGAAGACTATAGGGCCAAAGGAAATATCCTCCGATAACAAAGAGAAAGAAGCTTTCTGAGAAACTTCTTTGTGTTCTGTGAAATCATCTCACAGAGTGACAGCTTTCCCCTCAAGGAGCCTTTCGTTAAGACTGTTCTTGTGGAATTGGCAAAGTGATATTTGGAAGCCCATAGAGGGCTATGGTGAAAAAGGAAATATCCTCAGATGAAATCTGGAAAGAAGTTTTCTGAGAAACTGCTTAGTGTTCTGTAAATTCATCTCACAGAGTTACATCTGTATTTCCTGGATCTCTTTGCTAGCCTTATTTCTGTGGAATCTGAGAACAGGTATTTCCGATCCCTTTGAAGATTATAGGGACAAAGTAAATATACTCCGATTACAAAGAGAAAGAAGCTTTCTGAGAAACTTCTTTGTGTTCTGTAAAATCATCTCACAGAGTTACAGATTTCCCCTCTAGAAGCCTTTCGCTAAGACAGTTCTTGTGGAATTGGCAAAGTGATATTTGGAAGCCCATAGAGGGCTATGGTGCTAAAGGAAATATCCTCAGATGAAATCTGTAAAGAAGCTTTCTGAGAAACTGCTTAGTGTTCTGTTAATTCATCTCACAGAGTTACATCTGTATTTCGTGGATCTCTTTGCTAACCTTATTTCTGTGGAATCTGAGAACAGATATTTCGGATCCCTTTGAAGACTATAGGGCCAAAGGAAGTATCCTCCGATAACAAAGAGAAAGAAGCTTTCTGAGAAACTTTTTTGCGTTCTGTGAAATCATCTCACAGAGTTACAGCTTTCCCCTCAAGAAGCCTTTCGCCAAGACAGTTCTTGTGGAATTGGCAAAGTGATATTTGGAAGCCCTTAGAGGGCTATGGTGAAAAAGGAAATATCCTCAGATGAAATCTGGAAAGAAGCTTTCTGCGAAACTGCTTAGTGTTCTGTTAATTCATCTCACAGAGTTACATCTGTATTTCGTGGATCTCTTTGCTAGCCTTATTTCTGTGGAATCTGAGAACAGATATTTCGGATCCCATTGAAGACTATAGGGCCAAAGGAAATATCCTCCGATTACAAAGAGAAAGAAGCTTTCTGAGGAACTTCCTTGTGTTCTGTGAAATCATCTCACAGAGTTACAGCTTTCCCCTCAAGAAGCCTTTCGCTAAAACAGTTCTTGTGGAATTGGCAAAGTGATATTTGAAGCCCATAGAGGGCTATGGTTAAAAAGGAATTATCCTCAGATGAAATCTGGAAAGAAGCTTTCTGAGAAACTGCTTAGTGTTCTGTTCATTCATTTCACAGAGTTACATCTGTATTGCGTGGATCTCTTTGCTAGCCTTATTTCTGTGGAATCTGAGAACACGTATTTCAGATCCCATTGAAGACTATAGGGCCAAAGGAAATATCCTCCGATTACAAAGAGAAAGAAGCTTTCTTAGAAACTTCTTTGTGTTCTGTGAAATCATCTCACAGAGTTACAGCTTTCCCCTCAAGAAGCCTTTCGCTAAGACAGTTCTTGTGGAATTGGCAAAGTGACATTTGGAAGCCCATAGAGGGCTATGGTGAAAAAGGAAATATCCTCAGATGAAATCTGGAAAGAAGCTTTCTGAGAAACTGCTTAGTGTTCGGTTAATTCATCTCACAGAGTTACATCTGTATTTCGTGGTTCTCTTTGCTAGCTTTATTTCTGTGGAATCTGAGAACAGATATTTCGCATCCCTTTGAAGACTATAGGACCAAAGGAAATATCCTCCGATAACAAAGAGAAAGAAGCTTTCTGAGAAACTTCTTTTCGTTCTGTGAAATCATCTCTCAGAGTTACAGCTTTCCTGTCAAAAAGCCTTTCGATAAGACTGTTCTTTTGGAATTGGCAAAGTGATATTTGGAAGCCCTTAGAGGGCTATGGTGAAAAAGGATATATCCTCAGATGAAATCTTGAAAGAAGCTTTCTGAGAAACTGCTTAGTGTTCTGTTAATTCATCTCACAGAGTTACCTCTGTATTTCGTGGACGTCTCTGCAATCCTTATTTCTGTGGAATCTGAGAACAGATATTTCAGATCCCATTGAAGACTATAGGGCCAATGGAAATATCCTCCGATAACAAAGAGAAAGAAGCTTTCTGAGAAACTTCATTGTGTTCTGTGAAATGATCTCACAGAGTTACAGCTTTCCCCTCAAGAAGCCTTTTGCTAAGACAGTTCTTGTGGAATGGTCAAAGTGATATTTGGAAGCCCATAGAGGGCTATGGTGAAAAAGGAAATATCCTCAGATGAAATCTGGATAGAAGCTTTCTGAGAAACTGCTTAGTGTTCTGTTAATTCATCTCACAGAGTTACATTTGTATTTCATGGGTCTCTTTGCTAACCTTATTTCTGTGGAATATGAGAACAGATATTTCGGATCCCTTTGAAGACTATAGGGCCAAAGGAAATATCCTCCGATAACAAAGAGAAAGAAGCTTTCTGAGAAACTTCTTTGTGTTCTGTGAAATCATCTCACAGAGTTACAGCCTTCCCCTCAAGAAGCCTTTCGCTAAGACAGTTCTTGTGGAATTGGCAAAGTGATATTTGGAAGCCCATTGAGGGCTATGGTGAAAAAGGAAATATCCTCAGATGAAATCTGGAAAGAAGCTTTCTGAGAAATTGCTTAGTGTTCTGTTAATTCATCTCACAGAGTTACATCGGTATTTCGTGGATCTCTTTGCGTGCCTTATTTCTGTGGAATCTGAGAACAGATATTTCGGATCCCTTTGAAAACCACAGGGCCTAAGGAAATATCCTCCGATAACAAAGAGAAAGAAGCTTTCTGAGAAACTTCTTTGCGTTCTGTGAAATCAACTCAAAGAGTTACAGCTTTCCCCTCAAGAAGCCTTTCGCTAAGACAGTTCTTGTGGAATTGGCAAAGTGATATTGGGAAGCTCATGGAGGGCTATGGTGAAAAAGGATATATCCTCAGATGAAATCTGGAAAGAAGGTTTCTGAGAAACTGCTTAGTGTTCTGTTAATTCATCTCACAGAGTTACATCTGTATTTCGTGGATCTCTTTTCTAGCCTTATTTCTGTGGAATCTGAGAACAGATATTTCGGATCCCTTTGAAGACTATAGGGCCAAAGGAAATATCCTCCGATATCAAAGAGAAAGAAGCCTTCTCAGAAACTTCTTTGTGTTCTTTGAAATCATCTCACGGAGTTACAGCTTTCCCCTCAAGAAGCCTTTCGCTAAGACAGTTCTTGTGTAATTGGCAAAGTGATATTTGGAAGCCCATAGAGGGCTATGGTGAAAAAGGAAATATCCTCAGATGAAATCTGGAAAGAAGCTTTCTGAGAAACTGCTTAGTGTTCTGTTAATTCATCTCAGAGAGTTACATCTGTATTTCGTGCATCTCTTTGCTAGCCTTAATTCTGTGGAATCTGAGAACAGGTATTTCAGATCTCATTGAAGACTATAGATCCAAAGGAAATATCCTCCGATTACAAAGAGAAAGAAGCTTTCTTAGAAACTTCTTTGTGTTCTGTAAAATCATCTCACAGATTTACAGCTTTCCCCTCAAGAAGCCTTTCGCTAAGACAGTTCTTGTGGAATTGGCAAAGTGATATTTGGAAGCCCTTAGAGGGCTATGTTAAAAAAGGAAATATCCTCTAATGAAATCTGGAAAGAAGCTTTCTGAGAAACTGCTTAGTGTTCTGTTAATTCATCTCACAGAGTTACATCTGTATTTCGTGGATCTCTTTGCTAGCCTTATTTCTGTGGAATCTGAGAACAGATATTTCGGATCCCTTTGAAGACTATAGGTCCAAAGGAAATATCCTCCGATAACAAAGAGAAAGAAGCTTTCTGAGAAACTTCTTTGCGTTCTGTGAAATCATCTCACAGAGTTACAGCTTTCCCCTCAAGAAGCCTTTCGCTCAGACAGTTCTTGTGGAATTGGCAAAGTGAAATTTGGAAGCCCATAGAGGGCTACGGTGAAAAAGAAAATATCCTCAGATGAAATCTGGAAGGAAGCTTTCTGAGAAACTGCTTAGTGTTCGGTTCATTCATCTGACAGAGTTACATCTGTATTTCGTGGATCTCTTTGGTAGCCTTATTTCTGTGGAATCTGAGAACAGGTATTTCAAATCCCATTGAAGTCTATAGGTCCAAAGGAAATATCCTCCGATTACAAAGAGAAAGAAGCTTTCTTAGAAACTTCTTTGTGTTCTGTGAAATCATCTCACAGAGTTACAGCTTTCCCTTCAAGAAGCCTTTCGCTAAGACATTTCTTGTGGAATTGGCAAACTGATATTTGGAAGCCCATAGAGGGCTATGGTGAAAAAGGAAATATCCTCAGATGAAATCTGGAAAGAATCTTTCTGAGAAACTACTTAGTGTTCTGTTAATATATCTCACTGAGTTATATCTGTAATTCGTCGATCTCTTTGCTAGCCTTATTTCTGTGGAATCTGAGAACAGATATTTCGGATCCCATTGATGACTATAGGGCTAAAGGAAATATCCTCCAATAACAAAGAGAATGAAGCTTTCTGAGAAACTTCTTTGCATTCTGTGAAATCATCTCACAGAGTTACAGCTTTCCCCTCAAGAAGCCTTTCGCTAAGACAGTTCTTGTGGAATTGGCAAAGTGATATTTGGAAGCCCATAGAGGGCTAAGGTGAAAAAGGAAATATCCTCAGATGAAATCTGGAAACAAGCTTTCTGAGAAACTGCTTAGTGTTCTGTTAATTCATCTCACAGAGTTACATCTGTATTTCGTGGATCTCTTTGCTAGCCTTATTTCTGTGGAATCTGATTACAGATATTTCGGATCCCATTGAAGACTATAGGGCCAAAGGAAATATCCTCCGATAACAAAGAGAAAGAAGCTTTCTGAGAAACTTTTTGCGTTCTGTGAAATCATCTCACAGAGTTACAGATTTCCCCTCAAGAAGCCTTTCTCTAAGACAGTTCTTGTGGTATTGGCAAGGTGATATTTGGAAGCCCATAGAGGGCTATGGTGAAAAAGGAAATATCCTCAGATGAAATCTGGAAAGAAGCTTTCTGAGAAACTGCTTAGTGTTCGGTTAATTCATCCCACAGAGTTACATCTGTATTTCGTGGATCTCTTTGCTAGCCTTATTTCTGTGGAATCTGAGAACAGATATTTCGGATCCCATTGAAGACTATAGGGCCAAAGGAAATATCCTCCGATTACAAAGAGAAAGAAGCTTTCTGAGAAACTTCTTTGCGTTCTGTGAAATCATCTCACAGAGTTACAGCTTTCCCCTCAAGAAGCCTTTCGCTAAGACAGTTCTTGTGGAATTGGCAAAGTGATATTTGGAAGCCCATAGAGGGCTATGGTGAAAAAGGAAATATCCTCAGATGAAATCTGGAAAGAAGCTTTCTGAGAAATTGCTTAGTGTTCTCTTAATTCATCTCACAGAGTTACATCTGTATTTCGTGGATCTCTTTGCGAGCCTAATTTCTGTGGAATCTGAGAACAGATATTTCGGATCCCATTGAAAACCACAGGGCCAAAGGAAATATCCTCCGATAACAAAGAGAAAGAAGCTTTCTGAGAAACTTCTTTGCGTTCTGTGAAATCAACTCACAGAGTTACAGCTTTCCCCTCAAGAAGCCTTTCGCTAAGACAGTTCTTGTGGAATTGGCAAAGTGATATTGGGAAGCCCCTGGAGGGCTATGGTGAAAAAGGATATATCCTCAGATGAAATCTGGAAAGAAGCTTTCTGAGAAACTGCTTAGTGTTCTGTTAATCATCTCACAGAGTTACATCTGTATTTCGTGGATCTCTTTTCTAGCCTTATTTCTGTGGAATCTGAGAACAGGTATTTCAAATACCATTGAAGACTATAGGGCCAAAGGAAATATCCTCCGATTACAAAGAGAAAGAAGCTTTCTGAGAAACTTCTTTGTGTTCTGTGAAATCATCTCACAGAGTTACAGCTTTCCCCTCAAGATGTGTTTCGCTAAGACAGTTCTTGTGGAATTTGCAAAGTGATTCTTGGAAGCCCTTAGAGGGCTATGGTTAAAAATGAAATATCCTCAGATGAAATCTGGAAAGAAGCTTTCTGAGAAACTGCTTAGTGTTCAGTTAATTCATCTCACAGATTTACATCTGTATTTCGTGGATCTCTTTGCTAGCCTTATTTCTGTGGAATCTGAGAACAGATATTTCGGATCCCATTGAAGACTATAGGACCAAAGGAAATATCCTCCGATAACAAAGAGAAAGAAGCTTTCTGAGAAACTTCTTTGCGTTCTGTGAAATCAACTCACAGAGTTACAGCTTTCCCCTCAAGAAGCCTTTCGCTAAGACAGTTCTTGTGGAATTGGCCAAGTGATATTGGGGAGCCCATGGAGGGCTATGGTGAAAAAGGATATATCCTCAGATGAAATCTTGAAAGAAGGTTTCTGAGAAACTGCTTAGTGTTCTGTTAATTCATCTCACAGAGTTACATCTGTATTTCGTGGATCTCTTTGCTAGCCTTATTTCTGTGAAATCTGAGAACAGATATTTCGGATCCCTTTGAAGACTATAGGGCCAAAGGAAATATCCTCCGATATCAAAGAGAAAGAAGCTTTCTTAGAAACTTCTTTGTGTTCTGTAAAATCATCTCACAGAGTTACAGCTTTCCCCTCTGGAAGCCTTTCGCTAAGACAGTTCTTGTGGAATTGGCAAAGTGATATTTGGAAGCCCTTAGAGGGCTATGTTGAAAAAGGAAATATCCTCAGATGAAATCTGGAAAGAATCTTTCTGAGAAACTGCTTAGTGTTCTGTTAATTCATCTCACAGAGTTACATCTGTATTTGGTGGATCTCTTTTCTAGCCTTATTTCTGTGGACTCTGAGAACAGATATTTCGGATCCCATTGAAGACTAGAGGTCCAAAGGAAATATCCTCCGATAACAAAGAGAAAGAAGCTTTCTGAGAAACTTCTTTGCGTTCTCTGAAATCATCTCACAGAGTTACAGCTTTCCCCTCAAGAAGCCTTTCGCCAAGACAGTTCTTGTGGAATTGGCAAAGTGATATTTGGAAGCCCATAGAGGGCTAAGGTGAAAAAGGAAATATCCTCAGATGAAATCTGGAAACAAGCTTTCTGAGAAACTGCTTAGTGTTCTGTTAATTCATCTCACAGAGTTACATCTGTATTTCGTGGATCTCTTTGCTAGCCTTATTTCTGTGGAATCTGATTACAGATATTTCGGATCCCATTGAAGACTATAGGGCCAAAGGAAATATCCTCCGATAACAAAGAGAAAGAAGCTTTCTGAGAAACTTTTTGCGTTCTGTGAAATCATCTCACAGAGTTACAGATTTCCCCTCAAGAAGCCTTTCTCTAAGACAGTTCTTGTGGTATTGGCAAGGTGATATTTGGAAGCCCATAGAGGGCTATGGTGAAAAAGGAAATATCCTCAGATGAAATCTGGAAAGAAGCTTTCTGAGAAACTGCTTAGTGTTCGGTTAATTCATCCCACAGAGTTACATCTGTATTTCGTGGATCTCTTTGCTAGCCTTATTTCTGTGGAATCTGAGAACAGATATTTCGGATCCCATTGAAGACTATAGGGCCAAAGGAAATATCCTCCGATTACAAAGAGAAAGAAGCTTTCTGAGAAACTTCTTTGCGTTCTGTGAAATCATCTCACAGAGTTACAGCTTTCCCCTCAAGAAGCCTTTCGCTAAGACAGTTCTTGTGGAATTGGCAAAGTGATATTTGGAAGCCCATAGAGGGCTATGGTGAAAAAGGAAATATCCTCAGATGAAATCTGGAAAGAAGCTTTCTGAGAAATTGCTTAGTGTTCTCTTAATTCATCTCACAGAGTTACATCTGTATTTCGTGGATCTCTTTGCGAGCCTAATTTCTGTGGAATCTGAGAACAGATATTTCGGATCCCATTGAAAACCACAGGGCCAAAGGAAATATCCTCCGATAACAAAGAGAAAGAAGCTTTCTGAGAAACTTCTTTGCGTTCTGTGAAATCAACTCACAGAGTTACAGCTTTCCCCTCAAGAAGCCTTTCGCTAAGACAGTTCTTGTGGAATTGGCAAAGTGATATTGGGAAGCCCCTGGAGGGCTATGGTGAAAAAGGATATATCCTCAGATGAAATCTGGAAAGAAGCTTTCTGAGAAACTGCTTAGTGTTCTGTTAATCATCTCACAGAGTTACATCTGTATTTCGTGGATCTCTTTTCTAGCCTTATTTCTGTGGAATCTGAGAACAGGTATTTCAAATACCATTGAAGACTATAGGGCCAAAGGAAATATCCTCCGATTACAAAGAGAAAGAAGCTTTCTGAGAAACTTCTTTGTGTTCTGTGAAATCATCTCACAGAGTTACAGCTTTCCCCTCAAGATGTGTTTCGCTAAGACAGTTCTTGTGGAATTTGCAAAGTGATTCTTGGAAGCCCTTAGAGGGCTATGGTTAAAAATGAAATATCCTCAGATGAAATCTGGAAAGAAGCTTTCTGAGAAACTGCTTAGTGTTCAGTTAATTCATCTCACAGATTTACATCTGTATTTCGTGGATCTCTTTGCTAGCCTTATTTCTGTGGAATCTGAGAACAGATATTTCGGATCCCATTGAAGACTATAGGACCAAAGGAAATATCCTCCGATAACAAAGAGAAAGAAGCTTTCTGAGAAACTTCTTTGCGTTCTGTGAAATCAACTCACAGAGTTACAGCTTTCCCCTCAAGAAGCCTTTCGCTAAGACAGTTCTTGTGGAATTGGCCAAGTGATATTGGGGAGCCCATGGAGGGCTATGGTGAAAAAGGATATATCCTCAGATGAAATCTTGAAAGAAGGTTTCTGAGAAACTGCTTAGTGTTCTGTTAATTCATCTCACAGAGTTACATCTGTATTTCGTGGATCTCTTTGCTAGCCTTATTTCTGTGAAATCTGAGAACAGATATTTCGGATCCCTTTGAAGACTATAGGGCCAAAGGAAATATCCTCCGATATCAAAGAGAAAGAAGCTTTCTTAGAAACTTCTTTGTGTTCTGTAAAATCATCTCACAGAGTTACAGCTTTCCCCTCTGGAAGCCTTTCGCTAAGACAGTTCTTGTGGAATTGGCAAAGTGATATTTGGAAGCCCTTAGAGGGCTATGTTGAAAAAGGAAATATCCTCAGATGAAATCTGGAAAGAATCTTTCTGAGAAACTGCTTAGTGTTCTGTTAATTCATCTCACAGAGTTACATCTGTATTTGGTGGATCTCTTTTCTAGCCTTATTTCTGTGGACTCTGAGAACAGATATTTCGGATCCCATTGAAGACTAGAGGTCCAAAGGAAATATCCTCCGATAACAAAGAGAAAGAAGCTTTCTGAGAAACTTCTTTGCGTTCTCTGAAATCATCTCACAGAGTTACAGCTTTCCCCTCAAGAAGCCTTTCGCCAAGACAGTTCTTGTGGAATTGGCAAAGTGATATTTGGAAGCCCATAGAGGGCTATGGTGAAAAAGGATATATCCTCAGATGAAATCTGGAAAGAAGCTTTCTGAGAAACTGCTTAGTGTTCGGTTAATTCATCCCACAGAGTTACATCTGTATTTCGTGGATCTCTTTGCTAGCCTTATTTCTGTGGAATCTGAGAACAGATATTTCGGATCCCATTGAAGACTAGAGGTCCAAAGGAAATATCCTCCGATAACAAAGAGAAAGAAGCTTTCTGAGAAACTTCTTTGCGTTCTGTGAAATCATCTCACAGAGTTACAGCTTTCCCCTCAAGAAGCCTTTCGCCAAGACAGTTCTTGTGGAATTGGCAAAGTGATATTTGGAAGCCCATAGAGGGCTATGGTGAAAAAGGAAATATCCTCAGATGAAATCTGGAAAGAAGCTTTCTGAGAAATTGCTTAGTGTTCTGTTAATTCATCTCACAGAGTTACATCGGTATTTCGTGGATCTCTTTGCGAGCATTATTTCTGTGGAATCTGAGAACAGATATTTCGGATCCCATTGAAAACCACAGGGCCAAAGGAAATATCCTCCGATATCAAAGAGAAAGAAGCTTTCTGAGAAACTTCTTTGCGTTCTGTGAAATCAACTCACAGAGTTACAGCTTTCCCCTCAAGAAGCCTTTCGTTAAGACAGTTCTTGTGGAATTGGCAAAGTGATATTGGGAAGCCCATGGAGGGCTATGTTGAAAAAGGATATATCCTCAGATGAAATCTGGAAAGAAGCTTTCTGAGAAACTGCTTAGTGTTCTGTTAATTCATCTCACAGAGTTACATCTGTATTTCGTGGATCTCTTTTCTAGCCTTATTTCTGTGGAATCTGAGAACAGATATTTCGGATCCCTTTGAAGACTATAGGGCCAAAGGAAATATCCTCCGATATCAAAGAGAAAGAAGCCTTCTCAGAAACTTCTTTGTGTTCTTTGAAATCATCTCACGGAGTTACAGCTTTCCCCTCAAGAAGCCTTTCGCTAAGACAGTTCTTGTGTAATTGGCAAAGTGATATTTGGAAGCCCATAGAGGGCTATGGTGAAAAAGGAAATATCCTCAGATGAAATCTGTAAAGAAGCTTTCTGAGAAACTGCTTAGTGTTCTGTTCATTCATCTCAGAGAGTTACATCTGTATTTCGTGCATCTCTTTGCTAGCCTTAATTCTGTGGAATCTGAGAACAGGTATTTCAGATCCCATTGAAGACTATAGATCCAAAGGAAATATCCTCCGATTACAAAGAGAAAGAAGCTTTCTTAGAAACTTCTTTGTGTTCTGTAAAATCATCTCACAGAGTTACAGCTTTCCCCTCAAGAAGCCTTTCGCTAAGACAGTTCTTGTGGAATTGGCAAAGTGATATTTGGAAGCCCTTAGAGGGCTATGTTAAAAAAGGAAATATCCTCTAATGAAATCTGGAAAGAAGCTTTCTGAGAAACTGCTTAGTGTTCTGTTAATTCATCTCAAAGAGTTACATCTGTATTTCGTGGATCTCTTTGCTAGCCTTATTTCTGTGGAATCTGAGAACAGATATTTCGGATCCCATTGAAGACTATAGGTCCAAAGGAAATATCCTCCGATAACAAAGAGAAAGAAGCTTTCTGAGAAACTTCTTTGCGTTCTGTGAAATCATCTCACAGAGTTACAGCTTTCCCCTCAAGAAGCCTTTCGCTAAGACATTTCTTGTGGAATTGGCAAAGTGATATTTGGAAGCCCATAGAGGGCTACGGTGAAAAAGGAAATATCCTCAGATGAAATCTGGAAAGAAGCTTTCTGAGAAACAACTTAGTGTTCTGTTAATTCATCTCACTGAGTTACAACTGTATTTCGTGGATCTCTTTGGTAGCCTTATTTCTGTGGAATCTGAGAACAGATATTTCGGATCCCATTGATGACTATAGGGCCAAAGGAAATATTCTCCGATAACAAAGAGAAAGAAGCTTTCTTAGAAACTTCTTTGTGTTCTGTGAAATCATCTCACAGAGTTACAGCTTTCCCCTCAAGAAGCCTTTCGCTAAGACAGTTCTTGTGGAATTGGCAAAGTGATATTTGGAAGCCCAATGAGGGCTATGGTTAAAAAGGAAATATCCTCAGATGAAATCTGGAAAGTAGCTTTCTGAGAAACTGCTTAGTGTTCTGTTAATTCATCTCACAGAGTTACATCTGTATTTCGTGGATCTCTTTGCTAGCCTTATTTCTGTGGAATCTGAGAACAGATATTTCGGATCACATTGAAGACTATAGGGCCAAAGGAAATATCCTCCGATAACAGAGAGAAAGAAGCTTTCTGAGAAACTTCTTTGCGTTCTGTGAAATCATCTCACAGAGTTACAGCTTTCCCCTCAAGAAGCCTTTCGCTAAGACAGTTCTTGTGGAATTGGCAAAGTGTTATTTGGAAGCCCTTAGAGGGCTATGGTGAAAAAGGATATATCCTCAGATGAAATCTGGAAAGAAGCTTTCTGAGAAACTGCTTAGTGTTCAGTTAATTCATCTCACAGATTTACATCTGTATTTCGCGGATCTCTTTGCTAGCCTTATTTCTGTGGAATCTGAGAACAGATATTTCGGATCCCATTGAAGACTATAGGACCAAAGGAAATATCCTCCGACAACAAAGAGAAAGAAGCTTTCTGAGAAACTTCTTTGCGTTCTGTGAAATCAACTCACAGAGTTACAGCTTTCCCCTTAAGAAGCCATTCGCTAAGACAGTTCTTGTGGAATTGGCAAAGTGATATTGGGAAGCCCATGGAGGGCTATGGTGAAAAAAGATATATCCTCAGATGAAATCTTGAAAGAAGCTTTCTGAGAAACTGCTTAGTGTTCTGTTAATTCATCTCACAGAGTTACATCTGTATTTCGTGGATCTCTTTGGTAGCCTTATTTCTGTGGAATCTGAGAACAGATATTTCGGTTCCCATTGAAGACTATAGGTCCAAAGGAAATATCCTCCGATAACAAAGAGAAAGAAGCTTTCTGAGAAACTTCTTTGCGTTCTGTGAAATCATCTCACAGAGTTACAGCTTTCCCCTCAAGAAGCCTTTCGCTAAGACAGTTCTTGTGGAATTGGCAAACTGAAATTTGGAAGCCCATAGAGGGCTATGGTGAAAAAGGAAATATCCTCAGATGAAATCTGGAAAGAAGCTTTCTGAGAAACTGCTTAGTGTTCGGTTCATTCAGCTGACAGAGTTACATCTGTATTTCGTGGATCTCTTTGCTAGCCTTATTTCTGTGGAATCTGAGAACAGGTATTTCAAATCCCATTGAAGTCTATAGGTCCAATGGAAATATCCTCCGATTACAAAGAGAAAGAAGCTTTCTTAGAAACTTCTTTGTGTTCTGTGAAATCATCTCACAGAGTTACAGCTTTCCCCTCAAGAAGCCTTTCGCTAAGACATTTCTTGTGGAATTGGCAAAGTGATATTTGGAAGCCCATAGAGGGCTATGGTGAAAAAGGAAATATCCTCAGATGAAATCTGGAAAGAAGCTTTCTGAGAAACAACTTAGTGTTCTGTTAATTCATCTCACTGAGTTACATCTGTATTTCGTGGATCTCTTTGGTAGCCTTCTTTCTGTGGAATCTGAGAACAGATATTTCGGATCCCATTGATGACTATAGGGCCAAAGGAAATATCCTCCGATAACAAAGAGAAAGAAGCTTTCTTAGAAACTTCTTTGTGTTCTGTGAAATCATGTCACAGAGTTACAGCTTTCCCCTCAAGAAGCCTTTCGCTAAGACAGTTCTTGTGGAATTGGCAAAGTGATATTTGGAAGCCCAAAGAGGGCTATGGTTAAAAAGGAAATATCCTCAGATGAAATCTGGAAAGTAGCTTTCTGAGAAACTGCTTAGTGTTCTGTTAATTCATCTCACAGAGTTACATCTGTATTTCGTGGATCTCTTTGCTAGCCTTATTTCTGTGGAATCTGAGAACAGATATTCGGATCCCACTGAAGACTATAGGGCCAAAGGAAATATCCTCCGATAACAAAGAGAAAGAAGCTTTCTGAGAAACTTCTTTGTGTTCGGTGAAATCATCTCACAGAGTTACAGCTTTCCCCTCAAGAAGCCTTTCGGTAAGACAGTTCTTGTGGAATTGGCAAAGTGTTATTTGGAAGCTCTTAGAGGGCTATGGTGAAAAAGTATATATCCTGAGATGAAATCTGGAAAGAAGCTTTCTGAGAAACTGCTTAGTGTTCTGTTAATTCATCTCACAGAGTTACCTCTGTATTTCGTGGATCTCTTTGCTAGCCTTATTTCTGTGGAATCTGAGAACAGATATTTCGGATCCCATTGAAGAATACAGGGCCAAAGGAAATATCCTCCGATAACAAAGAGAAAGAAGCTTTCCGAGAAACTTCTTTGCATTCTGTGAAATCATCTCACAGAGTTACAGCTTTCCCCTCAAGAAGCCTTTCGCTAAGACAGTTCTTGTGGAATTGGCAAAGTGATATTTGGAAGCCCGTAGAGGGCAATGGTGAAAAAGGAAATATCCTCAGATGAAATCTGGAAAGAAGCTTTCTGAGAAACTGCTTAGTGTTCGGTTAATTCATCCCACAGAGTTACATCTGTATTTCGTGGATCTCTTTGCTAGCCTTATTTCTGTGGAATCTGAGGACAGATATTTCGGATCCCATTGAAGACTATAGGGCCAATGGAAATATCCTCCGATTACAAAGAGAAAGGAGCTTTCTGAGAAACTTCTTTGCGTTTTGTGAAATCATCTCACAGAGTTACAGCTTTCCCCTCAAGAAGCCTTTCGCTAAGACAGTTCTTGTGGAATTGGCAAAGTGATATTTGGAAGCCCATAGAGGGCTATGGTGAAAAAGGAAATATCCTCAGATGAAATCTGGAAAGAAGCTTTCTGAGAAATTGCTTAGTGTTCTGTTAATTCATCTCACAGAGTTACATCTGTATTTCGTGGATCTCTTTGCGAGCCTAATTTCTGTGGAATCTGAGAACAGATATTTCGGATCCCATTGAAAACCACAGGGCCAAAGGAAATATCCTCCGATAACAAAGAGAAAGAAGCTTTCTGAGAAACTTCTTTGCGTTCTGTGAAATCAACTCACAGAGTTACAGCTTTCCCCTCAAGAAGCCTTTCGCTAAGACAGTTCTTGTGGAATTGGCAAAGTGATATTGGGAAGCCCATGGAGGGCTATGGTGAAAAAGGATATATCCTCAGATGAAATCTGGAAAGAAGCTTTCTGAGAAACTGCTTAGTGTTCTGTTAATTCATCTCACAGAGTTACATCTGTATTTCGTGGATCTCTTTGCTGGCCTTATTTCTGTGGAATCTGAGAACAGGTATTTCAAATCCCATTGAAGACTATAGGGCCAAAGGAAATATCCTCCGATTACAAAGAGAAAGAAGCTTTCTTAGAAAATTCTTTGTGTTCTGTGAAATCATCTCACAGAGTTACAGCTTTCCCCTCAAGAAGCCTTTCGCTAAGACAGTTCTTGTGGAATTGGCAAAGTGATACTTGGAAGCCCTAAGAGGGCTATTTTGAAAAAGGATATATCCTCAGATGAAATCTGGAAAGAAGCTTTCTGAGAAACTGCTCAGTGTTCAGTTAATTCATCTCACAGATTTACATCTGTATTTCGCGGATCTCTTTGCTAGCCTTATTTCTGTGGAATCTGAGAACAGATATTTCGGATCCCATTGAAGACTATAGGACCAAAGGAAATAACCTCCGATAACAAAGAGAAAGAAGCTTTCTGAGAAACTTCTTTGCGTTCTGTGAAATCATCTCACAGAGTTACAGCTTTCCCCTCAAGAAGCCATTCGCTAAGACAGTTCTTGTGGAATTGGCAAAGTGATATTGGGAAGCAAATGGAGGGCTATGGTGAAAAAGGATATATCCTCAGATGAAATCTTGAAAGAAGCTTTCTGAGAAACTGCTTAGTGTTCTGTTCATTCATCTCACAGACTTACATCTGTATTTCGTGGATCTCTTTGCTAGCCTTATTTCTGTGGAATCTGAGAACAGATATTTCGGATCCCTTTGAAGACTATAGGGCCAAAGGAAATATCCTCCGATATCAAAGAGAAAGAAGCTTTCTGAGAAACTTCTTTGTGTTCTGTGAAATCATCTCACAGAGTTACAGCTTTCCCCTCAAGAAGCCTTTCGCTAAGACAGTTCTTGTGGAATTGGCCAAGTGATATTTGGAAGCCCATAGAGGGCTATGGTGAAAAAGGAAATATCCTCAGATGAAATCTGGAAAGAAGCTTTCTGAGAAACTGCTTAGTGTTCTGTTCATTCATCTCAGAGAGTTACATCTGTATTTCGTGCATCTCTTTGCTAGCCTTAATTCTGTGGAATCTGAGAACAGGTATTTCAGATCCCATTGAAGACTATAGATCCAAAGGAAATATCCTCCGATTACAAAGAGAAAGAAGCTTTCTTAGAAACTTCTTTGTGTTCTGTAAAATCATCTCACAGAGTTACAGCTTTCCCCTCAAGAAGCCTTTCGCTAAGACAGTTCTTGTGGAATTGGCAAAGTGATATTTGGAAGCCCTTAGAGGGCTATGTTAAAAAAGGAAATATCCTCTGATGAAATCTGGAAAGAAGCTTTCTGAGAAACTGCTTAGTGTTCTGTTAATTCATCTCACAGAGTTACATCTGTATTTCGTGGATCTCTTTGCTAGCCTTATTTCTGTGGAATCTGAGAACAGATATTTCGGATCCCATTGAAGACTATAGGTCCAAAGGAAATATCCTCCGATAACAAAGAGAAAGAAGCTTTCTGAGAAACTTCTTTGCGTTCTGTGAAATCATCTCACAGAGTTACAGCTTTCCCCTCAAGAAGCCTTTCGCTAAGACAGTTCTTGTGGAATTGGCAAACTGAAATTTGGAAGCCCATAGAGGGCTATGGTGAAAAAGGAAATATCCTCAGATGAAATCTGGAAAGAAGCTTTCTGAGAAATTGCTTAGTGTTCGGTTCATTCAGCTGACAGAGTTACATCTGTATTTCGTGGATCTCTTTGCTAGCCTTATTTCTGTGGAATCTGAGAACAGGTATTTCAAATCCCATTGAATTCTATAGGTCCAAAGGAAATATCCTCCGATTTCAAAGAGAAAGAAGCTTTCTTAGAAAGTTCTTTGTGTTCTGTGAAATCATCTCACAGAGTTACAGCTTTCATCTCAAGAAGCCTTTTGCTAAGACAGTTCTTGTGGAATTGGCAAAGTGATATTTGGAAGCCCATAGAGGGCTATGGTGAAAAAGGAAATATCCTCAGATGAAATCTGGAAAGAAGCTTTCTGAGAAACTACTTAGTGTTCTGTTAATATATCTCACTGAGTTACATCTGTATTTCGTGGATCTCTTTGCTAGCCTTATTTCTGTGGAATCTGAGAACAGATATTTCGGATCCCATTGATGACTACAGGGCCAAAGGAAATATCCTCCAATAACAAAGAGAAAGAAGCTTTCTGAGAAACTTCTTTGCGTTCTGTGAAATCATCTCACAGAGTTACAGCTTTCCCCTCAAGAAGCCTTTCGCTAAGACAGTTCTTGTGGAATTGGCAAAGTGATATTTGGAAGCCCATAGAGGGCTATGGTGAAAAAGGAAATATCCTCAGATGAAATCTGGAAAGAAGCTTTCTGAGAAACTGCTTAGTGTTCTGTTAACTCATCTCACAGAGTTACATCTGTATTTCGTGGATCTCTTTGCTAGCCTTATTTCTGTGAAATCTGAGAACAAATATTTCCGATCCCTTTGAAGCCTATAGGGCCAAAGGAATTATCCTCCGATTACAAAGAGAAAGAAGCTTTCTGAGAAACTTCCTTGTGTTCTGTGAAATCATCTCACAGAGTTACAGCTTTCCCCTCTAGAGGCCTTTCGCTAAGACAGTTCTTGTGGAATTGGCAAAGTGATATTTGGAAGCCCTTAGAGGGCTATGTTGAAAAAGGAAATATCCTCAGATGAAATCTGGAAAGAATCTTTCTGAGACACTGCTTAGTGTTCTGTTAATTCATCTCACAGAGTTACATCTGTATTTCGTGGATCTCTTTTCTAGCCTTATTTCTGTGGAATCTGAGAACAGATATTTCGGATCCCATTGAAGACTAGAGGTCCAAAGGAAATATCCTCTGATAACAAAGAAAAAGAAGCTTTCTGAGAAACTTCTTTGTGTTCTGTGAAATTATCTCACAGAGTTACAGCTTTCCCCTCAAGAAGCCTTTCGCTAAGACAGTTCTTGTGGAATTGGCAAAGTGATATTTGGAAGCCCATAGAGGGCTATGGTGAAAAAGGAAATATCCTCAGATGAAATCTGGAAAGAAGCTTTCTGAGAAATTGCTTAGTGTTCTGTTAATTCATCTCACAGAGTTACATCGGTATTTCGTGGATCTCTTTGCGAGCATTATTTCTGTGGAATCTGAGAACAGATATTTCGGATCACATTGAAAACCACAGGGCCAAAGGAAATATCCTCCGATATCAAAGAGAAAGAAGCTTTCTTAGAAACTTCTTTGTGTTCTGTAAAATCATCTCACAGAGTTACAGCTTTCCCCTCAAGAAGCCTTTCGCTAAGACAGTTCTTGTGGAATTGGCAAAGTGATATTTGGAAGCCCTTAGAGGGCTAGGTTAAAAAAGGAAATATCCTCTGATGAAATCTGGAAAGAAGCTTTGTGAGAAACTGCTTAGTGTTCTGTTAATTCATCTCACAGAGTTACATCTGTATTTCGTGGATCTCTTTGCTAGCCTTATTTCTGTGGAATCTGAGAACAGATATTTCGGTTCCCATTGAAGACTATAGGTCCAAAGGAAATATCCTCCGATAACAAAGAGAAAGAAGCTTTCTGAGAAACTTCTTTGCGTTCTGTGAAATCATCTCACAGAGTTACAGCTTTCCCCTCAAGAAGCCTTTCGCTAAGACAGTTCTTGTGGAATTGGCAAACTGAAATTTGGAAGCCCATAGAGGGCTATGGTGAAAAAGGAAATATCCTCAGATGAAATCTGGAAAGAAGCTTTCTGAGAAACTGCTTAGTGTTCGGTTCATTCAGCTGACAGAGTTACATCTGTATTTCGTGGATCTCTTTGCTAGCCTTATTTCTGTGGAATCTGAGAACAGGTATTTCAAATCCCATTGAAGTCTATAGGTCCAATGGAAATATCCTCCGATTACAAAGAGAAAGAAGCTTTCTTAGAAACTTCTTTGTGTTCTGTGAAATCATCTCACAGAGTTACAGCTTTCCCCTCAAGAAGCCTTTCGCTAAGACATTTCTTGTGGAATTGGCAAAGTGATATTTGGAAGCCCATAGAGGGCTATGGTGAAAAAGGAAATATCCTCAGATGAAATCTGGAAAGAAGCTTTCTGAGAAACAACTTAGTGTTCTGTTAATTCATCTCACTGAGTTACATCTGTATTTCGTGGATCTCTTTGGTAGCCTTCTTTCTGTGGAATCTGAGAACAGATATTTCGGATCCCATTGATGACTATAGGGCCAAAGGAAATATCCTCCGATAACAAAGAGAAAGAAGCTTTCTTAGAAACTTCTTTGTGTTCTGTGAAATCATGTCACAGAGTTACAGCTTTCCCCTCAAGAAGCCTTTCGCTAAGACAGTTCTTGTGGAATTGGCAAAGTGATATTTGGAAGCCCAAAGAGGGCTATGGTTAAAAAGGAAATATCCTCAGATGAAATCTGGAAAGTAGCTTTCTGAGAAACTGCTTAGTGTTCTGTTAATTCATCTCACAGAGTTACATCTGTATTTCGTGGATCTCTTTGCTAGCCTTATTTCTGTGGAATCTGAGAACAGATATTCGGATCCCACTGAAGACTATAGGGCCAAAGGAAATATCCTCCGATAACAAAGAGAAAGAAGCTTTCTGAGAAACTTCTTTGTGTTCGGTGAAATCATCTCACAGAGTTACAGCTTTCCCCTCAAGAAGCCTTTCGGTAAGACAGTTCTTGTGGAATTGGCAAAGTGTTATTTGGAAGCTCTTAGAGGGCTATGGTGAAAAAGTATATATCCTGAGATGAAATCTGGAAAGAAGCTTTCTGAGAAACTGCTTAGTGTTCTGTTAATTCATCTCACAGAGTTACCTCTGTATTTCGTGGATCTCTTTGCTAGCCTTATTTCTGTGGAATCTGAGAACAGATATTTCGGATCCCATTGAAGAATACAGGGCCAAAGGAAATATCCTCCGATAACAAAGAGAAAGAAGCTTTCCGAGAAACTTCTTTGCATTCTGTGAAATCATCTCACAGAGTTACAGCTTTCCCCTCAAGAAGCCTTTCGCTAAGACAGTTCTTGTGGAATTGGCAAAGTGATATTTGGAAGCCCGTAGAGGGCAATGGTGAAAAAGGAAATATCCTCAGATGAAATCTGGAAAGAAGCTTTCTGAGAAACTGCTTAGTGTTCGGTTAATTCATCCCACAGAGTTACATCTGTATTTCGTGGATCTCTTTGCTAGCCTTATTTCTGTGGAATCTGAGGACAGATATTTCGGATCCCATTGAAGACTATAGGGCCAATGGAAATATCCTCCGATTACAAAGAGAAAGGAGCTTTCTGAGAAACTTCTTTGCGTTTTGTGAAATCATCTCACAGAGTTACAGCTTTCCCCTCAAGAAGCCTTTCGCTAAGACAGTTCTTGTGGAATTGGCAAAGTGATATTTGGAAGCCCATAGAGGGCTATGGTGAAAAAGGAAATATCCTCAGATGAAATCTGGAAAGAAGCTTTCTGAGAAATTGCTTAGTGTTCTGTTAATTCATCTCACAGAGTTACATCTGTATTTCGTGGATCTCTTTGCGAGCCTAATTTCTGTGGAATCTGAGAACAGATATTTCGGATCCCATTGAAAACCACAGGGCCAAAGGAAATATCCTCCGATAACAAAGAGAAAGAAGCTTTCTGAGAAACTTCTTTGCGTTCTGTGAAATCAACTCACAGAGTTACAGCTTTCCCCTCAAGAAGCCTTTCGCTAAGACAGTTCTTGTGGAATTGGCAAAGTGATATTGGGAAGCCCATGGAGGGCTATGGTGAAAAAGGATATATCCTCAGATGAAATCTGGAAAGAAGCTTTCTGAGAAACTGCTTAGTGTTCTGTTAATTCATCTCACAGAGTTACATCTGTATTTCGTGGATCTCTTTGCTGGCCTTATTTCTGTGGAATCTGAGAACAGGTATTTCAAATCCCATTGAAGACTATAGGGCCAAAGGAAATATCCTCCGATTACAAAGAGAAAGAAGCTTTCTTAGAAAATTCTTTGTGTTCTGTGAAATCATCTCACAGAGTTACAGCTTTCCCCTCAAGAAGCCTTTCGCTAAGACAGTTCTTGTGGAATTGGCAAAGTGATACTTGGAAGCCCTAAGAGGGCTATTTTGAAAAAGGATATATCCTCAGATGAAATCTGGAAAGAAGCTTTCTGAGAAACTGCTCAGTGTTCAGTTAATTCATCTCACAGATTTACATCTGTATTTCGCGGATCTCTTTGCTAGCCTTATTTCTGTGGAATCTGAGAACAGATATTTCGGATCCCATTGAAGACTATAGGACCAAAGGAAATAACCTCCGATAACAAAGAGAAAGAAGCTTTCTGAGAAACTTCTTTGCGTTCTGTGAAATCATCTCACAGAGTTACAGCTTTCCCCTCAAGAAGCCATTCGCTAAGACAGTTCTTGTGGAATTGGCAAAGTGATATTGGGAAGCAAATGGAGGGCTATGGTGAAAAAGGATATATCCTCAGATGAAATCTTGAAAGAAGCTTTCTGAGAAACTGCTTAGTGTTCTGTTCATTCATCTCACAGACTTACATCTGTATTTCGTGGATCTCTTTGCTAGCCTTATTTCTGTGGAATCTGAGAACAGATATTTCGGATCCCTTTGAAGACTATAGGGCCAAAGGAAATATCCTCCGATATCAAAGAGAAAGAAGCTTTCTGAGAAACTTCTTTGTGTTCTGTGAAATCATCTCACAGAGTTACAGCTTTCCCCTCAAGAAGCCTTTCGCTAAGACAGTTCTTGTGGAATTGGCCAAGTGATATTTGGAAGCCCATAGAGGGCTATGGTGAAAAAGGAAATATCCTCAGATGAAATCTGGAAAGAAGCTTTCTGAGAAACTGCTTAGTGTTCTGTTCATTCATCTCAGAGAGTTACATCTGTATTTCGTGCATCTCTTTGCTAGCCTTAATTCTGTGGAATCTGAGAACAGGTATTTCAGATCCCATTGAAGACTATAGATCCAAAGGAAATATCCTCCGATTACAAAGAGAAAGAAGCTTTCTTAGAAACTTCTTTGTGTTCTGTAAAATCATCTCACAGAGTTACAGCTTTCCCCTCAAGAAGCCTTTCGCTAAGACAGTTCTTGTGGAATTGGCAAAGTGATATTTGGAAGCCCTTAGAGGGCTATGTTAAAAAAGGAAATATCCTCTGATGAAATCTGGAAAGAAGCTTTCTGAGAAACTGCTTAGTGTTCTGTTAATTCATCTCACAGAGTTACATCTGTATTTCGTGGATCTCTTTGCTAGCCTTATTTCTGTGGAATCTGAGAACAGATATTTCGGATCCCATTGAAGACTATAGGTCCAAAGGAAATATCCTCCGATAACAAAGAGAAAGAAGCTTTCTGAGAAACTTCTTTGCGTTCTGTGAAATCATCTCACAGAGTTACAGCTTTCCCCTCAAGAAGCCTTTCGCTAAGTCAGTTCTTGTGGAATTGGCAAACTGAAATTTGGAAGCCCATAGAGGGCTATGGTGAAAAAGGAAATATCCTCAGATGAAATCTGGAAAGAAGCTTTCTGAGAAACTGCTTAGTGTTCGGTTCATTCAGCTGACAGAGTTACATCTGTATTTCGTGGATCTCTTTGCTAGCCTTATTTCTGTGGAATCTGAGAACAGGTATTTCAAATCCCATTGAATTCTATAGGTCCAAAGGAAATATCCTCCGATTTCAAAGAGAAAGAAGCTTTCTTAGAAAGTTCTTTGTGTTCTGTGAAATCATCTCACAGAGTTACAGCTTTCATCTCAAGAAGCCTTTTGCTAAGACAGTTCTTGTGGAATTGGCAAAGTGATATTTGGAAGCCCATAGAGGGCTATGGTGAAAAAGGAAATATCCTCAGATGAAATCTGGAAAGAAGCTTTCTGAGAAACTACTTAGTGTTCTGTTAATATATCTCACTGAGTTACATCTGTATTTCGTGGATCTCTTTGCTAGCCTTATTTCTGTGGAATCTGAGAACAGATATTTCGGATCCCATTGATGACTACAGGGCCAAAGGAAATATCCTCCAATAACAAAGAGAAAGAAGCTTTCTGAGAAACTTCTTTGCGTTCTGTGAAATCATCTCACAGAGTTACAGCTTTCCCCTCAAGAAGCCTTTCGCTAAGACAGTTCTTGTGGAATTGGCAAAGTGATATTTGGAAGCCCATAGAGGGCTATGGTGAAAAAGGAAATATCCTCAGATGAAATCTGGAAACAAGCTTTCTGAGAAACTGCTTAGTGTTCTGTTAATTCATCTCACAGAGTTACATCTGTATTTCGTGGATCTCTTTGCTAGCCTTATTTCTGTGGAATCTGAGAACAGATATTTCGGATCCCATTGAAGACTATAGGGTCTAAGGAAATATCCTCCGATAACAAAGAGAAAGAAGCTTTCTGAGAAACTTTTTTACGTTCTGTGAAATCATCTCACAGAGTTACAGATTTCCCCTCAAGAAGCCTTTCGCTAAGACAGTTCTTGAGGAATTGGCAAGGTGATATTTGGAAGCCCTTAGAGGGCTATGGTGAAAAAGGAAATATCCTCAGATGAAATCTGGAAAGAAGGTTTCTGAGAAACTGCTTAGTGTTCAGTTAATTCATCCCACAGAGTTACATCTGTATTTCGTGGATCTCTTTGCTAGCCTTATTTCTGTGGAACCCAGAACAGATATTTCGGATCCCATTGAAGACTATAGGGGCAAAGGAAATATCCTCCGATTACAAAGAGAAAGAAGCTTTCTGAGAAACTTCTTTGCGTTCTGGGAAATTATCTCACAGAGTTACAGCTTTCCCCTCAAGAAGCCTTTCGCTAAGACAGTTCTTGTGGAATTGGCAAAGTGATATTTGGAAGCCCATAGAGGGCTATGGTGAAAAAGGAAATATCCTCAGATGAATTCTGGAAAGAAGCTTTCTGAGAAATTGCTTAGTGTTCTGTTAATTCATCTCACAGAGTTATATCTGTATTTCGTGGATCTCTTTGCGAGCCTAATTTCTGTGGAATCTGAGAACAGATATTTCGGATCCCATTGAAAACCACAGGGCCAAAGGAAATATCCTCCGATAACAAAGAGAAAGAAGCTTTCTGAGAAACTTCTTTGCGTTCTGTGAAATCAACTCACAGAGTTACAGCTTTCCCCTCAAGAAGCCTTTCGCTAAGACAGTTCTTGTGGAATTGGCAAAGTGATATTGGGAAGCCCATGGAGGGCTATGATGAAAAAGGATATACCCTCAGATGAAATCTGGAAAGAAGCTTTTTGAGAAACTGCTTAGTGTTCTGTTAATTCATCTCACAGAGTTACATCTGTATTTCGTGGATCTCTTTGCTAGCCTTAGTTCTGTGGAATCTGAGAACAGGTATTTCAAATCCCTTTGAAGACTATAGGGCCAAAGGAAATATCCTCCGATTACAAAGAGAAAGAAGCTTTCTTAGAAACTTCTTTGTGTTCTGTGAAATCATCTCACAGAGTTACAGCTTTCCCCTCAAGAAGCCTTTCGCTAAGACAGTTCTTGTGGAATTGGCAAAGTGATATTTGGAAGCCCAAAGAGGGCTATGGTGAAAAAGGAAATATCCTCAGATGAAATCTGGAAAGAAGCTTTCTGAGAAACTGCTTAGTGTTCTGTTAATTCATTTCACAGAGTTACATCTGTATTTCGTGTATCTCTTTGCTAGCCTTATTTCTGTGGAATCTGAGAACAGATATTTCGGATCCCATTGAAGACTATAGGGCCAAAGGAAATATCCTCCGATAACAAAGAGAAAGAAGCTTTCTGAGAAACTTCTTTGTGTTCTGTGAAATCAACTCACAGAGTTACAGCTTTCCCCTCAAGAAGCCTTTCGCTAAGACAGTTCTTGTGGAATTGGCAAAGTGTTATTTGGAAGCCCTTAGAGGGCTATGGTGAAAAAGGATATATCCTCTGATGAAATATTTAAAGAAGCTTTCTGAGAAACTGCTTAGTGTTCTGTTAATTCATCTCACAGAGTTACCTCTGTATTTCGTGGATCTCTTTGCTAGCCTTATTTGTGTGGAATCTGAGAACAGATATTTCGGATCCTATTGAAGAATACAGGGCCAAAGGAAATATCCTACGATAACAAAGAGAAAGAAGCTTTCTGAGAAACTTCTTTGCCTTCTGTGAAATCATCTCACAGAGTTACAGCTTTCCCCTCAACAAGCCTTTCGCTAAGACAGTTCTTGTGGAATTGGCAAAGTGATATTTGGAAGCCCATAGAGGGCTATGGTGAAAAAGGAAATATCCTCAGATGAAATCTGGAAAGAAGCTTTCTGAGAAACTGCTTAGTGTTCTGTTCATTCATCTCACAGAGTTACATCTGTATTTCGTGGATCTCTTTTCTAGCGTTATATCTGTGGAATCCGAGAACAGGTATTTCAGATCCCATTGAAGACTATAGGGCCAAAGGAAATATCCTCCGATAACAAAGAGAAAGAAGCTTTCTTAGAAACTTCTTTGTGTTCTGTGAAATCATCTCACAGAGTTACAGCTTTCCACTCAAGAAGCCTTTCGCTAAAACAGTTCTTGTGGAATTGGCAAAGTGATATTTGGAAGCCCATAGAGTTCTATGGTGAAAAAGGAAATATCCTCAGATGAAATCTGGAAAGAAGCTTTCTGAGAAACTGCTTAGTGTTCTGTTAACTCATCTCACAGAGTTACATCTGTATTTCGTGGATCTCTTTGCTAGCCTTATTTCTGTGGAATCTGAGAACAAATATTTCCGATCCCTTTGAAGCCTATAGGGCCAAAGGAATTATCCTCCGATTACAAAGAGAAAGAAGCTTTCTGAGAAACTTCCTTGTGTTCTGTGAAATCATCTCACAGAGTTACAGCTTTCCCCTCTAGAGGCCTTTCGCTAAGACAGTTCTTGTGGAATTGGCAAAGTGATATTTGGAAGCCCTTAGAGGGCTATGTTGAAAAAGGAAATATCCTCAGATGAAATCTGGAAAGAATCTTTCTGAGACACTGCTTAGTGTTCTGTTAATTCATCTCACAGAGTTACATCTGTATTTCGTGGATCTCTTTTCTAGCCTTATTTCTGTGGAATCTGAGAACAGATATTTCGGATCCCATTGAAGACTAGAGGTCCAAAGGAAATATCCTCTGATAACAAAGAAAAAGAAGCTTTCTGAGAAACTTCTTTGTGTTCTGTGAAATTATCTCACAGAGTTACAGCTTTCCCCTCAAGAAGCCTTTCGCTAAGACAGTTCTTGTGGAATTGGCAAAGTGATATTTGGAAGCCCATAAAGGGCTATGGTGAAAAAGGAAATATCCTCAGATGAAATCTGGAAAGAAGCTTTCTGAGAAATTGCTTAGTGTTCTGTTAATTCATCTCACAGAGTTACATCGGTATTTCGTGGATCTCTTTGCAAGCATTATTTCTGTGGAATCTGAGAACAGATATTTCGGATCCCTTTGAAAACCACAGGGCCAAAGGAAATATCCTCCGATATCAAAGAGAAAGAAGCTTTCTGAGAAACTTCTTTGCGTTCTTTGAAATCAACTCACAGAGTTACAGCTTTCCCCTCAAGAAGCCTTTCGCTAAGACAGTTCTTGTGGAATTGGCAAAGTGATATTGGGAAGCCCATGGAAGGCTAGGGTGAAAAAGGATATATCCTCAGATGAAATCTGGAAAGAAGCTTTCTGAGAAACTGCTTAGTGTTTTGTTAATTCATCTCACAGAGTTACATCTGTATTTCGTGGATCTCTTTTCTAGCCTTATTTCTGTGGAATCTGAGAACAGATATTTCGGATCCCTTTGAAGACTATAGGGCCAAAGGAAATATCCTCCGATATCAAAGAGAAAGAAGCTTTCTGAGAAACTTCTTTGTGTTCTTTGAAATCATCTCACGGAGTTACAGCTTTCCCCTCAAGAAGCCTTTCGCTAAGACAGTTCTTGTGGAATTGGCAAAGTGATATTTGGAAGCCCATAGAGGGCTATGGTGAAAAAGGAAATATCCTCAGATGAAATCTGGAAAGAAGCTTTCTGAGAAACTGCTTAGTGTTATGTTCATTCATCTCAGAGAGTTACATCTGTATTTCGTGCATCTCTTTGCTAGTCTTAATTCTGTGGAATCTGAGAACAGGTATTTCAGATCCCGTTGAAGACTATAGATCCAAAGGAAATATCCTCCGATTACAAAGAGAAAGAAGCTTTCTTAGAAACTTCTTTGTGTTCTGTAAAATCATCTCACAGAGTTACAGCTTTCCCCTCAAGAAGCCTTTCGCTAAGACAGTTCTTGTGGAATTGGCAAAGTGATATTTGGAAGCCCTTAGAGGGCTATGTTAAAAAAGGAAATATCCTCTGATGAAATCTGGAAAGAAGCTTTGTGAGAAACTGCTTAGTGTTCTGTTAATTCATCTCACAGAGTTACATCTGTATTTCGTGGATCTCTTTGCTAGCCTTATTTCTGTGGAATCTGAGAACAGATATTTCGGTTCCCATTGAAGACTATAGGTCCAAAGGAAATATCCTCCGATAACAAAGAGAAAGAAGCTTTCTGAGAAACTTCTTTGCGTTCTGTGAAATCATCTCACAGAGTTACAGCTTTCCCCTCAAGAAGCCTTTCGCTAAGACAGTTCTTGTGGAATTGGCAAACTGAAATTTGGAAGCCCATAGAGGGCTATGGTGAAAAAGGATATATCCTCAGATGAAATCTGGAAAGAAGCTTTCTGAGAAACTGCTTAGTGTTCGGTTCATTCAGCTGACAGAGTTACATCTGTATTTCGTGGATCTCTTTGCTAGCCTTATTTCTGTGGAATCTGAGAACAGGTATTTCAAATCCCATTGAAGTCTATAGGTCCAAAGGAAATATCCTCCGATTACAAAGAGAAAGAAGCTTTCTTAGAAACTTCTTTGTGTTCTGTGAAATCATCTCACAGAGTTACAGCTTTCCCCTCAAGAAGCCTTTCGCTAAGACATTTCTTGTGGAATTGGCAAAGTGATATTTGGAAGCCCATAGAGGGCTATGGTGAAAAAGGAAATATCCTCAGATGAAATCTGGAAAGAAGCTTTCTGAGAAACAACTTAGTGTTCTGTTAATTCATCTCACTGAGTTACATCTGTATTTCGTGGATCTCTTTGGTAGCCTTCTTTCTGTGGAATCTGAGAACAGATATTTCGGATCCCATTGATGACTATAGGGCCAAAGGAAATATCCTCCGATAACAAAGAGAAAGAAGCTTTCTTAGAAACTTCTTTGTGTTCTGTGAAATCATGTCACAGAGTTACAGCTTTCCCCTCAAGAAGCCTTTCGCTAAGACAGTTCTTGTGGAATTGGCAAAGTGATATTTGGAAGCCCAAAGAGGGCTATGGTTAAAAAGGAAATATCCTCAGATGAAATCTGGAAAGTAGCTTTCTGAGAAACTGCTTAGTGTTCTGTTAATTCATCTCACAGAGTTACATCTGTATTTCGTGCATCTCTTTGCTAGCCTTATTTCTGTGGAATGTGAGAACAGATATTCGGATCCCACTGTAGACTATAGGGCCAAAGGAAATATCCTCTGATAACAAAGAGAAAGAAGCTTTCTGAGAAACTTCTTTGTGTTCGGTGAAATCATCTCACAGAGTTACAGCTTTCCCCTCAAGAAGCCTTTCGCTAAGACAGTTCTTGTGGAATTGGCAAAGTGTTATTTGGAAGCTCTTAGAGGGCTATGGTGAAAAAGTATATATCCTGAGATGAAATCTGGAAAGAAGCTTTCTGAGAAACTGCTTAGTGTTCTGTTAATTCATCTCACAGAGTTACCTCTGTATTTCGTGGATCTCTTTGCTAGCCTTATTTCTGTGGAATCTGAGAACAGATATTTCGGATCCCATTGAAGAATACAGGGCCAAAGGAAATATCCTCCGATAACAAAGAGAAAGAAGCTTTCCGAGAAACTTCTTTGCATTCTGTGAAATCATCTCACAGAGTTACAGCTTTCCCCTCAAGAAGCCTTTCGCTAAGACAGTTCTTGTGGAATTGGCAAAGTGATATTTGGAAGCCCGTAGAGGGCAATGGTGAAAAAGGAAATATCCTCAGATGAAATCTGGAAAGAAGCTTTCTGAGAAACTGCTTAGTGTTCGGTTAATTCATCCCACAGAGTTACATCTGTATTTCGTGGATCTCTTTGCTAGCCTTATTTCTGTGGAATCTGAGGACAGATATTTCGGATCCCATTGAAGACTATAGGGCCAATGGAAATATCCTCCGATTACAAAGAGAAAGGAGCTTTCTGAGAAACTTCTTTGCGTTTTGTGAAATCATCTCACAGAGTTACAGCTTTCCCCTCAAGAAGCCTTTCGCTAAGACAGTTCTTGTGGAATTGGCAAAGTGATATTTGGAAGCCCATAGAGGGCTATGGTGAAAAAGGAAATATCCTCAGATGAAATCTGGAAAGAAGCTTTCTGAGAAATTGCTTAGTGTTCTGTTAATTCATCTCACAGAGTTACATCTGTATTTCGTGGATCTCTTTGCGAGCCTAATTTCTGTGGAATCTGAGAACAGATATTTCGGATCCCATTGAAAACCACAGGGCCAAAGGAAATATCCTCCGATAACAAAGAGAAAGAAGCTTTCTGAGAAACTTCTTTGCGTTCTGTGAAATCAACTCACAGAGTTACAGCTTTCCCCTCAAGAAGCCTTTCGCTAAGACAGTTCTTGTGGAATTGGCAAAGTGATATTGGGAAGCCCATGGAGGGCTATGGTGAAAAAGGATATATCCTCATATGAAATCTGGAAAGAAGCTTTCTGAAAAACTGCTTAGTGTTCTGTTAATTCATCTCACAGAGTTACATCTGTATTTCGTGGATCTCTTTGCTGGCCTTATTTCTGTGGAATCTGAGAACAGATATTTCGGATCCCTTTGAAGACTATAGGGCCAAAGGAAATATCCTCCGATATCAAAGAGAAAGAAGCTTTCTGAGAAACTTCTTTGTGTTCTGTGAAATCATCTCACAGAGTTACAGCTTTCCCCTCAAGAAGCCTTTCGCTAAGACAGTTCTTGTGGAATTGGCAAAGTGATATTTGGAAGCCCATAGAGGGCTATGGTGAAAAAGGAAATATTCTCAGATGAAATCTGGAAAGAAGCTTTCTGAGAAACTGCTTAGTGTTCTGTTCATTCATCTCAGAGAGTTACATCTGTATTTCGTGCATCTCTTTGCTAGCCTTAATTCTGTGGAATCTGAGAACAGGTATTTCAGATCCCATTGAAGACTATAGATCCAAAGGAAAAATCCTCCGATTACAAAGAGAAAGAAGCTTTCTTAGAAACTTCTTTGTGTTCTGTAAAATCATCTCACAGAGTTACAGCTTTCCCCTCAAGAAGCCTTTCGCTTAGACAGTTCTTGTGGAATTGGCAAAGTGATATTTGGAAGCCCTTAGAGGGCTATGTTAAAAAAGGAAATATCCTCTGATGAAATCTGGAAAGAAGCTTTCTGAGAAACTGCTTAGTGTTCTGTTAATTCATCTCACAGAGTTACATCTGTATTTCGTGGATCTCTTTGCTAGCCTTATTTCTGTGGAATCTGAGAACAGATATTTCGGATCCCATTGAAGACTATAGGTCCAAAGGAAATATCCTCCGATAACAAAGAGAAAGAAGCTTTCTGAGAAACTTCTTTGCGTTCTGTGAAATCATCTCACAGAGTTACAGCTTTCCCCTCAGGAAGCCTTTCGCTAAGACAGTTCTTGTGGAATTGGCAAACTGAAATTTGGAAGCCCATAGAGGGCTATGGTGAAAAAGGAAATATCCTCAGATGAAATCTGGAAAGAAGCTTTCTGAGAAACTGCTTAGTGTTCGGTTCATTCAGCTGACAGAGTTACATCTGTATTTCGTGGATCTCTTTGCTAGCCTTATTTCTGTGGAATCTGAGAACAGGTATTTCAAATCCCATTGAATTCTATAAGTCCAAAGGAAATATCCTCCGATTTCAAAGAGAAAGAAGCTTTCTTAGAAAGTTCTTTGTGTTCTGTGAAATCATCTCACAGAGTTACAGCTTTCCCCTCAAGAAGCCTTTTGCTAAGACAGTTCTTGTGGAATTGGCAAAGTGATATTTGGAAGCCCATAGAGGCCTATGGTGAAAAAGGAAATATCCTCAGATGAAATCTGGAAAGAAGCTTTCTGAGAAACTACTTAGTGTTCTGTTAATATATCTCACTGAGTTACATCTGTATTTCGTGGATCTCTTTGCTAGCCTTATTTCTGTGGAATCTGAGAACAGATATTTCGGATCCCATTGATGACTACAGGGCCAAAGGAAATATCCTCCAATAACAAAGAGAAAGAAGCTTTCTGAGAAACTTCTTTGCGTTCTGTGAAATCATCTCACAGAGTTACAGATTTCCCCTCAAGAAGCCTTTCGCTAAGACAGTTCTTGAGGAATTGGCAAGGTGATATTTGGAAGCCCTTAGAGGGCTATGGTGAAAAAGGAAATATCCTCAGATGAAATCTGGAAAGAAGGTTTCTGAGAAACTGCTTAGTGTTCAGTTAATTCATCCCACAGAATTACATCTGTATTTCGTGGATCTCTTTGCTAGCCTTATTTCTGTGGAACCCAGAACAGATATTTCGGATCCCATTGAAGACTATAGGGGCAAAGGAAATATCCTCCGATTACAAAGAGAAAGAAGCTTTCTGAGAAACTTCTTTGCATTCTGTGAAATCATCTCACAGAGTTACAGCTTTCCCCTCAAGAAGCCTTTCGCTAAGACAGTTCTTGTGGAATTGGCAAAGTGATATTTGGAAGCCCATAGAGGGCTATGGTGAAAAAGGAAATATCCTCAGATGAATTCTGGAAAGAAGCTTTCTGAGAAATTGCTTAGTGTTCTGTTAATTCATCTCACAGAGTTACATCTGTATTTCGTGGATCTCTTTGCGAGCCTAATTTCTGTGGAATCTGAGAACAGATATTTCGCATCCCATTGAAAACCACAGGGCCAAAGGAAATATCCTCCGATAACAAAGAGAAAGAAGCTTTCTGAGAAACTTCTTTGCGTTCTGTGAAATCAACTCACAGAGTTACAGCTTTCCCCTCAAGAAGCCTTTCGCTAAGACAGTTCTTGTGGAATTGGCAAAGTGATATTGGGAAGCCCATGGAGGGCTATGATGAAAAAGGATATATCCTCAGATGAAATCTGGAAAGAAGCTTTTTGAGAAACTGCTTAGTGTTCTGTTAATTCATCTCACAGAGTTACATCTGTATTTCGTGGATCTCTTTGCTAGCCTTATTTCTGTGGAATCTGAGAACAGGTATTTCAAATCCCTTTGAAGACTATAGGGCCAAAGGAAATATCCTCCGATTACAAAGAGAAAGAAGCTTTCTTAGAAACTTCTTTGTGTTCTGTGAAATCATCTCACAGAGTTACAGCTTTCCCCTCAAGAAGCCTTTCGCTAAGACATTTCTTGTGGAATTGGCAAAGTGATATTTGGAAGCCCATAGAGGGCTATGGTGAAAAAGGAAATATCCTCAGATGAAATCTGGAAAGAAGCTTTCTGAGAAACAACTTAGTGATCTGTTAATTCATCTCACTGAGTTACATCTGTATTTCGTGGATCTCTTTGGTAGCCTTATTTCTGTGGAATCTGAGAACAGATATTTCGGATCCCATTGATGACTATAGGGCCAAAGGAAATATCCTCCGATAACAAAGAGAAAGAAGCTTTCTTAGAAACTTCTTTGCGTTCTGTGAAATCATGTCACAGAGTTACAGCTTTTCCCTCAAGAAGCATTTCGCTAAGACAGTTCTTGTGGAATTGGCAAAGTGATATTTGGAAGCCCAAAGAGGGCTATGGTTAAAAAGGAAATATCCTCAGATGAAATCTGGAAAGAAGCTTTCTGAGAAACTACTTAGTGTTCTGTTAATTCATCTCACTGAGTTACATCTGTATTTCGTGGATCTCTTTGCTAGCCATAATTCTGTGGAATCTGAGAACAGGTATTTCAGATCCCATTGAAGACTATAGAGCCAAAGGAAATATCCTCCGATTACAAAGAGAAAGAAGCTTTCTTAGAAACTTCTTTGTGTTCTGTAAAATCATCTCACAGAGTTACAGCTTTCCCCTCAAGAAGCCTTTCGCTAAGACAGTTCTTGTGGAATTGGCAAAGTGATATTTGGAAGCCCTTAGAGGGCTATGTTAAAAAAGGAAATATCCTCTAATGAAATCTGGAAAGAAGCTTTCTGAGAAACTGCTTAGTGTTCTGTTAATTCATCTCACAGAGTTACATCTGTATTTCGTGGATCTCTTTGCTAGCCTTATTTCTGTGGAATCTGATTACAGATATTTCGGACCCCATTGAAGACTATAGGGCCAAAGGAAATATCCTCCGATAACAAAGAGAAAGAAGCTTTCTGAGAAACTTCTTTGCGTTCTGTGAAATCAACTCACAGAGTTACAGCTTTCCCCTCAAGAAGCCTTTCGCTAAGACAGTTCTTGTGGAATTGGCAAAGTGATATTTGGAAGCCCATGGAGGGCTATGGTGAAAAAGGATATATCCTCAGATGAAATCTGGAAAGAAGCTTTTTGAGAAACTGCTTAGTGTTCTGTTAATTCATCTCACAGAGTTACATCTGTATTTCGTGGATCTCTTTGCTAGCCTTATTTCTGTGGAATCTGAGAACAGGTATTTCAAATCCCTTTGAAGACTCTAGGGCCAAAGGAAATATCCTCCGATTACAAAGAGAAAGAAGCTTTCTTAGAAACTTCTTTGTGTTCTGTGAAATCATCTCACAGAGTTACAGCTTTCCCCTCAAGAAGCCTTTCGCTAAGACAGTTCTTGTGGAATTGGCAAAGTGATATTTGGAAGCCCAAAGAGGGCTATGGTGAAAAAGGAAATACCCTCAGATGAAATCTGGAAAGAAGCTTTCTGAGAAACTTCTTAGTGTTCTGTTAATTCATCTCACAGAGTTACATCTGTATTTCGTGTATCTCTTTGCTAGCCTTATTTCTGTAGAATCTGAGAACAGATATTTCGGATCCCATTGAAGACTATAGGGCCAAAGGAAATATCCTCCGATAACAAAGAGAAAGAAGCTTTCTGAGAAACTTCTTTGTGTTCTGTGAAATCAACTCACAGAGTTACAGCTTTCCCCTCAAGAAGCCTTTCGCTAAGACAGTTCTTGTGGAATTGGCAAAGTGTTATTTGGAAGCCCTTAGAGGGCTATGGTGAAAAAGGATATATCCTCTGATGAAATATTTAAAGAAGCTTTCTGAGAAACTGCTTAGTGTTTTGTTAATTCATCTCACAGAGTTACCTCTGTATTTCGTGGATCTCTTTGCTAGCCTTATTTGTGTGGAATCTGAGAACATATATTTCGGATCCTATTGAAGAATACAGGGCCAAAGGAAATATCCTACGATAACAAAGAGAAAGAAGCTTTCTGAGAAACTTCTTTGCCTTCTGTGAAATCATCTCACAGAGTTACAGCTTTCCCCTCAACAAGCCTTTCGCTAAGACAGTTCTTGTGGAATTGGCAAAGTGATATTTGGAAGCCCATAGAGGGCTATGGTGAAAAAGGAAATATCCTCAGATGAAATCTGGAAAGAAGCTTTCTGAGAAACTGCTTAGTGTTCTGTTCATTCATCTCACAGAGTTACATCTGTATTTCGTGGATCTCTTTGCTAGCGTTATATCTGTGGAATCCGAGAACAGGTATTTCAGATCCCATTGAAGACTATAGGGCCAAAGGAAATATCCTCCGATAACAAAGAGAAAGAAGCTTTCTTAGAAACTTCTTTGTGTTCTGTGAAATCATCTCACAGAGTTACAGCTTTCCACTCAAGAAGCCTTTCGCTAAAACAGTTCTTGTGGAATTGGCAAAGTGATATTTGGAAGCCCATAGAGGGCTATGATGAAAAAGGAAATATCCTCAGATGAAATCTGGAAAGAAGCTTTCTGAGAAACAACTTAGTGTTCTGTTAATTCATCTCACTGAGTTACATCTGTATTTCGTGGATCTCTTTGGTAGCCTTATTTCTGTGGAATCTGAGAACAGATATTTCGGATCCCATTGATGACTATAGGGCCAAAGGAAATATCCTCCGATAACAAAGAGAAAGAAGCTTTCTTAGAAACTTCTTTGTGTTCTGTGAAATCATCTCACAGAGTTACAGCTTTCCCCTCAAGAAGCCTTTCGCTAAGGCAGTTCTTGTGGAATTGGCAAAGTGATATTTGGAAGCCCAAAGAAGGCTATGTTTAAAAAGGAAATATCCTCAGATGAAATCTGGAAAGTAGCTTTCTGAGAAACTGCTTAGTGTTCTGTTAATTCATCTCACAGAGTTACATCTGTATTTCGTGGATCTCTTTGCTAGCCTTATTTCTGTGGAATCTGAGAACAGATATTTCAGATCCCATTGAAGAATATAGGGCCAAAGGAAATATCCTCCGATAACAAAGAGAAAGAAGCTTTCTGAGAAACTTCTTGGTGTTCTGTGAAATCATCTCACAGAGTTAGAGCTTTCCCCTCAAGAAGCCTTTCGCTAAGACAGTTCTTGTGGAATTGGCAAAGTGTTATTTGGAAGCCCTTAGAGGGCTATGGTGAAAAAGGATATATCCTGAGATGAAATCTGGAAAGAAGCTTTCTGAGAAACTGCTTAGTGTTCTGTTAATTCATCTCACAGAGTTACCTCTGTATTTCGTGGATCTCTTTGCTAGCCTTATTTCTGTGGAATCTGAGAACAGATATTTCGGATCCCATTGAAGAATACAGGGCCAAAGGAAATCTCCTCCGATAGCAAAGAGAAAGAAGCTTTCTGAGAAACTTCTTTGCCTTCTGTGAAATCATCTCACAGAGTTACAGCTTTCCCCTCAAGAAGCCTTTCGCTAAGACAGTTCTTGTGGAATTGGCAAAGGGATATTTGGAAGCCCATAGAGGTCTATGGTGAAAAAGGAAATATCCTCAGATGAAATCTGGAAAGAAGCTTTCTGAGAAACTACTTAGTGTTCGGTTAATTCATCTCACTGAGTTACATCTGTATTTCGTGGATCTCTTTGCTAGCCTTATTTCTGTGGAATCTGAGAACAGATATTTCAGATTCCTTTGATGACTATAGGGCCAAAGGAAATATCCTCCGATAACAAAGAGAAAGAAACTTTCTGAGAAACTTCTTTGTGTTCTGTGAAATCATCTCACAGAGTTACAGCTTTCTCCTCAAGAAGCCTTTCGCTAAGACAGTTCTTGTGGAATTGGCAAAGTGTTATTTGGAAGCCCTTAGAGGGCTACGGTGAAAAAGGATATATCCTCAGATGAAATCTGGAAAGAAGCTTTCTGAGAACCTGCTTAGTGTTCTGTTAATTCATCTCACAGAGTTAACTCTGTATTTCGTGGATCTCTTTGCTAGCCTTATTTCTGTGGAATCTGAGAACAGATATTTCGGATCCCATTGAAGAATACAGGGCCAAAGGAAATATCCTCCGAAAACAAAGAGAAAGAAGCTTTCTGAGAAACTTCTTTGCATTCTGTGAAATCATCTCACAGAGTTACAGCTTTCCCCTCAAGAAGCCTTTCGCTAAGACAGTTCTTGTGGAATTGGCAAAGTGATATTTTTTGAAGCCCATAGAGGGCTATGGTGAAAAAGGAAATATCCTCAGATGAAATCTGGAAAGAAGCTTTCTGAGAAACTGCTTAGTGTTCTGTTAATTCATCTCACAGAGTTACATCTGTATTTCGTGGATCTCTTTGCTAGTCTTATTTCTGTGGAATCTGAGAACAGGTATTTCAGATCCCATTGAAGACTATAGGGACAAAGGAAATATCCTCCGATTACAAAGAGAAAGAAGCTTTCTTAGAAACTTTCTATGCGTTCTGTGAAATCATCTCACAGAGTTACAGCTTTCCCCTCAAGAAGCCTTTCGCTAAGACAGTTCTTGTGGAATTGGCAAAGTGATATTTGGAACCCCTAGAAGGCTATGGTGAAAAAGGAAATATCCTCAGATGAAATCTGGAAAGAAGCTTTCTGAGAAACTGCTTGGTGTTCGGTTCATTCATCTCACCGAGTTACATCTGTATTGCTTGGATCTCTTTGCTAGCCTTATTTCTGTGGAATCTGAGAACAGGTATTTCAGATCCCATTTAAGACTGTAGGGACAAAGGAAATATCCTCCGATAACAAAGAGAAAGAAGCTTTCTTAGAAACTTCTTTGTGTTCTGTGAAATCATCTCACAGAGTTACAGCTTTCCCCTCAAGAAGCCTTTCGCTAAGACAGTTCTTGTGGAATTGGCAAAGTGATATTTGAAAGCCCATAGAGGGCTATGGTGAAAAAGGAAATATCCTCAGATGAAATCTGGAAAGAAGCTTTCTGAGAAACTGCTTAGTGTTCTGTTAATTCATCTCACAGAATTACATCTGTATTTCATGGATTTCTTTGCTAACATTATTTCTGTGGAATCTGAGAACAGATATTTCGGATCCCTTTGAAGACTATAGTTCCAAAGGAAATATCCTCCGATTACAAAGAGAAAGAAGCTTTCTGAGAAATTTCTTTGTGTTCTCTGAAATCATCTCACAGAGTTACAGCTTACCCCTCAAGAAGCCTTTCGCTAAGACAGTTCTTGTGGAATTGGCAAAGTGATATTTGGAAGCCCATAGAGGGCTATGGTGAAAAAGGAAATATCCTCAGATGAAATCTGGAAAGAAGCTTTCTGAGAAACTCCTTAGTGTTCGGTTAATTCATCTCACAGAGTTACATCTGTATTTCGTGGATCTCTTTGCTAGCCTTATTTCTGTGGAATCTGAGAACAGGTATTTCAGATCCCTTTGAAGACTATAGGGCCAAAGGAAATATCCTCCGATTACAAGGAGAAAGAAGCTTTCTGAGAAACTTCTTTGTGTTCTGTGAAATCATCTCACAGAGTTACAGCTTTCCCCTCAAGAAGCCTTTCGCTAAGACAGTTCTTGTGGAATTGGCAAAGTGATATTTGGAAGCCCATAGAGGGCTATGTTGAAAAAGGAAATATCCTCAGATGAAATCTGGAAAGAAGCTTTCTGAGAAACTGCTTAGTGTTCTGTTAATTCATCTCACAGAGCTACATCTGTATTTCGTGGATCTCTTTGCTAGCATTATTTCTGTGGAATCTGAGAACAGATATTTCGGATCCCATTGAAGACTATAGAGCCAAAGGAAATATCCTCCGATTACAAAGAGAAAGAAGCTTTCTTAGAAACTTCTTTGTGTTCTGTAAAATCATCTCACAGAGTTACAGCTTTCCCCTCAAGAAGCCTTTCGCTAAGACAGTTCTTGTGGAATTGGCAAAGTGATATTTGGAAGCCCTTAGAGGGCTATGTTAAAAAAGGAAATATCCTCTAATGAAATCTGGAAAGAAGCTTTCTGAGAAACTGCTTAGTGTTCTGTTAATTCATCTCACAGAGTTACATCTGTATTTCGTGGATCTCTTTGCTAGCCTTATTTCTGTGGAATCTGATTACAGATATTTCGGATCCCATTGAAGACTATAGGGCCAAAGGAAATATCCTCCGATAACAAAGAGAAAGAAGCTTTCTGAGAAACTTCTTTGCGTTCTGTGAAATCAACTCACAGAGTTACAGCTTTCCCCTCAAGAAGCCTTTCGCTAAGACAGTTCTTGTGGAATTGGCAAAGTGATATTTGGAAGCCCATGGAGGGCTATGGTGAAAAAGGATATATCCTCAGATGAAATCTGGAAAGAAGCTTTTTGAGAAACTGCTTAGTGTTCTGTTTATTCATCTCACAGAGTTACATCTCTATTTCGTGGATCTCTTTGCTAGCCTTATTTCTGTGGAATCTGAGAACAGGTATTTCAAATCCCTTTGAAGACTCTAGGGCCGAAGGAAATATCCTCCGATTACAAAGAGAAAGAAGCTTTCTTAGAAACTTCTTTGTGTTCTGTGAAATCATCTCAAAGAGTTACAGCTTTCCCCTCAAGAAGCCTTTCGCTAAGACATTTCTTGTGGAATTGGCAAAGTGATATTTGGAAGCCCATAGAGGGCTATGGTGAAAAAGTAAATATCCTCAGATGAAATCTGGAAAGAAGCTTTCTGAGAAACAACTTAGTGTTCTGTTAATTCATCTCACTGAGTTACAACTGTATTTCGTGGATCACTTTGGTAGCCTTATTTCTGTGGAATCTGAGAACAGATATTTCGGATCCCATTGATGACTATAGGGCCAAAGGAAATATCCTCCGATAACAAAGAGAAAGAAGCTTTCTTAGAAACTTCTTTGTGTTCTGTGAAATCATCTCACAGAGTTACAGCTTTCCCCTCAAGAAGCCTTTCGCTAAGACAGTTCTTGTGGAATTGGCAAAGTGATATTTGGAAGCCCAAAGAGGGCTATGGTGAAAAAGGAAATATCCTCAGATGAAATCTGGAAAGAAGCTTTCTGAGAAACTGCTTAGTGTTCTGTTAATTCATCTCACAGAGTTACATCTGTATTTCGTGTATCTCTTTGCTAGCCTTATTTCTGTGGAATCTGAGAACAGATATTTCGGATCCCATTGAAGACTATAGGGCCAAAGGAAATATCCTCCGATAACAAAGAGAAAGAAGCTTTCTGAGAAACTTCTTTGTGTTCTGTGAAATCAACTCACAGAGTTACAGCTTTCCCCTCAAGAAGCCTTTCGCTAAGACAGTTCTTGTGGAATTGGCAAAGTGTTATTTGGAAGCCCTTAGAGGGCTATGGTGAAAAAGGATATATCCTCTGATGAAATCTTTAAAGAAGCTTTCTGGGAAACTGCTTAGTGTTCTGTTAATTCATCTCACAGAGTTACCTCTGTATTTCGTGGATCTCTTTGCTAGCCTTATTTGTGTGGAATCTGAGAACAGATATTTCGGATCCTATTGAAGAATACAGGGCCAAAGGAAATATCCTACGATAATAAAGAGAAAGAAGCTTTCTGAGAAACTTCTTTGCCTTCTGTGAAATCATCTCACAGAGTTACAGCTTTCCCCTCAACAAGCCTTTCGCTAAGACAGTTCTTGTGGAATTGGCAAAGTGATATTTGGAAGCCCATAGAGGGCTATGGTGAAAAAGGAAATATCCTCAGATGAAATCTGGAAAGAAGCTTTCTGAGAAACTGCTTAGTGTTCTGTTCATTCATCTCACAGAGTTACATCTGTATTTCGTGGATCTCTTTGCTAGCGTTATTTCTGTGGAATCCGAGAACAGGTATTTCAGATCCCATTGAAGACTATAGGGCCAAAGGATATATCCTCCGATAACAAAGAGAAAGAAGCTTTCTTAGAAACTTCTTTGTGTTCTGTGAAATCATCTCACAGAGTTACAGCTTTCCACTCAAGAAGCCTTTCGCTAAAACAGTTCTTGTGGAATTGGCAAAGTGATATTTGGAAGCCCATAGAGGGCTATGGTGAAAAAGGAAATATCCTCAGATGAAATCTGGAAAGAAGCTTTCTGAGAAACAACTTAGTGTTCTGTTAATTCATCTCACTGAGTTACATCTGTATTTCGTGGATCTCTTTGGTAGCCTTATTTCTGTGGAATCTGAGAACAGATATTTCGGATCCCATTGATGACTATAGGGCCAAAGGAAATATCCTCCGATAACAAAGAGAAAGAAGCTTTCTTAGAACCTTCTTTGTGTTCTGTGAAATCATCTCACAGAGTTACAGCTTTCCCCTCAAGAAGCCTTTCGCTAAGGCAGTTCTTGTGGAATTGGCAAAGTGATATTTGGAAGCCCAAAGAAGGCTATGTTTAAAAAGGAAATATCCTCAGATGAAATCTGGAAAGTAGCTTTCTGAGAAACTGCTTAGTGTTCTGTTAATTCATCTCACTGAGTTACATCTGTATTTCGTGGATCTCTTTGCTAGCCTTATTTCTGTGGAATCTGAGAACAGATATTTCAGATCCCATTGAAGACTATAGGGCCAAAGGAAATATCCTCCGATAACAAAGAGAAAGAAGCTTTCTGAGAAACTTCTTTGTGTTCTGTGAAATCATCTCACAGAGTTACAGCTTTCCCCTCAAGAAGCCTTTCGCTAAGACAGTTATTGTGGAATTGGCAAAGTGTTATTTGGAAGCCCTTAGAGGGCTATGGTGAAAAAGGATATATCCTGAGATGAAATCTGGAAAGAAGCTTTCTGAGAAACTGCTTAGTGTTCTGTTAATTCATCTCACAGAGTTACCTCTGTATTTCGTGGATCTCTTTGCTAGCCTTATTTCTGTGGAATCTGAGAACAGATATTTCGGATCCCATTGAAGAATACAGGGCCAAAGGAAATATCCTCCGATAACAAAGAGAAAGAAGCTTTCTGAGAAACTTCTTTGCCTTCTGTGAAATCATCTCACAGAGTTACAGCTTTCCCCTCAAGAAGCCTTTCGCTAAGACAGTTCTTGTGGAATTGGCAAAGTGATATTTGGAAGCCCATAGAGGTCTATGGTGAAAAAGGAACTATCCTCAGATGAAATCTGGAAAGAAGCTTTCTGAGAAACTACTTAGTGTTCGGTTAATTCATCTCACTGAGTTACATCTGTATTTCGTGGATCTCTTTGCTAGCCTTATTTCTGTGGAATCTGAGAACAGATATTTCAGATTCCATTGATGACTATAGGGCCAAAGGAAATATCCTCCGATAACAAAGAGAAAGAAACTTTCTTAGAAACTTCTTTGTGTTCTGTGAAATCATCTCACAGAGTTACAGCTTTCCCCTCAAGAAGCCTTTCGCTAAGACAGTTCTTGTGGAATTGGCAAAGTGTTATTTGGAAGCCCATAGAGGGCTACGGTGAAAAAGGATATATCCTCAGATGAAATCTGGAAAGAAGCTTTCTGAGAACCTGCTTAGTGTTCTGTTAATTCATCTCACAGAGTTACCTCTGTATTTCGTGGATCTCTTTGCTAGCCTTATTTCTGTGGAATCTGAGAACAGATATTTCGGATCCCATTGAAGAATACAGGGCCAAAGGAAATATCCTCCGATAACAAAGAGAAAGAAGCTTTCTGAGAAACTTCTTTGCATTCTGTGAAATCATCTCACAGAGTTACAGCTTTCCCCTCAAGAAGCCTTTCGCAAAGACAGTTCTTGTGGAATTGGCAAAGTGATATTTTTTGAAGCCCATAGAGGGCTATGGTGAAAAAGGAAATATCCTCAGATGAAATCTGGAAAGAAGCTTTCTGAGAAACTGCTTAGTGTTCTGTTAATTCATCTCACAGAGTTACATCTGTATTTCGTGGATCTCTTTGCTAGTCTTATTTCTGTGGAATCTGAGAACAGGTATTTCAGATCCCATTGAAGACTATAGGGCCAAAGGAAATATCCTCCGATAACAAAGAGAAAGAAGCTTTCTGAGAAACTTCTTTGTGTTCTGTGAAATCATCTCACAGAGTTACAGCTTTCCCCTCAAGAAGCCTTTCGCTAAGACAGTTCTTGTGGAATTGGCAAAGTGATATTTGGAAGCCCGTAGAGGGCTATGGTGAAAAAGGAAATATCCTCAGATGAAATCTGGAAAGAAGCTTTCTGAGACTGCTTAGTGTTCGGTTCATTCATCTCACAGATTTACATCTGTGTTTCGTGGATCTCTTTGCTAGCCTTATTTCTGTGGAATCTGAGAACAGGTATTTCAGATCCCATTGAAGACTATAGGGCCAAAGGAAATATCCTCCGATTACAAGGAGAAAGAAGCTTTCTGAGAAACTTCTTTGTGTTCTGTGAAATCATCTCACAGAGCTACAGCTTTCCCCTCAAGAAGCCTTTCGCTAAGACAGTTCTTGTGGAATTGGCAAAGTGATATTTGGAAGCCCCTAGAGGGCTATGTTGAAAAAGGAAATATCCTCAGATGAAATCTGGAAAGAAGCTTTCTGAGAAACTGCTTAGTGTTCTGTTAATTCATCTCACAGAGTTACATCTGTATTTCGTGGATCTCTTTGCTAGCATTATTTCTGTGGAATCTGAGAACAGATATTTCGGATCCCATTGAAGACTATAGGGACAAAGGAAATATCTTCCGATTACAAAGAGAAAGAAGCTTTCTGAGAGACTTCTTTGGTTCTGTGAAATCATCTCACAGAGTTACAGCTTTCCCCTCAAGAAGACTTTCGCTAAGACAGTTATTGTGGAATTGGCAAAGTGATATTTGGAAGCCCATAGAGGGCTATGGTGAAAAAGGAAATATCCTCAGATGAAATCTGGAAAGAAGCTTTCTGAGAAACTGCTTAGTGTTCGGTTCATTCATCTCACAGAGTTACATCTGTGTTTCGTGGATCTCTTTGCTAGCCTTATTTCTCTGGAATCTGAGAACAGGTATTTCAGATCCCATTGAAGACTATAGGGACAAAGGAAATATCCTCCGATTACAAATAGAAAGAAGCTTTCTGAGAAACTTCTTTGGTTCTGTGAAATCATCTCACAGAGTTACAGCTTTCCCCTCAAGAAGCCTTTCGCTAAGACAGTTCTTGTGGAGTTGGCAAAGTGATATTTGGATGCCCATAGAGGGCTATGGTGAAAAAGGAAGTATCCTCTGATGAAATATGGAAAGAAGCTTTCTGACAAACTGCTTAGTGTTCTGTTAATTCATCTCACAGAGTTACATCTGTATTGCTTGGATCTCTTTGCTAGGCTTATTTCTGTGGAATCTGAGAACAGATTTTCGGATCCATTTGAAGACTATAGGGCCAAAGAAAATATCCTCCGATAACAAACGGAAAGAAGGTTTCTGAGAAACTTCTTTGTGTTCTGTGAAATCATCTCACAGAGTTACAGCTTTCCCCTCAAGAAGCCTTTCGCTAAGACAGTTCTTGTGGAATTGGCAAAGTGATATTTGGAAGCCCATAGAGGGCTATGGTGAAAAAGGAAATATCCTCAGATGAAAACTGGAAAGAAGCTTTCTGAGAAACTGCTTAGTGTTCGGTTAATTCATCTCACAGAGTTACATCTGTATTTCGTGGATGTCTTTGCTAGCCTTATTTCTGTGGAATCTGAGAACAGGTATTTCAGATCCCTTTGAAGACTATAGGGCCAAAGGAAATATCCTCCGATTACAAAGAGAAAGAAGCTTTCTTACAAACTTCTTTGTGTTCTGTGAAATCATTTCACAGAGTTACAGCTTTCCCCTCTAGAAGCCTTTCACTAAGACAGTTCTTGTGGCATTGGCAAAGTGATATTTGGAAGCCCATAGAGGGCTATGGTGAAAAAGGAAATATCCTCAGATGAAATCTGGAAAGAAGCTTTCTGAGAAACTGCTTAGTGTTCTGTTAAGTCATCTCACAGAGTTGCATCTGTATTTCGTGGATCTCTTTGCTAGCCTTATTTCTGTGGAATCTGAGAACAGATATTTCGGATCCCATTGAAGACTATAGGGCCAAAGGAAATATCCTCCGATTACAAAGAGAAAGAAGCTTTCTGAGAAACTTCTTTGGTTCTGTGAAATCATCTCACAGAGTTACAGCTTTCCCCTCAAGAAGCCTTTCGCTAAGACAGTTCTTGTGGAGTTGGCAAAGTGATATTTGGATGCCCATAGAGGGCTATGGTGAAAAAGGAAGTATCCTCTGATGAAATATGGAAAGAAGCTTTCTGACAAACTGCTTAGTGTTCTGTTAATTCATCTCACAGAGTTACATCTGTATTGCTTGGATCTCTTTGCTAGCCTTATTTCTGTGGAATCTGAGAACAGGTATTTCAGATCCCATTTAAGACTATAGGGACAAAGGAAATATCCTCCGATAACAAAGAGAAAGAAGCTTTCTTAGAAACTCCTTTGTGTTCTGTGAAATCATCTCACAGAGTTACAGCTTTCTTCTCAAGAAGCCTTTCGCTAAGACAGTTCTTGTGGAATTGGCAAAGTGATATTTGGAAGCCCATAGAGGGCTATGGTGAAAAAGGAAATATCCTCAGATGAAATCTGGAAAGAAGCTTTCTGAGAAACTGCTTAGTGTTCTGTTAATTCATCTCACAGAATTACATCTGTATTTCATGGATTTCTTTGCTAGCATTATTTCTGTGGAATCTGAGAACAGATATTTCGGAACCCTTTGAAGACTATAGGGCCAAAGGAAATATCCTCCGATTACAAGGAGAAAGAAGCTTTCTGAGAAACTTCTTTGTGTTCTGTGAAGTCATCTCACAGAGTTACAGCTTTCCCCTCAAGAAGCCTTTCGCTAAGACAGTTCTTGTGTAATTGGCAAAGTGATATTTGGAAGCCCCTAGAGGGCTATGTTGAAAAAGGAAATATCCTCAGATGAAATCTGGAAAGAAGCTTTCTGAGAATCTGCTTAGTGTTCTGTTAATTCATCTCACAGAGTTACATCTGTATTTCCTGGATCTCTTTGCTAGCCTTATTTCTGTGGAATCTGAGAACAGATATTTCGGATCCCATTGAAGACCATAGGGCCAAAGGAAATATCCTCCGATAACAAAGAGAAAGAAGCTTTCTGAGAAACTTCCTTTCGTTCTGTGAAATCATCTCACAGAGTTTCAGCATTCCCCTCAAGAAGCCTTTCGCTAAGACAGTTCTTGTGGAATTGGCAAAGTGATATTTGGAAGCCCATAGAGGGCTATGGTGAAAAAGCAAATATCCTCTGATGAAATCTGGAAAGAAGCTTTCTGAGAAACTGCTTAGGGTTCTGTTAATTCGTCTCAGAGAGTTACATCTGTATTTCGTGGATCTCTTTGATAGCCTTATTTCAGTGGAAACTGAGAACAGATATTTCGGATCCCTTTGAAGACTATAGGGCCAAAGGAAATATCCTCCGATAACAAAGAGAAAGAAGCTTTCTGAGAAACTTCTTTGCGTTCTGTGATATCATCTCACAGAGTTACAGCTTTCCCCTCAAGAAACCTTTCGCTAAGACGGTTATTGTGGAATTTGCAAAGTGATATTTCGAAGCCCTTAGAGGGCTATGGTGAAAAAGGATATATCCTCAGATGAAATCTGGAAAGAAGCTTTCTTTGAAACTGCTTAGTGTTCTGTTAATTCATCTCACAGAGTTACATCTGTATTTCGTGGATCTCTTTGCTAGCCTTATTTCTGTGGAATCTGATAACAGATATTTCGGACCCCATTGAAGACTATAGGGCCAAAGGAAATATCCTCCGATAAAAAAGAGAAAGAAGCTTTCTGAGAAACTTCTTTGTGTTCTGTGAAATCATCTCACAGAGTTACAGCTTTCCCCTCAAGAAGCCTTTCGCTAAGACAGTTCTTGTGGAATCGGCAAAGTGATATTTGGAAGCCCATAGAGGGCTATGGTGAAAAGGGAAATATCCCCAGATGATATCTGGAAAGAAGCTTTCTGAGAAACTGCTAAGTGTTCGGTTAATTCATCTCACAGAGTTACATCTGTATTTCGTGGATCTCTTTGCTAGCCTTATTTCTGTCGAATCTGAGAACAGATATTTCAGATCCCTTTGAAGACCATAGGGCCTAAGGAAATGTCCTCCGATAACAAAGAGAAAGAAGCTTTCTGAGAAACTTCTTTGCGTTCTTTGAAATCATCTCACAGAGTTACAGCTTTCCCCTCAAGAAGCCTTTCGCTAAGATAGTTCTTGTGGAATTGGCAAAGTGATATTTGGAAGCCCATAGAGGGCTATGGTGAAAAAGGAAATAAACTCAGATGAAATCTGTAAAGAAGCCTTCTGAGAAACTGCTTAGTGTTCGGTTAATTCATCTCACAGAGCTACATCTGTATTTCGTGGAACTCTTTGGTAGCCTTATTTCTGTGGAATCTGAGAACAGATATTTCGGATCCCTTTGAAGACTATTTGGCAAAAGGAAATATCCTCTGATAACAAAGAGAAAGAAGCTTTCTGAGAAACTTCTTAGCGTTCTGTGAAATCATCTCACAGAGTTACAGCTTTCCCCTCAAGAAACCTTTCGCTAAGACAGTTCTTGTGGAATTGGCAAGGTGATATTTGGAAGCCCATAGAGGGCTATGGTGAAAAAGGAATTATCCTCAGATGAAATCTAGAAAGAAGCTTTCTGAGAAACTGCTTAGTGTTCTGTTCATTCATCTCACAGAGTTACATCTGTATTTCGTGGATCTCTTTGCTAGCTTTATTTCTGTGGAATCTGAGAACAGATATTTCGGATCACATTGAAGACTATAGGGCCAAAGGAAATATCCTCCGATAACAAAGAGAAAGAAGTTTCTGAGAAACTTCTTTGGGTTCTGTGAAATCATCTCACAGAGTTACAGCTTTCCCCTCAAGAAGCCTTTCGCTAAGGCAGTTCTTGTGGAATTCGCATAGTGATATTTGGAAGCCCATAGAGGGCTATGGTGAAAAAGGAATTATCCTCAGATGAAATCTGGAAAGAAGCTTTCTGAGAAACTGCTTAGTGTTCTGTTAATTAATCTCACAGACTTACATCAGTATTGCGTGGATCTCTTTGCTAGCCTTATTTATGTGGAATCTGAGAACAGGTATTTCAGATCCCATTGAAGACTAAAGGGACAAAGGAAATATCCTCCGATTACAAAGAGAAAAAGCTTTCTGAGAAACTTCCTTGTGTTCTGTGAAATCACCTCACAGAGTTACAGCTTTCCCCTCAAGAAGCCTTTAGCTAAGACAGTTCTTGTGGAATTGGCAAAGTGATATTTGGAAGCCCATAGAGGTCTATGGTGAAAAAGGAAATATCCTCAGATGAAATCTGGAAAGAAGCTTTCTGAGGAACTGCTTAGTGTTCGGTTCATTCATCTCACAGAGTTACATCTGTGTTTCGTGGATCTCTTTGCTAGCCTTATTTCTGTGGAATCTGAGAACAGGTATTTCAGATCCTATTGAAGACTATAGGGACAAAGGAAATATCCTCCGATTACAAAGAGAAAGAAGCTTTCTTAGAAACCTTCTATGCGTTCCGTGAAATCATCTCACAGAGTTACAACTTTCCCCTCAAGAAGCCTTTCGTTAAGACAGTTCTTGTGGAATTGGCAAAGTGATATTTGGAAGCCCATAGAGGGCTATGGTGAAAAAGGAAATATCCTCAGATGAAATCTGGAAAGAAGCTTCCTGAGAAACTGCTTGGTGTTCGGTTCATTCATCTCACAGAGTTACATCTGTATTTCGTGGAACTCTTTGCTAGCCTTATTTCTGTGGAATCTGAGAACAGGTATTTCAGATCCCATTGAAGACTATAGGGCCAAAGGAAATATCCTCCGATTACAAAGAGAAAGAAGCTTTCTGAGAAACTTCTTTGTGTTCTGTGAAATCATCTCACAGAGTTACAGCTTTCCCCTCAAGAAGCCTTTCGCTAAGACAGTTCTTGTGGAATTGGCAAAGTGACATTTGGAAGCCCATAGAGGGCTCTGGTGAAAAAGGAAATATCCTCAGATGAAATCTGGAAAGAAGCTTTCTGAGAAACTGCTTAGTGTTCGGTTAATTCATCTCACAGAGTTATATCTGTATTTCGTGGTTCTCTTTGCTAGCCTTATTTCTGTGGAATCTGAGAGTAGATATTTCCGATCCCTTTGAAGACTATAGGGCCAAAGGAAATATCCTCCGATAACAAAGAGAAAGAAGCTTTCTGAGAAACTTCTTTTCGTTCTGTGAAATCATCTCTCAGAGTTACAGCTTTCCCCTCAAGAAGCCTTTTGCTAAAACAGTTCTTGTGGAGTTGGCAAAGTGATATTTGGAAGCCCATAGAGGGCTATGGTGAAAAAGGAAATATCCTCAGATGAAATCTGGAAAGAAGCTTTCTGAGAAACTGCTTAGTGTTCTGTTAATTCATCTTACAGTGTTACATCAGTATGGCGTGGATCTCTTTGCTAGCCTTATTTCTGTGGAATCTGAGAACAGGTATTTCAGATCCCACTGAAGACTATAGGAACAAAGGAAATATCCTCCGATTACAAAGAGAAAGAAGCTTTCTGAGAAACTTCCTTGTGTTCTGTGAAATCATCTCACAGAGTTACAGCTTACCCCTCAAGAAGACTTTCGCTAAGACAGTTCTTGTGGAATTGGAAAAGTGATATTTGGAAGCCCATAGAGGGCTATGGTGAAAAAGGAAATATCCTCAGATGAAATCTGGAAAGAAGCTTTCTGAGAAACTGCTTAGTGTTCTGTTAATTCATCTCACAGAGTTACATGTGTATTTCGTGGATGTCTTTGCTAACCTTATTTCTGTGTAATCTGAGAACAGATATTTCGGATCCCTTTGAAGACTATATGGCCAAAGGAAATATCCTCCTATAACAAAGAGAAAGAGGCTTTCTGAGAAACTTCTTTGTGTTCTGTGAAATCATCTCACAGAGTTACAGCTTTCCCCTCAAGAAGCCTTTCGCTAAGACAGTTCTTGTGCAATTGGCAAAGTGATATTTGGAAGCCGATAGAGGGCTATGGTGAAAAAGGAAATATCGTCAGATGAAATCTGGAAAGAAGTTTTCTGAGAAACTGCTTAGTGTTCTGTTAATTCATCTCACAGAGTTACATCTGTATTTCGTGGATCTCTTTGCTAGCCTTATTTCTGTGGAATCTGAGAACAGATATTTCGGATCCCATTGAAGACTATAGGGCCAAAGGAAATATCCTCCGATAACAAAGAGAAAGAAGTTTCTGAGAAACTTCTTTGCGTTCTGTGAAATCATCTCACAGAGTTACAGCTTTCCTCTCAAAAACCCTTTCGCTAAGACAGTTCTTGTGGAATTGGCAAAGTGATATTTGGAAGCCCATAGAGGGCTATGGTGAAAAAGGAATTATCCTCAGAAGAAATCTGGAAAGAAGCGTTCTGAGAAACTGCTTAGTGTTCTGTTAATTCATCTCACAGAGTTACATCTGTATTTCATGGATCTCTTTGCTAGCCTTATTTCTGTGGAATCTGATAACAGATATTTCGGATCCCATTGAAGACTATAGGGCCAAAGGAAATATCCTCCGATTACAAAGAGAAAGAAGCTTTCTGAGAAACTTCTTTGTGTTCTGTGAAATCATCTCACAGAGTTACAGCTTTCCCCTCAAGAAGCCTTTCGATAAGACAGTTCTTGTGGAATCGGCAAAGTGATATTTGGAAGCCCATAGAGGGCTATGGTGAAAAAGGAAACATCCTCAGATGAAATCTGGAAAGAAGCTTTCTGAGAAACTGCTAAGTGTTCGGTTAATTCATCTCACAGAGTTACATCTGTATTTCGTGGATCTCTTTGCTAGCCTTATTTCTGTCGAATCTGAGAACAGATATTTCAGATCCCTTTGAAGACCATAGGGCCAAAGGAAATATCCTCCGATAACAAAGAGAAAGAAGCTTTCTGAGAAACTTCTTTGCGTTCTTTGAAATCATCTCACAGAGTTACAGCTTTCCCCTCAAGAAGCCTTTCGCTAAGACAGTTCTTGTGGAATTGGCAAAGTGATATTTGGAAGCCCATAGAGGGCTATGGTGAAAAAGGAAATAAACTCAGATGAAATCTGTAAAGAAGCCTTCTGAGAAACTGCTTAGTGTTCGGTTAATTCATCTCACAGAGCTACATCTGTATTTCGTGGAACTCTTTGGTAGCCTTATTTCTGTGGAATCTGAGAAGAGATATTTCGGATCCCTTTGAAGACTATAGGACAAAAGGAAATATCCTCTGATAACAAAGAGAAAGAAGCTTTCTGAGAAACTTCTTTGCGTTCTGTGAAATCATCTCACAGAGTTACAGCTTTCCCCTCAAGATGCCTTTCGCTAAGGCAGTTCTTGTGGAATTCGCATAGTGATATTTGGAAGCCCATAGAGGGCTATGGTGAATAAGGAATTATCCTCAGATGAAATCTGGAAAGAAGCTTTCTGAGAAACTGCTTAGTGTTCTGTTAATTAATCTCACAGACTTACATCAGTATTGCGTGGATCTCTTTGCTAGCCTTATTTATGTGGAATCTGAGAACAGGTATTTCAGATCCCATTGAAGACTAAAGGGACAAAGGAAATATCCTCCGATTACAAAGAGAAAGAAGCTTTCTGAGAAACTTCCTTGTGTTCTGTGAAATCACCTCACAGAGTTACAGCTTTCCCCTCAAGAAGCCTTTCGCTAAGACAGTTCTTGTGGAATTGGAAAAGTGATATTTGGAAGCCCATAGAGGTCTATGGTGAAAAAGGAAATATCCTCAGATGAAATCTGGAAAGAAGCTTTCTGAGAAACTGCTTGGTGTTCGGTTCATTCATCTCACAGAGTTACATCTGTATTTCATGGAACTCTTTGCTAGCCTTATTTCTGTGGAATCTGAGAACAGGTATTTCAGATCCCATTGAAGACTATAGCGCCAAAGGAAATATCCTCCGATTACAAAGAGAAAGAAGCTTTCTGAGAAACTTCTTTGCGTTCTGTGATATCATCTCAAAGAGTTACAGCTTTCCCCTCAAGAAACCTTTCGCTAAGACAGTTCTTGTGGAATTGGCAAAGTGATATTTGGAAGCCCATAGAGGGCTATGGTGAAAAAGGATATATCCTCAGATGAAATCTGGAAAGAAGCTTTCTTTGAAACTGCTTAGTGTTCTGTTAATTCATCTCACAGAGTTACATCTGTATTTCGTGGATCTCTTTGCTAGCCTTATTTCTGTGGAATCTCATAACAGATATTTCGGATCCCATTGAAGACTATAGGGCCAAAGGAAATATCCTCCGATAACAAAGAGAAAGAAGCGTTCTGAGAAACTTCTTTGTGTTCTGTGAAATCATCTCACAGAGTTACAGCTTTCCCCTCAAGAAGCCTTTCGCTAAGACAGTTCTTGTGGAATCGGCAAAGTGATATTTGGAAACCCATAGAGGGCTATGGTGAAAAAGGAAATATCCTCAGATGAAATCTGGAAAGAAGCTTTCTGAGAAACTGCTAAGTGTTCGGTTAATTCATCTCACAGAGTTACATCTGTATTTCGTGGATCTCTTTGCTAGCCTTATTTCTGTCGAATCTGAGAACAGATATTTCAGATCCCTTTGAAGACCATAGGGCCAAAGGAAATATCCTCCGATAACAAAGAGAAAGAAGCTTTCTGAGAAACTTCTTTGCGTTCTTTGAAATCATCTCACAGAGTTACAGCTTTCCCCTCAAGAAGACTTTCGCTAAGACAGTTCTTGTGGAATTGGCAAAGTGATATTTGAAGCCCACAGAGGGCTATGGTGAAAAAGGAAATAAACTCAGATGAAATCTGTAAAGAAGCCTTCTGAGAAACTGCTTAGTGTTCGGTTAATTCATCTCACAGAGCTACATCTGTATTTCGTGGAACTCTTTGGTAGCCTTATTTCTGTGGAATCTGAGAACAGATATTTCGAATCCCTTTGAAGACTATAGGGCCAAAGGAAATATCCTCTGATAACAAAGCGAAAGAAGCTTTCTGAGAAACTTCTTTGCGTTCTGTGAAATCATCTCACAGAGTTACAGCTTTCCCCTCAAGAAGCCTTTCGCTAAGACAGTTCTTGTGGAATTGGCAAGGTGATATTTGGAAGCCCATAGAGGGCTATGGTGAAAAAGGAATTATCCTCAGATGAAATCTTGAAAGAAGCTTTCTGAGAAACTGCTTAGTGTTCTGTTCATTCATCTCACAGAGTTACATCTGTATTTCGTGGATCTCTTTGCTAGCCTTATTTCTGTGGAATCTGAGAACAGATATTTCGGATCCCTTTGAAGACTATAGGGCCAAAGGAAATATCCTCCGATAACAAAGAGAAAGAAGCTTCTGGGAAACTTCTTTGCGTTCTGTGAAATCATCTCACAGAGTTAAAGCTTTCCCCTCAAGAACCCTTTCGCTAAGACAGTTCTTGTGGAATTCGCATAGTGATATTTGGAAGCCCATAGAGGGCTATGGTGAAAAAGGAATTATCCTCAGATGAAATCTGGAAAGAAGCTTTCTGAGAAACTGCTTAGTGTTCTGTTAATTAATCTCACAGACTTACATCAGTATTGCGTGGATCTCTTTACTAGCCTTATGTATGTGGAATCTGAGAACAGGTATTTCAGATCCCATTGAAGACTATAGGGACAAAGGAAATATCCTCCGATTACAAAGAGAAAGAAGCTTTCTGAGAAACTTCCTTGTGTTCTCTGAAATCACCTCACAGAGTTACAGCTTTCCCCTCAACAAGCCTTTCGCTAAGACAGTTCTTGTGGAATTGGCAAAGTGATATTTGGAAGCCCATAGAGGGCTAGGCTGAAAAAGGAAATATCCTCAGATGAAATCTGGAAAGAAGGTTTCTGAGAAACTGCTTAGTGTTCGGATCATTCATCTCACAGGGTTACATATGTGTTTCGTGGATCTCTTTGCTAGCCTTATTTCTGTGGAATCTGAGAACAGGTATTTCAGATCCCATTGAAGACTATAGGGCCAAAGGAAATATCCTCTGATTACAAAGAGAAAGAAGCTTTCTTAGAAACTTTCTATGCGTTCTGTGAAATCATCTCACAGAGTTACAGCTTTCCCCTCAAGAAGCCTTTCACTAGAACAGTTCTTGTGGAATTGGCAAAGTGATATTTGGAAGCCCCTAGAGGGCTATGTTGAAAAATTAAATATCCTCAGATGAAATCTGGAAAGAAGCTTTCTGAGAAACTGCTTAGTGTTCTGTTAATTCATCTCACAGAGTTACATCTGTATTTCGTGGATCTCTTTGCTAACCTTATTTCTGTGGAATCTGAGAACAGATAATTCGGATCCCATTGAAGACTATAGGGCCAAAGGAAATATCCTCCGATAACAAAGAGAAAGAAGCTTTCTGAGAAACTTCTTTGTGTTCTGTGAAATCATCTCACAGAGTTACAGCTTTCCCCTCAAGAAGCCTTTCGCTAAGACAGTTCTTGTGGTATTGGCAAAGTTATATCTGGAAGCCCTTAGAGGGCTATGGTGAAAAAGGAAATATCCTCAGATGAAATCTGGAAAGAAGCTTTCTGAGAAACTGCTTAGTGTTCTGTTAATTCATCTCACAGAATTACATCCGTATTTCATGGATTTCTTTGCTAGCCTTATTTCTGTGGAATCTGAGAACAGATATTTCGGATCCCTTTGAAGACTATAGGGCCAAAGGAAATATCCTCCGATAACAAAGAGAAAGAAGCTTTCTGAGAAATTTCTTTGTGTTCTGTGAAATCATCTCACAGAGTTACAGCTTACATCTCAAGAAGCCTTTCGCTAAGACAGTTCTTGTGGAATTGGCAAAGTGACATTTGGAAGCCCATAGAGGGCTCTGGTGAAAAAGGAAATATCCTCAGATGAAATCTGGAAAGAAGCTTTCTGAGAAACTGCTTAGTGTTCTGTTAATTCATCTCACAGAGTGACATCAGTATGGCGTGGATCTCTTTGCTAGCCTTATTTCTGTGGAATCTGAGAACAGGTATTTCAGATCCCATTGAAGACTATAGGAACAAAGGAAATATCCTCCGATTACAAAGAGAAAGAAGCTTTCTGAGAAACTTCCTTGTGTTCTGTGAAATCATCTCACAGAGTTACAGCTTACCCCTCAAGAAGAGTTTCGCTAAGCCAGTTCTTGTGGAATTGGAAAAGTGATATTTGGAAGGCCATAGAGGGTTATGGTGAAAAAGGAAATATCCTCAGATGAAATCTGGAAAGAAGCTTTCTGAGAAACTGCTTAGTGTTCTGTTAATTCATCTCACAGAGTTACATGTGTATTTCGTGGATGTCTTTGCTAACCTTATTTCTGTGTAATCTGAGAACAGATATTTCGGATCCCTTTGAAGACTATAGGGCCAAAGGAAATATCCTCCGATAACAAAGAGAAAGAAGCTTTCTGAGAAACTTCTTTGTGTTCTGTGAAATCATCTCACAGAGTTACAGCTTTCCCCTCAAGAAGCCTTTCGCTAAGACAGTTCTTGTGGAATTGGCAAAGTGATATTTGGAAGCCCTTAGAGGGCTATGGTGAAAAAGGAAATATCCTCAGATGAAATCTGGAAAGAAGCTTTCTGAGAAACTGCTTAGTGTTCTGTTAATTCATCTCACAGAGTTACATCTGTATTTCGTGGATCTCTTTGCTAGCCTTATTTCTGTGGAATCTGAGAACAGATATTTCGGATCCCATTGAAGACTATAGGGCCAAAGGAAATATCCTCCGATAACAAAGAGAAAGAAGTTTCTGAGAAACTTCTTTGCGTTCTGTGAAATCATCTCACAGAGTTACAGCTTTCCTCTCAAGAACCCTTTCGCTAAGACAGTTCTTGTGGAATTCGCAAAGTGATATTTGGAAGCCCATAGAGGGCTATGGTGAAAAAGGAATTATCCTCAGAAGAAATCTGGAAAGAAGCGTTCTGAGAAACTGCTTAGTGATCTGTTAATTAATCTCACAGACTTACATCAGTATTGCGTGGATCTCCTTGCTAGCCTTATTTATGTGGAATCTGAGAACAGGTATTTCAGATCCCATTGAAGACCAGAGGGACAAAGGAAATATCCTCCGTTTACAAAGAGAAAGAAGCTTTCTGAGAAACTTCCTTGTGTTCTGTGAAATCACCTCACAGAGTTACAGCTTTCCCCTCAAGAAGCCTTTCGCTAACACAGTTCTTGTGGAATTGGCAAAGTGATATTTGGAAGCCCATAGAGGGCTATGGTGAAAAAGGAAATATCCTCAGATGAAATCTGGAAAGAAGCTTTCTGAGAAACTGCTTAGTGTTCTGTTAATTCATCTCACAGAGTTACATCTGTATTTCGTAGATCTCTTTGCTAACCTTATTTCCGTGGAATCTGAGAACAGATAACTCGGATCCCATTGAAGACTATAGGGCAAAAGGAAATATCCTCCGATAACAAAGAGAAAGAAGCTTTCTGAGAAACTTCTTTGTGTTCTGTGAAATCATCTCACAGAGTTACAGCTTTCCCCTCAAGAAGCCTTTCGCTAAGACAGTTCTTGTGGAATTGGCAAAGTAATATTTGGAAGCCCTTAGAGGGCTATGGTGAAAAAGGAAATATCCTCAGATGAAATCTGGAAAGACGCTTTCTGAGAAACTGTTTAGTGTTCGGTTAATTCATCTCACAGAGTTATATCTGTATTTCGTGGTTCTCTCTGCTAGCCTTATTTCTGTGGAATCTGAGAAGAGATATTTCGGATCCCTTTGAAGACTATAGGGCCAAAGGAAATATCCTTTGATAACACAGAGAAAGAAGCTTTCTGAGAAACTTCTTTGTGTTCTGTGAAATCATCTCACAGAGTTACAGCTTTCCCCTCAAGAAGCCTTTCGCTAAGACAGTTCTTGTGGAATTGGCAAGGTGATATTTGGAAGCCCATAGAGGGCTATGGTGAAAAAGGAATTATCCTCAGATGAAATCTTGAAAGAAGCTTTCTGAGAAACTGCTTAGTGTTCTGTTCATTCATCTCACAGAGTTACATCTGTATTTCGTGGATCTCTTTGCTAGCCTTATTTCTGTGGAATCTGAGAACAGATATTTCGGATCCCTTTGAAGACTATAGGGCCAAAGGAAATATCCTCCGATAACAAAGAGAAAGAAGTTTCTGGGAAACTTCTTTGCGTTCTGTGAAATCATCTCACAGAGTTAAAGCTTTCCCCTCAAGAACCCTTTCGCTAAGACAGTTCTTGTGGAATTCGCATAGTGATATTTGGAAGCCCATAGAGGGCTATGGTGAAAAAGGAATTATCCTCAGATGAAATCTGGAAAGAAGCTTTCTGAGAAACTGCTTAGTGTTCTGTTAATTAATCTCACAGACTTACATCAGTATTGCGTGGATCTCTTTACTAGCCTTATGTATGTGGAATCTGAGAACAGGTATTTCAGATCCCATTGAAGACTATAGGGACAAAGGAAATATCCTCCGATTACAAAGAGAAAGAAGCTTTCTGAGAAACTTCCTTGTGTTCTCTGAAATCACCTCACAGAGTTACAGCTTTCCCCTCAACAAGCCTTTCGCTAAGACAGTTATTGTGGAATTGGCAAAGTGATATTTGGAAGCCCATAGAGGGCTAGGCTGAAAAAGGAAATATCCTCAGATGAAATCTGGAAAGAAGGTTTCTGAGAAACTGCTTAGTGTTCGGATCATTCATCTCACAGGGTTACATATGTGTTTCGTGGATCTCTTTGCTAGCCTTATTTCTGTGGAATCTGAGAACAGGTATTTCAGATCCCATTGAAGACTATAGGGCCAAAGGAAATATCCTCTGATTACAAAGAGAAAGAAGCTTTCTTAGAAACTTTCTATGCGTTCTGTGAAATCATCTCACAGAGTTACAGCTTTCCCCTCAAGAAGCCTTTCACTAAGACAGTTCTTGTGGAATTGGCAAAGTGATATTTGGAAGCCCCTAGAGGGCTATGTTGAAAAATTAAATATCCTCAGATGAAATCTGGAAAGAAGCTTTCTGAGAAACTGCTTAGTGTTCTGTTAATTCATCTCACAGAGTTACATCTGTATTTCGTGGATCTCTTTGCTAACCTTATTTCTGTGGAATCTGAGAACAGATAATTCGGATCCCATTGAAGACTATAGGGCCAAAGGAAATATCCTCCGATAACAAAGAGAAAGAAGCTTTCTGAGAAACTTCTTTGTGTTCTGTGAAATCATCTCACAGAGTTACAGCTTTCCCCTCAAGAAGCCTTTCGCTAAGACAGTTCTTGTGGTATTGGCAAAGTTATATCTGGAAGCCCTTAGAGGGCTATGGTGAAAAAGGAAATATCCTCAGATGAAATCTGGAAAGAAGCTTTCTGAGAAACTGCTTAGTGTTCTGTTAATTCATCTCACAGAATTACATCCGTATTTCATGGATTTCTTTGCTAGCCTTATTTCTGTGGAATCTGAGAACAGATATTTCGGATCCCTTTGAAGACTATAGGGCCAAAGGAAATATCCTCCGATAACAAAGAGAAAGAAGCTTTCTGAGAAATTTCTTTGTGTTCTGTGAAATCATCTCACAGAGTTACAGCTTACATCTCAAGAAGCCTTTCGCTAAGACAGTTCTTGTGGAATTGGCAAAGTGACATTTGGAAGCCCATAGAGGGCTCTGGTGAAAAAGGAAATATCCTCAGATGAAATCTGGAAAGAAGCTTTCTGAGAAACTGCTTAGTGTTCTGTTAATTCATCTCACAGAGTGACATCAGTATGGCGTGGATCTCTTTGCTAGCCTTATTTCTGTGGAATCTGAGAACAGGTATTTCAGATCCCATTGAAGACTATAGGAACAAAGGAAATATCCTCCGATTACAAAGAGAAAGAAGCTTTCTGAGAAACTTCCTTGTGTTCTGTGAAATCATCTAACAGAGTTACAGCTTACCCCTCAAGAAGAGTTTCGCTAAGCCAGTTCTTGTGGAATTGGAAAAGTGATATTTGGAAGCCCATAGAGGGCTATGGTGAAAAAGGAAATATCCTCAGATGAAATCTGGAAAGAAGCTTTCTGAGAAACTGCTTAGTGTTCTGTTAATTCATCTCACAGAGTTACATGTGTATTTCGTGGATGTCTTTGCTAACCTTATTTCTGTGTAATCTGAGAACAGATATTTCGGATCCCTTTGAAGACTATAGGGCCAAAGGAAATATCCTCCGATAACAAAGAGAAAGAAGCTTTCTGAGAAACTTCTTTGTGTTCTGTGAAATCATCTCACAGAGTTACAGCTTTCCCCTCAAGAAGCCTTTCGCTAAGACAGTTCTTGTGGAATTGGCAAAGTGATATTTGGAAGCCCATAGAGGGCTATGGTGAAAAAGGAAATATCCTCAGATGAAATCTGGAAAGAAGCTTTCTGAGAAACTGCTTAGTGTTCTGTTAATTCATCTCACAGAGTTACATCTGTATTTCGTGGATCTCTTTGCTAGCCTTATTTCTGTGGAATCTGAGAACAGATATTTCGGATCCCATTGAAGACTATAGGGCCAAAGGAAATATTCTCCGATAACAAAGAGAAAGAAGTTTCTGAGAAACTTCTTTGCGTTCTGTGAAATCATCTCACAGAGTTACAGCTTTCCTCTCAAGAACCCTTTCGCTAAGACAGTTCTTGTGGAATTCGCAAAGTGATATTTGGAAGCCCATAGAGGGCTATGGTGAAAAAGGAATTATCCTCAGAAGAAATCTGGAAAGAAGCGTTCTGAGAAACTGCTTAGTGATCTGTTAATTAATCTCACAGACTTACATCAGTATTGCGTGGATCTCTTTGCTAGCCTTATTTATGTGGAATCTGAGAACAGGTATTTCAGATCCCATTGAAGACCAGAGGGACAAAGGAAATATCCTCCGTTTACAAAGAGAAAGAAGCTTTCTGAGAAACTTCCTTGTGTTCTGTGAAATCACCTCACAGAGTTACAGCTTTCCCCTCAAGAAGCCTTTCGCTAACACAGTTCTTGTGGAATTGGCAAAGTGATATTTGGAAGCCCATAGAGGGCTATGGTGAAAAAGGAAATATCCTCAGATGAAATCTGGAAAGAAGCTTTCTGAGAAACTGCTTAGTGTTCTGTTAATTCATCTCACAGAGTTACATCTGTATTTCGTAGATCTCTTTGCTAACCTTATTTCCGTGGAATCTGAGAACAGATAACTCGGATCCCATTGAAGACTATAGGGCAAAAGGAAATATCCTCCGATAACAAAGAGAAAGAAGCTTTCTGAGAAACTTCTTTGTGTTCTGTGAAATCATCTCACAGAGTTACAGCTTTCCCCTCAAGAAGCCTTTCGCTAAGACAGTTCTTGTGGAATTGGCAAAGTAATATTTGGAAGCCCTTAGAGGGCTATGGTGAAAAAGGAAATATCCTCAGATGAAATCTGGAAAGACGCTTTCTGAGAAACTGTTTAGTGTTCGGTTAATTCATCTCACAGAGTTATATCTGTATTTCGAGGTTCTCTCTGCTAGCCTTATTTCTGTGGAATCTGAGAAGAGATATTTCGGATCCCTTTGAAGACTATAGGGCCAAAGGAAATATCCTTTGATAACAAAGAGAAAGAAGCTTTCTGAGAAACTTCTTTTTCTTCTGTGAAATCATCTCTCAGAGTTACAGCTTTCCCCTCAAGAAGCCTTTTGCTAAAACAGTTCTTGTGGAATTGGCAAAGTGATATTTGGAAGCCCATAGAGGGCTATGGTGAAAAAGGAAATATCCTCAGATGAAATCTGGAAAGAAGCTTTCTGAGAAACTGCTTAGTGTTCTGTTAATTCATCTCACAGAGTTACATCAGTATGGCGTGGATCTCTTTGCTAGCCTTATTTCTGTGGAATCTGAGAACAGGTATTTCAGATCCCATTGAAGACTATAGGAACAAAGGAAATATCCTCCGATTACAAAGAGAAAGATGCTTTCTGAGAAACTTCCTTGTGTTCTGTGAAATCACCTCACAGAGTTACAGCTTTCCCCTCAAGAAGCCTTTCGCTAAGACAGTTATTGTGGAATTGGCAAAGTGATATTTGGAAGCCCATAGAGGGCAAGGCTGAAAAAGGAAATATCCTCAGATGAAATCTGGAAAGAAGGTTTCTGAGAAACTGCTTAGTGTTCGGATCATTCATCTCACAGGGTTACATATGTGTTTCGTGGATCTCTTTGCTAGCCTTATTTCTGTGGAATCTGAGAACAGGTATTTCAGATCCCATTGAAGACTATAGGGCCAAAGGAAATATCCTCTGATTACAAAGAGAAAGAACCTTTCTTAGAAACTTTCTATGCGTTCTGTGAAATCATCTCACAGAGTTACACCTTTCCCCTCAAGAAGCCTTTCACTAAGACAGTTCTTGTGGAATTGGCAAAGTGATATTTGGAAGCCCCTAGAGGGCTATGTTGAAAAATTAAATATCCTCAGATGAAATCTGGAAAGAAGCTTTCTGAGAAACTGCTTAGTGTTCTGTTAATTCATCTCACAGAGTTACATCTGTATTTCGTGGATCTCTTTGCTAACCTTATTTCTGTGGAATCTGAGAACAGATAATTCGGATCCCATTGAAGACTATAGGGCCAAAGGAAATATCCTCCGATAACAAAGAGAAAGAAGCTTTCTGAGAAACTTCTTTGTGTTCTGTGAAATCATCTCACAGAGTTACAGCTTTCCCCTCAAGAAGCCTTTCGCTAAGACAGTTCTTGTGGTATTGGCAAAGTTATATCTGGAAGCCCTTAGAGGGCTATGGTGAAAAAGGAAATATCCTCAGATGAAATCTGGAAAGAAGCTTTCTGAGAAACTGCTTAGTGTTCTGTTAATTCATCTCACAGAATTACATCCGTATTTCATGGATTTCTTTGCTAGCCTTATTTCTGTGGAATCTGAGAACAGATATTTCGGATCCCTTTGAAGACTATAGGGCCAAAGGAAATATCCTCCGATAACAAAGAGAAAGAATCTTTCTGAGAAATTTCTTTGTGTTCTGAGAAATCATCTCACAGAGTTACAGCTTACATCTCAAGAAGCCTTTCGCTAAGACAGTTCTTGTGGAATTGGCAAAGTGACATTTGGAAGCCCATAGAGGGCTCTGGTGAAAAAGGAAATATCCTCAGATGAAATCTGGAAAGAAGCTTTCTGAGAAACTGTTTAGTGTTCGGTTAATTCATCTCACAGAGTTATATCTGTATTTCGTGGTTCTCTTTGCTAGCCTTATTTCTGTGGAATCTGAGAATAGATAATTCGGATCCCTTTGAAGACGATAGGGCCAAAGGAAATATCCTCCGATAACAAAGAGAAAGAAGCTTTCTGAGAAACTTCTTTTCGTTCTGTGAAATCATCTCTCAGAGTTACAGCTTTCCCCTCAAGAAGCCTTTTGCTAAAACAGTTCTTGTGGAGTTGGCAAAGTGATATTTGGAAGCCCATAGAGGGCTATGGTGAAAAAGGAAATATCCTCAGATGAAATCTGGAAAGAAGCTTTCTGAGAAACTGCTTAGTGTTCTGTTAATTCATCTCACAGAGTTACATCAGTATGGCGTGGATCTCTTTGCTAGCCCTATTTCTGTGGAATCTGAGAACAGGTATTTCAGATCCCATTGAAGACTATAGGAACAAAGGAAATATCCTCCGATTACAAAGAGAAAGAAGCTTTCTGAGAAACTTCCTTGTGTTCTGTGAAATCATCTCACAGAGTTACAGCTTACCCCTCAAGAAGAGTTTCGCTAAGCCAGTTCTTGTGGAATTGGAAAAGTGATATTTGGAAGCCCATAGAGGGCTATGGTGAAAAAGGAAATATCCTCAGATGAAATCTGGAAAGAAGCTTTCTGAGAAACTGCTTAGTGTTCTGTTAATTCATCTCACAGAGTTACATGTGTATTTCGTGGATGTCTTTGCTAACCTTATTTCTGTGTAATCTGAGAACAGATATTTCGGATCCCTTTGAAGACTATAGGGCCAAAGGAAATATCCTCCGATAACAAAGAGAAAGAAGCTTTCTGAGAAACTTCTTTGTGTTCTGTGAAATCATCTCACAGAGTTACAGCTTTCCCCTCAAGAAGCCTTTCGCTAAGACAGTTCTTGTGGAATTGGCAAAGTGATATTTGGAAGCCCATAGAGGGCTATGGTGAAAAAGGAAATATCCTCAGATGAAATCTGGAAAGAAGCTTTCTGAGAAACTGCTTAGTGTTCTGTTAATTCATCTCACAGAGTTACATCTGCATTTCGTGGATCTCTTTGCTAGCCTTATTTCTGTGGAATCTGAGAACAGATATTTCGGATCCCATTGAAGACTATAGGGCCAAAGGAAATATCCTCCGATAACAAAGAGAAAGAAGTTTCTGAGAAACTTCTTTGCGTTCTGTGAAATCATCTCACAGAGTTACAGCTTTACTCTCAAGAACCCTTTCGCTAAGACAGTTCTTGTGGAATTCGCAAAGTGATATTTGGAAGCCCATAGAGGGCTATGGTGAAAAAGGAATTATCCTCAGAAGAAATCTGGAAAGACGCGTTCTGAGAAACTGCTTAGTGATCTGTTAATTAATCTCACAGACTTACATCAGTATTGCGTGGATCTCTTTGCTAGCCTTATTTATGTGGAATCTGAGAACAGGTATTTCAGATCCCATTGAAGACCAGAGGGACAAAGGAAATATCCTCCGTTTACAAAGAGAAAGAAGCTTTCTGAGAAACTTCCTTGTGTTCTGTGAAATCACCTCACAGAGTTACAGCTTTCCCCTCAAGAAGCCTTTCGCTAACACAGTTCTTGTGGAATTGGCAAAGTGATATTTGGAAGCCCATAGAGGGCTATGGTGAAAAAGGAAATATCCTCAGATGAAATCTGGAAAGAAGCTTTCTGAGAAACTGCTTAGTGTTCTGTTAATTCATCTCACAGAGTTACATCTGTATTTCGTAGATCTCTTTGCTAACCTTATTTCCGTGGAATCTGAGAACAGATAACTCGGATCCCATTGAAGACTATAGGGCAAAAGGAAATATCCTCCGATAACAAAGAGAAAGAAGCTTTCTGAGAAACTTCTTTGTGTTCTGTGAAATCATCTCACAGAGTTACAGCTTTCCCCTCAAGAAGCCTTTCGCTAAGACAGTTCTTGTGGAATTGGCAAAGTGATATTTGGAAGCCCATAGAGGGCTATGGTGAAAAAAGAAATATCCTCAGATGAAATCTGGAAAGAAGCTTTCTGAGAAACTGCTTAGTGTTCTGTTAATTCATCTCACAGAATTACATCTGTATTTCCTGGATCTCTTTGCTAGCCTTATTTCTGTGGAATCGGAGAACAGGTATATCAGATCCCATTGAAGACTATAGAGCCAAAGGAAATATCCTCCGATTACAAAGAGAAAGAAGCTGTCTTAGAAACTTCTTTGCGTTCTGTGAAATCATCTCACAGAGTTACAGCTTTCGACTCAAGAAGCCTTTCGCTAAGACAGTTCTTGTGGAACTGGCAAAGTGATATTTGGAAGCCCATAGAAGGCTATGGTGAAAAAGGAAATATCCTCAGATGAAATCTGGAAAGAAGCTTTCTGAGAAACTGCTTAGTGTTCTGTTAATTTATCTCATAGAATTACATCTGTATGTCATGGATTTCTTTGCTAGCCTTATTTCTGTGGAATCTGATAATAGATATTTCGGATCCCTTTGAAGAATATAGGGCCAAAGGAATTATCCTCCGATTACAAAGAGAAAGACGCTTTATGAGAAATTTCTTTGTGTTCTGTGAAATCATCTGACAGAGTTTCAGCTTTCCCTCAAGAAGCCTTTCGCTAAGACAGTTCTTGTGGAATTCGCAAAGTGATATTTGGAAGCCCATAGAGGGCTATGGTGAAAAAGGAAATACCCTCAGATGAAATCTGGAAAGAAGGTTTCTGAGAAACGGCTTAGTGTTCTCTTAATTCATGTCACAGAGTTACATCTGTATTTCGTGGATCTCTTTGCTAGCCTTATTTCTGTGGAATCTGAGAACAGATATTTCGGATTCCATTGAAGACTATAGGTCCAAAGGAAACAGCCTCCGATAACAAAGAGAAAGAAGCTTTCTGAGAAACTTCTTTGTGTTCTGTGAAATCATCTCACAGAGTTACAGCTTTCCCCTCAAGAAGACTTTCGCTAAGACAGTTCTTGTGGAATTGGCAAAGTGATATTTGGAAGCCCATAGAGGGCTACGGTGAAAAAGGAAATATCCTCAGATGAAATCTGGAAAGAAGCTTTCTGAGAAACTGCTTAGTGTTCTGTTAATTCATCTCACAGAGTTACATCTGTATTTCGTGGATCTCTTTGCTAGCCTTATTTCTGTGGAATCTCAGAACAGATATTTCTGATCCCTTTGAAGAATATAGGGACAAAGGAAATATCCTCCGATTACAAAGAGAAAGAAGCTTTCTGAGAAACTTCTTTGTGTTCTGTGAAATCATCTCACAGAGTTACAGCATTACCCGGAAGAGGCATTTCGCTTAGACAGTTCTTGTGGAATTGGAAAAGTGATATTTGTAAGCCCATAGAGTGCAATGGTGAAAAATGAAATATCCTCAGATGAAATCTGGAAAGAAGCTTTCTGAGAAACTGCTTAGTGTTCTGTTAATTCATCTCACAGAGTTACATCCATATTGCGTGGATATCTTTGCTAGCCTTATTTTTGTGGAATCTGAAAACAGGTATTTCAGATCCCTTTGAAGACTATAGGGACAAAGGAAATATCCTCCGATTACAAAGAGAAAGAAGCTTTCTGAGGAACTTCCTTGTGTTCTGTGAAATCATCTCACAGAGTTACAGCTTTCCCCTCAAGAAGCCTTTCGCTAAGACAGTTCTTGTGGAATTGGCAAAGTGATATTTGGAAGCCTATAGAGTGCTATGGTGAAAAAGGAAATATCCTCAGATGAAATCTGGAAAGAAGCTTTCTGAGAAACTGCTTAGTGTTCGGTTAATTCATCTCCAAGAGTTACATCTGTATTTCGTGGATCTCATTTCTAGCCTTATTTCTGTGGAATCTGAGAACAGATATTTCGGATTCCTTTGAAGACTATAGGGCCAAAGGAAATATCCTCCGATAACAAAGAGAAAGAAGCTTTCTGAGAAACTTCTTTGCGTTCTGTGAAATCATCTCACAGAGTTACAGCTTTCCCCTCAAGAAGCCTTTCGCTAAGACAGTTCTTGTGGAATTGGCAAAGTGATATTTGGAAGCCTATAGAGGGCTATGGTGAAAAAGGAAATATCCTCAGATGAAATCTGGAAAGAAGCTTTCTGAGAAACTGCTTAGTGTTCTGTTCATTCATGTCACAGAGTTACCTCTGTATTTCGTGGACGTCTTTGCTAGCCTTATTTCTGCGGAATCTGAGAACAGATATTTCGGATCCCATTAGAGACTATAGGGCCAAAGGAAATATCCTCCGATAACAAAGAGAAAGAAGCTTTCTGAGAAACTTCTTTGCATTCTGTGAAATCATCTCACAGAGTTACAGCTTTCCCCTCAAGAAGCCTTTCGCTAAGACAGTTCTTGTGGAATTGGCAAAGTGATATTTGGAAGCCCATAGAGGGCTATGGTGAAAAAGGAAATATCCTCAGATGAAATCTGGAAAGAAGCTTTCTGAGAAACTGCTTAGTGTTCTGTTAATTCATCTCACAGAGTTACATCAGTATTGCGTGGATCTCTTTGCTAGCCTTATTTCTGTGGAATCTGAGAACAGGTATTTCAGAAACCATTGAAGACAATAGGGACAAAGGAAATATCCTCCGATTACAAAGAGAGAGAAGCTATCTGAGAAACTTCCTTGTGTTCTGTGAAATCATCTCACAGAGTTACAGCTTTCCCCTCAAGAAGCCTTTCGCTAAGACAGTTCTTGTGGAATTGGCAAAGTGATATTGGGAAGCCCATAGAGGGCTATGGTGAAAAAGGAAATATCCTTAGATGAAATCTGGATAGAAGCTTTCTGAGAAACTGCTTAGTGTTCTGTTAATTCATCTCACAGAGTTACATCTGTATTTCGTGGATCTCTTTGCTAACCTTATTTCTGTGGAATCTGAGTACAGATATTTCGGATCCCTTTGAAGACTATAGGGCCAAAGGAAATATCCTACGATAACAAAGAGAAAGAAGCTTTCTGAGAAACTTCTTTGTGTTCTGTGAAATCATCTCACAGAGTTACAGCTTTCCCCTCAAAAAGCCTTTCGCTAAGACAGTTCTTGTGGAATTGGCAAAGTGATATTTGGAAGCCCATAGAAGGCTAGGGTGAAAAAGGAAATATCCTCAGATGAAATCTGGAAAGAAGCTGTCTGAGAAACTGCTTAGTGTTCGGTTAATTCATCTCACAGAGTTACATCTGTATTTCGTGGATCTCTTTGCTAGCCTTATTTCTGTGGAATCTGAGAACAGATATTTCGTATCCCATTGAAGAATATAGGGCCAAAGGAAATATCCTCCAATAACAAAGAGAAAGAAGCTTTCTGAGAAACTTCTTTGCGTTCTGTGAAATCAACTCACAGAGTTACAGATTTCCTCTCAAAAAGCCTTTCGATAAGACTGTTCTTGTGGAATTAGCAAAGTGATATTTGGAAGCCCATAGAGGGCTATTGTGAAAAAGGAAATATCCTCAGATGAAATCTGGAAAAAAGCTTTCTGAGAAACTGCTTAGTGTTCTGTTAATTCATCTCACAGAGTTACATCTGTATTTCCTGGAACTCTTTGCTAGCCTTATTTCTGTGGAATCTGAGAACAGATATTTCGGATGCCTTTGAAGACTATAGGGCCAAAGGAAATATCCTCCGATAACAAAGAGAAAGAAGCTTTCTGAGAAACATCTTTGTGTTATGTGAAATCATCTCACAGAGTGACAGCTTTGCCCTCAAGAAGCCGTTCGCTAAGACAGTTCTTGTGGAATTGGCAAAGTGATATTTGGAAGCCCATAGAGGGCTATGGTGAAAAAGGAAATATCCTCAGATGAAATCTGGAAAGAAGCTTTCTGAGAAACTGCTTAGTGTTCTGTTAATTCATCTCACAGAGTTACATCTGTATTTCGTGGATCTCTTTGCTAGCCTAATTTCTGTGGAATCTGAGAACACATATTTCGGATCCCATTGATGACTATAAGGCCAAAGGAAATATCCTCCGATAACAAAGAGAAAGAAGGTTTCTGAGAAACTTCTTTGCGTTCTGTGAAATCATCTCACAGAGTTACAGCTTTCCCCTCAAGAAGCCTTTCGCTAAGACAGTTCTTGTGGAATTGGCAAAGTGATATTTGGAACCCCATAGAGGGCTATGGTGAAAAAGGAAATATCCTCAGATGAAATCTGGAAAGAAGCTTTCTGAGAATCTGGTTAGTGTTCTCTTAATTCATCTCACAGAGTTACATCTGTATTTCGTGGATCTCTTTGTTAGCCTTATTTCTGTGGAATCTGAGAACAGGTATTTCAGATTACATTGAAGACTATAGGGCCAAAGGAAATATCCTCCGATAACAAAGAGAAAGAAGCTTTCTGAGAAACTTCTTTGTGTTCTGTGAAATCATCTCACAGAGTTACAGATTTCCTCTCAAAAAGCCTTTCGATAAGACTGTTCTTGTGGAATTGGCAAAGTGATATTTGGAAGCCCATAGAGGGCTATTGTGAAAAAGGAAATATCCTCAGATGAAATCTGGAAAGAAGCTTTCTGAGAAACTGCTTAGTGTTCTGTGAATTCATCTCACAGAGTTACATCTGTATTTCGTGGATCTCTTTGCTAGCCTAATTTCTGTGGAATCTGAGAACAGGTATTTCAGATCCCTTTGAAGACTATTGGGACAAAGGAAATAACCTAAGATTACAAAAGAGAAAGAAGCTTTCTGAGGAACTTCCTTGTGTTCTGTGAAATCATCTCACAGAGTTACAGCTTTCCCCTCAAGAAGCCTTTCTCTAAGACAGTTCTTGTGGAATTGGCAAAGTGATATTTGGAAGCCCATAGAGGGCTATGGTGATAAAGGAAATATCCTCAGATGAAATCTGGAAAGAAGCTTTCTGAGAAACTGCTTAGTGTTCTGTTAATTCATCTCACAGAGTTACATCTGTATTTCGTGGATCTCTTTGCTAACCTTATTTCTGTGGAATCTGAGAATAGATATTTCGGATCCCTTTGAAGACTATAGGGCCAAAGGAAATATCCTCCGATAACAAAGAGAAAGAAGCTTTCTGAGAAACTTCTTTGTGTTCTGTGAAATCATCTCACAGAGTTACAGATTTCCTCTCAAAAAGCCTTTCGATAAGACTGTTCTTGTGGAATTGGCAAAGTGATATTTGGAAGCCCATAGAGGGCTATTGTGAAAAAGGAAATATCCTCAGATGAAACCTGGAAAGAAGCTTTCTGAGAAACTGCTTAGTGTTCTGTTAATTCATCTCACAGAGTTACATCTGTATTTCCTGGAACTCTTTGCTAGCCTTATTTCTGTGGAATCTGAGAACAGATATTTCGGATGCCTTTGAAGACTATAGGGCCAAAGGAAATATCCTCCGATTACAAAGACAAAGAAGCATTCTTAGAAACTACTTTGTGTTCTGTGAAATCATCTCACAGAGTTACAGCTTTCCCCTCAAGAAGCCTTTCGCTAAGACAGTTCTTGTGGAATTGGCAAAGTGATATTTGGAAGCCCATACAGGGCTATGGTGAAAAAGGAAATATCCTCAGATGAAATCTGGAAAGAAGCTTTCTGAGAAACTGCTTAGTGTTCTGTTAATTCATCTCACAGAGTTACATCTGTATTTCGTGGATCTCTTTTCTAGCCTTATTTCTGTGGAATCTGAGAACAGATATTTCGGATCCCATTGAAGACTATAGGTCCAAAGGAAATATCCTCTGATAACAAAGAGAAAGAAGCTTTCTGAGAAACATCTTTGCGTTCTGTGAAATCATCTCACAGAGTTACAGCTTTCCCCTCAAGAAGCCTTTCGCTAAGACAGTTCTTGTGGAATTGGCAAAGTGATATTTGGAAGCCCATAGAGGGCTATGGTGAAAAAGGAAATATCCTCAGATGAAATCTGGAAAGAAGCTTTCTGAGAAACCTCTTAGTGTTCTGTTAATTCATCTCACAGAGTTACATCTGTATTTCGTGGATCTCTTTGCTAGCCGTATTTCTGTGGAATCTGAGAACAGATATTTCGGATCCCTTTGAAGACTATAGGGCCAAAGGAAATATCCTCCGATAACAAAGAGAAAGAAGCTTTCTGAGAAACTTCTTTGTGTTCTGTGAAATCATCTCACACAGTTACAGCTTTCCCCTCAAGAAGCATTTCGCTAAGACAGTTCTTGTGGAATTGGCAAAGTGATATTTGGAAGCCCATAGAGGGCTATGGTGAATAAGGAAATATCCTCAGATGAAATCTGGAAAGAAGCTTTCTGAGAAACTGCTTAGTGTTCTGTTAATTCATCTCACAGAGTTACATCTGTATTTCGTGGATCTCTTTGCTAGCCTTATTTCTGTGGAATCTGAGAAGAGATATTTCGGATCCCTTTGATGACCACAGGGCAAAAGGAAATATCCTCCGATAACAAAGAGAAAGAAGCTTTCTGAGAAACTTCTTTGCGTTCTGTGAAATCAACTCACAGAGTTACAGCTTTCCCCTCAAGAAGCCTTTCGCTAAGACAGTTCTTGTGGAATTGGCAAAGTGATATTGGGAAGCCCATAGAGGGCTATGGTGAAAAAGGATATATCCTCAGATGAAATGTGGTAAGAAGCTTTCTGAGAAACTGCTTAGTTTTCTGTTAATTCATCTCACAGAGTTACATCTGTATTTCGTGGATCCCTTTGCTAGCCTTATTTCTGTGAAATCAGAGAACAGATATTTCGGATCCCTTTGAAGACTATAGGGCCAAAGGAAATATCCTCCGATAACAAAGAGAAAGAAGCTTTCTGAGAAACTTCTTTGTGTTCTGTGAAATCATCTCACAGAGTTACAGCCTTCCCCTCAAGAAGCCTTTCGCTAAGACAGTTCTTGTGGAATTGGCAAAGTGATATTTGGAAGCCCATAGAGGGCTATGGTGAAAAAGGAAATATCCTCAGATGAAATCTGGAAAGAAGCTTTCTGAGAAACTGCTTAGAGTTCTGTTAATTCATCTCACAGATTTACATCTGTATTTCGTGGATCTCTTTGCTAGCATTATTTCTGTGGAATCTGAGAACAGGTATTTCAAATCCCATTGAAGACTAGAGGGCCAAAGGAAATATCCTCTGATTACAAAGAGAAAGAAGGTTTCTTAGAAACTTCTTTGTGTTCTGTGAAATCATCTCACAGAGTTACAGCTTTCTCCTCAAGAAGCCATTCGCTAAGACAGTTCTTGTGGAATTGGCAAAGTGATATTTGGAACCCCATAGAGGGCTATGGTGAAAAAGGAAATATCCTCAGATGAAATCTGGAAAGAAGCTTTCTGAGACTCTGGTTAGTGTTCTTTTAATTCATCTCACAGAGTTACATCTGTATTTCGTGGATCTCTTTGTTAGCCTTATTTCTGTGGAATCTGAGAACAGGTATTTCAGATCCCATTGAAGACTATAGGGCCAAAGGAAATATCCTCCGATTACAAAGAGAAAGAAGCTTTCTGAGAAACTTCTTCGTGTTCTGTGAAATCATCTCACAGAGTTACAGCTTTCCCCTCAAGAAGTCTTTCGCTAAGACAGTTCTTGTGGAATTGGCAAAGTGATATTTGGAAGCCCGTAGAGGGCTATGGTGAAAAAGGAAATATCCTCAGATGAAATCTGGAAAGAAGCTTTCTGAGAAACTGCTTAGTGTTCTGTTAATTCATCTCACAGAGTTACATCTGTATTTCGTGGATCTCTTTGTTTGCCTTATTTCTGTGGAATCTGAGAACAGGTATTTCAGATCCCATTGAAGACTATAGGGCCAAAGGAAATATCCTCCGATTACAAAGAGAAAGAAGCTTTCTGAGAAACTTCTTTGTGTTATGTGAAATCATCTCACAGAGTGACAGCTTTCCCCTCAAGAAGCCTTTCGCTAAGACAGTTCTTGTGGAGTTGGCAAAGTGATATTTGGAAGCCCATATAGGGCTATGGTGAAAAAGGAAATATCCTCAGATGAAATCTGGAAAGAAGCTTTCTGAGAAACTGCTTAGTGTTCTGTTAATTCATCTCACAGAGATACATCTGTATTTCATGGATCTCTTTGCTAGCCTAATTTCTGTGGAATATGAGAACACATATTTCGGATCCCATTGATGACTATAAGGCCAAAGGAAATATCCTCCGATAACAAAGAGAAAGAAGGTTTCTGAGAAACTTCTTTGCGTTCTGTGAAATCATCTCACAGAGTTACAGCTTTCCCCTCAAGAAGCCTTTCGCTAAGACAGTTCTTGTGGAATTGGCAAAGTGATATTTGGAACCCCACAGAGGGCTATGGTGAAAAAGGAAATATCCTCAGATGAAATCTGGAAAGAAGCTTTCTGAGAATCTGGTTAGTGTTCTCTTAATTCATCTCACAGAGTTACATCTGTATTTCGTGGATCTCTTTGTTTGCCTTATTTCTGTGGAATCTGAGAACAGGTATTTCAGATTACATTGAAGACTATAGGGCCAAAGGAAATATCCTCCGATTACAAAGAGAAAGAAGCTTTCTGAGAAACTTCTTTGTGTTCTGTGAAATCATCTCACAGAGTGACAGCTTTCCCCTCAAGAAGGCTTTCGCTAAGACAGTTCTTGTGGAGTTGGCAAAGTGATATTTGAAAGCTCTTAGAGGGCTATGGTGAAAAAGGAAATATCCTCAGATGAAATCTGGAAAGAAGTTTTCTGAGAAACTGCTTAGTGTTCTGTAAATTCATCTCACAGAGTTACATCTGTATTGCGTGGATCTCTTTGCTAGCCTTATTTCTGTGGAATGTGAGAACAGGTATTTCAGATCCCATTGAATACCATAGGGACAAAGTAAATATCCTCCGATTACAAAGAGAAAGAATCTTTCTGAGAAACTTCCTTGTGTTCTGTGAAATCATCTCACAGAGTTACAGCTTTCCCCTCAAGAAGCCTTTCGCTAAGACAGTTCTTGTGGAATTGGCAAAGTGATATTTGGAAGCCCATAGAGGGCTATGGTGATAAAGGAAATATCCTCAGATGAAATCTGGAAAGAAGCTTTCTGAGAAACTGCTTAGTGTTCTGTTAATTCATCTCACAGAGTTACATCTGTATTTCGTGGATCTCTTTCCTAACCTTATTTCTGTGGAATCTGAGAATAGATATTTCGGATCCCTTTGAAGACTATAGGGCCAAAGGAAATATCCTCCGATAACAAAGAGAAAGAAGCTTTCTGAGAAACTTCTTTGTGTTCTGTGAAATCATCTCACAGAGTTACAGATTTCCTCTCAAAAATCCTTTCGATAAGACTGTTCTTGTGGAATTAGCAAAGTGATATTTGGAAGCCCATAGAGGGCTATTGTGAAAAAGGAAATATCCTCAGATGAAATCTGGAAAGAAGCTTTCTGAGAAACTGCTTAGTGTTCTGTTAATTCATCTCACAGAGTTACATCTGTATTTCCTGGAACTCTTTGCTAGCCTTATTTCTGTGGAATCTGAGAACAGATATTTCGGAACCCTTTGAAGACTATAGGGCCAAAGGAAATATCCTCCAATTACAAAGAGAAAGAAGCTTTCTCAGAAACTTCTTTGCGTTCTGTGAAATCATCTCACAGAGTTACAGCTTTCCCCTCAAGAAGCATTTCGCTAAGACAGTTCTTGTGGAATTGGCAAAGTGATATTTGGAAGCCCTTAGAAGGCTGTGGTGAAAAAGGATATATCCTCAGATGAAATCTGGAAAGAAGCTTTCTGAGAAACTGCTTAGTGTTCTGTTAATTCATCTCACAGAGTTACATCTGTATTTCGTGGATCTCTTTGCTAGCCTTATTTCTGTGGAATCTGAGAACAGATATTTCGGATCCCATTTAAGACCACAGGGCCAAAGAAAATATCCTCTGATAACAAAGAGAAAGAAGCTTTCTGAGAAACTTCTTTGCGTTTTGTGAAATCAACTCACAGAGTTACAGCTTTTCCCTCAAGAAGCCATTCGCTAAGAGAGTTCTTGTGGAATTGGCAGAGTGATATTTGGAAGCCCATAGAGGGCAATGGTGAAAAAGGATATATCGTCAGATGAAATCTGGAAAGAAGCTTTCTAAGAAACTGCTTAGTGTTCTGTTAATTCATCTCACCGAGTTACATCTGTATTTCGTAGATCTCTTTGCTAGCCTTATTTCTGTGAAATCTGAGAACAGATATTTCGGATCCCTTTGAAGACTATAGGGACAAAGGAAATATCCTCCGATAAGAAAGAGAAACAAGCTTTCTGAGAAACTTCTTTGTATTCTGTGAAATCACCTCACAGAGTTACAGCTCTTCCCTCAAGAAGCCTTTCGCTAAGACAGTTCTTGTGGAATTGGCAAAGTGATATTTGGAAGCCCTTAGAGGGCTATGGTGAAAAAGGAAATATCCTCAGATGAAATCTGGAAAGAAGCTTTCCGAGAAACTGCTTAGTGTTCGGTTAATTCATCTCAGAGAGTTACATCTGTATTTCGTGGATCTCTTTGCTAGCCTTATTTCTGTGGAATCTGAGAACAGGTATTTCAAATCCCATTGAAGACTATAGGGCCAAAGGAAATATCCTCCGATTACAAAGAGAAAGAAGCTTTCTTAGAAACTTCTTTGTGTTCTGTGAAATCATCTCACAGAGTTACAGCTTTCCCCTCAAGAAGCCTTTCGCTAAGACAGTTCTTGTGGAATTGGCAAAGTGATATTTGGAAGCCCATAGAGGGCTATGGTGAAAAAGGAAATATCCTCAGATGAAATCTGGAAAGAAGCTTTCTGAGAAACTGCTTAGTGTTCGGTTAATTCATCTCACACAGTTACATCTGTATTTCGTGGATCTCTTTGAGCCTAATTTCTGTGGAATCTGAGAACACATATATCGGATCCCATTGATGACTATAAGGCCAAAGGAAATATCCTCCGATAACAAAGAGAAAGAAGGTTTCTGAGAAACTTCTTTGCGTTCTGTGAAATCATCTCACAGAGTTACAGCGTTCCCCTCAAGAAGCCTTTCGGTAAGACAGTTCTTGTGGAATTGGCAAAGTGATATTTGGAACCCCAGAGAGGGCTATGGTGAAAAAGGAAATATCCTCAGATGAAATCTGGAAAGAAGCTTTCTGAGAATCTGGTTAGTGTTCTGTTAATTCATCTCACAGAGTTACATCTGTATTTCGTGGATCTCTTTGTTAGCCTTATTTCTGTGGAATCTGAGAACAGGTATTTCAGATCCCTTTGAAGACTATAGGGCCAAAGGAAATATCCTCCGATTACAAAGAGAAAGAAGCTTTCTGAGAAACTTCTTCGTGTTCTGTGAAATCATCTCACAGAGTGACAGCTATCCCCTCAAGAAGCCTTTCGCTAAGACAGTTCCTGTGGAGTTGGAAAAGAGATATTTGGAAGCCCATAGAGGGCTATGGTGAAAAAGGAAATATCCTCAGATGAAATCTGGAAAGAAGCTTTCTGAGAAACTGCTTAGTGTTCTGTTAATTCATCTCACGGAGTTACATCTGTATTTCGTGGATCTCTTTGCTAGCCTTATTTCTGTGGAATCTGAGAACAGATATTTCGGATCCCATTGAAGACTATAGGGCCAAAGGAAATATCCTCCGAAAACAAAGAGAAAAAAGCTTTCTGAGAAAGTTCTTTACGTTCTGTGAAATCATCTCACAGAGTTACAGCTTTCCCCTCAAGAAGCCTTTCGCTATGACAGTTCTTGTGGAATTGGCAAAGTGATATTTGGAACCCCATAGAGGGCTATGGTGAAAAAGGAAATATCCTCAGATGAAATCTGGAAAGAAGCTTTCTGAAAAACTGCTTAGTGTTCTGTTAATTCATCTCACAGAGTTACATCTGTATTTCGTGGATCTCTTTGCTAGCCTTATTTCTGTGGAATCTGATTACAGATATTTCGGATCCCATTGAAGACTATAGGGCCAAAGGAAATATCCTCCGATAACAAAGAGAAAGAAGCTTTCTGAGAAACTTTTTAGCGTTCTGTGAAATCATCTCACAGTGTTACAGATTTCCCCTCAAGAAACCTTTTGCTAAGACAGTTCTTGTGGAATTGGCAAGGTGATATTTGGAAGCCCATAGAGGGCTACGGTGAAAAAGGAAATATCCTCAGATGAAATCTGGAAAGAAGCTTTCTGAGAATCTGCTTATTGTTCTGTTAATTCATCTCACAGGGTTACCTCTGTATTTCGTGGATCTCTTTGCTAGCCTTATTTCTGTGGAATTTGAGAACAGATATTTCGGATCCCATTGAAGACTATAGGGACAAAGGAAATATCCTCCAATTACAAAGAGAAAGAAGCTTTCTTAGAAACTTCTTTGTGTTCTGTGAAATCATCTCACAGAGTGACAGCTTTCCCCTCAAGAAGCCTTTCGCCATGACAGTTCTTTTGGAATTGGCAAAGTGATTTTTGGAAGCCCATAGAGGGCTATGGTGAAAAAGGAAATATCCTCAGATGAAATCTGGAAAGAAGCTTTCTGAGAAACTGCTTAGTGTTCTGTTAATTCATCTCACAGAATTACATCTGTATTTCATGGATTTCTTTGCTAGCCTTATTTCTGTGGAATCTGAGAACAGATATTTCGGATCCCTTTGAAGACTATAGGGCCAAAGGAAATATCCTCCGATAACAAAGAGAAAGAAGCTTCTTGAGAAATTTTTTTGTGTTCTGTGAAATCATCTCACAGAGTTACAGCTTACCACTCAAGAAACCTTTCGCTAAGACAGTTCTTGTGGAATTGGCAAAGTGACATTTGGAAGCCCATAGAGGGCTATGGTGAAAAAGGAAATATCCTCAGATGAAATCTGGAAAGAAGCTTTCTGAGAAACTGCTTAGTGTTCGGTTAATTCAACTCACAGAGTTACACCTGTATTTCGTGGTTCTCTTTGCTAGCCTTATTTCTGTGGAATCTGAGAACAGATATTTCGGATCCCTTTGAAGACTATAGGGCCAAAGGAAATATCCTCCGATAACAAAGAGAAATAACCTTTCTGAGAAACTTCTTTTCGTTCTGTGAAATCATCTCTCAGAGTTACAGCTTTCATCTCAAAAAGCCTTTCGATAAGGCTGTTCTTGTGGAATTGGCAAAGTGATATTTGGAAGCCCATAGAGGGCTATGGTGAAAAAGGAAATATTCTCAGATGAAATCTGGAAAGAAGCTTTCTGAGAAACTGCTTAGTGTTCGGATAATTCATCTCACAGAGTTACATCTGTATTTCGTGGTTCTCTTTGCTTGCCTTATTTCTGTGGAATCTGAGAACACATATTTCGGATCCCTTTGAAGACTATAGGGCCAAAGGAAATATCCTCCGATAACAAAGAGAAAGAAGCTTTCTGAGAAACTTCTTTTCATTCTGTGAAATCATCTCTCAGAGTTACAGCTTTCCTCTCAAAAAGCCTTTCGCTAAGACAGCTCTTGTATATTGGCAAAGTGATATTTGGAAGCCCATAGAGGGCTATGGTGAAAAAGGAAATATCCTCAGATGAAATCTGGAAAGAAGCTTTCTGAGAAACTGCTTAGTGTTCTGTTAATTCATCTCACAGAGTTACATCTGTATTTCCTGGATCTCTTTGCAAGCCTTATTTCTGTGGAATCTGAGAACAGATATTTCGGATCCCTTTGAAGACTATAGGGCCCAAGGAAATATCCTCCGATTACAAAGAGAAAGAAGCTTTCTGAGAAACTTCTTTTCGTTCTGTGAAATCATCTCTCAGAGTTACAGCTTTCCTCTCAAAAAGCCTTTCGCTAAGACAGTTCTTGTGGAATTGGCAAAGTGATATTTGGAAGCCCTTAGAGGGCTATGGTGATAAAGGAAATATCCTCAGATGAAATCTGTAAAGAAGCGTTCTGAGAAACTGCTTAGTGTTCTGTTAATTCATCTCACAGAGTTACATCTGTATTTCGTGGATCTCTTTGCTAGCGTTATTTCTGTGGAATCTGAGAACAGATATTTCGGATCCCATTGAAGACTATAGGTCCAAAGGAAATATCCTCCGATAACAAAGAGAAAGAAACTTTCTGAGAAACTTCTTTGCTTTCTGTGAAATCATCTCACAGAGTTACAGCTTTCCCCTCAAGAAGCCTTTCGCTAAGACAGTTCTTGTGGAATTGGCAAAGTGATATTTGGAAGCCCATAGAGGGCTATGGTGAAAAAGGAAATATCCTCAGATGAAATCTGGAAAGAAGATTTCTGAGAAACTGCTTAGTGTTCTGTTAATTCATCTCACAGAGTTACATCTGTATTTCGTGGATCTCTTTGCTAGCCTTATTTCTGTGGAATCTGAGAACAGATATTTCGGATCCCTTTGAAGACTATAGGGCCAAAGGAAATATCCTCCGATAACAAAGAGAAAGAAGCTTTCTGAGAAACTTCTTTGTGTTCTGTGAAATCGTCTCACAGAGTTACAGCTTTCCCCTCAAGAAGCCTTTCGCTAAGACAGTTCTTGTGGAATTGGCAAAGTGATATTTGGAAGCCCATAGAGGGCTATGGTGAAAAAGGAAATATCCTCAGATGAAATCTGGAAAGAAGCTTTCTGAGAAACTGCTTAGTGTTATGTTAATTCATCTCACAGAGTTACATCTGTATTTCGTGGATCTCTTTGCTAGCCTTATTTCTGTGGAATCTGAGAACAGATATTTCGGATCCCTTTGAAGACTATAGGGCCAAAGGAAATATCCTCCGATAACAAAGAGAAAGAAGCTTTCTGAGAAACTTCTTTGTGTTCTGTGAAATCATTTCACAGAGTTACAGCTTTCCCCTCAAGAAGCCTTTCGCTAAGACAGTTCTTGTGGAATTGGCAAAGTGATATTTGGAAGCCCATAGAGGGCTAAGGTGAAAAAGGAAATATCCTCAGATGAAATCTGGAAAGAAGCTTTCTGAGAAACTGCTTAGTGTTCTGTTAATTCATCCACAGAGTTACATCTGTATTTCGTGGATCTCTTTGCTAGCCTTATTTCTGTGGAATCTGAGAACAGGTATTTCAGATCCCATTGAAGACTATAGGGACAAAGGAAATATCCTGCGATTACAAAGAGAAAGAAGCTTTCTGAGAAACTTCTTTGTGTTCTGTGAAATCATCTCACAGAGTGACAGCTTTCCTCTCAAGAAGCCTTTCGCTAAGACAGTTCTTGTGGAGTTGGCAAAGTGATATTTGGAAGCCCATAGAGGGCTATGGTGAAAAAGGAAATATCCTCAGATGAAATCTGGAAAGAAGCTTTCTGAGAAACTGCTTAGTATCCTGTTAATTCATCTCACAGAGTTACATCTGTATTTCGTGGACCTCTTTGCTAGCCTAATTTCTGTGGAATGTGAGAACACATATTTCGCATCCCATTGATGACTATAGGGCCAAAGGAAATATCCTCCGATAACAAAGTGAAAGAAGGTTTCTGAGAAACTTCTTTGCGTTCTTTGAAATCATCTCACAGAGTTACAGCTTTCCCCTCTAGAAGCCTTTCGCTAAGACAGTTCTTGTGGAATTGGCAAAGTGATATTTGGAACCCCTTAGAGGGCAATGGTGAAAAAGGAAATATCCTCAGATGAAATCTGGAAAGAAGCTTTCTGAGAATCTGGTTAGTGTTCTGTTAATTCATCTCACGGAGTTACATCTGTATTTCGTGGATCTCCTTGTTAGCCTTATTTCTGTGGAATCTGAGAACAGGTATTTCAGATTACATTGAAGACTATAGGGCCAAAGGAAATATCCTCCGATTACAAAGAGAAAGAAGCTTTCTGAGAAACTTCTTTGTGTTCTGTGAAATCATCTCACAGAGTGACAGCTTACCCCTCAAGAAGCCTTTTGCTAAGACAGTTCTTGTGGAATTGGCAAAGTGACGTTTGGAAGCCCATAGAGGGCTCTGGTGAAAAAGGAAATATCCTCAGATGAAATCTGGAAAGAAGCTTTCTGAGAAACTGCTTAGTGTTCGGTTAATTCATCTCACAGAGTTACATCTGTATTTCGTGGATCTCTTTGCTAGCCTTATTTCTGTGGAATCTGAGAACAGATACTTCGGATCCCATTGAAGAACACAGGGCCAAAGGAAATATCCTCCGATAACAAAGAGAAATATGCTTTCTGAGAAACTTCTTTGCCTTCTGTGAAATCATCTCACAGAGTTACAGCTTTCCTCGCAAAAGCCTTTCGATAAGACTGTTCTTGTGGAATTGGCAAAGTGATATTTGGAAGCCCATAGAGGGCTATGGTGAAAAAGGAAATATCCTCAGATGAAATCTGAAAAGAAGCTTTCTGAGAAACTGCTTAGTGTTCTGTTAATTCATCTCACAGAGTTACATCTGTATTTCCTGGATCTCTTTGCTAGACTTATTTCTGTGGAATCTGAGAACAGATATTTCGGATCCCTTTGAAGGCTATAGGGCCAAAGGAAATATCCTCAGATTACAAAGAGAAACAAGCTTTCTTGGAAACTTCTTTGTGTTCTGTGAAATCGTCTCACAGAGTTACAGCTTTCCCGTCAAGAAGCCTTTCGCTAAGACAGTTCTTGTGGAATTGGCAAAGTGATATTAGGAAGCCCATAGAGGGCTATGGTGAAAAAGGATATATCCTCAGCTGAAATCTGGAAAGAAGGTTTCTGAGAAACTGCTTAGTGTTCTGTTAATTCATCTCACAGAGTTACATCTGTATTTCGTGGGCCTCTTTGCTAGCCTTATTTCTGTGAAATCTGAGAACAGCTATTTCGGATCCCTTTAAAGTCTATAGGGCCAAAGGAAATATCCTCCGATAACAAAGAGAAAGAAGCTTTCTGAGAAACTTCTTTGTGTTCCGTGAAATCTTCTCACAGAGTTACAGCGTTCCCCTCAAGAAGCCTTTCGCTAAGACAGTTCTTGTGGAATTGGCAAAGTGATATTTGGATCCCCATAGAGGGCTATGGTGAAAAAGGAAATATCCTCAGATGAAATCTGGAAAGAAGCTTTCTGAGAAACTGCTTAGAGTTCGGTTAATTCATCTCACAGATTTACATCTGTATTTCGTGGATCTCTTTGCTAGCCTTATATCTGTGGAATCTGAGAACAGGTATTTCAAATCCCACTGAAGACTAGAGGGCCAAAGGAAATATCCTCTGATTACAAAGAGAAAGAAGCTTTCTGAGAAACTTCTTTGTGTTCCGTGAAATCATCTCACAGAGTTACAGCGTTCCCCTCAAGAAGCCTTTCGCTAAGACAGTTCTTGTGGAATTGGGAAAGTGATATTTGGAACCCCTTAGAGGGCTATGGTGAAAAAGGAAATATCCTCAGATGAAATCTGGAAAGAAGCTTTCTGAGAATCTGGTTAGTGTTCTGTTAATTCATCTCACAGAGTTACATCTGTATTTCGTGGATCTCTTTGATAGCCTTATTTCTGTGGAATCTGAGAACAGGTATTTCAGATCCCTTTGAAGACTATAGGGCCAAAGGAAATATCCTCCGATTACAAAGAGAAAGAAGCTTTCTGAGAAACTTCTTCGTGTTCTGTGAAATCATCTCACAGAGTGACAGCTATCCCCTCAAGAAGCCTTTCGCTAAGACAGTTCTTGTGGAATTGGCAAAGTGATATTTGGAAGCCCATAGAGGGCTATGGTGAAAAAGGAAATATCCTCAGATGAAATCTGGAAAGAAGCTTTCTGAGAAACTGCTTAGTGTTCTGTTAATTCATCCACAGAGTTACATCTGTATTTCGTGGATCTCTTTGCTAGCCTTATTTCTGTGGAATCTGAGAACAGGTATTTCAGATCCCATTGAAGACTATAGGGCCAAAGGAAATATCCTCCGATTACAAAGAGAAAGAAGCTTTCTTAGAAACTTCTTTGTGTTCTGTGAAATCATCTCACAGATTTACAGCTTTCCTTCAAGAAGCCTTTCGCTAAGACAGTTCTTGTGGAATTATCAAAGTGATATTTGGAAGCCCATAGAGGGCTATGGTGAAGAAGGAAATATCCTCGGATGAAATCTGGAAAGAAGCTTTCTGAGAAACTGCTTAGTGTTCTGTTAATTCATCTCACAGAGTTACATATATATTTCGTCGATGTCTTTGCTAACCTTATTTCTGTGGAATCTGAGAACACATATTTCGGATCCCTTTGTAGACTATAGGGCCAAAGGAAATATCCTCTGATAACAAAGAGAAAGAAGCTTTCTGAGAAACTTCTTTGAGTTCTGTGAAATCATCTCACAGAGTTACAGCTTTGCCCTCAAGAATCCTTTCGCTAAGACAGTTCTTGTGGAATTGGCAAAGTGATATTTGGAAGCCCCTAGAGAGCTATGGTGAAAAAGGAAATATCCTCAGATGAAATCTGGAAAGAAGCTTTCTGAGAAACTTCTTAGTGTTCAGTTAATTCATCTCACAGAGTTACATCTGTATTTCGTGGATCTCTTTGCTAGCCTTATTTCTGTGGAATCTGAGAACAGATATTTCGGATCCCATTGAAGACTATAGGGCCAAAGGAAATATCCTCCGATAACAAAGAGAAAGAAGCTTTCTGAGAAACTTTTTAGCGTTCTGTGAAATCATCTCACAGTGTTACAGATTTCCCCTCAAGAAACCTTTTGCTAAGACAGTTCTTGTGGAATTGGCAAGGTGATATTTGGAAGCCCATAGAGGGCTACGGTGAAAAAGGAAATATCCTCAGATGAAATCTGGAAAGAAGCTTTCTGAGAATCTGCTTATTGTTCTGTTAATTCATCTCACAGGGTTACCTCTGTATTTCGTGGATCTCTTTGCTAGCCTTATTTCTGTGGAATTTGAGAACAGATATTTCGGATCCCATTGAAGACTATAGGGACAAAGGAAATATCCTCCAATTACAAAGAGAAAGAAGCTTTCTTAGAAACTTCTTTGTGTTCTGTGAAATCATCTCACAGAGTGACAGCTTTCCCCTCAAGAAGCCTTTCGCCAAGACAGTTCTTTTGGAATTGGCAAAGTGATTTTTGGAAGCCCATAGAGGGCTATGGTGAAAAAGGAAATATCCTCAGATGAAATCTGGAAAGAAGCTTTCTGAGAAACTGCTTAGTGTTCTGTTAATTCATCTCACAGAATTACATCTGTATTTCATGGATTTCTTTGCTAGCCTTATTTCTGTGGAATCTGAGAACAGATATTTCGGATCCCTTTGAAGACTATAGGGCCAAAGGAAATATCCTCCGATAACAAAGAGAAAGAAGCTTCTTGAGAAATTTTTTTGTGTTCTGTGAAATCATCTCACAGAGTTACAGCTTACCACTCAAGAAACCTTTCGCTAAGACAGTTCTTGTGGAATTGGCAAAGTGACATTTGGAAGCCCATAGAGGGCTATGGTGAAAAAGGAAATATCCTCAGATGAAATCTGGAAAGAAGCTTTCTGAGAAACTGCTTAGTGTTCGGTTAATTCAACTCACAGAGTTACACCTGTATTTCGTGGTTCTCTTTGCTAGCCTTATTTCTGTGGAATCTGAGAACAGATATTTCGGATCCCTTTGAAGACTATAGGGCCAAAGGAAATATCCTCCGATAACAAAGAGAAATAACCTTTCTGAGAAACTTCTTTTCGTTCTGTGAAATCATCTCTCAGAGTTACAGCTTTCATCTCAAAAAGCCTTTCGATAAGGCTGTTCTTGTGGAATTGGCAAAGTGATATTTGGAAGCCCATAGAGGGCTATGGTGAAAAAGGAAATATTCTCAGATGAAATCTGGAAAGAAGCTTTCTGAGAAACTGCTTAGTGTTCGGATAATTCATCTCACAGAGTTACATCTGTATTTCGTGGTTCTCTTTGCTTGCCTTATTTCTGTGGAATCTGAGAACACATATTTCGGATCCCTTTGAAGACTATAGGGCCAAAGGAAATATCCTCCGATAACAAAGAGAAAGAAGCTTTCTGAGAAACTTCTTTTCATTCTGTGAAATCATCTCTCAGAGTTACAGCTTTCCTCTCAAAAAGCCTTTCGCTAAGACAGCTCTTGTATATTGGCAAAGTGATATTTCGAAGCCCATAGAGGGCTATGGTGAAAAAGGAAATATCCTCAGATGAAATCTGGAAAGAAGCTTTCTGAGAAACTGCTTAGTGTTCTGTTAATTCATCTCACAGAGTTACATCTGTATTTCCTGGATCTCTTTGCAAGCCTTATTTCTGTGGAATCTGAGAACAGATATTTCGGATCCCTTTGAAGACTATAGGGCCCAAGGAAATATCCTCCGATTACAAAGAGAAAGAAGCTTTCTGAGAAACTTCTTTTCGTTCTGTGAAATCATCTCTCAGAGTTACAGCTTTCCTCTCAAAAAGCCTTTCGCTAAGACAGTTCTTGTGGAATTGGCAAAGTGATATTTGGAAGCCCTTAGAGGGCTATGGTGATAAAGGAAATATCCTCAGATGAAATCTGTAAAGAAGCATTCTGAGAAACTGCTTAGTGTTCTGTTAATTCATCTCACAGAGTTACATCTGTATTTCGTGGATCTCTTTGCTAGCGTTATTTCTGTGGAATGTGAGAACAGATATTTCGGATCCCATTGAAGACTATAGGTCCAAAGGAAATATCCTCCGATAACAAAGAGAAAGAAACTTTCTGAGAAACTTCTTTGCTTTCTGTGAAATCATCTCACAGAGTTACAGCTTTCCCCTCAAGAAGCCTTTCGCTAAGACAGTTCTTGTGGAATTGGCAAAGTGATATTTGGAAGCCCATAGAGGGCTATGGTGAAAAAGGAAATATCCTCAGATGAAATCTGGAAAGAAGATTTCTGAGAAACTGCTTAGTGTTCTGTTAATTCATCTCACAGAGTTACATCTGTATTTCGTGGATCTCTTTGCTAGCCTTATTTCTGTGGAATCTGAGAACAGATATTTCGGATCCCTTTGAAGACTATAGGGCCAAAGGAAATATCCTCCGATAACAAAGAGAAAGAAGCTTTCTGAGAAACTTCTTTGTGTTCTGTGAAATCGTCTCACAGAGTTACAGCTTTCCCCTCAAGAAGCCTTTCGCTAAGACAGTTCTTGTGGAATTGGCAAAGAGATATTTGGAAGCCCATAGAGGGCTATGGTGAAAAAGGAAATATCCTCAGATGAAATCTGGAAAGAAGCTTTCTGAGAAACTGCTTAGTGTTATGTTAATTCATCTCACAGAGTTACATCTGTATTTCGTGGATCTCTTTGCTAGCCTTATTTCTGTGGAATCTGAGAACAGATATTTCGGATCCCTTTGAAGACTATAGGGCCAAAGGAAATATCCTCCGATAACAAAGAGAAAGAAGCTTTCTGAGAAACTTCTTTGTGTTCTGTGAAATCATTTCACAGAGTTACAGCTTTCCCCTCAAGAAGCCTTTCGCTAAGACAGTTCTTGTGGAATTGGCAAAGTGATATTTGGAAGCCCATAGAGGGCTAAGGTGAAAAAGGAAATATCCTCAGATGAAATCTGGAAAGAAGCTTTCTGAGAAACTGCTTAGTGTTCTGTTAATTCATCCACAGAGTTACATCTGTATTTCGTGGATCTCTTTGCTAGCCTTATTTCTGTGGAATCTGAGAACAGGTATTTCAGATCCCATTGAAGACTATAGGGACAAAGGAAATATCCTGCGATTACAAAGAGAAAGAAGCTTTCTGAGAAACTTCTTTGTGTTCTGTGAAATCATCTCACAGAGTGACAGCTTTCCTCTCAAGAAGCCTTTCGCTAAGACAGTTCTTGTGGAGTTGGCAAAGTGATATTTGGAAGCCCATAGAGGGCTATGGTGAAAAAGGAAATATCCTCAGATGAAATCTGGAAAGAAGCTTTCTGAGAAACTGCTTAGTATCCTGTTAATTCATCTCACAGAGTTACATCTGTATTTCGTGGACCTCTTTGCTAGCCTAATTTCTGTGGAATGTGAGAACACATATTTCGCATCCCATTGATGACTATAGGGCCAAAGGAAATATCCTCCGATAACAAAGTGAAAGAAGGTTTCTGAGAAACTTCTTTGCGTTCTTTGAAATCATCTCACAGAGTTACAGCTTTCCCCTCTAGAAGCCTTTCGCTAAGACAGTTCTTGTGGAATTGGCAAAGTGATATTTGGAACCCCTTAGAGGGCAATGGTGAAAAAGGAAATATCCTCAGATGAAATCTGGAAAGAAGCTTTCTGAGAATCTGGTTAGTGTTCTGTTAATTCATCTCACGGAGTTACATCTGTATTTCGTGGATCTCCTTGTTAGCCTTATTTCTGTGGAATCTGAGAACAGGTATTTCAGATTACATTGAAGACTATAGGGCCAAAGGAAATATCCTCCGATTACAAAGAGAAAGAAGCTTTCTGAGAAACTTCTTTGTGTTCTGTGAAATCATCTCACAGAGTGACAGCTTACCCCTCAAGAAGCCTTTTGCTAAGACAGTTCTTGTGGAATTGGCAAAGTGACATTTGGAAGCCCATAGAGGGCTCTGGTGAAAAAGGAAATATCCTCAGATGAAATCTGGAAAGAAGCTTTCTGAGAAACTGCTTAGTGTTCGGTTAATTCATCTCACAGAGTTACATCTGTATTTCGTGGATCTCTTTGCTAGCCTTATTTCTGTGGAATCTGAGAACAGATACTTCGGATCCCATTGAAGAACACAGGGCCAAAGGAAATATCCTCCGATAACAAAGAGAAATATGCTTTCTGAGAAACTTCTTTGCCTTCTGTGAAATCATCTCACAGAGTTACAGCTTTCCTCGCAAAAGCCTTTCGATAAGACTGTTCTTGTGGAATTGGCAAAGTGATATTTGGAAGCCCATAGAGGGCTATGGTGAAAAAGGAAATATCCTCAGATGAAATCTGAAAAGAAGCTTTCTGAGAAACTGCTTAGTGTTCTGTTAATTCATCTCACAGAGTTACATCTGTATTTCCTGGATCTCTTTGCTAGACTTATTTCTGTGGAATCTGAGAACAGATATTTCGGATCCCTTTGAAGGCTATAGGGCCAAAGGAAATATCCTCAGATTACAAAGAGAAACAAGCTTTCTTGGAAACTTCTTTGTGTTCTGTGAAATCGTCTCACAGAGTTACAGCTTTCCCGTCAAGAAGCCTTTCGCTAAGACAGTTCTTGTGGAATTGGCAAAGTGATATTAGGAAGCCCATAGAGGGCTATGGTGAAAAAGGATATATCCTCAGCTGAAATCTGGAAAGAAGGTTTCTGAGAAACTGCTTAGTGTTCTGTTAATTCATCTCACAGAGTTACATCTGTATTTCGTGGGCCTCTTTGCTAGCCTTATTTCTGTGAAATCTGAGAACAGCTATTTCGGATCCCTTTAAAGTCTATAGGGCCAAAGGAAATATCCTCCGATAACAAAGAGAAAGAAGCTTTCTGAGAAACTTCTTTGTGTTCCGTGAAATCTTCTCACAGAGTTACAGCGTTCCCCTCAAGAAGCCTTTCGCTAAGACAGTTCTTGTGGAATTGGCAAAGTGATATTTGGATCCCCATAGAGGGCTATGGTGAAAAAGGAAATATCCTCAGATGAAATCTGGAAAGAAGCTTTCTGAGAAACTGCTTAGAGTTCGGTTAATTCATCTCACAGATTTACATCTGTATTTCGTGGATCTCTTTGCTAGCCTTATATCTGTGGAATCTGAGAACAGGTATTTCAAATCCCACTGAAGACTAGAGGGCCAAAGGAAATATCCTCTGATTACAAAGAGAAAGAAGCTTTCTGAGAAACTTCTTTGTGTTCCGTGAAATCATCTCACAGAGTTACAGCGTTCCCCTCAAGAAGCCTTTCGCTAAGACAGTTCTTGTGGAATTGGGAAAGTGATATTTGGAACCCCATAGAGGGCTATGGTGAAAAAGGAAATATCCTCAGATGAAATCTGGAAAGAAGCTTTCTGAGAATCTGGTTAGTGTTCTGTTAATTCATCTCACAGAGTTACATCTGTATTTCGTGGATCTCTTTTCTAGCCTTATTTCTGTGGAATCTGAGAACAGATATTTCGGATCCCAATGAAGACTATAGGTCCAAAGGAAATATCCTCCGGTAACAAAGAGAAAGAAGCTTTCTGAGAAACTTCTTTGCGTTCTGTGAAATCATCTCACAGAGTTACAGCTTTCCCCTCAAGAAGCCTTTCGCTAAGACAGTTCTTGTGGAATTGGCAAAGTGATATTGGGAAGCCCATGGAGTGCTATGGTGAAAAAGGATATATCCTCAGATGAAATCTTGAAAGAAGCTTTCTGAGAAACTGCTTAGTGTTCTGTTAATTCATCTCACAGAGTTACATCTGTATTTCGTGGATCTCTTTGCTAGCCTTATTTCTGTGAAATTTGAGAACAGATATTTCGGATCCGTTTGAAGACTATAGGTCCAAAGGAAATATCCTCCGATAACAAAGAGAAAGAAGCTTTCTGAGAAACTTCTTTGCGTTCTGTGAAATCATGTCACAGAGTTACAGCTTTCCCCTTAAGAAGCCTTTCGCTAAGACAGTTCTTGTGGAATTGGCAAAGTGATATTTGGAAGGCCATAGAGGGGTACGGTGAAAAAAGAAGTATACTCAGATGAAATCTGGAAGGAAGCTTTCTGAGAAATTGCTTAGTGTTCTGTTAATTCATCTCACAGAGTTACATCTGTGTTTCGTGGATCTGTTTGCTTGCTTTATTTCTGTGGAATCTGAGAACAGGTATTTCAGATCCCATTGAAGACTATAGGGCCAAAGGAAATATCCTCCGATTACAAAGAGAAAGAAGCTTTCTTAGAAACTTCTTTGTGTTCTGTGAAATCATCTCACAGAGTTACAGCTTTTCCCTCAAGAAGCCTTTCGCTAAGACAGTTCTTGTGGAATTGGCAAAGTGATATTTGGAAGCCCAAAGAGGGCTATGGTTAAAAAGGAAATATCCTCAGATGAAATCTAGAAAGAAGCTTTCTGAGAAACTGCTTAGTGTTCTCTTAATTCATGTCACAGAGTTACATCCGTATTTCGTGGATCTCTTTGCTAGCCTTATTTCTGTGGAATCTGAGAACAGATATTTCGGATCCCATTGAAGACTATTGGGCCAAAGGAAATATCCTCCGATAACAAAGAGAAAGAAGCTTTCTGAGAAACTTCTTTGCATTCTGTGAAATCATCTCACAGAGTTACAGCTTTCCCCTCAAGAAGCCTTTCGCTAAGACAGTTCTTGTGGAATTGGCAAAGTGATATTTGGAAGCCCATAGAGGGCTACGGTGAAAAAGGAAATATCCTCAGATGAAATCTGGAAAGAAGCTTTCTGAGAAACTGCTTAGTGTTCTGTTAATTCATCTCACAGAGTTACATCTGTATTTCGTTGATCGCTTTGCTAGTCTTATTTCTGTGGAATCTGAGAACAGGTATTTCAGATCCCAATGAAGACTATAGGGAAAAAGGAAATATCCTCCGATTACAAAGAGAAAGAAGCTTTCTTAGAAACTTCTATGCGTTCTGTGAAATCATCTCACAGAGTTACAGCTTTCCCCTCAAGAAGCCTTTCGCTAAGACAGATCTTGTGGAATTGGCAAAGTGATATTTGGAAGCCCGTGGAGGGCTATGGTGAAAAAGGAAATATCCTCAGATGAAAACTGGAAAGAAGCTTTCTGAGAAACTGCTTGGTGTTCGGTTCATTCATCTCACAGAGTTACATCTGTATTTCGTGGATCTCTTTGCTAGCCTTATTTCTGTGGAATCTGAGAACAGGTATTTCAGATTCCATTGAAGACTATAGGGCCAAAGGAAATATCCTCCGATAACAAAGAGAAAGAAGCTTTCTGAGAAACTTTTTTGCGTTCTGTGAAATCATCTCACAGAGTTACAGATTTCCCCTCAAGAAGCCTTTCGCTAAGACAGTTCTTGTGGAATTGGCAAGTTGATATTTGGAAGCCAATAGAGGGCTATGGTGAAAAAGGAAATATCCTCAGATGAAATCTGGAAAGAAGCTTTCTGAGAAACTGCTTATTGTTCTGTTAATTCATCTCACAGGGTTACCTCTGTATTTCGTGGATCTCTTTGCTAGCCTTATTTCTGTGGAATCTAAGAACAGATATTTCGGATCCCATTGAAGACTATAGGGACAAAGGAAATATCATCCGATTACAAAGAGAAAGAAGGTTTCTGAGAAACTTATATGTGTTCTGTGAAATCATCTCACAGAGTTACAGCTTTCCCCTCAAGAAGCCTTTCGCCAAGACAGTTCTTGTGGAATTGGCAAAGTGATTTTTGGAAGCCCATAGAGGGCTATGGTGAAAAAGGAAATATCCTCAGATGAAATCTGGAAAGAAGCTTTCTGAGAAACTTCTTAGTGTTCAGTTAATTCATCTCACAGAGTTACATCTGTATTTCGTGGATCTCTTTGCTAGCCTTATTTCTGTGGAATCTGAGAACAGATATTTCGGATCCCTTTGAAGACTATAGGGCCAAAGGAAATATCCTCCGATAACAAAGAGAAAGAAGCTTCTTGAGAAATTTCTTTGTGTTCTGTGAAATCATCTCACAGAGTTACAGCTTACCACTCAAGAAACCTTTCGCTAAGACAGTTCTTGTGGAATTGGCAAAGTGACATTTGGAAGCCCATAGAGGGCTATGGTGAAAAAGGAAATATCCACAGATGAAATCTGGAAAGAAGCTTTCTGAGAAACTGCATAGTGTTCTGTTTATTCATCTCAAAGAATTACATCTGTATTTCATGGATTTCTTTGCTAGCCTTATTTCTGTGGAATCTGAGAACAGATATTTCGGATCCCTTTGAAGACTATAGGGCCAAAGGAAATATCCTCCGATAACAAAGAGAAAGAAGCTTTTTGAGAAATTCCTTTGTGTTCTGTGAAATCATCTCACAGAGTTACAGCTTACCCCTCAAGAAGCCTTTCGCTAAGACAGTTCTTATGGAATTGGCAAAGTGACATTTGGAAGCCCCTAGAGGGCTATGGTGAAAAAGGAAATATCCTCAGATGAAATCTGGAAAGAAGCTTTCTGAGAAACTGCTTAGTGTTCTGTTAATTCATCTCACAGAGTTACATCTGTATTTCGTGCATCTCTTTGCTAGCCTTATTTCTGTGGAATCTGGGAACAGATATTTCGGATCCCTTCGAAGACTATAGGGCCAAAGGAAATATCCTCCGATAACAAAGACAAAGAAGCTTTCTGAGAAACTTCTTTTCTTTCTGTGAAATCATCTCTCAGAGTTACAGCTTTCCCCTCAAGAAGCCTTTTGCTAAGACAGTTCTTGTGGAATTGGCAAAGTGATATTTGGAAGCCCATAGAGGGGTATGGTGAAAAAGGAAATAACCTCAGATGAAATCTGGAAAGAAGCTTTCTGAGAAACTGCTTAGTGTTCTGTTAATTCAGCTAACAAAGTTACATCTGTATTGCGTGGATCTCATTGCTAGCCTTATTTCTGTGGAATCTGAGAACAGGTATTTCAGATCCCATTGAAGACTATAGGGACAAAGGAAATATCCTCCGATTACAAAGAGAAAGAAGCTTTCTGAGAAACCCCCTTGTGTTCTGTGAAATCATCTCACAGAGTTACCGCTTTCCCCTCAAGAAGCCTTTCACTAAGACAGTTCTTGTGGAATTTTCAAAGTGATATTTGGAAGCCCATAGAGGGCTATGGTGAAGAAGGAAATATCCTCGGATGAAATCTGGAAAGAAGCTTTCTGAGAAACTGCTTAGTGTTCTGTTAATTCATCTCACAGAGTTACATCTATATTTCATCGATGTCTTTGCTAACCTTATTTCTGTGGAATCTGAGAACACATATTTCGGATCCCTTTGTAGACTATAGGGCCAAAGGAAATATCCTCCGATAACAAAGAGAAAGAAGCTTTCTGAGAAACTTCTTTGAGTTCTGTGAAATCATCTCACAGAGTTACAGCTTTGCCCTCAAGAAGCCTTTCGCTAAGACAGTTCTTGTGGAATTGGCAAAGTGATATTTGGAAGCCCATAGAGGGCTATGGTGAAAAAGGAAATATCCTCAGATGAAATCTGGAAAGAAGCTTTCTGAGAAACTTCTTAGTGTTCAGTTAATTCATCTCACAGAGTTACATCTGTATTTCGTGGATCTCTTTGCTAGCCTTATTTCTGTGGAATCTGAGAACAGATATTTCGGATCCCTTTGAAGACTATAGGGCCAAAGGAAATATCCTCTGATAACAAAGAGAAAGAAGCTTTCTGAGAATCTTCTTTGCATTCTGTGAAATCATCTCACAGAGTTACAGCTTTCCCCTCAAGAAGCCTTTCGCTAAGACAGTTCTTGTGGAATTGGCAAAGTGATATTTGGAAGCCCATAGAGGGCTATGGTGAAAAAGGAAATATCCTTAGATGAAATCTGGAAAGAAGCTTTCTGAGAAACTGCTTAGTGCTCTGTTAATTCATCTCACAGAGTTACATGTGTATTTCCCGGATCTCTTTGGTAGCCTTATTTCTGTGGAATCTGAGAAAAGGTATTTCAGATCCCATTGAAGACTATAGGGCCAAAGGAAATATCTTCCGATTACAAAGAGAAAGAAGCTTTCTTAGAAACTACTTTGTGTTCTGTGAAATCATCTCACAGAGTTACAGCTTTCCTCTCAAGAAGCCTTTCGCTAAGACAGTTCTTGTGGAATTGGCAAAGTGATATTTGGAAGCCCTTAGAGGGCTATGTTGAAAAAGGAAATATCCTCAGATGAAATCTGGAAAGAAGCTTTCTGAGAAACTGCTTAGTGTTCTGTTAATTCATCTCACAGAGTTACATCTGTATTTCGTGGATCTCTTTTCTAGCCTTATTTCTGTGGAATCTGAGAACAGATATTTCGGATCCCATTGAAGACTATAGGTGCAAAGGAAATATCCTCCGATAACAAAGAGAGAGAAGCTTTCTGAGAAACTTCTTTGCGTTCTGTGAAATCATCTCTCAGAGTTACAGCTTTCCCCTCAAGAAGCCTTTTGCTAAGACAGTTCTTGTGGAATTGGCAAAGTGATATTTGGAAGCCCATAGAGGGGTATGGTGAAAAAGGAAATAACCTCAGATGAAATCTGGAAAGAAGCTTTCTGAGAAACTGCTTAGTGTTCTGTTAATTCAGCTCACAAAGTTACATCTGTATTGCGTGGATCTCATTGCTAGCCTTATTTCTGTGGAATCTGAGAACAGGTATTTCAGATCCCATTGAAGACTATAGGGACAAAGGAAATATCCTCCGATTACAAAGAGAAAGAAGCTTTCTGAGAAACCCCCTTGTGTTCTGTGAAATCATCTCACAGAGTTACCGCTTTCCCCTCAAGAAGCCTTTCACTAAGACAGTTCTTGTGGAATTTTCAAAGTGATATTTGGAAGCCCATAGAGGGCTATGGTGAAGAAGGAAATATCCTCGGATGAAATCTGGAAAGAAGCTTTCTGAGAAACTGCTTAGTGTTCTGTTAATTCATCTCGCAGAGTTACATCTATATTTCATCGATGTCTTTGCTAACCTTATTTCTGTGGAATCTGAGAACACATATTTCGGATCCCTTTGTAGACTATAGGGCCAAAGGAAATATCCTCCGATAACAAAGAGAAAGAAGCTTTCTGAGAAACTTCTTTGAGTTCTGTGAAATCATCTCACAGAGTTACAGCTTTGCCCTCAAGAAGCCTTTCGCTAAGACAGTTCTTGTGGAATTGGCAAAGTGATATTTGGAAGCCCATAGAGGGCTATGGTGAAAAAGGAAATATCCTCAGATGAAATCTGGAAAGAAGCTTTCTGAGAAACTTCTTAGTGTTCAGTTAATTCATCTCACAGAGTTACATCTGTATTTCGTGGATCTCTTTGCTAGCCTTATTTCTGTGGAATCTGAGAACAGATATTTCGGATCCCTTTGAAGACTATAGGGCCAAAGGAAATATCCTCTGATAACAAAGAGAAAGAAGCTTTCTGAGAATCTTCTTTGCATTCTGTGAAATCATCTCACAGAGTTACAGCTTTCCCCTCAAGAAGCCTTTCGCTAAGACAGTTCTTGTGGAATTGGCAAAGTGATATTTGGAAGCCCATAGAGGGCTATGGTGAAAAAGGAAATATCCTTAGATGAAATCTGGAAAGAAGCTTTCTGAGAAACTGCTTAGTGCTCTGTTAATTCATCTCACAGAGTTACATGTGTATTTCCCGGATCTCTTTGGTAGCCTTATTTCTGTGGAATCTGAGAAAAGGTATTTCAGATCCCATTGAAGACTATAGGGCCAAAGGAAATATCTTCCGATTACAAAGAGAAAGAAGCTTTCTTAGAAACTACTTTGTGTTCTGTGAAATCATCTCACAGAGTTACAGCTTTCCTCTCAAGAAGCCTTTCGCTAAGACAGTTCTTGTGGAATTGGCAAAGTGATATTTGGAAGCCCTTAGAGGGCTATGTTGAAAAAGGAAATATCCTCAGATGAAATCTGGAAAGAAGCTTTCTGAGAAACTGCTTAGTGTTCTGTTAATTCATCTCACAGAGTTACATCTGTATTTCGTGGATCTCTTTTCTAGCCTTATTTCTGTGGAATCTGAGAACAGATATTTCGGATCCCATTGAAGACTATAGGTGCAAAGGAAATATCCTCCGATAACAAAGAGAGAGAAGCTTTCTGAGAAACTTCTTTGCGTTCTGTGAAATCATCTCTCAGAGTTACAGCTTTCCCCTCAAGAAGCCTTTTGCTAAGACAGTTCTTGTGGAATTGGCAAAGTGATATTTGGAAGCCCATAGAGGGGTATGGTGAAAAAGGAAATAACCTCAGATGAAATCTGGAAAGAAGCTTTCTGAGAAACTGCTTAGTGTTCTGTTAATTCAGCTCACAAAGTTACATCTGTATTGCGTGGATCTCATTGCTAGCCTTATTTCTGTGGAATCTGAGAACAGGTATTTCAGATCCCATTGAAGACTATAGGGACAAAGGAAATATCCTCCGATTACAAAGAGAAAGAAGCTTTCTGAGAAACCCCCTTGTGTTCTGTGAAATCATCTCACAGAGTTACCGCTTTCCCCTCAAGAAGCCTTTCACTAAGACAGTTCTTGTGGAATTTTCAAAGTGATATTTGGAAGCCCATAGAGGGCTATGGTGAAGAAGGAAATATCCTCGGATGAAATCTGGAAAGAAGCTTTCTGAGAAACTGCTTAGTGTTCTGTTAATTCATCTCGCAGAGTTACATCTATATTTCATCGATGTCTTTGCTAACCTTATTTCTGTGGAATCTGAGAACACATATTTCGGATCCCTTTGTAGACTATAGGGCCAAAGGAAATATCCTCCGATAACAAAGAGAAAGAAGCTTTCTGAGAAACTTCTTTGAGTTCTGTGAAATCATCTCACAGAGTTACAGCTTTGCCCTCAAGAAGCCTTTCGCTAAGACAGTTCTTGTGGAATTGGCAAAGTGATATTTGGAAGCCCATAGAGGGCTATGGTGAAAAAGGAAATATCCTCAGATGAAATCTGGAAAGAAGCTTTCTGAGAAACTTCTTAGTGTTCAGTTAATTCATCTCACAGAGTTACATCTGTATTTCGTGGATCTCTTTGCTAGCCTTATTTCTGTGGAATCTGAGAACAGATATTTCGGATCCCTTTGAAGACTATAGGGCCAAAGGAAATATCCTCTGATAACAAAGAGAAAGAAGCTTTCTGAGAATCTTCTTTGCATTCTGTGAAATCATCTCACAGAGTTACAGCTTTCCCCTCAAGAAGCCTTTCGCTAAGACAGTTCTTGTGGAATTGGCAAAGTGATATTTGGAAGCCCATAGAGGGCTATGGTGAAAAAGGAAATATCCTTAGATGAAATCTGGAAAGAAGCTTTCTGAGAAACTGCTTAGTGCTCTGTTAATTCATCTCACAGAGTTACATGTGTATTTCCCGGATCTCTTTGGTAGCCTTATTTCTGTGGAATCTGAGAAAAGGTATTTCAGATCCCATTGAAGACTATAGGGCCAAAGGAAATATCTTCCGATTACAAAGAGAAAGAAGCTTTCTTAGAAACTACTTTGTGTTCTGTGAAATCATCTCACAGAGTTACAGCTTTCCTCTCAAGAAGCCTTTCGCTAAGACAGTTCTTGTGGAATTGGCAAAGTGATATTTGGAAGCCCAAAGAGGGCTATGGTGAAAAAGGAAATATCCTCAGATGAAATCTGGAAAGAAGCTTTCTGAGAAACTGCTTAGTGTTCTGTTAATTCATCTCACAGAGTTACATCTGTATTTCGTGGATCTCTTTTCTAGCCTTATTTCTGTGGAATCTGAGAACAGATATTTCGGATCCCATTGAAGACTATAGGTGCAAAGGAAATATCCTCCGATAACAAAGAGAGAGAAGCTTTCTGAGAAACTTCTTTGCGTTCTGTGAAATCATCTCTCAGAGTTACAGCTTTCCCCTCAAGAAGCCTTTTGCTAAGACAGTTCTTGTGGAATTGGCAAAGTGATATTTGGAAGCCCATAGAGGGGTATGGTGAAAAAGGAAATAACCTCAGATGAAATCTGGAAAGAAGCTTTCTGAGAAACTGCTTAGTGTTCTGTTAATTCAGCTCACAAAGTTACATCTGTATTGCGTGGATCTCATTGCTAGCCTTATTTCTGTGGAATCTGAGAACAGGTATTTCAGATCCCATTGAAGACTATAGGGACAAAGGAAATATCCTCCGATTACAAAGAGAAAGAAGCTTTCTGAGAAACCCCCTTGTGTTCTGTGAAATCATCTCACAGAGTTACCGCTTTCCCCTCAAGAAGCCTTTCACTAACACAGTTCTTGTGGAATTTTCAAAGTGATATTTGGAAGCCCATAGAGGGCTATGGTGAAGAAGGAAATATCCTCGGATGAAATCTGGAAAGAAGCTTTCTGAGAAACTGCTTAGTGTTCTGTTAATTCATCTCACAGAGTTACATCTATATTTCATCGATGTCTTTGCTAACCTTATTTCTGTGGAATCTGAGAACACATATTTCGGATCCCTTTGTAGACTATAGGGCCAAAGGAAATATCCTCCGATAACAAAGAGAAAGAAGCTTTCTGAGAAACTTCTTTGAGTTCTGTGAAATCATCTCACAGAGTTACAGCTTTGCCCTCAAGAAGCCTTTCGCTAAGACAGTTCTTGTGGAATTGGCAAAGTGATATTTGGAAGCCCATAGAGGGCTATGGTGAAAAAGGAAATATCCTCAGATGAAATCTGGAAAGAAGCTTTCTGAGAAACTTCTTAGTGTTCAGTTAATTCATCTCACAGAGTTACATCTGTATTTCGTGGATCTCTTTGCTAGCCTTATTTCTGTGGAATCTGAGAACAGATATTTCGGATCCCATTGAAGACTATAGGGCCAAAGGAAATATCCTCTGATAACAAAGAGAAAGAAGCTTTCTGAGAATCTTCTTTGCATTCTGTGAAATCATCTCACAGAGTTACAGCTTTCCCCTCAAGAAGCCTTTCGCTAAGACAGTTCTTGTGGAATTGGCAAAGTGATATTTGGAAGCCCATAGAGGGCTATGGTGAAAAAGGAAATATCCTCAGATGAAATCTGGAAAGAAGCTTTCTGAGAAACTGCTTAGTGCTCTGTTAATTCATCTCACAGAGTTACATGTGTATTTCCCGGATCTCTTTGGTAGCCTTATTTCTGTGGAATCTGAGAAAAGGTATTTCAGATCCCATTGAAGACTATAGGGCCAAAGGAAATATCTTCCGATTACAAACAGAAAGAAGCTTTCTTAGAAACTACTTTGTGTTCTGTGAAATCATCTCACAGAGTTACACCTTTCCTCTCAAGAAGCCTTTCGCTAAGACAGTTCTTGTGGAATTGGCAAAGTGATATTTGGAAGCCCTTAGAGGGCTATGTTGAAAAAGGAAATATCCTCAGATGAAATCTGGAAAGAAGCTTTCTGAGAAACTGCTTAGTGTTCTGTTAATTCATCTCACAGAGTTACATCTGTATTTCGTGGATCTCTTTTCTAGCCTTATTTCTGTGGAATCTGAGAACAGATATTTCGGATCCCATTGAAGACTATAGGTGCAAAGGAAATATCCTCCGATAACAAAGAGAGAGAAGCTTTCTGAGAAACTTCTTTGCGTTCTGTGAAATCATCTCACAGAGTTACAGCTTTCCCCTCAAGAAGCCTTTCGCTAAGACAGTTCTTGTGGAATTGGCAAAGTGATATTTGGAAGCCCTTAGAGGGCTATGGTGAAAAAGGAAATATCCTCAGATGAAATCTGGAAAGAATCTTTCTGAGAAATTGCTTAGTGTTCTGTTAATTCATCTCACAGAGTTACATCTGTATTTAGTGGATCTCTTTGCTAGCCTTATTTCTGTGGAATCTGAGAACAGATATATCGGATCCCATTGAAGACCACAGGGCCAAAGGAAATATCCTCCGATAACAAAGAGAAAGAAGCTTTCTGAGAAACTTCTTTGCGTTCTGTGAAATCAACTCACAGAGTTACTGCTTTCCCCTCAAGAAGCCTTTCGCTAAGACAGTTCTTGTGGAATTGGCAAAGTGATATTGGGAAGCCCATGGAGGGCTATGGTGAAAAAGGATATATCCTCAGATGAAATCTTGAAAGAAGCTTTCTGAGAAACTGCTTAGTGTTCTGTTAATTCATCTCACAGAGTTACATCTGTATTTCGTGGATCTCTTTGCTAACCTTATTTCTGTGAAATTTGAGAACAGATATTTCGGATCCGTTTGAAGACTATAGGTCCAAAGGAAATATCCTCCGATAACAAAGAGAAAGAAGCTTTCTGAGAAACTTCTTTGCGTTCTTTGAAATCATGTCACAGAGTTACAGCTTTCCCCTTAAGAAGCCTTTCGCTAAGACAGTTCTTGTGGAATTGGCAAAGTGATATTTGGAAGCCCATAGAGGGGTATGGTGAAAAAGGAAGTATCCTCAGATGAAATCTGGAAAGAAGCTTTCTGAGAAATTGCTTAGTGTTCTGTTAATTCATCTCACAGAGTTACATCTGTATTTCGTGGATCTCTTTGCTAGCCTTATTTCTGTGAAATCTGAGAACAGATATTTCGGATCCCTTTGAAGACAATAGGGCCAAAGGAAATATCCTCCGATATCAAAGAGAAAGAAGCTTTCTGAGAATCTTCTTTGCATTCTGTGAAATCATCTCACAGAGTTACAGCTTTCCCCTCAAGAAGCCTTTCGCTAAGACAGTTCTTGTGGAATTGGCAAAGTGATATTTGGAAGCCCATAGAGGGCTATGGTGAAAAAGGAAATATCCTCAGATGAAATCTGGAAAGAAGCTTTCTGAGAAACTGCTTAGTGCTCTGTTAATTCATCTCACAGAGTTACATGTGTATTTCCCGGATCTCTTTGGTAGCCTTATTTCTGTGGAATCTGAGAAAACGTATTTCAGATCCCATTGAAGACTATAGGGCCAAAGGAAATATCTTCCGATTACAAACAGAAAGAAGCTTTCTTAGAAACTACTTTGTGTTCTGTGAAATCATCTCACAGAGTTACACCTTTCCTCTCAAGAAGCCTTTCGCTAAGACAGTTCTTGTGGAATTGGCAAAGTGATATTTGGAAGCCCTTAGAGGGCTATGTTGAAAAAGGAAATATCCTCAGATGAAATCTGGAAAGAAGCTTTCTGAGAAACTGCTTAGTGTTCTGTTAATTCATCTCACAGAGTTACATCTGTATTTCGTGGATCTCTTTTCTAGCCTTATTTCTGTGGAATCTGAGAACAGATATTTCGGATCCCTTTGAAGACTATAGGTGCAAAGGAAATATCCTCCGATAACAAAGAGAAAGAAGCTTTCTGAGAAACTTCTTTGCGTTCTGTGAAATCATCTCACAGAGTTACAGCTTTCCCCTCAAGAAGCCTTTCGCTAAGACAGTTCTTGTGGAATTGGCAAAGTGATATTTGGAAGCCCTTAGAGGGCTATGGTGAAAAAGGAAATATCCTCAGATGAAATCTGGAAAGAATCTTTCTGAGAAATTGCTTAGTGTTCTGTTAATTCATCTCACAGAGTTACATCTGTATTTAGTGGATCTCTTTGCTAGCCTTATTTCTGTGGAATCTGAGAACAGATATATCGGATCCCATTGAAGACCACAGGGCCAAAGGAAATATCCTCCGATAACAAAGAGAAAGAAGCTTTCTGAGAAACTTCTTTGCGTTCTGTGAAATCAACTCACAGAGTTACTGCTTTCCCCTCAAGAAGCCTTTCGCTAAGACAGTTCTTGTGGAATTGGCAAAGTGATATTTGGAAGCCCATAGAGGGGTATGGTGAAAAAGGAAGTATCCTCAGATGAAATCTGGAAAGAAGCTTTCTGAGAAATTGCTTAGTGTTCTGTTAATTCATCTCACAGAGTTACATCTGTATTTCGTGGATCTCTTTGCTAGCCTTATTTCTGTGAAATCTGAGAACAGATATTTCGGATCCCTTTGAAGACAATAGGGCCAAAGGAAATATCCTCCGATATCAAAGAGAAAGAAGATTTCTGAGAAACTTCTTCGTGTTCTGTGAAATCATCTCACAGAGTTACAGCTTTCCCCTCAAGAAGCCTTTCGCTAAGACAGTTCTTGTGGAATTGGCAAAGTGATATTTGGAAGCCCATAGAGGGCTATGGTGAAAAAGGAAATATCTTCAGATGAAATCTGGAAAGAAGCTTTCTGAGAAACTGCTTAGTGTTCGGTTCATTCATCTCACAGAGTTACATCTGTATTTCTTGGATCTCTTTGCTAGCCTTATTTCTGTGGAATCTGAGAACAGGTATTTCAAATCCCATTGAAGACTATAGGGCCAAAGGAAATATCCTCCGATTACAAAGAGAAAGAAGCTTTCTTAGAAACTTCTTTGTGTTCTGTAAAATCATCTCACAGAGTTACAGCTTTCCCCTCAAGAAGCCTTTCGCTAAGACATTTCTTGTGGAATTGGCAAAGTGATATTTGGAAGCCCATAGAGGGCTACGGTGCAAAAGGAAATATCCTCAGATGAAATCTGGAAAGAAGCTTTCTGAACAACTACTTAGTGTTCTGTTAATTCATCTCAATGAGTTACATCTGTATTTCGTGGATCTCTTTGCTAGCCTTTTTTCTGTGGAATCTGAGAACAGATATTTCGGATCCCATTGATGACTATGGGGCCAAAGGAAATATCCTCCGATAACAAAGAGAAAGAAGCTTTCTGAGAAACTTCTTTGTGTTCTGTGAAATCATCTCACAGACTTACAGCTTTTCCCTCAAGAAGCCTTTCGCTAAGACAGTTCTTGTGGAATTGGCAAAGTGATATTTGGAAGCCCAAAGAGGGCTATGGTTAAAAAGGAATTATCCTCAGATGAAATCTGGAAAGAAGCTTTCTGAGAAACTGCTTAGTGTTCTGTTAATTCATGTCACAGAGTTACATCAGTATTTCGTGGATCTCTTTGCTAGCCTTATTTCTGTGGAATCTGAGAACAGATATTTCGGATCCCATTGAAGACTATTGGGCCAAAGGAAATATCCTCCGATAACAAAGAGAAAGAAGCTTTCTGAGAAATTTCTTTGTGTTCTGTGAAATCATCTCCCAGAGTTACAGCTTACCCCTCAAGAAGCCTTTCGCTAAGACAGTTCTTGTGGAATTGGCAAAGTGATATTTGGAAGCCCATAGAGGCCTATGGTGAAAAAGGAAATATCCTCAGATGAAATCTGGAAAGAAGCTTTCTGAGAAACTTCTTAGTGTTCAGTTAATTCATCTCACAGAGTTACATCTGTATTTCGTAGATCTCTTTGCTAGCCTTATTTCTGTGGAATCTGAGAACAGATATTTCGGATCCCATTGAAGACTATAGGGCCAAAGGAAATATCCTCGGATAACAAAGAGAAAGAAGCTTTCTGAGAATCTTCTTTGCATTCTGTGAAATCATCTCACAGAGTTACAGCTTTCCCCTCAAGAAGCCTTTCGCTAAGACAGTTCTTGTGGACTTGGCAAAGTGATATTTGGAAGCCCATAGAGGGCTATGGTGAAAAAGGAAATATCCTCAGATGAAATCTGGAAAGAAGCTTTCTGAGAAACTGCTTAGTGCTCTGTTAATTCTTCTCACAGAGTTACATGTGTATTTCCCGGATCTCTTTGGTAGCCTTATTTCTGTGGAATCTGAGAAAAGGTATTTCAGATCCCATTGAAGACTATAGGGCCAAAGGAAATATCTTCCGATTACAAAGAGAAAGAAGCTTTCTTAGAAACTACTTTGTGTTCTTTGAAATCATCTCACAGAGTTACAGCTTTCCTCTCAAGAAGCCTTTCGCTAAGACAGTTCTTGTGGAATTGGCAAAGTGATATTTGGAAGCCCATAGAGGGCTATGTTGAAAAAGGAAATATCCTCAGATGAAATCTGGAAAGAAGCTTTCTGAGAAACTGCTTAGTGTTCAGATAATTCATCTCACAGAGTTACATCAGTATTTCGTGGATCTCTTTGCTAGCCTTATTTCTGTGGAATCTGAGAACAGATATTTGGAATTCCTTTGAAGAGTATAGGGCCAAAGGAAATATCCTCCGATAACAAAGAGAAAGAAGCTTTCTGAGAAACTTCTTTGCGTTCTGTAAAATCATCTCACAGAGTTACAGCTTTCCCCTCAAGAAGCCTTTCGCTAAGACAGTTCTTGTGGAATTGGCAAAGTGATATTTGGAAGCCCTTAGAGGGCTATGGTGAAAAAGGAAATATCCTCAGATGAAATCTGGAAAGAATCTTTCTGAGAAATTGCTTAGTGTTCTGTTAATTCATCTCACAGAGTTACATCTGTATTTAGTGGATCTCTTTGCTAGCCTTATTTCTGTGGAATCTGAGAACAGATATATCGGATCCCATTGAAGACCACAGGGCCAAAGGAAATATCCTCCGATAACAAAGAGAAAGAAGCTTTCTGAGAAACTTCTTTGCGTTCTGTGAAATCAACTCACAGAGTTACTGCTTTCCCCTCAAGAAGCCTTTCGCTAAGACAGTTCTTGTGGAATTGGCAAAGTGATATTGGGAAGCCCATGGAGGGCTATGGTGAAAAAGGATATATCCTCAGATGAAATCTTGAAAGAAGCTTTCTGAGAAACTGCTTAGTGTTCTGTTAATTCATCTCACAGAGTTACATCTGTATTTCGTGGATCTCTTTGCTAGCCTTATTTCTGTGAAATTTGAGAACAGATATTTCGGATCCGTTTGAAGACTATAGGTCCAAAGGAAATATCCTCCGATAACAAAGAGAAAGAAGCTTTCTGAGAAACTTCTTTGCGTTCTTTGAAATCATGTCACAGAGTTACAGCTTTCCCCTTAAGAAGCCTTTCGCTAAGACAGTTCTTGTGGAATTGGCAAAGTGATATTTGGAAGCCCATAGAGGGGTATGGTGAAAAAGGAAGTATCCTCAGATGAAATCTGGAAAGAAGCTTTCTGAGAAATTGCTTAGTGTTCTGTTAATTCATCTCACAGAGTTACATCTGTATTTCGTGGATCTCTTTGCTAGCCTTATTTCTGTGAAATCTGAGAACAGATATTTCGGATCCCTTTGAAGACAATAGGGCCAAAGGAAATATCCTCCGATATCAAAGAGAAAGAAGATTTCTGAGAAACTTCTTCGTGTTCTGTGAAATCATCTCACAGAGTTACAGCTTTCCCCTCAAGAAGCCTTTCGCTAAGACAGTTCTTGTGGAATTGGCAAAGTGATATTTGGAAGCCCATAGAGGGCTATGGTGAAAAAGGAAATATCTTCAGATGAAATCTGGAAAGAAGCTTTCTGAGAAACTGCTTAGTGTTCGGTTCATTCATCTCACAGAGTTACATCTGTATTTCTTGGATATCTTTGCTAGCCGTATTTCTGTGGAATCTGAGAACAGGTATTTCAAATCCCATTGAAGACTATAGGGCCAAAGGAAATATCCTCCGATTACAAAGAGAAAGAAGCTTTCTGAGAAACTTCTTTGTGTTCTGTGAAATCATCTCACAGAGTTACAGCTTTCCCCTCAAGAAGCCTTTCGCTAAGACAGTTCTTGTGGAATTGGCAAAGTGATATTTGGAAGCCCATAGAGGGCTATGGTGAAAAGGGAAATATCCTCATATGAAATCTGGAAAGAAGCTTTCTGAGAAACTTCTTAGTGTTCGGTTCATTCATCTCACAGAGATACATCTGTATTTCCTGGATCTCTCTGCTAGCCTTATTTCTGTGGAATCTGAGAACAGGTATTTCAGATCCCATTGAAGACTATAGGGCCAAAGGAAATATCCTCCGATTACAAAGAGAAAGAAGCTTTCTTAGAAACTTCTTCGTGGTCTGTGAAATCATCTCACAGAGTTACAGCTTTCCCCTCAAGAAGCCTTTCGCTAAGACAGTTCTTGTGGAGTTTGCAAAGTGATATTTGGAAGCCCATAGAGGGCTACGGTGAAAAAGGAAATATCCTCTGATGAAATATGGAAAGAAGCTTTCTGATAAACTGCTTAGTGTTCTGTTAATTCATCTCACAGAGTTACATCTGTATTGCTTGGATCTCTTTGCTAGCCTTATTTCTGTGGAATCTGAGAACAGGTATTTCAGATCCCATTAAAGACTATAGGGACAAAGGAAATATCCTCCGATTACAAAGAGAAAGAAGCTTTCTTAGAAACTTCTTTGTGTTCTGTGAAATCATCTCACAGAGTTACAGCTTTCCCCTCAAGAAGCCTTTCGCTAAGACATTTCTTGTGGAATTGGCAAAGTGATATTTGGAAGCCCATAGAGGGCTATGGTGAAAAAGGAAATATCCTCAGATGAAATCTGGAAAGAAGCTTTCTGAGAAACTACTTAGTGTTCTGTTAATTCATCTCACTGAGTTACATCTGTATTTCGTGGATCTCTTTGCTAGCCTTATTTCTGTGGAATCTGAGAACAGATATTTCGGATCCCATTGATGACTACGGGGCCAAAGGAAATATCCTCCGATAACAAAGATAAAGAAGCTTTCTGAGAAACTTCTTTGTGTTCTGTGAAATCATCTCACAGACTTACAGCTTTTCCCTCAATAAGCCTTTCGCTAAGACAGTTCTTGTGGAATTGGCAAAGTGATATTTGCAAGCCCAAAGAGGGCTATGGTTAAAAAGGAATTATCCTCAGATGAAATCTGGAAAGAAGCTTTCTGAGAAACTGCTTAGTGTTCTGTTAATTCATGTCACAGAGTTACATCTGTATTTCGTGGATCTCTTTGCTAGCCTTATTTCTGTGGAATCTGAGAACAGATATTTCGGATCCCATTGAAGACTATTGGGCCAAAGGAAATATCCTCCGATAACAAAGAGAAAGAAGCTTTCTGAGAAATTTCTTTGTGTTCTGTGAAATCATCTCCCAGAGTTACAGCTTACCCCTCAAGAAGCCTTTCGCTAAGACAGTTCTTGTGGAATTGGCAAAGTGATATTTGGAAGCCCATAGAGGCCTATGGTGAAAAAGGAAATATCCTCAGATGAAATCTGGAAAGAAGCTTTCTGAGAAACTTCTTAGTGTTCGGTTAATTCATCTCACAGAGTTACATCTGTATTTCGTGGATCTCTTTGCTAGCCTTATTTCTGTGGAATCTGAGAACAGATATTTCGGATCCCATTGAAAACTATAGGGCCAAAGGAAATATCCTCCGATAACAAAGAGAAAGAAGCTTTCTGAGAAACTTGTTTGTGTTCTGTGAAATCATCTCACAGAGTTACAGCTTTCCCCTCAAGAAGCCTTTCGCTAAGACAGTTCTTGTGGAATAGGCAAAGTGATATTTGGAAGCCCATAGAGGGCAATGGTGAAAAAGGAAATATCCTCAGATGAAATCTGGAAAGAAGCTTTCTGAGAAACTTCTTAGTGTTCGGTTCATTCATCTCACAGAGTTACATCTGTATTTCGTGGATCTCTTTGCTAGCCTTATTTCTGTCGAATCTGAGAACAGATATTTCGGATCCCATTGAAGACTATAGGGCGAAAGGAAATATCCTCCGATAACAAAGAGAAAGAAGCTTTCTGAGAAACTTCTTTGCGTTCTGTGAAATCATCTCACAGAGTTACAGCTTTCCCCTCAAGAAGCCTTTCGATAAGACAGTTCTTGTGGAATTGGCAAAGTGATATTTCGAAGCCCACAGAGGGCTATGGTGAAAAAGGAAATATCCTCTGATGGAATCTGGAAAGAAGCTTTCTGAGAATCTGCTTAGTGTTCTGTTAATTCATCTCACAGAGTTACATCTGTATTTCGTGGATATCTTTGCTAGCCTTATTTCTGTGGAATCTGCGAACAGGTATTTCAGATCCCATTGAAGACTATAGGGCCAAAGGAAATATCCTCCGATTACAAAGAGAAAGAAGCTTTCTTAGAAACTTCTTTGTGTTCTGTGAAATCATCTCACAGAGTTACAGCTTTCCCCTCAAGAAGCCTTTCGCTAAGACAGTTCTTGTGGAATTGGCAAAGTGATATTTGGAAGCCCATTGAGGGCTATGGTGAAAAAGGAAATATCCTCAGATGAAATCTGGAAAGAAGGTTTCTGAGAAACTGTTTGGTGTTCGGTTCATTCATCTCACAGAGTTACATCTTTATTTCGTGGATCTCTTTGCTAGCCTTATTTCTGTGGAATCTGAGAACAGGTATTTCAGATCCCTTTGAAGACTACAGGGCCAAAAGAAATATCCTCCGATAACAAAGAGAAAGAAGCTTTCTGAGAAACTTCTTTGTGTTGTGTGAAATCATCTCACAGAGTTACAGCTTTCCCCTCAAGAATCCTTTCGCTAAGACACTTCTTGTGGAATTGGCAATGTGATATTTGGAAGCCCCTAGAGGGCTATGGTGAAAAAGGAAATATCCTCTGATGAAATCTGGAAAGAAGCTTTCTGAGAAACTTCTTAGTGTTTGGTTCATTCATCTCACAGAGTTTCATCTGTATTTCGTGGATCTCTCTGCTAGCCTTATTTCTGTGGAATCTGAGAACATGTATTTCGGATCCCATTGAAGACTATAGGGACAAAGGAAATATCCTCCGATTACAAAGAGAAAGAAGCTTTCTTAGAAATTTCTTTGCGTTCTGTGAAATTATCTCACAGAGTTACAGCTTTCCCCTCAAGAAGCCTTTCACTAAGACAGTTCTTGTGGAATTGGCAAAGTGATATTTGGAAGCCCATAGAGGGCTATGGTGAAAAAGGAAATATCCTCAGATGAAATCTGGAAAGAAGCTTTCTGAGAAACTGTTTGGTGTTCGGTTCATGCATCTCACAGAGTTACATCTGTATTTCGTGGATCTCTTTGTTAGCCTTATTTCTGTGGATTCTGAGAACAGTTATTTCAGATCCCATTGAAGACTATAGGGCCAAAGGAAATATCCTCCGATTACAAAGAGAAAGAAGCTATCTTAGAAACTTCTTTGTGTTCTGTGAAATCATCTCCCAGAGTTACAGCTTTTCCCTCAAGAAGCCTTTCGCTAAGACAGTTCTTGTGGAATTGGCAAACTGATATTTGGAAGCCCATAGAGGGCTATGGTGAAAAAGGAAATATGCTCTGATGAAATCTGGAAAGAAGCTTTCTGAGAAACTGCTTAGTGTTCTGTAAATTCATCTCACAGGGTTACATCTGTATTTCGTGGATCTCTCTGCTAGCCTTATTTCTGTGGAATCTGAGAACAGGTATTTCAGATCCCATTGAAGACTATAGGGACAAAGGAAATATCCTCCGATTACAAGGAGAAAGAAGCTTTCTGAGAAACTTCTTTGTGTTCTGTGAAATCATCTCACAGAGTTACAGCTTTCCCCTCAAGAAGCCTCTCGCTAAGACAGTTCTTGTGGAGTTGGCAAAGTGATATTCGGAAGCCCATAGAGGGCTATGGTGAAAAAGAAAATATCCACATATGAAATCTGGAAAGAAGCTTTCTGAGAAACGGCTTAGTGTTCGGTTAATTCATCTCACAGAGTTACATCTGTATTTCGTGGATCTCTTTGCTAGCCTTATTTCTGTGGAATCTGAGAACAGATATTTCGGATCCCTTTGATGACTATAGGGCCAAAGGAAATATCCTCCGATAACAAAGAGAAAGAAGCTTTCTGAGAAACTTCTTTGTGTTCTGTGAAATCAACTCACAGAGTTACAGCTTTCCCCTCAAGAAGCCTTTCGCTAAGACAGTTCTTGTGGAATTGGCAAAGTGATATTTGGAAGCCCATAGAGGGCTATGTTGAAAAAGTAAATATCCTCAGATGAAATCTGGAAAGAAGCTTTCTGAGAAACTGTTTGGTGTTCAGTTCATTCATCTCACAGAGTTACATCTGTATTTCGTGGACCTCTTTGCTAGCCTTTTTTCTGTGGAATCTGAGAACAGGTATTTCAGATCCCATTGAAGACTATAGGGCCAAAGGAAATATCCTCCGATTACAAAGAGAAAGAAGCTTTCTTAGAAACTTCTTTGTGTTCTGTGAAATCATCTCACAGAGTTACAGCTTTCCCCTCAAGAAGCCTTTCGCTAAGACAGTTCTTGTGGAGTTTGCAAAGTGATATTTGGAAGCCCATAGGGGGCTACGGTGAAAAAGGAAATATCCTCTGATGAAATATGGAAAGAAGCTTTCTGATAAACTGCTTAGTGTTCTGTTAATTCATCTCACAGAGTTACATCTGTATTGCTTGGATCTCTTTGCTAGCCTTATTTCTGTGGAATCTGAGAACAGGTATTTCAGATCCCATTAAAGACTATAGGGACAAAGGAAATATCCTCCGATTACAAAGAGATTGAAGCTTTCTTGGAAACTTCTTTGTGTTCTGTGAAATCATCACAGAGAGTTACAGCTTTCCCCTCAAGAAGCCTTTCGCTAAGACAGTTCTTGTGGAATTGGCAAAGTGATATTTGGAAGCCCATAGAGGGCTATGTTGAAAAAGGAAATATCCTCAGATGAAATCTGGAAAGAAGCTTTCTGAGAAACTGCTTAGTGTTCTGTTAATTCATGTCACAGAATTACATCTGTATTTCATGGATTTCTTTGCTAGCATTATTTCTGTGGAATCTGAGAACAGATATTTCGGATCCCTTTGAAGACTATAGGGCCAAAGGAAATATCCTCCGATAACAAAGAGAAAGAAGCTTTCTGAGAAATTTCTTTGTGTTCTGTGAAATCATCTCCCAGAGTTACAGCTTACCCCTCAAGAAGCCTTTTGCTAAGACAGTTCTTGTGGAATTGGCAAAGTGATATTTGGAAGCCCATAGAGGCCTATGGTGAAAAAGGAAATATCCTCAGATGAAATCTGGAAAGAAGCTTTCTGAGAAACTTCTTAGTGTTCGGTTCATTCATCTCACAGAGATACATCTGTATTTCCTGGATCTCTCTGCTAGCCTTATTTCTGTGGAATCTGAGAACAGGTATTTCAGATCCCTTTGAAGACTATAGGGAGAAAGGAAATATCCTCCGATTACAAAGAGAAAGAAGCTTTCTTAAAAATTTCTTTGCGTTCTGTGAAATCATCTCATAGAGTTACAGCTTTCCCCTCAAGAAGCCTTTCGCTAAGACAGTTCTTGTGGAATTGGCAAAGTGATATTTGGAAGCCCATACAGGGCTTTGGTGAAAAAGTAAATATCCTCAGATGAAATCTGGAAAGAAGCTTTCTGAGAAACTGCTTGGTGTTCGGTTCATTCATCTCACAGAGTTACATCTGTATTTCGTGGACCTCTTTGCTAGCCTTATTTCTGTGGAATCTGAGAACAGGTATTTCAGATCCCATTGAAGACTATAGGGCCAAAGGAAATATCCTCCGATTACAAAGAGAAAGAAGCTTTCTCAGAAACTTCTTTGTGTTCTGTGAAATCATCTCCCAGAGTTACAGCTTTCCCCTCAAGAAGCCTTTCGCTAAGACAGTTCTGGTGGAATTGGCAAAGTGATATTTGGAAGTCCCTAGAGGGCTATGGTGAAAAAGGAAATATCCTCTGATGAAATCTGGAAAGAAGCTTTCTGAGAAACTGCTTAGTGTTCTGTTAATTCATCTCACAGAGTTACATCTGTATTTCGTGGATCTCTTTGCTAGCCTTATTTCTGTGGAATTTGAGAACAGATATTTCGGATCCCATTGAAGACTATAGGGCCAAAGGAAATATCCTCCGATAACAAAGAGAAAGAAGCTTTCTGAGAAACTTCTTTGCGTTCTGTGAAATCATCTCACAGAGTTACAGCTTTCCCCTCAAGAAGCCTTTCGATAAGACAGTTCTTGTGGAATTGGCAAAGTGATATTTGGAAGCCCGTAGAGGGCTATGGTGAAAAAGGAAATATCCTCAGATGAAATCTGGAAAGAAGCTTTCTGAGAAACTGCTTAGTGTTCTGTTAATTCATCTCACAGAGTTACATCTGTATTGCGTGGATCTCTTTGCTAGCCTTATTTCTGTGGAATATGAAAACAGGTGTTTCAGATCCCATTGAAGACTACAGGGCCAAAGGAAATATCCTCCGATTACAAAGAGAAAGAAGCTTTCTGAGAAACTTCTTTGTGTTCTGTGAAATCATCTCACGGAGTTACAGCTTTCCCCTTAAGAAGCCTTTCGCTAAGACAGTTCTTGTGCAATTGGCAAAGTGATATTTGGAAGCCCTTAGTGGGCTATGGTGAGAAAGGAAATATCCTCAGATTAAATCTGGAAAGAAGCTTTCTGAGAAACTGCTTAGTGTTCTGTTAATTCATCTCAGAGAATTACATCTGTATTTCATGGATTTCTTTGCTAGCCTTATTTCTGTGGAATCTGAGAACAGATATTTCGGATCCCTTTGAAGACTATAGGGCCAAAGGAAATATCCTCCGATAACAAAGAGAAAGAAGCATTCTGAGAAATTTCTTTGTGTTCTGTGAAATCATCTCACAGAGTTACAGCTTACCCCTCAAGAAACCTATCGCTAAGACAGTTCTTGTGGAATTGGCAAAGTGATATTTGGAAGCCCATAGAGGGCAATGGTGAAAAAGGAAATATCCTCAGATGAAATCTGGAAAGAAGCTTTCTGAGAAACTGCTTAGTGTTCTGTTAATTCATCTCACAGAGTTACATCTGTATTTCGTGGATCTCTTTGCTAGCCTTATGTCTGTGGAATCTGAGAACAGATATTTCGGATCCCTTTGCAGACTATAGGGCCAAAGGAAATATCCTCCGATAACAAAGAGAAAGAAGCTTTCTGAGAAACGTCTTTGCGTTCTGTGAAATTATCTCACAGAGTTACAGCTTTCCCCTCAAGAAGCCTTTCGCTAAGACAGTTCTTGTGGAATTGGCAAAGTGATATTTGGAAGCCCATAGAGGGCTATGGTGAAAAAGGAAATATCCTCAGATGAAATCTGGAATGAAGCTTTCTGAGAAACTGCTTAGTGTTCGGTTCATTCATCTCACAGAGTTACATCTGTATTTCGTGGATCTCTTTGCGAGCCTTATTTCTGTGGAATCTGAGAACAGGTATTTCAGATCCCATTGAAGACTATAGGGCCAAAGGAAATATCCTCCGATTACAAACAGAAAGAAGCTTTCTTAGAAACTTCTTTGCGTTCTGTGAAATCATCTCACAGAGTTACAGCTTTCCCCTCAAGAAGCCTTTCGCTAAGACAGTTCTTGTGGAATTGGCAAAGTGATATTTGGAAGCCCATAGAGGGCTATGGTGAAAAAGGAAATATCCTCAGATGAAATCTGGAAAGAAGCTTTCTGAGAATCTGCTTAGTGTTCCGTTCATTCATCTCACAGAGTTACATCTGTATTTCGTGGATCTCTTTGCTAGCCTTATTTCTGTGGAATCTGAGAACAGGTATTTCAGATCCCATTGAAGACAATAGGGCCAAAGGAAATATCCTCCGATTACAAAGAGAAAGAAGCTTCCTTAGAAACTACTTTGTGTTCTGTGAAATCATCTCACAGAGTTACAGCATTCCCCTCAAGAAGCCTTTCTCTAAGACAGTTCTTGTGGAATTGGCAAAGTGATATTTGGAAGCCCATAGAGGGCTATGGTGAAAAAGGAATTATCCTCAGATGAAATCTGGAAAGAAGCTTTCAGAGAAACTGCTTATTGTTCGTTTAATTCATCTCACAGAGTTACATCTGTATTTCGTGGATTTCTTTGAAAGCCTTATTTCTGTGGAATCTGAGAACAGGTATTTCAGATCCCATTGAAGACTATAGGGCCAAAGGAAATATCCCCCGATTACAAAGAGAAAGAAGCTTTCTTAGAAACTACTTTGTGTTTTGTGAAATCATATCACAGAGTTAGAGCTTTCCCCTCAAGAAGCCTTTCGCTAAGACAGTTCTTGTGGAAATGGCAAAGTGATATTTGGAAGCCCTTAGTGGGCTATGGTGAAAAAGGAAATATCCTCAGATGAAATCTGGAAAGAAGCTTTCTGAGAAATTGCTTAGTGTTCGGTTCATTCATCTCACAGAGTTACATCTGTATTTCGTGGATCTCTTTGCTAGCCTTATTTCTGTGGAATCTGCGAACAGGTATTTCAGATCCCTTTGAAGACTACAGGGCCAAAGGAAATATCCTCCGATAACAAAGAGAAAGAAGCTTTCTGAGAAACTTCTTTGTGTTCTGTGAAATCATCTCACAGAGTTACAGCTTTCCCCTCAAGAATCCTTTCGCTAAGACACTTCTTGTGGAATTGGCAATGTGATATTTGGAAGCCCCTAGAGGGCTATGGTGAAAAAGGAAATATCCTCTGATGAAATCTGGAAAGAAGCTTTCTGAGAAACTTCTTAGTGTTTGGTTCATTCATCTCACAGAGTTTCATCTCTATTTCGTGGATCTCTCTGCTAGCCTTATTTCTGTGGAATCTGAGAACAGGTATTTCGGATCCCATTGAAGACTATAGGGACAAAGGAAATATCCTCCGATTACAAAGAGAAAGACGCTTTCTTAGAAATTTCTTTGCGTTCTGTGAAATTATCTCACAGAGTTACAGCTTTCCCCTCAAGAAGCCTTTTACTAAGACAGTTCTTGTGGAATTGGCAAAGTGATATTTGGAAGTCCATAGAGGGCTATGGTGAAAAAGGAAATATCCTCAGATGAAATCTGGAAAGAAGCTTTCTGAGAAACTGTTTGGTGTTCGGTTCATGCATCTCACAGAGTTACATCTGTATTTCGTGGATCTCTTTGTTAGCCTTATTTCTGTGGATTCTGAGAACAGGTATTTCAGATCCCTTTGAAGACTATAGGGCCAAAGGAAATATCCTCCGATTACAAAGAGAAAGAAGCTATCTTAGAAACTTCTTTGTGTTCTGTGAAATCATCTCCCAGAGTTACAGCTTTTCCCTCAAGAAGCCTTTCGCTAAGACAGTTCTTGTGGAATTGGCAAAGTGATATTTGGAAGCCCATAGAGGGCTATGTTGAAAAAGTAAATATCCTCAGATGAAATCTGGAAAGAAGCTTTCTGAGAAACTGTTTGGTGTTCAGTTCATTCATCTCACAGAGTTACATCTGTATTTCGTGGACCTCTTTGCTAGCCTTATTTCTGTGGAATCTGAGAACAGGTATTTCAGATCCCATTGAAGACTATAGGGCCAAAGGAAATATCCTCCGATTACAAAGAGAAAGAAGCTTTCTTAGAAACTTCTTTGTGTTCTGTGAAATCATCTCACAGAGTTACAGCTTTCCCCTCAAGAAGCCTTTCGCTAAGACAGTTCTTGTGGAGTTTGCAAAGTGATATTTGGAAGCCGATAGAGGGCTACGGTGAAAAAGGAAATATCCTCTGATGAAATATGGAAAGAAGCTTTCTGATAAACTGCTTAGTGTTCTGTTAATTCATCTCACAGAGTTACATCTGTATTGCTTGGATCTCTTTGCTAGCCTTATTTCTGTGGAATCTGAGAACAGGTATTTCAGATCCCATTAAAGACTATAGGGACAAAGGAAATATCCTCCGATTACAAAGAGATTGAAGCTTTCTTGGAAACTTCTTTGTGTTCTGTGAAATCATCACAGAGAGTTACGGCTTTCCCCTCAAGAAGCCTTTCGCTAAGACAGTTCTTGTGGAATTGGCAAAGTGATATTTGGAAGCCCATAGAGGGCTTTGTTGAAAAAGGAAATATCCTCAGATGAAATCTGGAAAGAAGCTTTCTGAGAAACTGCTTAGTGTTCTGTTAATTCATTTCACAGAATTACATCTGTATTTCATGGATTTCTTTGCTAGCATTATTTCTGTGGAATCTGAGAACAGATATTTCGGATCCCTTTGAAGACTATAGGGCCAAAGGAAATATCCTCCGATAATAAAGAGAAAGAAGCTTTCTGAGAAATTTCTTTGTGTTCTGTGAAATCATCTCCCAGAGTTACAGCTTACCCCTCAAGAAGCCTTTCGCTAAGACAGTTCTTGTGGAATTGGCAAAGTGATATTTGGAAGCCCATAGAGGCCTATGGTGAAAAAGGAAATATCCTCTGATGAAATCTGGAAAGAAGCTTTCTGAGAAACTTCTTAGTGTTCGGTTAATTCATCTCACAGAGTTACATCTGTATTTCGTGGATCTCTTTGCTAGCCTTATTTCTGTGGAATCTGAGAACAGATATTTCGGATCCCATTGAAAACTATAGGGCCAAAGGAAATATCCTCCGATAACAAAGAGAAAGAAGCTTTCTGAGAAACTTGTTTGTGTTCTGTGAAATCATCTCACAGAGTTACAGCTTTCCTCTCAAGAAGCCTTTCGCTAAGACAGTTCTTGTGGAATTGGCAAAGTGATATTTGGAAGCCCATAAAGGGCTACGGTGAAAAAGGAAATATCCTCAGATGAAATCTGGAAAGAAGCTTTCTGAGAAACTTCTTAGTGTTCGGTTCATTCATCTCACAGAGTTACATCTGTATTTCGTGGATCTCTTTGCTAGCCTTATTTCTGTCGAATCTGAGAACAGATATTTCGGATCCCATTGAAGACTATAGGGCGAAAGGAAATATCCTCCGATAACAAAGAGAAAGAAGCTTTCTGAGAAACTTCTTTGCGTTCTGTGAAATCATCTCACAGAGTTACAGCTTTCCCCTCAAGAAGCCTTTCGATAAGACAGTTCTTGTGGAATTGGCAAAGTGATATTTCGAAGCCCATAGAGGGCTATGGTGAAAAAGGAAATATCCTCTGATGAAATCTGGAAAGAAGCTTTCTGAGAATCTGCTTAGTGTTCTGTTAATTCATCTCACAGAGTTACATCTGTATTTCGTGGATCTCTTTGCTAGCCTTATTTCTGTGGAATCTGAGAACAGGTATTTCAGATCCCATTGAAGACTATAGGTTCAAAGGAAATATCCTCCGATACCAAAGAGAAAGAAGCTTTCTGAGAAACTTCTTTGTGTTCTGTGAAATCATCTCACAGAGTTACAGCTTTCCCCTCAAGAAGCCTTTCGCTAAGACAGTTCTTGTGGAATTGGCAAAGTGATATTTGGAAGCCCATTGAGGGCTATGGTGAAAAAGGAAATATCCTCATATGAAATCTGGAAAGAAGCTTTCTGAGAAACTGCTTAGTGTTCGGTTCATTCATCTCACAGAGTTACATCTGTATTTCGTGGATCTCTTTGCTAGCCTTATTTCTGTGGAATCTGCGAACAGATATTTCAGATCCCATTGAAGACTATAGGGCCAAAGGAAATATCCTCCGATTACAAAGAGAAAGAAGCTTTCTTAGATACTTGTTTGTGTTCTGTGAAATCATCTCACAGAGTTACAGCTTTCCCCTCAAGAAGCCTTTCGCTAAGACAGTTATTGTGGAATTGGCAAAGTGATATTTGGAAGCCCATTGAGGGCTATGGTGAAAAAGGAAATATCCTCAGATGAAATCTGGAAAGAAGGTTTCTGAGAAATTGTTTGGTGTTCGGTTCATTCATCTCACAGAGTTACATCTGTATTTCGTGGATCTCTTTGCTAGCCTTATTTCTGTGGAATCTGAGAACAGGTATTTCAGATCCCATTGAAGACTATAGGGCCAAAGGAAATATCCTCCGATAACAAAGAGAAAGAAGCTTTCTGAGAAACTTCTTTGCGTTCTGTGAAATCATCTCACAGAGTTACAGCTTTCCCCTCAAGAAGCCTTTCGATAAGACAGTTCTTGTGGAATTGGCAAAGTGATATTTCGAAGCCCATAGAGGGCTATGGTGAAAAAGGAAATATCCTCTGATGAAATCTGGAAAGAAGCTTTCTGAGAATCTGCTTAGTGTTCTGTTAATTCATCTCACAGAGTTACATCTGTATTTCGTGGATCTCTTTGCTAGCCTTATTTCTGTGGAATCTGAGAACAGGTATTTCAGATCCCATTGAAGACTATAGGTTCAAAGGAAATATCCTCCGATACCAAAGAGAAAGAAGCTTTCTGAGAAACTTCTTTGTGTTCTGTGAAATCATCTCACAGAGTTACAGCTTTCCCCTCAAGAAGCCTTTCGCTAAGACAGTTCTTGTGGAATTGGCAAAGTGATATTTGGAAGCCCATAGAGGGCTATGGTGAAAAAGGAAATATCCTCATATGAAATCTGGAAAGAAGCTTTCTGAGAAACTGCTTAGTGTTCAGTTCATTCATCTCACAGAGTTACATCTGTATTTCGTGGATCTCTTTGCTAGCCTTATTTCTGTGGAATCTGCGAACAGATATTTGAGATCCCATTGAAGACTATAGGGCCAAAGGAAATATCCTCCGATTACAAAGAGAAAGAAGCTTTCTTAGAAACTTGTTTGTGTTCTGTGAAATCATCTCACAGAGTTACAGCTTTCCCCTCAAGAAGCCTTTCGCTAAGACAGTTATTGTGGAATTGGCAAAGTGATATTTGGAAGCCCATTGAGGGCTATGGTGAAAAAGTAAATATCCTCAGATGAAATCTGGAAAGAAGGTTTCTGAGAAATTGTTTGGTGTTCGGTTCATTCATCTCACAGAGTTACATCTGTATTTCGTGGATCTCTTTGCTAGCCTTATTTCTGTGGAATCTGAGAACAGGTATTTCAGATCCCATTGAAGACTATAGGGCCAAAGGAAATATCCTCCGATAACAAAGAGAAAGAAGCTTTCTGATAAACTTCTTTGCGTTCTGTGAAATCATCTCACAGAGTTACAGCTTTCCCCTCAAGAAGCCTTTCGATAAGACAGTTCTTGTGGAATTGGCAAAGTGATATTTGGAAGCCCGTAGAGGGCTATAGTGAAAAAGGAAATATCCTCAGATGAAATCTGGAAAGAAGCTTTCTGAGAAACTGCTTAGTGTTCTGTTAATTCATCTCACAGAGTTACATCTGTATTGCGTGGATCTCTTTGCTAGCCTTATTTCTGTGGAATATGAAAACAGGTGTTTCAGATCCCATTGAAGACTACAGGGCCAAAGGAAATATCCTCCGATTACAAAGAGAAAGAAGCTTTCTGAGAAACTTCTTTGTGTTCTGTGAAATCATCTCACGGAGTTACAGCTTTCCCCTTAAGAAGCCTTTCGCTAAGACAGTTCTTGTGCAATTGGCAAAGTGATATTTGGAAGCCCATAGTGGGCTATGGTGAGAAAGGAAATATCCTCAGATTAAATCTGGAAAGAAGCTTTCTGAGAAACTGCTTAGTGTTCTGTTAATTCATCTCAGAGAATTACATCTGTATTTCATGGATTTCTTTGCTAGCCTTATTTCTGTGGAATCTGAGAACAGATATTTCGGATCCCTTTGAAGACTATAGGGCCAAAGGAAATATCCTCCGATAACAAAGAGAAATAAGCATTCTGAGAAATTTCTTTGTGTTCTGTGAAATCATCTCACAGAGTTACAGCTTACCCCTCAAGAAACCTATCGCTAAGACAGTTCTTGTGGAATTGGCAACGTGATATTTGGAAGCCCATAGAGGGCTATGTTGAAAAAGGAAATATCCTCAGATGAAATCTGGAAAGAAGCTTTCTGAGAAACTGCTTAGTGTTCTGTTAATTCATCTCACAGAGTTACATCTGTATTTCGTGGATCTCTTTGCTAGCCTTATGTCTGTGGAATCTGAGAACAGATATTTCGGATCCCTTTGCAGACTATAGGGCCAAAGGAAATATCCTCCGATAACAAAGAGAAAGAAGCTTTCTGAGAAACTTCTTTGCGTTCTGTGAAATCATCTCACAGAGTTACAGCTTTCCCCTCAAGAAGCCTTTCGCTAAGACAGTTCTTGTGGAATTGGCAAAGTGATATTTGGAAGCCCACAGAGGGCTATGGTGAAAAAGGAAATATCCTCAGATGAAATCTGGAATGAAGCTTTCTGAGAAACTGCTTAGTGTTCGGTTCATTCATCTCACAGAGTTACATCTGTATTTCGTGGATCTCTTTGCGAGCCTTATTTCTGTGGAATCTGAGAACAGGTATTTCAGATCCCATTGAAGACTATAGGGCCAAAGGAAATATCCTCCGATTACAAACAGAAAGAAGCTTTCTTAGAAACTTCTTTGCGTTCTGTGAAATCATCTCACAGAGTTACAGCTTTCCCCTCAAGAAGCCTTTCGCTAAGACAGTTCTTGTGGAATTGGCAAAGTGATATTTGGAAGCCCATAGAGGGATATGGTGAAAAGGGAAATATCCTCATATGAAATCTGGAAAGAAGCTTTCTGAGAAACTTCTTAGTGTTCGGTTCATTCATCTCACAGAGATACATCTGTATTTCCTGGATCTCTCTGCTAGCCTTATTTCTGTGGAATCTGAGAACAGGTATTTCAGATCCCATTGAAGACTATAGGGAGAAAGGAAATATCCTCCGATTACAAAGAGAAAGAAGCTTTCTTAGAAATTTCTTTGCGTTCTGTGAAATCATCTCACAGAGTTACAGCTTTCCCCTCAAGAAGCCTTTCGCTAAGACAGTTCTTGTGGAATTGGCAAAGTGATATTTGGAAGCCCATAGAGGGCTATGGTGAAAAAGGAATTATCCTCAGATGAAATCTGGAAAGAAGCTTTCAGAGAAACTGCTTATTGTTCGTTTAATTCATCTCACAGAGTTACATCTGTATTTCGTGGATTTCTTTGAAAGCCTTATTTCTGTGGAATCTGAGAACAGGTATTTCAGATCCCATTGAAGACTATAGGGCCAAAGGAAATATCCCCCGATTACAAAGAGAAAGAAGCTTTCCTAGAAACTACTTTGTGTTTTGTGAAATCATATCACAGAGTTAGAGCTTTCCCCTCAAGAAGACTTTCGCTAAGACAGTTCTTGTGGAAATGGCAAAGTGATATTTGGAAGCCCATAGAGGGCTATGGTGAAAAAGGAAATATCCTCAGATGAAATCTGGAAAGAAGCTTTCTGAGAAACTGCTTAGTGTTCGGTTCATTCATCTCACAGAGTTACATCTGTATTTCGTGGATCTCTTTGCTAGCCTTATTTCTGTGGAATCTGCGAACAGGTATTTCAGATCCCTTTGAAGACTACAGGGCCAAAGGAAATATCCTCCGATAACAAAGAGAAAGAAGCTTTCTGAGAAACTTCTTTGTGTTCTGTGAAATCATCTCACAGAGTTACAGCTTTCCCCTCAAGAATCCTTTCGCTAAGACACTTCTTGTGGAATTGGCAATGTGATATTTGGAAGCCCCTAGAGGGCTATGGTGAAAAAGGAAATATCCTCTGATGAAATCTGGAAAGAAGCTTTCTGAGAAACTTCTTAGTGTTTGGTTCATTCATCTCACAGAGTTTCATCTCTATTTCGTGGATCTCTCTGCTAGCCTTATTTCTGTGGAATCTGAGAACAGGTATTTCGGATCCCATTGAAGACTATAGGGACAAAGGAAATATCCTCCGATTACAAAGAGAAAGAAGCTTTCTTAGAAATTTCTTTGCGTTCTGTGAAATTATCTCACAGAGTTACAGCTTTCCCCTCAAGAAGCCTTTTACTAAGACAGTTCTTGTGGAATTGGCAAAGTGATATTTGGAAGTCCATAGAGGGCTATGGTGAAAAAGGAAATATCCTCAGATGAAATCTGGAAAGAAGCTTTCTTTGAAACTGTTTGGTGTTCGGTTCATGCATCTCACAGAGTTACATCTGTATTTCGTGGATCTCTTTGTTAGCCTTATTTCTGTGGATTCTGAGAACAGGTATTTCAGATCCCTTTGAAGACTATAGGGCCAAAGGAAATATCCTCCGATTACAAAGAGAAAGAAGCTATCTTAGAAACTTCTTTGTGTTCTGTGAAATCATCTCCCAGAGTTACAGCTTTTCCCTCAAGAAGCCTTTCGCTAAGACAGTTCTTGTGGAATTGGCAAAGTGATATTTGGAAGCCCATAGAGGGCTATGTTGAAAAAGTAAATATCCTCAGATGAAATCTGGAAAGAAGCTTTCTGAGAAACTGTTTGGTGTTCAGTTCATTCATCTCACAGAGTTACATCTGTATTTCGTGGACCTCTTTGCTAGCCTTATTTCTGTGGAATCTGAGAACAGGTATTTCAGATCCCATTGAAGACTATAGGGCCAAAGGAAATATCCTCCGATTACAAAGAGAAAGAAGCTTTCTTAGAAACTTCTTTGTGTTCTGTGAAATCATCTCACAGAGTTACAGCTTTCCCCTCAAGAAGCCTTTCGCTAAGACAGTTCTTGTGGAGTTTGCAAAGTGATATTTGGAAGCCCATAGAGGGCTACGGTGAAAAAGGAAATATCCTCTGATGAAATATGGAAAGAAGCTTTCTGATAAACTGCTTAGTGTTCTGTTAATTCATCTCACAGAGTTACATCTGTATTGCTTGGATCTCTTTGCTAGCCTTATTTCTGTGGAATCTGAGAACAGGTATTTCAGATCCCTTTAAAGACTATAGGGACAAAGGAAATATCCTCCGATTACAAAGAGATTGAAGCTTTCTTGGAAACTTCTTTGTGTTCTGTGAAATCATCACAGAGAGTTACGGCTTTCCCCTCAAGAAGCCTTTCGCTAAGACAGTTCTTGTGGAATTGGCAAAGTGATATTTGGAAGCCCATAGAGGGCTTTGTTGAAAAAGGAAATATCCTCAGATGAAATCTGGAAAGAAGCTTTCTGAGAAACTGCTTAGTGTTCTGTTAATTCATGTCACAGAATTACATCTGTATGTCATGGATTTCTTTGCTAGCATTATTTCTGTGGAATCTGAGAACAGATATTTCGGATCCCTTTGAAGACTATAGGGCCAAAGGAAATATCCTCCGATAACAAAGAGAAAGAAGCTTTCTGAGAAATTTCTTTGTGTTCTGTGAAATCATCTCCCAGAGTTACAGCTTACCCCTCAAGAAGCCTTTTACTAAGACAGTTCTTGTGGAATTGGCAAAGTGATATTTGGAAGTCCATAGAGGGCTATGGTGAAAAAGGAAATATCCTCAGATGAAATCTGGAAAGAAGCTTTCTTTGAAACTGTTTGGTGTTCGGTTCATGCATCTCACAGAGTTACATCTGTATTTCGTGGATCTCTTTGTTAGCCTTATTTCTGTGGATTCTGAGAACAGGTATTTCAGATCCCTTTGAAGACTATAGGGCCAAAGGAAATATCCTCCGATTACAAAGAGAAAGAAGCTATCTTAGAAACTTCTTTGTGTTCTGTGAAATCATCTCCCAGAGTTACAGCTTTTCCCTCAAGAAGCCTTTCGCTAAGACAGTTCTTGTGGAATTGGCAAAGTGATATTTGGAAGCCCATAGAGGGCTATGTTGAAAAAGTAAATATCCTCAGATGAAATCTGGAAAGAAGCTTTCTGAGAAACTGTTTGGTGTTCAGTTCATTCATCTCACAGAGTTACATCTGTATTTCGTGGACCTCTTTGCTAGCCTTATTTCTGTGGAATCTGAGAACAGGTATTTCAGATCCCATTGAAGACTATAGGGCCAAAGGAAATATCCTCCGATTACAAAGAGAAAGAAGCTTTCTTAGAAACTTCTTTGTGTTCTGTGAAATCATCTCACAGAGTTACAGCTTTCCCCTCAAGAAGCCTTTCGCTAAGACAGTTCTTGTGGAGTTTGCAAAGTGATATTTGGAAGCCCATAGAGGGCTACGGTGAAAAAGGAAATATCCTCTGATGAAATATGGAAAGAAGCTTTCTGATAAACTGCTTAGTGTTCTGTTAATTCATCTCACAGAGTTACATCTGTATTGCTTGGATCTCTTTGCTAGCCTTATTTCTGTGGAATCTGAGAACAGGTATTTCAGATCCCTTTAAAGACTATAGGGACAAAGGAAATATCCTCCGATTACAAAGAGATTGAAGCTTTCTTGGAAACTTCTTTGTGTTCTGTGAAATCATCACAGAGAGTTACGGCTTTCCCCTCAAGAAGCCTTTCGCTAAGACAGTTCTTGTGGAATTGGCAAAGTGATATTTGGAAGCCCATAGAGGGCTTTGTTGAAAAAGGAAATATCCTCAGATGAAATCTGGAAAGAAGCTTTCTGAGAAACTGCTTAGTGTTCTGTTAATTCATGTCACAGAATTACATCTGTATGTCATGGATTTCTTTGCTAGCATTATTTCTGTGGAATCTGAGAACAGATATTTCGGATCCCTTTGAAGACTATAGGGCCAAAGGAAATATCCTCCGATAACAAAGAGAAAGAAGCTTTCTGAGAAATTTCTTTGTGTTCTGTGAAATCATCTCCCAGAGTTACAGCTTACCCCTCAAGAAGCCTTTCGCTAAGACAGTTCTTGTGGAATTGGCAAAGTGATATTTGGAAGCCCATAGAGGCCTATGGTGAAAAAGGAAATATCCTCAGATGAAATCTGGAAAGAAGCGTTCTGAGAAACTTCTTAGTGTTCGGTTAATTCATCTCACAGAGTTACATCTGTATTTCGTGGATCTCTTTGCTAGCCTTATTTCTGTGGAATCTGAGAACAGATACTTCGGATCCCATTGAAAACTATAGGGCCAAAGGAAATATCCTCCGATAACAAAGAGAAAGAAGCTTTCTGAGAAACTTGTTTGTGTTCTGTGAAATCATCTCACAGAGTTACAGCTTTCCCCTCAAGAAGCCTTTCGCTAAGACAGTTCTTGTGGAATTGGCAAAGTGATATTTGGAAGCCCATAAAGGGCTACGGTGAAAAAGGAAATATCCTCATATGAAATCTGGAAAGAAGCTTTCTGAGAAACTGCTTAGTGTTCGGTTCATTCATCTCACAGAGTTACATCTGTATTTCGTGGATCTCTTTGCTAGCCTTATTTCTGTGGAATCTGCGAACAGATATTTCAGATCCCATTGAAGACTATAGGGCCAAAGGAAATATCCTCCGATTACAAAGAGAAAGAAGCTTTCTTAGAAACTTGTTTGTGTTCTGTGAAATCATCTCACAGAGTTACAGCTTTCCCCTCAAGAAGCCTTTCGCTAAGACAGTTATTGTGGAATTGGCAAAGTGATATTTGGAAGCCCATTGAGGGCTATGGTGAAAAAGTAAATATCCTCAGATGAAATCTGGAAAGAAGGTTTCTGAGAAATTGTTTGGTGTTCGGTTCATTCATCTCACAGAGTTACATCTGTATTTCGTGGATCTCTTTGCTAGCCTTATTTCTGTGGAATCTGAGAACAGGTATTTCAGATCCCTTTGAAGACTACAGGGCAAAAGGAAATATCCTCCGATAACAAAGAGAAAGAAGCTTTCTGAGAAACTTCTTTGTGTTCTGTGAAATCATCTCACAGAGTTACAGCTTTCCCCTCAAGAATCCTTTCGCTAAGACACTTCTTGTGGAATTGGCAATGTGATATTTGGAAGCCCCTAGAGGGCTATGGTGAAAAAGGAAATATCCTCTGATGAAATCTGGAAAGAAGCTTTCTGAGAAACTTCTTAGTGTTTGGTTCATTCATCTCACAGAGTTTCATCTGTATTTCGTGGATCTCTCTGCTAGCCTTATTTCTGTGGAATCTGAGAACAGGTATTTCGGATCCCATTGAAGACTATAGGGACAAAGGAAATATCCTCCGATTACAAAGAGAAAGAAGCTTTCTTAGAAATTTCTTTGCGTTCTGTGAAATTATCTCACAGAGTTACAGCTTTCCCCTCAAGAAGCCTTTTACTAAGACAGTTCTTGTGGAATTGGCAAAGTGATATTTGGAACCCCTTAGAGGGCTATGGTGAAAAAGGAAATATCCTCAGATGAAATCTGGAAAGAAGCTTTCTGAGAAACTGTTTGGTGTTCGGTTCATGCATCTCACAGAGTTACATCTGTATTTCGTGGATCTCTTTGTTAGCCTTATTTCTGTGGATTCTGAGAACAGGTATTTCAGATCCCATTGAAGACTATAGGGCCAAAGGAAATATCCTCCGATTACAAAGAGAAAGAAGCTATCTTAGAAACTTCTTTGTGTTCTGTGAAATCATCTCCCAGAGTTACAGCTTTTCCCTCAAGAAGCCTTTCGCTAAGACAGTTCTTGTGGAATTGGCAAACTGATATTTGGAAGCCCATAGAGGGCTATGGTGAAAAAGGAAATATGCTCTGATGAAATCTGGAAAGAAGCTTTCTGAGAAACTGCTTAGTGTTCTGTAAATTCATCTCACAGGGTTACATCTGTATTTCGTGGATCTCTCTGCTAGCCTTATTTCTGTGGAATCTGAGAACAGGTATTTCAGATCCCATTAAAGACTATATGGACAAAGGAAATATCCTCCGATTACAAGGAGAAAGAAGCTTTCTGAGAAACTTCTTTGTGTTCTGTGAAATCATCTCACAGAGTTACAGCTTTCCCCTCAAGAAGCCTCTCGCTAAGACAGTTCTTGTGGAGTTGGCAAAGTGATATTCGGAAGCCCATAGAGTGCTATGGTGAAAAAGGAAATATCCACATATGAAATCTGGAAAGAAGCTTTCTGAGAAACGGCTTAGTGTTCGGTTAATTCATCTCACAGAGTTACATCTGTATTTCGTGGATCTCTTTGCTAGCCTTATTTCTGTGGAATCTGAGAACAGATATTTCGGATCCCTTTGATGACTATAGGGCCAAAGGAAATATCCTCCGATAACAAAGAGAAAGAAGCTTTCTGAGAAACTTCTTTGTGTTCTGTGAAATCAACTCACAGAGTTACAGCTTTCCCCTCAAGAAGCCTTTCGCTAAGACAGTTCTTGTGGAATTGGCAAAGGATATTTGGAAGCCCATAGAGGGCTATGGTGAAAAAGGAAATATCCTCAGATGAAATCTGGAAAGAAGCTTTCTGAGAATCTTCTTAGTGTTCGGTTCATTCATCTCACAGAGTTACATCTGTATTTCGTGGATCTCTTTGCTAGCCTTATTTCTGTGGAATCTGAGAACAGGTAATTCAGATCCCATTGAAGACTATAGGGACAAAGGAAATACTCTCCGATTACAAAGAGAAAGAAGCTTTCTGAGAAACTTCTTTGCGTTCTGTGAAATCATCTCACAGAGTTACAGCTTTCCCCTCAAGAAGCCTTTCGCTAAGACAGTTCTTGTGGAATTGGCAAAGTGATATTTGGAAGCCCATAGAGGGCTATGGTGAAAAAGGAAATATCCTCAGATGACATCTGGAAAGAAGCTTTCTGAGAAACTGTTTGGTGTTCTGTTAATTCTTCACACAGAGTTACATCTGTATTTCGTGGATCTCTCTGCTAGCCTTATTTCTGTGGAATCTGAGAACAGATATTTCGGATCCCATTGAAGACTATAGGGCCAGAGGAAATATCCTCCGATAACAAAGAGAAAGAAGCTTTCTGAGAAATTTCTTTATGTTCTGTGAAATCATCTCACAGAGTTACAGCTTTCCCCTCAAGAAGCCTTTCGCTAAAACAGTTCTTGTGGAATTGGCAAAGTGATATTTTGAAGCCCATAGAGGGCTATGGTGAAAAAGGAAATATCCTCAGATGAAATCTGTAAAGAAGCTTTCTGAGAAACTGCTTAGTGTTCGGTTAATTCATCTCACAGATTTACATCTGTATTTCTTGGATCTCTTTGCTAGCCTTATTTCTGTGGAATCTGAGAACAGATATTTCGGATCCCTTTGAAGACTATAGGGCCAAAGGAAATATCCTCCGATAACAAAGAGAAAGAAGCTTTCTGAGAAACTTCTTTGTGTTCTGTGAAATCATCTCACAGAGTTACAGCTTTGCCCTCAAGAAGCCTTTCGCTAAGACAGTTCTTGTGGAATTGGCAAAGTGATATTTGGAAGCCCATAGAGGGCTATGGTGAAAAGGGAAATATCCTCATATGAAATCTGGAAAGAAGCTTTCTGAGAAACTTCTTAGTGTTCGGTTCATTCATCTCACAGAGATACATCTGTATTTCCTGGATCTCTCTGCTAGCCTTATTTCTGTGGAATCTGAGAACAGGTATTTCAGATCCCATTGAAGACTATAGGGAGAAAGGAAATATCCTCCGATTACAAAGAGAAAGAAGCTTTCTTAGAAATTTCTTTGCGTTCTGTGAAATCATCTCACAGAGTTACAGCTTTTCCTTCAAGAAGCCTTTCGCTAAGACAGTTCTTGTGGAATTGGCAAAGTGATATTTGGAAGCCCATAGAGGGCTATGTTGAAAAAGTAAATATCCTCAGATGAAATCTGGAAAGAAGCTTTCTGAGAAACTGTTTGGTGTTCAGTTCATTCATCTCACAGAGTTACATCTGTATTTCGTGGACCTCTTTGCTAGCCTTATTTCTGTGGAATCTGAGAACAGGTATTTCAGATCCCATTGAAGACTATAGGGCCAAAGGAAATATCCTCCGATTACAAAGAGAAAGAAGCTTTCTTAGAAACTTCTTTGTGTTCTGTGAAATCATCTCACAGAGTTACAGCTTTCCCCTCAAGAAGCCTTTCGCTAAGACAGTTCTTGTGGAATTGGCAAAGTGATATTTGGAAGCCCATAGAGGGCTATGGTGAAAAAGGAAATATCCTCAGATGACATCTGGAAAGAAGCTTTCTGAGAAACTGTTTGGTGTTCTGTTAATTCTTCACACAGAGTTACATCTGTATTTCGTGGATCTCTCTGCTAGCCTTATTTCTGTGGAATCTGAGAACAGATATTTCGGATCCCATTGAAGACTATAGGGCCAGAGGAAATATCCTCCGATAACAAAGAGAAAGAAGCTTTCTGAGAAATTTCTTTATGTTCTGTGAAATCATCTCACAGAGTTACAGCTTTCCCCTCAAGAAGCCTTTCGCTAAAACAGTTCTTGTGGAATTGGCAAAGTGATATTTTGAAGCCCATAGAGGGCTATGGTGAAAAAGGAAATATCCTCAGATGAAATCTGTAAAGAAGCTTTCTGAGAAACTGCTTAGTGTTCGGTTAATTCATCTCACAGATTTACATCTGTATTTCTTGGATCTCTTTGCTAGCCTTATTTCTGTGGAATCTGAGAACAGATATTTCGGATCCCTTTGAAGACTATAGGGCCAAAGGAAATATCCTCCGATAACAAAGAGAAAGAAGCTTTCTGAGAAACTTCTTTGTGTTCTGTGAAATCATCTCACAGAGTTACAGCTTTGCCCTCAAGAAGCCTTTCGCTAAGACAGTTCTTGTGGAATTGGCAAAGTGATATTTGGAAGCCCATAGAGGGCTATGGTGAAAAGGGAAATATCCTCATATGAAATCTGGAAAGAAGCTTTCTGAGAAACTTCTTAGTGTTCGGTTCATTCATCTCACAGAGATACATCTGTATTTCCTGGATCTCTCTGCTAGCCTTATTTCTGTGGAATCTGAGAACAGGTATTTCAGATCCCATTGAAGACTATAGGGAGAAAGGAAATATCCTCCGATTACAAAGAGAAAGAAGCTTTCTTAGAAATTTCTTTGCGTTCTGTGAAATCATCTCACAGAGTTACAGCTTTTCCTTCAAGAAGCCTTTCGCTAAGACAGTTCTTGTGGAATTGGCAAAGTGATATTTGGAAGCCCATAGAGGGCTATGTTGAAAAAGTAAATATCCTCAGATGAAATCTGGAAAGAAGCTTTCTGAGAAACTGTTTGGTGTTCAGTTCATTCATCTCACAGAGTTACATCTGTATTTCGTGGACCTCTTTGCTAGCCTTATTTCTGTGCAATCTGAGAACAGGTATTTCAGATCCCATTGAAGACTATAGGGCCAAAGGAAATATCCTCCGATTACAAAGAGAAAGAAGCTTTCTTAGAAACTTCTTTGTGTTCTGTGAAATCATCTCACAGAGTTACAGCTTACCCCTCAAGAAGCCTTTCGCTAAGACAGTTCTTGTGGAATTGGCAAAGTGATATTTGGAAGCCCATAGAGGCCTATGGTGAAAAAGGAAATATCCTCAGATGAAATCTGGAAAGAAGCTTTCTGAGAAACTTCTTAGTGTTCGGTTAATTCATCTCACAGAGTTACATCTGTATTTCGTGGATCTCTTTGCTAGCCTTATTTCTGTGGAATCTGAGAACAGATATTTCGGATCCCATTGAAAACTATAGGGCCAAAGGAAATATCCTCCGATAACAAAGAGAAAGAAGCTTTCTGAGAAACTTGTTTGTGTTCTGTGAAATCATCTCACAGAGTTACAGCTTTCCCCTCAAGAAGCCTTTCGCTAAGACAGTTCTTGTGGAATTGGCAAAGTGATATTTGGAAGCCCATAGAGGGCTATGGTGAAAAAGGAAATATCCTCAGATGAAATCTGGAAAGAAGCTTTCTGAGAAACTGTTTGGTGTTCGGTTCATGCATCTCACAGAGTTACATCTGTATTTCGTGGATCTCTTTGTTAGCCTTATTTCTGTGGAATCTGAGAACAGGTATTTCACATCCCATTGAAGACTATAGGGCCAAAGGAAATATCCTCCGATAACAAAGAGAAAGAAGCTATCTTAGAAACTTCTTTGTGTTCTGTGAAATCATCTCCCAGAGTTACAGCTTTTCCCTCAAGAAGCCTTTCGCTAAGACAGTTCTTGTGGAATTGGCAAAGTGATATTTGGAAGCCCATAGAGGGCTATGGTGAAAAAGGAAATATGCTCTGATGAAATCTGGAAAGAAGCTTTCTGAGAAACTGCTTAGTGTTCTGTAAATTCATCTCACAGGGTTACATCTGTATTTCGTGGATCTCTCTGCTAGCCTTATTTCTGTGGAATCTGAGAACAGGTATTTCAGATCCCATTGAAGACTATAGGGACAAAGGAAATATCCTCCGATTACAAAGAGAAAGAAGCTTTCTGAGAAACTTCTTTGTGTTCTGTGAAATCATCTCACAGAGTTACAGCTTTCCCCTCAAGAAGCCTCTCACTAAGACAGTTCTTGTGGAGTTGGCAAAGTGATATTCGGAAGCCCATAGAGGGCTATGGTGAAAAAGGAAATATCCACATATGAAATCTGGAAAGAAGCTTTCTGAGAAACGGTTAGTGTTCGGTTAATTCATCTCACAGAGTTACATCTGTATTTCGTGGATCTCTTTGCTAGCCTTATTTCTGTGGAATCTGAGAACAGATATTTCGGATCCCTTTGATGACTATAGGGCCAAAGGAAATATCCTCCGATAACAAAGAGAAAGAAGCTTTCTGAGAAACTTCTTTGTGTTCTGTGAAATCAACTCACAGAGTTACAGCTTTCCCCTCAAGAAGCCTTTCGCTAAGACAGTTCTTTTGGAATTGGCAATGGATATTTGGAAGCCCATAGAGGGCTATGGTGAAAAAGGAAATATCCTCAGATGAAATCTGGAAAGAAGCTTTCTGAGAATCTTCTTAGTGTTCGGTTCATTCATCTCACAGAGTTACATCTGTATTTCGTGGATCTCTTTGCTAGCCTTATTTCTGTGGAATCTGAGAACAGGTAATTCAGATCCCACTGAAGTCTATAGGGACAAAGGAAATACTCTCCGATTACAAAGAGAAAGAAGCTTTCTGAGAAACTTCTTTGCGTTCTGTGAAATCATCTCACAGAGTTACAGCTTTCCCCTCAAGAAGCCTTTCGCTAAGACAGTTCTTGTGGAATTGGCAAAGTGATATTTGGAAGCCCATAGAGGGCTATGGTGAAAAGGGAAATATCCTCATATGAAATCTGGAAAGAAGCTTTCTGAGAAACTTCTTAGTGTTCGGTTCATTCATCTCACAGAGATACATCTGTATTTCCTGGATCTCTCTGCTAGCCTTATTTCTGTGGAATCTGAGAACAGGTATTTCAGATCCCATTGAAGACTATAGGGAGAAAGGAAATATCCTCCGATTACAAAGAGAAAGAAGCTTTCTTAGAAATTTCTTTGCGTTCTGTGAAATCATCTCACAGAGTTACAGCTTTCCCCTCAAGAAGCCTTTCGCTAAGACAGTTCTTGTGGAATTGGCAAAGTGATATTTGGAAGCCCATAGAGGGCTATGTTGAAAAAGTAAATATCCTCAGATGAAATCTGGAAAGAAGCTTTCTGAGAAACTGTTTGGTGTTCAGTTCATTCATCTCACAGAGTTACATCTGTATTTCGTGGACCTCTTTGCTAGCCTTATTTCTGTGGAATCTGAGAACAGGTATTTCAGATCCCATTGAAGACTATAGGGCCAAAGGAAATATCCTCCGATTACAAAGAGAAAGAAGCTTTCTTAGAAACTTCTTTGTGTTCTGTGAAATCATCTCACAGAGTTACAGCTTTCCCCTCAAGAAGCCTTTCGCTAAGACAGTTCTTGTGGAGTTTGCAAAGTGATATTTGGAAGCCCATAGAGGGCTACGGTGAAAAAGGAAATATCCTCTGATGAAATATGGAAAGAAGCTTTCTGATAAACTGCTTAGTGTTCTGTTAATTCATCTCACAGAGTTACATCTGTATTGCTTGGATCTCTTTGCTAGCCTTATTTCTGTGGAATCTGAGAACAGGTATTTCAGATCCCATTAAAGACTATAGGGACAAAGGAAATATCCTCCGATTACAAAGAGATTGAAGCTTTCTTGGAAACTTCTTTGTGTTCTGTGAAATCATCACAGAGAGTTACAGCTTTCCCCTCAAGAAGCCTTTCGCTAAGACAGTTCTTGTGGAATTGGCAAAGTGATATTTGGAAGCCCATAGAGGGCTATGTTGAAAAAGGAAATATCCTCAGATGAAATCTGGAAAGAAGCTTTCTGAGAAACTGCTTAGTGTTCTGTTAATTCATCTCACAGAATTACATCTCTATTTCATGGATTTCTTTGCTAGCATTATTTCTGTGGAATCTGAGAACAGATATTTCGGATCCCATTGAAGACTATAGGGCCAAAGGAAATATCCTCCGATAACAAAGAGAAAGAAGCTTTCTGAGAAACTTGTTTGTGTTCTGTGAAATCATCTCACAGAGTTACAGCTTTCCCCTCAAGAAGCCTTTCGCTAAGACAGTTCTTGTGGAATTGGCAAAGTGATATTTGGAAGCCCATAGAGGGCTATGGTGAAAAAGGAAATATCCTCAGATGAAATCTGGAAAGAAGCTTTCTGAGAAACTGTTTGGTGTTCGGTTCATGCATCTCACAGAGTTACATCTGTATTTCGTGGATCTCTTTGTTAGCCTTATTTCTGTGGAATCTGAGAACAGGTATTTCAGATCCCATTGAAGACTATAGGGCCAAAGGAAATATCCTCCGATTACAAAGAGAAAGAAGCTATCATAGAAACTTCTTTGTGTTCTGTGAAATCATCTCCCAGAGTTACAGCTTTTCCCTCAAGAAGCCTTTCGCTAAGACAGTTCTTGTGGAATTGGCAAAGTGATATTTTGAAGCCCATAGAGGGCTATGGTGAAAAAGGAAATATGCTCTGATAAAATCTGGAAAGAAGCTTTCTGAGAAACTGCTTAGTGTTCTGTAAATTCATCTCACAGGGTTACATCTGTATTTCGTGGATCTCTCTGCTAGCCTTATTTCTGTGGAATCTGAGAACAGGTATTTCAGATCCCATTGAAGACTATAGGGACAAAGGAAATATCCTCCGATTACAAAGAGAAAGAAGCTTTCTGAGAAACTTCTTTGTGTTCTGTGAAATCATCTCACAGAGTTACAGCTTTCCCCTCAAGAAGCCTCTCGCTAAGACAGTTCTTGTGGAGTTGGCAAAGTGATATTCGGAAGCCCATAGAGGGCTATGGTGAAAAAGGAAATATCCACATATGAAATCTGGAAAGAAGCTTTCTGAGAAACGGTTAGTGTTCGGTTAATTCATCTCACAGAGTTACATCTGTATTTCGTGGATCTCTTTGCTAGCCTTATTTCTGTGGAATCTGAGAACAGATATTTCGGATCCCTTTGATGACTATAGGGCCAAAGGAAATATCCTCCGATAACAAAGAGAAAGAAGCTTTCTGAGAAACTTCTTTGTGTTCTGTGTAATCAACTCACAGAGTTACAGCTTTCCCCTCAAGAAGCCTTTCGCTAAGACAGTTCTTTTGGAATTGGCAATGGATATTTGGAACCCCTAGAGGGCTATGGTGAAAAAGGAAATATCCTCAGATGAAATCTGGAAAAAAGCTTTCTGAGAATCTTCTTAGTGTTCGGTTCATTCATCTCACAGAGTTACATCTGTATTTCGTGAATCTCTTTGCTAGCCTTATTTCTGTGGAAACTGAGAACAGATATTTCGGATCCCATTGAAAACTATAGGGCCAAAGGAAATATCCTCCGATAACAAAGAGAAAGAAGCTTTCTGAGAAACTTGTTTGTGTTCTGTGAAATCATCTCACAGAGTTACAGCTTTCCCCTCAAGAAGCCTTTCGCTAAGACAGTTCTTGTGGAATTGGCAAAGTGATATTTGGAAGCCCATAGAGGGCTATGGTGAAAAAGGAAATATCCTCAGATGAAATCTGGAAAGAAGCTTTCTGAGAAACTGTTTGGTGTTCGGTTCATGCATCTCACAGAGTTACATCTGTATTTCGTGGATCTCTTTGTTAGCCTTATTTCTGTGGAATCTGAGAACAGGTATTTCACATCCCATTGAAGACTATAGGGCCAAAGGAAATATCCTCCGATTACAAAGAGAAAGAAGCTATCTTAGAAACTTCTTTGTGTTCTGTGAAATCATCTCCCAGAGTTACAGCTTTCCCCTCAAGAAGCCTTTCGCTAAGACAGTTCTTGTGGAATTGGCAAAGTGATATTTGGAAGCCCATAGAGGGCTATGGTGAAAAGGGAAATATCCTCATATGAAATCTGGAAAGAAGCTTTCTGAGAAACTTCTTAGTGTTCGGTTCATTCATCTCACAGAGATACATCTGTATTTCCTGGATCTCTCTGCTAGCCTTATTTCTGTGGAATCTGAGAACAGGTATTTCAGATCCCATTGAAGACTATAGGGAGAAAGGAAATATCCTCCGATTACAAAGAGAAAGAAGCTTTCTTAGAAATTTCTTTGCGTTCTGTGAAATCATCTCACAGAGTTACAGCGTTCCCCTCAAGAAGCCTTTCGCTAAGACAGTTCTTGTGGAATTGGCAAAGTGATATTTGGAAGCCCATAGAGGGCTATGTTGAAAAAGTAAATATCCTCAGATGAAATCTGGAAAGAAGCTTTCTGAGAAACTGTTTGGTGTTCAGTTCATTCATCTCACAGAGTTACATCTGTATTTCGTGGACCTCTTTGCTAGCCTTATTTCTGTGGAATCTGAGAACAGGTATTTCAGATCCCATTGAAGACTATAGGGCCAAAGGAAATATCCTCCGATTACAAAGAGAAAGAAGCTTTCTTAGAAACTTCTTTGTGTTCTGTGAAATCATCTCACAGAGTTACAGCTTTCCCCTCAAGAAGCCTTTCGCTAAGACAGTTCTTGTGGAGTTTGCAAAGTGATATTTGGAAGCCCATAGAGGGCTACGGTGAAAAAGGAAATATCCTCTGATGAAATATGGAAAGAAGCTTTCTGATAAACTGCTTAGTGTTCTGTTAATTCATCTCACAGAGTTACATCTGTATTGCTTGGATCTCTTTGCTAGCCTTATTTCTGTGGAATCTGAGAACAGGTATTTCAGATCCCATTAAAGACTATAGGGACAAAGGAAATATCCTCCGATTACAAAGAGATTGAAGCTTTCTTGGAAACTTCTTTGTGTTCTGTGAAATCATCACAGAGAGTTACAGCTTTCCCCTCAAGAAGCCTTTCGCTAAGACAGTTCTTGTGGAATTGGCAAAGTGATATTTGGAAGCCCATAGAGGGCTATGTTGAAAAAGGAAATATCCTCAGATGAAATCTGGAAAGATGCTTTCTGAGAAACTGCTTAGTGTTCTGTTAATTCATCTCACAGAATTACATCTCTATTTCATGGATTTCTTTGCTAGCATTATTTCTGTGGAATCTGAGAACAGATATTTCGGATCCCATTGAAGACTATAGGGCCAAAGGAAATATCCTCCGATAACAAAGAGAAAGAAGCTTTCTGAGAAACTTGTTTGTGTTCTGTGAAATCATCTCACAGAGTTACAGCTTTCCCCTCAAGAAGCCTTTCGCTAAGACAGTTCTTGTGGAATTGGCAAAGTGATATTTGGAAGCCCATAGAGGGCTATGGTGAAAAAGGAAATATCCTCAGATGAAATCTGGAAAGAAGCTTTCTGAGAAACTGTTTGGTGTTCGGTTCATGCATCTCACAGAGTTACATCTGTATTTCGTGGATCTCTTTGTTAGCCTTATTTCTGTGGAATCTGAGAACAGGTATTTCACATCCCATTGAAGACTATAGGGCCAAAGGAAATATCCTCCGATTACAAAGAGAAAGAAGCTATCTTAGAAACTTCTTTGTGTTCTGTGAAATCATCTCCCAGAGTTACAGCTTTTCCCTCAAGAAGCCTTTCGCTAAGACAGTTCTTGTGGAATTGGCAAAGTGATATTTGGAAGCCCATAGAGGGCTATGGTGAAAAAGGAAATATGCTCTGATGAAATCTGGAAAGAAGCTTTCTGAGAAACTGCTTAGTGTTCTGTAAATTCATCTCACAGGGTTACATCTGTATTTCGTGGATCTCTCTGCTAGCCTTATTTCTGTGGAATCTGAGAACAGGTATTTCAGATCCCATTGAAGACTATAGGGACAAAGGAAATATCCTCCGATTACAAAGAGAAAGAAGCTTTCTGAGAAACTTCTTTGTGTTCTGTGAAATCATCTCACAGAGTTACAGCTTTCCCCTCAAGAAGCCTCTCGCTAAGACAGTTCTTGTGGAGTTGGCAAAGTGATATTCGGAAGCCCATAGAGGGCTATGGTGAAAAAGGAAATATCCACATATGAAATCTGGAAAGAAGCTTTCTGAGAAACGGTTAGTGTTCGGTTAATTCATCTCACAGAGTTACATCTGTATTTCGTGGATCTCTTTGCTAGCCTTATTTCTGTGGAATCTGAGAACAGATATTTCGGATCCCTTTGATGACTATAGGGCCAAAGGAAATATCCTCCGATAACAAAGAGAAAGAAGCTTTCTGAGAAACTTCTTTGTGTTCTGTGAAATCAACTCACAGAGTTACAGCTTTCCCCTCAAGAAGCCTTTCGCTAAGACAGTTCTTTTGGAATTGGCAATGGATATTTGGAACCCCTAGAGGGCTATGGTGAAAAAGGAAATATCCTCAGATGAAATCTGGAAAAAAGCTTTCTGAGAATCTTCTTAGTGTTCGGTTCATTCATCTCACAGAGTTACATCTGTATTTCGTGAATCTCTTTGCTAGCCTTATTTCTGTGGAAACTGAGAACAGATATTTCGGATCCCATTGAAAACTATAGGGCCAAAGGAAATATCCTCCGATAACAAAGAGAAAGAAGCTTTCTGAGAAACTTGTTTGTGTTCTGTGAAATCATCTCACAGAGTTACAGCTTTCCCCTCAAGAAGCCTTTCGCTAAGACAGTTCTTGTGGAATTGGCAAAGTGATATTTGGAAGCCCATAGAGGGCTATGGTGAAAAAGGAAATATCCTCAGATGAAATCTGGAAAGAAGCTTTCTGAGAAACTGTTTGGTGTTCGGTTCATGCATCTCACAGAGTTACATCTGTATTTCGTGGATCTCTTTGTTAGCCTTATTTCTGTGGAATCTGAGAACAGGTATTTCACATCCCATTGAAGACTATAGGGCCAAAGGAAATATCCTCCGATTACAAAGAGAAAGAAGCTATCTTAGAAACTTCTTTGTGTTCTGTGAAATCATCTCCCAGAGTTACAGCTTTCCCCTCAAGAAGCCTTTCGCTAAGACAGTTCTTGTGGAATTGGCAAAGTGATATTTGGAAGCCCATAGAGGGCTATGGTGAAAAAGGAAATATCCTCAGATGAAATCTGGAAAGAAGCTTTCTGAGAAACTGCTTAGTGTTCTGTAAATTCATCTCACAGGGTTACATCTGTATTTCGTGGATCTCTCTGCTAGCCTTATTTCTGTGGAATCTGAGAACAGGTATTTCAGATCCCATTGAAGACTATAGGGACAAAGGAAATATCCTCCGATTACAAAGAGAAAGAAGCTTTCTGAGAAACTTCTTTGTGTTCTGTGAAATCATCTCACAGAGTTACAGCTTTCCCCTCAAGAAGCCTCTCGCTAAGACAGTTCTTGTGGAGTTGGCAAAGTGATATTCGGAAGCCCATAGAGGGCTATGGTGAAAAAGGAAATATCCACATATGAAATCTGGAAAGAAGCTTTCTGAGAAACGGTTAGTGTTCGGTTAATTCATCTCACAGAGTTACATCTGTATTTCGTGGATCTCCTTGCTAGCCTTATTTCTGTGGAATCTGAGAACAGATATTTCGGATCCCTTTGATGACTATAGGGCCAAAGGAAATATCCTCCGATAAAAAAGAGAAAGAAGCTTTCTGAGAAACTTCTTTGTGTTCTGTGAAATCAACTCACAGAGTTACAGCTTTCCCCTCAAGAAGCCTTTCGCTAAGACAGTTCTTTTGGAATTGGCAATGGATATTTGGAACCCCTAGAGGGCTATGGTGAAAAAGGAAATATCCTCAGTTGACATCTGGAAAGGAGCTTTCTGAGAAACTGTTTGGTGTTCTGTTAATTCTTCACACAGAGTTACATCTGTATTTCGTGGATCTCTCTGCTAGCCTTATTTCTGTGGAATCTGAGAACAGATATTTCGGATCCCATTGAAGACTATAGGGACAAAGGAAATACTCTCCGATTACAAAGAGAAAGAAGCTTTCTGAGAAACTTCTTTGCGTTCTGTGAAATCATCTCACAGAGTTACAGCTTTCCCCTCAAGAAGCCTTTCGGTAAGACAGTTCTTGCGGAATTGGCAAAGTGATATTTGGAAGCCCATAGAGGGCTATGGTGAAAAAGGAAATATCCTCAGTTGACATCTGGAAAAGAGCTTTCTGAAAAACTGTTTGGTGTTCTGTTAATTCTTCACACAGAGTTACATCTGTATTTCGTGGATCTCTCTGCTAGCCTTATTTCTGTGGAATCTGAGAACAGATATTTCGGATCCCATTGAAGACTATAGGGCCAGAGGAAATATCCTCCGATAACAAAGAGAAAGAAGCTTTCTGAGAAATTTCTTTGTGTTCTGTGAAATCATCTCACAGAGTTACAGCTTTCCCCTCAAGAAGCCTTTCGCTAAAACAGTTCTTGTGGAATTGGCAAAGTGATATTTGGAAGCCCATAGAGGGCTATGGTGAAAAAGGAAATATCCTCAGATGAAATCTGTAAAGAAGCTTTCTGAGAAACTGCTTAGTGTTCGGTTAATTCATCTCACAGAGTTACATCTGTATTTCTTGGATATCTTTGCTAGCCTTATTTCTGTGGAATCTGAGAACAGATATTTCGGATCCCTTTGAAGACTATAGGGCCAAAGGAAATATCCTCCGATAACAAAGAGAAAGAAGCTTTCTGAGAAACTTCTTTGTGTTCTGTGAAATCATTTCACAGAGTTACAGCTTTCCCCTCAAGAAGCCTTTCGCTAAGACAGTTCTTGTGGAATTGGCAAAGTGATATTTGGAAGCCCTTAGAGGGGTATGGTGAAAAGGGAAATATCCTCATATGAAATCTGGAAAGAAGCTTTCTGAGAAACTTCTTAGTGTTCGGTTCATTCATCTCACAGAGATACATCTGTATTTCCTGGATCTCTCTGCTAGCCTTATTTCTGTGGAATCTGAGAACAGGTATTTCAGATCCCATTGAAGACTATAGGGAGAAAGGAAATATCCTCCGATTAAAAAGAGAAAGAAGCTTTCTTAGAAATTTCTTTGCGTTCTGTGAAATCAACTCACAGAGTTACAGCTTTCCCCTCAAGAAGCATTTCGCTAAGACAGTTCTTGTGGAATTGGCAAAGTGATATTTGGAAGCCCATAGAGGGCTATGGTGAAAAAGTAAATATCCTCTGATGAAATCTGGAAAGAAGCTTTCTGAGAAACTGTTTGGTGTTCAGTTCATTCATCTCACAGAGTTTCATCTGTATTTCGTGGACCTCTTTGCTAGCCTTATTTCTGTGGAATCTGAGAACAGGTATTTCAGATCCCATTGAAGACTATAGGGCCAAAGGAAATATCCTCCGATTACAAAGAGAAAGAAGCTTTCTTAGAAACTTCTTTGTGTTCTGTGAAATCATCTCCCAGAGTTGCAGCTTTCCCCTCAAGAAGCCTTTCGCTAAGACAGTTCTTGTGGAATTGGCAAAGTGATATTTGGAAGCCCCTAGAGGGCTATGGTGAAAAAGGAAATATCCTCTGATGAAATCTGGAAAGAAGCTTTCTGAGAAACTGCTTAGTGTTCTGTTAATTCATCTCACAGAGTTACATCTGTATTTCGTGGATCTCATTGCTAGCCTTATTTCTGTGGAATCTGAGAACAGATATTTCGGATCCCTTTGTAGACTATAGGGCCAAAGGAAATATCCTCCGATAACAAAGAGAAAGAAGCTTTCTGAGAAACTTCTTTGCGTTCTGTGAAATCATCTCACAGAGTTACAGCTTTCCCCTCAAGAAGCCTTTCGATAAGACAGTTCTTGTGGAATTGGAAAAGTGATATTTGGAAGCCCATAGAGGGCTATGGTGAAAAAGGAAATATCCTCAGATGAAATCTGGAAAGAAGCTTTCTGAAAAACTGCTTAATGTTCTGTTAATTCATCTCACAGAGTTACATCTGTATTTCGTGGATCTCTTTGCTAGCCTTATTTCTGTGGAATCTGAGAACAGATATTTCGGATTCTTTTGAAGACTATAGGGCCAAGGGAAATATCCTCCGATAACAAAGAGAAAGAAGCTTTCTGAGAAACAACTTTGCGTTCTGTGAAATCATCTCACAGAGTTACAGCTTTCCCCTCAAGAAGCCTTTCGCTAAGACAGTTCTTGTGGAGTTTGCAAAGTGATATTTGGAAGCCAATAGACGGCTATGGTGAAAAAGGAAATATCCTCACATGAAATCTGGAAGGAAGCTTTCTGAGAAACTGCTTAGTGTTCTGTTAATTCATCTCACAGAGTTACATCTGTATTGCGTGGATCTCTTTGCTGGCCTTATTTCTGTGGAATCTGAAAACAGGTGTTTCAGATCCCATTGAAGACTACAGGTCCAAAGGAAATATCCTCCGGTTACAAAGAGAAAGAAGCTTTCTGAGAAACTTCTTTGTGTTCTGTGAAATCATCTCACGGAGTTACAGCTTTCCCCTTAAGAAGCCTTTCGCTAAGACAGTTCTTGTGCAATTGGCAAAGTGATATTTGGAAGCCCATAGTGGGCTATGGTGAGAAAGGAAATATCCTCAGATTAAATCTGGAAAGAAGCTTTCTGAGAAACTGCTTAGTGTTCTGTTAATTCATCTCAGAGAATTACATCTGTATTTCATGTATTTCTTTGCTTGCCTTATTACTGTGGAATCTGAGAACAGATATTTCGGATCCCTTTGAAGACTATAGGGCCAAAGGAAATATCCTCCGATAACAAAGAGAAAGAAGCATTCTGAGAAATTTCTTTGTGTTCTGTGAATCATCTCACAGAGTTACAGCTTACCCCTCAAGAAACCTATCGCTAAGACAGTTCTTGTGGAATTGGCAAAGTGATATTTGGAAGTCCATAGAGGGCAATGGTGAAAAAGGAAATATCCTCAGATGAAATCTGGAAAGAAGCTTTCTGAGAAACTGCTTAGTGTTCTGTTAATTCATCTCACAGAGTTACATCTGTATTTCGTGGATCTCTTTGCTAGCCTTATGTCTGTGGAATCTGAGAACAGATATTTCGGATCCCTTTGTAGACTATAGGGCCAAAGGAAATGTCCTCCGATAACAAAGAGAAAGAAGCTTTCTGAGAAACCTCTTTGCGTTCTGTGAAATCATCTCACAGAGTTACAGCTTTCCCCTCAAGAAGACTTTCGCTAAGACAGTTCTTGTGGAATTGGCAAAGTGATATTTCGAAGCCCCTAGAGGGCTATGGTGAAAAAGGAAATATCCTCAGATGAAATCTGGAAAGAAGCTTTCTGAGAAACTGCTTAGTGTTCGGTTCATTCATTTCACAGAGTTACATCTGTATTTCGTGGATCTCTTTGCGAGCCTTATTTCTGTGGAATCTGAGAACAGGTATTTCAGATCCCATTGAAGACAATAGGGCCAAAGGAAATATCCTCCGATTACAAAGAGAAAGAAGCTTTCTTAGAAACTTCTTTGCGTTCTGTGAAATCATCTCACAGAGTTACAGCTTTCCCCTCAAGAAGCCTTTCGCTAAGACAGTTCTTGTGGAATTGGCAAAGTGATATTTGGAAGCCCATAGAGGGCTATGGTGAAAAAGGAAATATCCTCAGATGACATCTGGAAAGAAGCTTTCTGAGAAACTGTTTGGTGTTCTGTTAATTCCTCACACAGAGTTACATCTGTATTTCGTGGATCTCTCTGCTAGCCTTATTTCTGTGGAATCTGAGAACAGATATTTCGGATCCCATTGAAGACTATAGGGCCAGAGGAAATATCCTCCGATAACAAAGAGAAAGAAGCTTTCTGAGAAATTTCTTTATGTTCTGTGAAATCATCTCACAGAGTTACAGCTTTCCCCTCAAGAAGCCTTTCGCTAAAACAGTTCTTGTGGAATTGGCAAAGTGATATTTTGAAGCCCATAGAGGGCTATGGTGAAAAAGGAAATATCCTCAGATGAAATCTGTAAAGAAGCTTTCTGAGAAACTGCTTAGTGTTCGGTTAATTCATCTCACAGATTTACATCTGTATTTCTTGGATCTCTTTGCTAGCCTTATTTCTGTGGAATCTGAGAACAGATATTTCGGATCCCTTTGAAGACTATAGGGCCAAAGGAAATATCCTCCGATAACAAAGAGAAAGAAGCTTTCTGAGAAACTTCTTTGTGTTCTGTGAAATCATCTCACAGAGTTACAGCTTTGCCCTCAAGAAGCCTTTCGCTAAGACAGTTCTTGTGGAATTGGCAAAGTGATATTTGGAAGCCCATAGAGGGCTATGGTGAAAAGGGAAATATCCTCATATGAAATCTGGAAAGAAGCTTTCTGAGAAACTTCTTAGTGTTCGGTTCATTCATCTCACAGAGATACATCTGTATTTCCTGGATCTCTCTGCTAGCCTTATTTCTGTGGAATCTGAGAACAGGTATTTCAGATCCCATTGAAGACTATAGGGAGAAAGGAAATATCCTCCGATTACAAAGAGAAAGAAGCTTTCTTAGAAATTTCTTTGCGTTCTGTGAAATCATCTCACAGAGTTACAGCTTTTCCTTCAAGAAGCCTTTCGCTAAGACAGTTCTTGTGGAATTGGCAAAGTGATATTTGGAAGCCCATAGAGGGCTATGTTGAAAAAGTAAATATCCTCAGATGAAATCTGGAAAGAAGCTTTCTGAGAAACTGTTTGGTGTTCAGTTCATTCATCTCACAGAGTTACATCTGTATTTCGTGGACCTCTTTGCTAGCCTTATTTCTGTGGAATCTGAGAACAGGTATTTCAGATCCCATTGAAGACTATAGGGCCAAAGGAAATATCCTCCGATTACAAAGAGAAAGAAGCTTTCTTAGAAACTTCTTTGTGTTCTGTGAAATCATCTCACAGAGTTACAGCTTACCCCTCAAGAAGCCTTTCGCTAAGACAGTTCTTGTGGAATTGGCAAAGTGATATTTGGAAGCCCATAGAGGCCTATGGTGAAAAAGGAAATATCCTCAGATGAAATCTGGAAAGAAGCTTTCTGAGAAACTTCTTAGTGTTCGGTTAATTCATCTCACAGAGTTACATCTGTATTTCGTGGATCTCTTTGCTAGCCTTATTTCTGTGGAATCTGAGAACAGATATTTCGGATCCCATTGAAAACTATAGGGCCAAAGGAAATATCCTCCGATAACAAAGAGAAAGAAGCTTTCTGAGAAACTTGTTTGTGTTCTGTGAAATCATCTCACAGAGTTACAGCTTTCCCCTCAAGAAGCCTTTCGCTAAGACAGTTCTTGTGGAATTGGCAAAGTGATATTTGGAAGCCCATAGAGGGCTATGGTGAAAAAGGAAATATCCTCAGATGAAATCTGGAAAGAAGCTTTCTGAGAAACTGTTTGGTGTTCGGTTCATGCATCTCACAGAGTTACATCTGTATTTCGTGGATCTCTTTGTTAGCCTTATTTCTGTGGAATCTGAGAACAGGTATTTCACATCCCATTGAAGACTATAGGGCCAAAGGAAATATCCTCCGATAACAAAGAGAAAGAAGCTATCTTAGAAACTTCTTTGTGTTCTGTGAAATCATCTCCCAGAGTTACAGCTTTTCCCTCAAGAAGCCTTTCGCTAAGACAGTTCTTGTGGAATTGGCAAAGTGATATTTGGAAGCCCATAGAGGGCTATGGTGAAAAAGGAAATATGCTCTGATGAAATCTGGAAAGAAGCTTTCTGAGAAACTGCTTAGTGTTCTGTAAATTCATCTCACAGGGTTACATCTGTATTTCGTGGATCTCTCTGCTAGCCTTATTTCTGTGGAATCTGAGAACAGGTATTTCAGATCCCATTGAAGACTATAGGGACAAAGGAAATATCCTCCGATTACAAAGAGAAAGAAGCTTTCTGAGAAACTTCTTTGTGTTCTGTGAAATCATCTCACAGAGTTACAGCTTTCCCCTCAAGAAGCCTCTCACTAAGACAGTTCTTGTGGAGTTGGCAAAGTGATATTCGGAAGCCCATAGAGGGCTATGGTGAAAAAGGAAATATCCACATATGAAATCTGGAAAGAAGCTTTCTGAGAAACGGTTAGTGTTCGGTTAATTCATCTCACAGAGTTACATCTGTATTTCGTGGATCTCTTTGCTAGCCTTATTTCTGTGGAATCTGAGAACAGATATTTCGGATCCCTTTGATGACTATAGGGCCAAAGGAAATATCCTCCGATAACAAAGAGAAAGAAGCTTTCTGAGAAACTTCTTTGTGTTCTGTGAAATCAACTCACAGAGTTACAGCTTTCCCCTCAAGAAGCCTTTCGCTAAGACAGTTCTTTTGGAATTGGCAATGGATATTTGGAAGCCCATAGAGGGCTATGGTGAAAAAGGAAATATCCTCAGATGAAATCTGGAAAGAAGCTTTCTGAGAATCTTCTTAGTGTTCGGTTCATTCATCTCACAGAGTTACATCTGTATTTCGTGGATCTCTTTGCTAGCCTTATTTCTGTGGAATCTGAGAACAGGTAATTCAGATCCCACTGAAGTCTATAGGGACAAAGGAAATACTCTCCGATTACAAAGAGAAAGAAGCTTTCTGAGAAACTTCTTTGCGTTCTGTGAAATCATCTCACAGAGTTACAGCTTTCCCCTCAAGAAGCCTTTCGCTAAGACAGTTCTTGTGGAATTGGCAAAGTGATATTTGGAAGCCCTTAGAGGGGTATGGTGAAAAGGGAAATATCCTCATATGAAATCTGGAAAGAAGCTTTCTGAGAAACTTCTTAGTGTTCGGTTCATTCATCTCACAGAGATACATCTGTATTTCCTGGATCTCTCTGCTAGCCTTATTTCTGTGGAATCTGAGAACAGGTATTTCAGATCCCATTGAAGACTATAGGGAGAAAGGAAATATCCTCCGATTAAAAAGAGAAAGAAGCTTTCTTAGAAATTTCTTTGCGTTCTGTGAAATCAACTCACAGAGTTACAGCTTTCCCCTCAAGAAGCATTTCGCTAAGACAGTTCTTGTGGAATTGGCAAAGTGATATTTGGAAGCCCATAGAGGGCTATGGTGAAAAAGTAAATATCCTCTGATGAAATCTGGAAAGAAGCTTTCTGAGAAACTGTTTGGTGTTCAGTTCATTCATCTCACAGAGTTTCATCTGTATTTCGTGGACCTCTTTGCTAGCCTTATTTCTGTGGAATCTGAGAACAGGTATTTCAGATCCCATTGAAGACTATAGGGCCAAAGGAAATATCCTCCGATTACAAAGAGAAAGAAGCTTTCTTAGAAACTTCTTTGTGTTCTGTGAAATCATCTCCCAGAGTTGCAGCTTTCCCCTCAAGAAGCCTTTCCTAAGACAGTTCTTGTGGAATTGGCAAAGTGATATTTGGAAGCCCCTAGAGGGCTATGGTGAAAAAGGAAATATCCTCTGATGAAATCTGGAAAGAAGCTTTCTGAGAAACTGCTTAGTGTTCTGTTAATTCATCTCACAGAGTTACATCTGTATTTCGTGGATCTCTTTGCTAGCCTTATTTCTGTGGAATCTGAGAACAGATATTTCGGATCCCTTTGTAGACTATAGGGCCAAAGGAAATATCCTCCGATAACAAAGAGAAAGAAGCTTTCTGAGAAACTTCTTTGCGTTCTGTGAAATCATCTCACAGAGTTACAGCTTTCCCCTCAAGAAGCCTTTCGATAAGACAGTTCTTGTGGAATTGGAAAAGTGATATTTGGAAGCCCATAGAGGGCTATGGTGAAAAAGGAAATATCCTCAGATGAAATCTGGAAAGAAGCTTTCTGAAAAACTGCTTAATGTTCTGTTAATTCATCTCACAGAGTTACATCTGTATTTCGTGGATCTCTTTGCTAGCCTTATTTCTGTGGAATCTGAGAACAGATATTTCGGATTCTTTTGAAGACTATAGGGCCAAGGGAAATATCCTCCGATAACAAAGAGAAAGAAGCTTTCTGAGAAACAACTTTGCGTTCTGTGAAATCATCTCACAGAGTTACAGCTTTCCCCTCAAGAAGCCTTTCGCTAAGACAGTTCTTGTGGAGTTTGCAAAGTGATATTTGGAAGCCAATAGACGGCTATGGTGAAAAAGGAAATATCCTCACATGAAATCTGGAAGGAAGCTTTCTGAGAAACTGCTTAGTGTTCTGTTAATTCATCTCACAGAGTTACATCTGTATTGCGTGGATCTCTTTGCTGGCCTTATTTCTGTGGAATCTGAAAACAGGTGTTTCAGATCCCATTGAAGACTACAGGTCCAAAGGAAATATCCTCCGGTTACAAAGAGAAAGAAGCTTTCTGAGAAACTTCTTTGTGTTCTGTGAAATCATCTCACGGAGTTACAGCTTTCCCCTTAAGAAGCCTTTCGCTAAGACAGTTCTTGTGCAATTGGCAAAGTGATATTTGGAAGCCCATAGTGGGCTATGGTGAGAAAGGAAATATCCTCAGATTAAATCTGGAAAGAAGCTTTCTGAGAAACTGCTTAGTGTTCTGTTAATTCATCTCAGAGAATTACATCTGTATTTCATGTATTTCTTTGCTTGCCTTATTACTGTGGAATCTGAGAACAGATATTTCGGATCCCTTTGAAGACTATAGGGCCAAAGGAAATATCCTCCGATAACAAAGAGAAAGAAGCATTCTGAGAAATTTCTTTGTGTTCTGTGAATCATCTCACAGAGTTACAGCTTACCCCTCAAGAAACCTATCGCTAAGACAGTTCTTGTGGAATTGGCAAAGTGATATTTGGAAGTCCATAGAGGGCAATGGTGAAAAAGGAAATATCCTCAGATGAAATCTGGAAAGAAGCTTTCTGAGAAACTGCTTAGTGTTCTGTTAATTCATCTCACAGAGTTACATCTGTATTTCGTGGATCTCTTTGCTAGCCTTATGTCTGTGGAATCTGAGAACAGATATTTCGGATCCCTTTGTAGACTATAGGGCCAAAGGAAATGTCCTCCGATAACAAAGAGAAAGAAGCTTTCTGAGAAACCTCTTTGCGTTCTGTGAAATCATCTCACAGAGTTACAGCTTTCCCCTCAAGAAGACTTTCGCTAAGACAGTTCTTGTGGAATTGGCAAAGTGATATTTCGAAGCCCCTAGAGGGCTATGGTGAAAAAGGAAATATCCTCAGATGAAATCTGGAAAGAAGCTTTCTGAGAAACTGCTTAGTGTTCGGTTCATTCATTTCACAGAGTTACATCTGTATTTCGTGGATCTCTTTGCGAGCCTTATTTCTGTGGAATCTGAGAACAGGTATTTCAGATCCCATTGAAGACAATAGGGCCAAAGGAAATATCCTCCGATTACAAAGAGAAAGAAGCTTTCTTAGAAACTTCTTTGCGTTCTGTGAAATCATCTCACAGAGTTACAGCTTTCCCCTCAAGAAGCCTTTCGCTAAGACAGTTCTTGTGGAATTGGCAAAGTGATATTTGGAAGCCCATAGAGGGCTATGGTGAAAAAGGAAATATCCTCAGATGACATCTGGAAAGAAGCTTTCTGAGAAACTGTTTGGTGTTCTGTTAATTCCTCACACAGAGTTACATCTGTATTTCGTGGATCTCTCTGCTAGCCTTATTTCTGTGGAATCTGAGAACAGATATTTCGGATCCCATTGAAGACTATAGGGCCAGAGGAAATATCCTCCGATAACAAAGAGAAAGAAGCTTTCTGAGAAATTTCTTTATGTTCTGTGAAATCATCTCACAGAGTTACAGCTTTCCCCTCAAGAAGCCTTTCGCTAAAACAGTTCTTGTGGAATTGGCAAAGTGATATTTTGAAGCCCATAGAGGGCTATGGTGAAAAAGGAAATATCCTCAGATGAAATCTGTAAAGAAGCTTTCTGAGAAACTGCTTAGTGTTCGGTTAATTCATCTCACAGATTTACATCTGTATTTCTTGGATCTCTTTGCTAGCCTTATTTCTGTGGAATCTGAGAACAGATATTTCGGATCCCTTTGAAGACTATAGGGCCAAAGGAAATATCCTCCGATAACAAAGAGAAAGAAGCTTTCTGAGAAACTTCTTTGTGTTCTGTGAAATCATCTCACAGAGTTACAGCTTTGCCCTCAAGAAGCCTTTCGCTAAGACAGTTCTTGTGGAATTGGCAAAGTGATATTTGGAAGCCCATAGAGGGCTATGGTGAAAAGGGAAATATCCTCATATGAAATCTGGAAAGAAGCTTTCTGAGAAACTTCTTAGTGTTCGGTTCATTCATCTCACAGAGATACATCTGTATTTCCTGGATCTCTCTGCTAGCCTTATTTCTGTGGAATCTGAGAACAGGTATTTCAGATCCCATTGAAGACTATAGGGAGAAAGGAAATATCCTCCGATTACAAAGAGAAAGAAGCTTTCTTAGAAATTTCTTTGCGTTCTGTGAAATCATCTCACAGAGTTACAGCTTTTCCTTCAAGAAGCCTTTCGCTAAGACAGTTCTTGTGGAATTGGCAAAGTGATATTTGGAAGCCCATAGATGGCTATGTTGAAAAAGTAAATATCCTCAGATGAAATCTGGAAAGAAGCTTTCTGAGAAACTGTTTGGTGTTCAGTTCATTCATCTCACAGAGTTACATCTGTATTTCGTGGACCTCTTTGCTAGCCTTATTTCTGTGGAATCTGAGAACAGGTATTTCAGATCCCATTGAAGACTATAGGGCCAAAGGAAATATCCTCCGATTACAAAGAGAAAGAAGCTTTCTTAGAAACTTCTTTGTGTTCTGTGAAATCATCTCACAGAGTTACAGCTTACCCCTCAAGAAGCCTTTCGCTAAGACAGTTCTTGTGGAATTGGCAAAGTGATATTTGGAAGCCCATAGAGGCCTATGGTGAAAAAGGAAATATCCTCAGATGAAATCTGGAAAGAAGCTTTCTGAGAAACTTCTTAGTGTTCGGTTAATTCATCTCACAGAGTTACATCTGTATTTCGTGGATCTCTTTGCTAGCCTTATTTCTGTGGAATCTGAGAACAGATATTTCGGATCCCATTGAAAACTATAGGGCCAAAGGAAATATCCTCCGATAACAAAGAGAAAGAAGCTTTCTGAGAAACTTGTTTGTGTTCTGTGAAATCATCTCACAGAGTTACAGCTTTCCCCTCAAGAAGCCTTTCGCTAAGACAGTTCTTGTGGAATTGGCAAAGTGATATTTGGAAGCCCATAGAGGGCTATGGTGAAAAAGGAAATATCCTCAGATGAAATCTGGAAAGAAGCTTTCTGAGAAACTGTTTGGTGTTCGGTTCATGCATCTCACAGAGTTACATCTGTATTTCGTGGATCTCTTTGTTAGCCTTATTTCTGTGGAATCTGAGAACAGGTATTTCACATCCCATTGAAGACTATAGGGCCAAAGGAAATATCCTCCGATAACAAAGAGAAAGAAGCTATCTTAGAAACTTCTTTGTGTTCTGTGAAATCATCTCCCAGAGTTACAGCTTTTCCCTCAAGAAGCCTTTCGCTAAGACAGTTCTTGTGGAATTGGCAAAGTGATATTTGGAAGCCCATAGAGGGCTATGGTGAAAAAGGAAATATGCTCTGATGAAATCTGGAAAGAAGCTTTCTGAGAAACTGCTTAGTGTTCTGTAAATTCATCTCACAGGGTTACATCTGTATTTCGTGGATCTCTCTGCTAGCCTTATTTCTGTGGAATCTGAGAACAGGTATTTCAGATCCCATTGAAGACTATAGGGACAAAGGAAATATCCTCCGATTACAAAGAGAAAGAAGCTTTCTGAGAAACTTCTTTGTGTTCTGTGAAATCATCTCACAGAGTTACAGCTTTCCCCTCAAGAAGCCTCTCACTAAGACAGTTCTTGTGGAGTTGGCAAAGTGATATTCGGAAGCCCATAGAGGGCTATGGTGAAAAAGGAAATATCCACATATGAAATCTGGAAAGAAGCTTTCTGAGAAACGGTTAGTGTTCGGTTAATTCATCTCACAGAGTTACATCTGTATTTCGTGGATCTCTTTGCTAGCCTTATTTCTGTGGAATCTGAGAACAGATATTTCGGATCCCTTTGATGACTATAGGGCCAAAGGAAATATCCTCCGATAACAAAGAGAAAGACGCCTTCTGAGAAACTTCTTTGTGTTCTGTGAAATCAACTCACAGAGTTACAGCTTTCCCCTCAAGAAGCCTTTCGCTAAGACAGTTCTTTTGGAATTGGCAATGGATATTTGGAAGCCCATAGAGGGCTATGTTGAAAAAGGAAATATCCTCAGATGAAATCTGGAAAGAAGCTTTCTGAGAATCTTCTTAGTGTTCGGTTCATTCATCTCACAGAGTTACATCTGTATTTCGTGGATCTCTTTGCTAGCCTTATTTCTGTGGAATCTGAGAACAGGTAATTCAGATCCCACTGAAGTCTATAGGGACAAAGGAAATACTCTCCGATTACAAAGAGAAAGAAGCTTTCTGAGAAACTTCTTTGCGTTCTGTGAAATCATCTCACAGAGTTACAGCTTTCCCCTCAAGAAGCCTTTCGCTAAGACAGTTCTTGTGGAATTGGCAAAGTGATATTTGGAAGCCCATAGAGGGCTATGGTGAAAAGGGAAATATCCTCATATGAAATCTGGAAAGAAGCTTTCTGAGAAACTTCTTAGTGTTCGGTTCATTCATCTCACAGAGATACATCTATATTTCCTGGATCTCTCTGCTAGCCTTATTTCTGTGGAATCTGAGAACAGGTATTTCAGATCCCATTGAAGACTATAGGGAGAAAGGAAATATCCTCCGATTACAAAGAGAAAGAAGCTTTCTTAGAAATTTCTTTGCGTTCTGTGAAATCATCTCACAGAGTTACAGCTTTCCCCTCAAGAAGCCTTTCGCTAAGACAGTTCTTGTGGAATTGGCAAAGTGATATTTGGAAGCCCATAGAGGGCTATGTTGAAAAAGTAAATATCCTCAGATGAAATCTGGAAAGAAGCTTTCTGAGAAACTGTTTGGTGTTCAGTTCATTCATCTCACAGAGTTACATCTGTATTTCGTGGACCTCTTTGCTAGCCTTATTTCTGTGGAATCTGAGAACAGGTATTTCAGATCCCATTGAAGACTATAGGGCCAAAGGAAATATCCTCCGATTACAAAGAGAAAGAAGCTTTCTTAGAAACTTCTTTGTGTTCTGTGAAATCATCTCACAGAGTTACAGCTTTCCCCTCAAGAAGCCTTTCGCTAAGACAGTTCTTGTGGAGTTTGCAAAGTGATATTTGGAAGCCCATAGAGGGCTACGGTGAAAAAGGAAATATCCTCTGATGAAATATGGAAAGAAGCTTTCTGATAAACTGCTTAGTGTTCTGTTAATTCATCTCACAGAGTTACATCTGTATTGCTTGGATCTCTTTGCTAGCCTTATTTCTGTGGAATCTGAGAACAGGTATTTCAGATCCCATTAAAGACTATAGGGACAAAGGAAATATCCTCCGATTACAAAGAGATTGAAGCTTTCTTGGAAACTTCTTTGTGTTCTGTGAAATCATCACAGAGAGTTACAGCTTTCCCCTCAAGAAGCCTTTCGCTAAGACAGTTCTTGTGGAATTGGCAAAGTGATATTTGGAAGCCCATAGAGGGCTATGTTGAAAAAGGAAATATCCTCAGATGAAATCTGGAAAGAAGCTTTCTGAGAAACTGCTTAGTGTTCTGTTAATTCATCTCACAGAATTACATCTCTATTTCATGGATTTCTTTGCTAGCATTATTTCTGTGGAATCTGAGAACAGATATTTCGGATCCCATTGAAGACTATAGGGCCAAAGGAAATATCCTCCGATAACAAAGAGAAAGAAGCTTTCTGAGAAACTTGTTTGTGTTCTGTGAAATCATCTCACAGAGTTACAGCTTTCCCCTCAAGAAGCCTTTCGCTAAGACAGTTCTTGTGGAATTGGCAAAGTGATATTTGGAAGCCCATAGAGGGCTATGGTGAAAAAGGAAATATCCTCAGATGAAATCTGGAAAGAAGCTTTCTGAGAAACTGTTTGGTGTTCGGTTCATGCATCTCACAGAGTTACATCTGTATTTCGTGGATCTCTTTGTTAGCCTTATTTCTGTGGAATCTGAGAACAGGTATTTCAGATCCCATTGAAGACTATAGGGCCAAAGGAAATATCCTCCGATTACAAAGAGAAAGAAGCTATCTTAGAAACTTCTTTGTGTTCTGTGAAATCATCTCCCAGAGTTACAGCTTTTCCCTCAAGAAGCCTTTCGCTAAGACAGTTCTTGTGGAATTGGCAAAGTGATATTTTGAAGCCCATAGAGGGCTATGGTGAAAAAGGAAATATGCTCTGATGAAATCTGGAAAGAAGCTTTCTGAGAAACTGCTTAGTGTTCTGTAAATTCATCTCACAGGGTTACATCTGTATTTCGTGGATCTCTCTGCTAGCCTTATTTCTGTGGAATCTGAGAACAGGTATTTCAGATCCCATTGAAGACTATAGGGACAAAGGAAATATCCTCCGATTACAAAGAGAAAGAAGCTTTCTGAGAAACTTCTTTGTGTTCTGTGAAATCATCTCACAGAGTTACAGCTTTCCCCTCAAGAAGCCTCTCGCTAAGACAGTTCTTGTGGAGTTGGCAAAGTGATATTCGGAAGCCCATAGAGGGCTATGGTGAAAAAGGAAATATCCACATATGAAATCTGGAAAGAAGCTTTCTGAGAAACGGTTAGTGTTCGGTTAATTCATCTCACAGAGTTACATCTGTATTTCGTGGATCTCTTTGCTAGCCTTATTTCTGTGGAATCTGAGAACAGATATTTCGGATCCCTTTGATGACTATTGGGCCAAAGGAAATATCCTCCGATAACAAAGAGAAAGAAGCTTTCTGAGAAACTTCTTTGTGTTCTGTGTAATCAACTCACAGAGTTACAGCTTTCCCCTCAAGAAGCCTTTCGCTAAGACAGTTCTTTTGGAATTGGCAATGGATATTTGGAACCCCTAGAGGGCTATGGTGAAAAAGGAAATATCCTCAGATGAAATCTGGAAAAAAGCTTTCTGAGAATCTTCTTAGTGTTCGGTTCATTCATCTCACAGAGTTACATCTGTATTTCGTGAATCTCTTTGCTAGCCTTATTTCTGTGGAAACTGAGAACAGATATTTCGGATCCCATTGAAAACTATAGGGCCAAAGGAAATATCCTCCGATAACAAAGAGAAAGAAGCTTTCTGAGAAACTTGTTTGTGTTCTGTGAAATCATCTCACAGAGTTACAGCTTTCCCCTCAAGAAGCCTTTCGCTAAGACAGTTCTTGTGGAATTGGCAAAGTGATATTTGGAAGCCCATAGAGGGCTATGGTGAAAAAGGAAATATCCTCAGATGAAATCTGGAAAGAAGCTTTCTGAGAAACTGTTTGGTGTTCGGTTCATGCATCTCACAGAGTTACATCTGTATTTCGTGGATCTCTTTGTTAGCCTTATTTCTGTGGAATCTGAGAACAGGTATTTCACATCCCATTGAAGACTATAGGGCCAAAGGAAATATCCTCCGATTACAAAGAGAAAGAAGCTATCTTAGAAACTTCTTTGTGTTCTGTGAAATCATCTCCCAGAGTTACAGCTTTCCCCTCAAGAAGCCTTTCGCTAAGACAGTTCTTGTGGAATTGGCAAAGTGATATTTGGAAGCCCATAGAGGGCTATGGTGAAAAAGGAAATATCCTCAGATGAAATCTGGAAAGAAGCTTTCTGAGAATCTTCTTAGTGTTCGGTTCATTCATCTCACAGAGTTACATCTGTATTTCGTGGATCTCTTTGCTAGCCTTATTTCTGTGGAATCTGAGAACAGGTAATTCAGATCCCACTGAAGTCTATAGGGACAAAGGAAATACTCTCCGATTACAAAGAGAAAGAAGCTTTCTGAGAAACTTCTTTGCGTTCTGTGAAATCATCTCACAGAGTTACAGCTTTCCCCTCAAGAAGCCTTTCGCTAAGACAGTTCTTGTGGAATTGGCAAAGTGATATTTGGAAGCCCATAGAGGGCTATGGTGAAAAGGGAAATATCCTCATATGAAATCTGGAAAGAAGCTTTCTGAGAAACTTCTTAGTGTTCGGTTCATTCATCTCACAGAGATACATCTGTATTTCCTGGATCTCTCTGCTAGCCTTATTTCTGTGGAATCTGAGAACAGGTATTTCAGATCCCATTGAAGACTATAGGGAGAAAGGAAATATCCTCCGATTACAAAGAGAAAGAAGCTTTCTTAGAAATTTCTTTGCGTTCTGTGAAATCATCTCACAGAGTTACAGCGTTCCCCTCAAGAAGCCTTTCGCTAAGACAGTTCTTGTGGAATTGGCAAAGTGATATTTGGAAGCCCATAGAGGGCTATGTTGAAAAAGTAAATATCCTCAGATGAAATCTGGAAAGAAGCTTTCTGAGAAACTGTTTGGTGTTCAGTTCATTCATCTCACAGAGTTACATCTGTATTTCGTGGACCTCTTTGCTAGCCTTATTTCTGTGGAATCTGAGAACAGGTATTTCAGATCCCATTGAAGACTATAGGGCCAAAGGAAATATCCTCCGATTACAAAGAGAAAGAAGCTTTCTTAGAAACTTCTTTGTGTTCTGTGAAATCATCTCACAGAGTTACAGCTTTCCCCTCAAGAAGCCTTTCGCTAAGACAGTTCTTGTGGAGTTTGCAAAGTGATATTTGGAAGCCCATAGAGGGCTACGGTGAAAAAGGAAATATCCTCTGATGAAATATGGAAAGAAGCTTTCTGATAAACTGCTTAGTGTTCTGTTAATTCATCTCACAGAGTTACATCTGTATTGCTTGGATCTCTTTGCTAGCCTTATTTCTGTGGAATCTGAGAACAGGTATTTCAGATCCCATTAAAGACTATAGGGACAAAGGAAATATCCTCCGATTACAAAGAGATTGAAGCTTTCTTGGAAACTTCTTTGTGTTCTGTGAAATCATCACAGAGAGTTACAGCTTTCCCCTCAAGAAGCCTTTCGCTAAGACAGTTCTTGTGGAATTGGCAAAGTGATATTTGGAAGCCCATAGAGGGCTATGTTGAAAAAGGAAATATCCTCAGATGAAATCTGGAAAGAAGCTTTCTGAGAAACTGCTTAGTGTTCTGTTAATTCATCTCACAGAATTACATCTCTATTTCATGGATTTCTTTGCTAGCATTATTTCTGTGGAATCTGAGAACAGATATTTCGGATCCCATTGAAGACTATAGGGCCAAAGGAAATATCCTCCGATAACAAAGAGAAAGAAGCTTTCTGAGAAACTTGTTTGTGTTCTGTGAAATCATCTCACAGAGTTACAGCTTTCCCCTCAAGAAGCCTTTCGCTAAGACAGTTCTTGTGGAATTGGCAAAGTGATATTTGGAAGCCCATAGAGGGCTATGGTGAAAAAGGAAATATCCACATATGAAATCTGGAAAGAAGCTTTCTGAGAAACGGTTAGTGTTCGGTTAATTCATCTCACAGAGTTACATCTGTATTTCGTGGATCTCCTTGCTAGCCTTATTTCTGTGGAATCTGAGAACAGATATTTCGGATCCCTTTGATGACTATAGGGCCAAAGGAAATATCCTCCGATAACAAAGAGAAAGAAGCTTTCTGAGAAACTTCTTTGTGTTCTGTGAAATCAACTCACAGAGTTACAGCTTTCCCCTCAAGAAGCCTTTCGGTAAGACAGTTCTTGCGGAATTGGCAAAGTGATATTTGGAAGCCCATAGAGGGCTATGGTGAAAAAGGAAATATCCTCAGTTGACATCTGGAAAAGAGCTTTCTGAGAAACTGTTTGGTGTTCTGTTAATTCTTCACACAGAGTTACATCTGTATTTCGTGGATCTCTCTGCTAGCCTTATTTCTGTGGAATCTGAGAACAGATATTTCGGATCCCATTGAAGACTATAGGGCCAGAGGAAATATCCTCCGATAACAAAGAGAAAGAAGCTTTCTGAGAAATTTCTTTGTGTTCTGTGAAATCATCTCACAGAGTTACAGCTTTCCCCTCAAGAAGCCTTTCGCTAAAACAGTTCTTGTGGAATTGGCAAAGTGATATTTGGAAGCCCATAGAGGGCTATGGTGAAAAAGGAAATATCCTCAGATGAAATCTGTAAAGAAGCTTTCTGAGAAACTGCTTAGTGTTCGGTTAATTCATCTCACAGAGTTACATCTGTATTTCTTGGATATCTTTGCTAGCCTTATTTCTGTGGAATCTGAGAACAGATATTTCGGATCCCTTTGAAGACTATAGGGCCAAAGGAAATATCCTCCGATAACAAAGAGAAAGAAGCTTTCTGAGAAACTTCTTTGTGTTCTGTGAAATCATTTCAAAGAGTTACAGCTTTCCCCTCAAGAAGCCTTTCGCTAAGACAGTTCTTGTGGAATTGGCAAAGTGATATTTGGAAGCCCTTAGAGGGGTATGGTGAAAAGGGAAATATCCTCATATGAAATCTGGAAAGAAGCTTTCTGAGAAACTTCTTAGTGTTCGGTTCATTCATCTCACAGAGATACATCTGTATTTCCTGGATCTCTCTGCTAGCCTTATTTCTGTGGAATCTGAGAACAGGTATTTCAGATCCCATTGAAGACTATAGGGAGAAAGGAAATATCCTCCGATTACAAAGAGAAAGAAGCTTTCTTAGAAATTTCTTTGCGTTCTGTGAAATCAACTCACAGAGTTACAGCTTTCCCCTCAAGAAGCATTTCGCTAAGACAGTTCTTGTGGAATTGGCAAAGTGATATTTGGAAGCCCATAGAGGGCTATGGTGAAAAAGTAAATATCCTCTGATGAAATCTGGAAAGAAGCTTTCTGAGAAACTGTTTGGTGTTCAGTTCATTCATCTCACAGAGTTTCATCTGTATTTCGTGGACCTCTTTGCTAGCCTTATTTCTGTGGAATCTGAGAACAGGTATTTCAGATCCCATTGAAGACTATAGGGCCAAAGGAAATATCCTCCGATTACAAAGAGAAAGAAGCTTTCTTAGAAACTTCTTTGTGTTCTGTGAAATCATCTCCCAGAGTTGCAGCTTTCCCCTCAAGAAGCCTTTCGCTAAGACAGTTCTTGTGGAATTGGCAAAGTGATATTTGGAAGCACCTAGAGGGCTATGGTGAAAAAGGAAATATCCTCTGATGAAATCTGGAAAGAAGCTTTCTGAGAAACTGCTTAGTGTTCTGTTAATTCATCTCACAGAGTTACATCTGTATTTCGTGGATCTCTTTGCTAGCCTTATTTCTGTGGAATCTGAGAACAGATATTTCGGATTCTTTTGAAGACTATAGGGCCAAGGGAAATATCCTCCGATAACAAAGAGAAAGAAGCTTTCTGAGAAACAACTTTGCATTCTGTGAAATCATCTCACAGAGTTACAGCTTTCCCCTCAAGAAGCCTTTCGCTAAGACAGTTCTTGTGGAGTTTGCAAAGTGATATTTGGAAGCCAATAGAGGGCTATGGTGAAAAAGGAAATATCCTCACATGAAATCTGGAAGGAAGCTTTCTGAGAAACTGCTTAGTGTTCTGTTAATTCATCTCACAGAGTTACATCTGTATTGCGTGGATCTCTTTGCTAGCCTTATTTCTGTGGAATCTGAAAACAGGTGTTTCAGATCCCATTGAAGACTACAGGTCCAAAGGAAATATCCTCCGGTTACAAAGAGAAAGAAGCTTTCAGAGAAACTTCTTTGTGTTCTGTGAAATCATCTCACGGAGTTACAGCTTTCCCCTTAAGAAGCCTTTCGCTAAGACAGTTCTTGTGCAATTGGCAAAGTGATATTTGGAAGCCCATAGTGGGCTATGGTGAGAAAGGAAATATCCTCAGATTAAATCTGGAAAGAAGCTTTCTGAGAAACTGCTTAGTGTTCTGTTAATTCATCTCAGAGAATTACATCTGTATTTCATGTATTTCTTTGCTTGCCTTATTACTGTGGAATCTGAGAACAGATATTTCGGATCCCTTTGAAGACTATAGGGCCAAAGGAAATATCCTCCGATAACAAAGAGAAAGAAGCATTCTGAGAAATTTCTTTGTGTTCTGTGAATCATCTCACAGAGTTACAGCTTACCCCTCAAGAAACCTATCGCTAAGACAGTTCTTGTGGAATTGGCAAAGTGATATTTGGAAGTCCATAGAGGGCAATGGTGAAAAAGGAAATATCCTCAGATGAAATCTGGAAAGAAGCTTTCTGAGAAACTGCTTAGTGTTCTGTTAATTCATCTCACAGAGTTACATCTGTATTTCGTGGATCTCTTTGCTAGCCTTATGTCTGTGGAATCTGAGAACAGATATTTCGGATCCCTTTGTAGACTATAGGGCCAAAGGAAATGTCCTCCGATAACAAAGAGAAAGAAGCTTTCTGAGAAACCTCTTTGCGTTCTGTGAAATCATCTCACAGAGTTACAGCTTTCCCCTCAAGAAGACTTTCGCTAAGACAGTTCTTGTGGAATTGGCAAAGTGATATTTCGAAGCCCCTAGAGGGCTATGGTGAAAAAGGAAATATCCTCAGATGAAATCTGGAAAGAAGCTTTCTGAGAAACTGCTTAGTGTTCGGTTCATTCATTTCACAGAGTTACATCTGTATTTCGTGGATCTCTTTGCGAGCCTTATTTCTGTGGAATCTGAGAACAGGTATTTCAGATCCCATTGAAGACAATAGGGCCAAAGGAAATATCCTCCGATTACAAAGAGAAAGAAGCTTTCTTAGAAACTTCTTTGCGTTCTGTGAAATCATCTCACAGAGTTACAGCTTTCCCCTCAAGAAGCCTTTCGCTAAGACAGTTCTTGTGGAATTGGCAAAGTGATATTTGGAAGCCCATAGAGGGCTATGGTGAAAAAGGAAATAGCCTCAGATGACATCTGGAAAGAAGCTTTCTGAGAAACTGTTTGGTGTTCTGTTAATTCCTCACACAGAGTTACATCTGTATTTCGTGGATCTCTCTGCTAGCCTTATTTCTGTGGAATCTGAGAACAGATATTTCGGATCCCATTGAAGACTATAGGGCCAGAGGAAATATCCTCCGATAACAAAGAGAAAGAAGCTTTCTGAGAAATTTCTTTATGTTCTGTGAAATCATCTCACAGAGTTACAGCTTTCCCCTCAAGAAGCCTTTCGCTAAAACAGTTCTTGTGGAATTGGCAAAGTGATATTTTGAAGCCCATAGAGGGCTATGGTGAAAAAGGAAATATCCTCAGATGAAATCTGTAAAGAAGCTTTCTGAGAAACTGCTTAGTGTTCGGTTAATTCATCTCACAGATTTACATCTGTATTTCTTGGATCTCTTTGCTAGCCTTATTTCTGTGGAATCTGAGAACAGATATTTCGGATCCCTTTGAAGACTATAGGGCCAAAGGAAATATCCTCCGATAACAAAGAGAAAGAAGCTTTCTGAGAAACTTCTTTGTGTTCTGTGAAATCATCTCACAGAGTTACAGCTTTGCCCTCAAGAAGCCTTTCGCTAAGACAGTTCTTGTGGAATTGGCAAAGTGATATTTGGAAGCCCATAGAGGGCTATGGTGAAAAGGGAAATATCCTCATATGAAATCTGGAAAGAAGCTTTCTGAGAAACTTCTTAGTGTTCGGTTCATTCATCTCACAGAGATACATCTGTATTTCCTGGATCTCTCTGCTAGCCTTATTTCTGTGGAATCTGAGAACAGGTATTTCAGATCCCATTGAAGACTATAGGGAGAAAGGAAATATCCTCCGATTACAAAGAGAAAGAAGCTTTCTTAGAAATTTCTTTGCGTTCTGTGAAATCATCTCACAGAGTTACAGCTTTTCCTTCAAGAAGCCTTTCGCTAAGACAGTTCTTGTGGAATTGGCAAAGTGATATTTGGAAGCCCATAGAGGGCTATGTTGAAAAAGTAAATATCCTCAGATGAAATCTGGAAAGAAGCTTTCTGAGAAACTGTTTGGTGTTCAGTTCATTCATCTCACAGAGTTACATCTGTATTTCGTGGACCTCTTTGCTAGCCTTATTTCTGTGGAATCTGAGAACAGGTATTTCAGATCCCATTGAAGACTATAGGGCCAAAGGAAATATCCTCCGATTACAAAGAGAAAGAAGCTTTCTTAGAAACTTCTTTGTGTTCTGTGAAATCATCTCACAGAGTTACAGCTTACCCCTCAAGAAGCCTTTCGCTAAGACAGTTCTTGTGGAATTGGCAAAGTGATATTTGGAAGCCCATAGAGGCCTATGGTGAAAAAGGAAATATCCTCAGATGAAATCTGGAAAGAAGCTTTCTGAGAAACTTCTTAGTGTTCGGTTAATTCATCTCACAGAGTTACATCTGTATTTCGTGGATCTCTTTGCTAGCCTTATTTCTGTGGAATCTGAGAACAGATATTTCGGATCCCATTGAAAACTATAGGGCCAAAGGAAATATCCTCCGATAACAAAGAGAAAGAAGCTTTCTGAGAAACTTGTTTGTGTTCTGTGAAATCATCTCACAGAGTTACAGCTTTCCCCTCAAGAAGCCTTTCGCTAAGACAGTTCTTGTGGAATTGGCAAAGTGATATTTGGAAGCCCATATAGGGCTGTGGTGAAAAAGGAAATATCCTCAGATGAAATCTGGAAAGAAGCTTTCTGAGAAACTGTTTGGTGTTCGGTTCATGCATCTCACAGAGTTACATCTGTATTTCGTGGATCTCTTTGTTAGCCTTATTTCTGTGGAATCTGAGAACAGGTATTTCACATCCCATTGAAGACTATAGGGCCAAAGGAAATATCCTCCGATAACAAAGAGAAAGAAGCTATCTTAGAAACTTCTTTGTGTTCTGTGAAATCATCTCCCAGAGTTACAGCTTTTCCCTCAAGAAGCCTTTCGCTAAGACAGTTCTTGTGGAATTGGCAAAGTGATATTTGGAAGCCCATAGAGGGCTATGGTGAAAAAGGAAATATGCTCTGATGAAATCTGGAAAGAAGCTTTCTGAGAAACTGCTTAGTGTTCTGTAAATTCATCTCACAGGGTTACATCTGTATTTCGTGGATCTCTCTGCTAGCCTTATTTCTGTGGAATCTGAGAACAGGTATTTCAGATCCCATTGAAGACTATAGGGACAAAGGAAATATCCTCCGATTACAAAGAGAAAGAAGCTTTCTGAGAAACTTCTTTGTGTTCTGTGAAATCATCTCACAGAGTTACAGCTTTCCCCTCAAGAAGCCTCTCACTAAGACAGTTCTTGTGGAGTTGGCAAAGTGATATTCGGAAGCCCATAGAGGGCTATGGTGAAAAAGGAAATATCCACATATGAAATCTGGAAAGAAGCTTTCTGAGAAACGGTTAGTGTTCGGTTAATTCATCTCACAGAGTTACATCTGTATTTCGTGGATCTCTTTGCTAGCCTTATTTCTGTGGAATCTGAGAACAGATATTTCGGATCCCTTTGATGACTATAGGGCCAAAGGAAATATCCTCCGATAACAAAGAGAAAGAAGCTTTCTGAGAAACTTCTTTGTGTTCTGTGAAATCAACTCACAGAGTTACAGCTTTCCCCTCAAGAAGCCTTTCGCTAAGACAGTTCTTTTGGAATTGGCAATGGATATTTGGAAGCCCATAGAGGGCTATGGTGAAAAAGGAAATATCCTCAGATGAAGTCTGGAAAGAAGCTTTCTGAGAATCTTCTTAGTGTTCGGTTCATTCATCTCACAGAGTTACATCTGTATTTCGTGGATCTCTTTGCTAGCCTTATTTCTGTGGAATCTGAGAACAGGTAATTCAGATCCCACTGAAGTCTATAGGGACAAAGGAAATACTCTCCGATTACAAAGAGAAAGAAGCTTTCTGAGAAACTTCTTTGCGTTCTGTGAAATCATCTCACAGAGTTACAGCTTTCCCCTCAAGAAGCCTTTCGCTAAGACAGTTCTTGTGGAATTGGCAAAGTGATATTTGGAAGCCCATAGAGGGCTATGGTGAAAAGGGAAATATCCTCATATGAAATCTGGAAAGAAGCTTTCTGAGAAACTTCTTAGTGTTCGGTTCATTCATCTCACAGAGATACATCTGTATTTCCTGGATCTCTCTGCTAGCCTTATTTCTGTGGAATCTGAGAACAGGTATTTCAGATCCCATTGAAGACTATAGGGAGAAAGGAAATATCCTCCGATTACAAAGAGAAAGAAGCTTTCTTAGAAATTTCTTTGCGTTCTGTGAAATCATCTCACAGAGTTACAGCTTTCCCCTCAAGAAGCCTTTCGCTAAGACAGTTCTTGTGGAATTGGCAAAGTGATATTTGGAAGCCCATAGAGGGCTATGTTGAAAAAGTAAATATCCTCAGATGAAATCTGGAAAGAAGCTTTCTGAGAAACTGTTTGGTGTTCAGTTCATTCATCTCACAGAGTTACATCTGTATTTCGTGGACCTCTTTGCTAGCCTTATTTCTGTGGAATCTGAGAACAGGTATTTCAGATCCCATTGAAGACTATAGGGCCAAAATAAATATCCTCCGATTACAAAGAGAAAGAAGCTTTCTTAGAAACTTCTTTGTGTTCTGTGAAATCATCTCACAGAGTTACAGCTTTCCCCTCAAGAAGCCTTTCGCTAAGACAGTTCTTGTGGAGTTTGCAAAGTGATATTTGGAAGCCCATAGAGGGCTACGGTGAAAAAGGAAATATCCTCTGATGAAATATGGAAAGAAGCTTTCTGATAAACTGCTTAGTGTTCTGTTAATTCATCTCACAGAGTTACATCTGTATTGCTTGGATCTCTTTGCTAGCCTTATTTCTGTGGAATCTGAGAACAGGTATTTCAGATCCCATTAAAGACTATAGGGACAAAGGAAATATCCTCCGATTACAAAGAGATTGAAGCTTTCTTGGAAACTTCTTTGTGTTCTGTGAAATCATCACAGAGAGTTACAGCTTTCCCCTCAAGAAGCCTTTCGCTAAGACAGTTCTTGTGGAATTGGCAAAGTGATATTTGGAAGCCCATAGAGGGCTATGTTGAAAAAGGAAATATCCTCAGATGAAATCTGGAAAGAAGCTTTCTGAGAAACTGCTTAGTGTTCTGTTAATTCATCTCACAGAATTACATCTCTATTTCATGGATTTCTTTGCTAGCATTATTTCTGTGGAATCTGAGAACAGATATTTCGGATCCCATTGAAGACTATAGGGCCAAAGGAAATATCCTCCGATAACAAAGAGAAAGAAGCTTTCTGAGAAACTTGTTTGTGTTCTGTGAAATCATCTCACAGAGTTACAGCTTTCCCCTCAAGAAGCCTTTCGCTAAGACAGTTCTTGTGGAATTGGCAAAGTGATATTTGGAAGCCCATAGAGGGCTATGGTGAAAAAGGAAATATCCTCAGATGAAATCTGGAAAGAAGCTTTCTGAGAAACTGTTTGGTGTTCGGTTCATGCATCTCACAGAGTTACATCTGTATTTCGTGGATCTCTTTGTTAGCCTTATTTCTGTGGAATCTGAGAACAGGTATTTCAGATCCCATTGAAGACTATAGGGCCAAAGGAAATATCCTCCGATTACAAAGAGAAAGAAGCTATCTTAGAAACTTCTTTGTGTTCTGTGAAATCATCTCCCAGAGTTACAGCTTTTCCCTCAAGAAGCCTTTCGCTAAGACAGTTCTTGTGGAATTGGCAAAGTGATATTTTGAAGCCCATAGAGGGCTATGGTGAAAAAGGAAATATGCTCTGATGAAATCTGGAAAGAAGCTTTCTGAGAAACTGCTTAGTGTTCTGTAAATTCATCTCACAGGGTTACATCTGTATTTCGTGGATCTCTCTGCTAGCCTTATTTCTGTGGAATCTGAGAACAGGTATTTCAGATCCCATTGAAGACTATAGGGACAAAGGAAATATCCTCCGATTACAAAGAGAAAGAAGCTTTCTGAGAAACTTCTTTGTGTTCTGTGAAATCATCTCACAGAGTTACAGCTTTCCCCTCAAGAAGCCTCTCGCTAAGACAGTTCTTGTGGAGTTGGCAAAGTGATATTCGGAAGCCCATAGAGGGCTATGGTGAAAAAGGAAATATCCACATATGAAATCTGGAAAGAAGCTTTCTGAGAAACGGTTAGTGTTCGGTTAATTCATCTCACAGAGTTACATCTGTATTTCGTGGATCTCTTTGCTAGCCTTATTTCTGTGGAATCTGAGAACAGATATTTCGGATCCCTTTGATGACTATAGGGCCAAAGGAAATATCCTCCGATAACAAAGAGAAAGAAGCTTTCTGAGAAACTTCTTTGTGTTCTGTGTAATCAACTCACAGAGTTACAGCTTTCCCCTCAAGAAGCCTTTCGCTAAGACAGTTCTTTTGGAATTGGCAATGGATATTTGGAACCCCTAGAGGGCTATGGTGAAAAAGGAAATATCCTCAGATGAAATCTGGAAAAAAGCTTTCTGAGAATCTTCTTAGTGTTCGGTTCATTCATCTCACAGAGTTACATCTGTATTTCGTGAATCTCTTTGCTAGCCTTATTTCTGTGGAAACTGAGAACAGATATTTCGGATCCCATTGAAAACTATAGGGCCAAAGGAAATATCCTCCGATAACAAAGAGAAAGAAGCTTTCTGAGAAACTTGTTTGTGTTCTGTGAAATCATCTCACAGAGTTACAGCTTTCCCCTCAAGAAGCCTTTCGCTAAGACAGTTCTTGTGGAATTGGCAAAGTGATATTTGGAAGCCCATAGAGGGCTATGGTGAAAAAGGAAATATCCTCAGATGAAATCTGGAAAGAAGCTTTCTGAGAAACTGTTTGGTGTTCGGTTCATGCATCTCACAGAGTTACATCTGTATTTCGTGGATCTCTTTGTTAGCCTTATTTCTGTGGAATCTGAGAACAGGTATTTCACATCCCATTGAAGACTATAGGGCCAAAGGAAATATCCTCCGATTACAAAGAGAAAGAAGCTATCTTAGAAACTTCTTTGTGTTCTGTGAAATCATCTCCCAGAGTTACAGCTTTCCCCTCAAGAAGCCTTTCGCTAAGACAGTTCTTGTGGAATTGGCAAAGTGATATTTGGAAGCCCATAGAGGGCTATGGTGAAAAAGGAAATATCCTCAGATGAAATCTGGAAAGAAGCTTTCTGAGAATCTTCTTAGTGTTCGGTTCATTCATCTCACAGAGTTACATCTGTATTTCGTGGATCTCTTTGCTAGCCTTATTTCTGTGGAATCTGAGAACAGGTAATTCAGATCCCACTGAAGTCTATAGGGACAAAGGAAATACTCTCCGATTACAAAGAGAAAGAAGCTTTCTGAGAAACTTCTTTGCGTTCTGTGAAATCATCTCACAGAGTTACAGCTTTCCCCTCAAGAAGCCTTTCGCTAAGACAGTTCTTGTGGAATTGGCAAAGTGATATTTGGAAGCCCATAGAGGGCTATGGTGAAAAGGGAAATATCCTCATATGAAATCTGGAAAGAAGCTTTCTGAGAAACTTCTTAGTGTTCGGTTCATTCATCTCACAGAGATACATCTGTATTTCCTGGATCTCTCTGCTAGCCTTATTTCTGTGGAATCTGAGAACAGGTATTTCAGATCCCATTGAAGACTATAGGGAGAAAGGAAATATCCTCCGATTACAAAGAGAAAGAAGCTTTCTTAGAAATTTCTTTGCGTTCTGTGAAATCATCTCACAGAGTTACAGCGTTCCCCTCAAGAAGCCTTTCGCTAAGACAGTTCTTGTGGAATTGGCAAAGTGATATTTGGAAGCCCATAGAGGGCTATGTTGAAAAAGTAAATATCCTCAGATGAAATCTGGAAAGAAGCTTTCTGAGAAACTGTTTGGTGTTCAGTTCATTCATCTCACAGAGTTACATCTGTATTTCGTGGACCTCTTTGCTAGCCTTATTTCTGTGGAATCTGAGAACAGGTATTTCAGATCCCATTGAAGACTATAGGGCCAAAGGAAATATCCTCCGATTACAAAGAGAAAGAAGCTTTCTTAGAAACTTCTTTGTGTTCTGTGAAATCATCTCACAGAGTTACAGCTTTCCCCTCAAGAAGCCTTTCGCTAAGACAGTTCTTGTGGAGTTTGCAAAGTGATATTTGGAAGCCCATAGAGGGCTACGGTGAAAAAGGAAATATCCTCTGATGAAATATGGAAAGAAGCTTTCTGATAAACTGCTTAGTGTTCTGTTAATTCATCTCACAGAGTTACATCTGTATTGCTTGGATCTCTTTGCTAGCCTTATTTCTGTGGAATCTGAGAACAGGTATTTCAGATCCCATTAAAGACTATAGGGACAAAGGAAATATCCTCCGATTACAAAGAGATTGAAGCTTTCTTGGAAACTTCTTTGTGTTCTGTGAAATCATCACAGAGAGTTACAGCTTTCCCCTCAAGAAGCCTTTCGCTAAGACAGTTCTTGTGGAATTGGCAAAGTGATATTTGGAAGCCCATAGAGGGCTATGTTGAAAAAGGAAATATCCTCAGATGAAATCTGGAAAGAAGCTTTCTGAGAAACTGCTTAGTGTTCTGTTAATTCATCTCACAGAATTACATCTCTATTTCATGGATTTCTTTGCTAGCATTATTTCTGTGGAATCTGAGAACAGATATTTCGGATCCCATTGAAGACTATAGGGCCAAAGGAAATATCCTCCGATAACAAAGAGAAAGAAGCTTTCTGAGAAACTTGTTTGTGTTCTGTGAAATCATCTCACAGAGTTACAGCTTTCCCCTCAAGAAGCCTTTCGCTAAGACAGTTCTTGTGGAATTGGCAAAGTGATATTTGGAAGCCCATAGAGGGCTATGGTGAAAAAGGAAATATCCTCAGATGAAATCTGGAAAGAAGCTTTCTGAGAAACTGTTTGGTGTTCGGTTCATGCATCTCACAGAGTTACATCTGTATTTCGTGGATCTCTTTGTTAGCCTTATTTCTGTGGAATCTGAGAATAGGTATTTCACATCCCATTGAAGACTATAGGGCCAAAGGAAATATCCTCCGATTACAAAGAGAAAGAAGCTATCTTAGAAACTTCTTTGTGTTCTGTGAAATCATCTCCCAGAGTTACAGCTTTTCCCTCAAGAAGCCTTTCGCTAAGACAGTTCTTGTGGAATTGGCAAAGTGATATTTGGAAGCCCATAGAGGGCTATGGTGAAAAAGGAAATATGCTCTGATGAAATCTGGAAAGAAGCTTTCTGAGAAACTGCTTAGTGTTCTGTAAATTCATCTCACAGGGTTACATCTGTATTTCGTGGATCTCTCTGCTAGCCTTATTTCTGTGGAATCTGAGAACAGGTATTTCAGATCCCATTGAAGACTATAGGGACAAAGGAAATATCCTCCGATTACAAAGAGAAAGAAGCTTTCTGAGAAACTTCTTTGTGTTCTGTGAAATCATCTCACAGAGTTACAGCTTTCCCCTCAAGAAGCCTCTCGCTAAGACAGTTCTTGTGGAGTTGGCAAAGTGATATTCGGAAGCCCATAGAGGGCTATGGTGAAAAAGGAAATATCCACATATGAAATCTGGAAAGAAGCTTTCTGAGAAACGGTTAGTGTTCGGTTAATTCATCTCACAGAGTTACATCTGTATTTCGTGGATCTCTTTGCTAGCCTTATTTCTGTGGAATCTGAGAACAGATATTTCGGATCCCTTTGATGACTATAGGGCCAAAGGAAATATCCTCCGATAACAAAGAGAAAGAATCTTTCTGAGAAACTTCTTTGTGTTCTGTGAAATCAACTCACAGAGTTACAGCTTTCCCCTCAAGAAGCCTTTCGCTAAGACAGTTCTTTTGGAATTGGCAATGGATATTTGGAACCCCTAGAGGGCTATGGTGAAAAAGGAAATATCCTCAGATGAAATCTGGAAAAAAGCTTTCTGAGAATCTTCTTAGTGTTCGGTTCATTCATCTCACAGAGTTACATCTGTATTTCGTGAATCTCTTTGCTAGCCTTATTTCTGTGGAAACTGAGAACAGATATTTCGGATCCCATTGAAAACTATAGGGCCAAAGGAAATATCCTCCGATAACAAAGAGAAAGAAGCTTTCTGAGAAACTTGTTTGTGTTCTGTGAAATCATCTCACAGAGTTACAGCTTTCCCCTCAAGAAGCCTTTCGCTAAGACAGTTCTTGTGGAATTGGCAAAGTGATATTTGGAAGCCCATAGAGGGCTATGGTGAAAAAGGAAATATCCTCAGATGAAATCTGGAAAGAAGCTTTCTGAGAAACTGCTTGGTGTTCGGTTCATGCATCTCACAGAGTTACATCTGTATTTCGTGGATCTCTTTGTTAGCCTTATTTCTGTGGAATCTGAGAACAGGTATTTCACATCCCATTGAAGACTATAGGGCCAAAGGAAATATCCTCCGATTACAAAGAGAAAGAAGCTATCTTAGAAACTTCTTTGTGTTCTGTGAAATCATCTCCCAGAGTTACAGCTTTCCCCTCAAGAAGCCTTTCGCTAAGACAGTTCTTGTGGAATTGGCAAAGTGATATTTGGAAGCCCATAGAGGGCTATGGTGAAAAAGGAAATATCCTCAGATGAAATCTGGAAAGAAGCTTTCTGAGAAACTGCTTAGTGTTCTGTAAATTCATCTCACAGGGTTACATCTGTATTTCGTGGATCTCTCTGCTAGCCTTATTTCTGTGGAATCTGAGAACAGGTATTTCAGATCCCATTGAAGACTATAGGGACAAAGGAAATATCCTCCGATTACAAAGAGAAAGAAGCTTTCTGAGAAACTTCTTTGTGTTCTGTGAAATCATCTCACAGAGTTACAGCTTTCCCCTCAAGAAGCCTCTCGCTAAGACAGTTCTTGTGGAGTTGGCAAAGTGATATTCGGAAGCCCATAGAGGGCTATGGTGAAAAAGGAAATATCCACATATGAAATCTGGAAAGAAGCTTTCTGAGAAACGGTTAGTGTTCGGTTAATTCATCTCACAGAGTTACATCTGTATTTCGTGGATCTCCTTGCTAGCCTTATTTCTGTGGAATCTGAGAACAGATATTTCGGATCCCTTTGATGACTATAGGGCCAAAGGAAATATCCTCCGATAACAAAGAGAAAGAAGCTTTCTGAGAAACTTCTTTGTGTTCTGTGAAATCAACTCACAGAGTTACAGCTTTCCCCTCAAGAAGCCTTTCGCTAAGACAGTTCTTTTGGAATTGGCAATGGATATTTGGAACCCCTAGAGGGCAATGGTGAAAAAGGAAATATCCTCAGTTGACATCTGGAAAGGAGCTTTCTGAGAAACTGTTTGGTGTTCTGTTAATTCTTCACACAGAGTTACATCTGTATTTCGTGGATCTCTCTGCTAGCCTTATTTCTGTGGAATCTGAGAACAGATATTTCGGATCCCATTGAAGACTATAGGGACAAAGGAAATACTCTCCGATTACAAAGAGAAAGAAGCTTTCTGAGAAACTTCTTTGCGTTCTGTGAAATCATCTCACAGAGTTACAGCTTTCCCCTCAAGAAGCCTTTCGGTAAGACAGTTCTTGCGGAATTGGCAAAGTGATATTTGGAAGCCCATAGAGGGCTATGGTGAAAAAGGAAATATCCTCAGTTGACATCTGGAAAAGAGCTTTCTGAGAAACTGTTTGGTGTTCTGTTAATTCTTCACACAGAGTTACATCTGTGTTTCGTGGATCTCTCTGCTAGCCTTATTTCTGTGGAATCTGAGAACAGATATTTCGGATCCCATTGAAGACTATAGGGCCAGAGGAAATATCCTCCGATAACAAAGAGAAAGAAGCTTTCTGAGAAATTTCTTTGTGTTCTGTGAAATCATCTCACAGAGTTACAGCTTTCCCCTCAAGAAGCCTTTCGCTAAAACAGTTCTTGTGGAATTGGCAAAGTGATATTTGGAAGCCCATAGAGGGCTATGGTGAAAAAGGAAATATCCTCAGATGAAATCTGTAAAGAAGCTTTCTGAGAAACTGCTTAGTGTTCGGTTAATTCATCTCACAGAGTTATATCTGTATTTCTTGGATATCTTTGCTAGCCTTATTTCTGTGGAATCTGAGAACAGATATTTCGGATCCCTTTGAAGACTATAGGGCCAAAGGAAATATCCTCCGATAACAAAGAGAAAGAAGCTTTCTGAGAAACTTGTTTGTGTTCTGTGAAATCATCTCACAGAGTTACAGCTTTCCCCTCAAGAAGCCTTTCGCTAAGACAGTTCTTGTGGAATTGGCAAAGTGATATTTGGAAGCCCTTAGAGGGGTATGGTGAAAAGGGAAATATCCTCATATGAAATCTGGAAAGAAGCTTTCTGAGAAACTTCTTAGTGTTCGGTTCATTCATCTCACAGAGATACATCTGTATTTCCTGGATCTCTCTGCTAGCCTTATTTCTGTGGAATCTGAGAACAGGTATTTCAGATCCCATTGAAGACTATAGGGAGAAAGGAAATATCCTCCGATTACAAAGAGAAAGAAGCTTTCTTAGAAATTTCTTTGCGTTCTGTGAAATCAACTCACAGAGTTACAGCTTTCCCCTCAAGAAGCATTTCGCTAAGACAGTTCTTGTGGAATTGGCAAAGTGATATTTGGAAGCCCATAGAGGGCTATGGTGAAAAAGTAAATATCCTCTGATGAAATCTGGAAAGAAGCTTTCTGAGAAACTGTTTGGTGTTCAGTTCATTCATCTCACAGAGTTTCATCTGTATTTCGTGGACCTCTTTGCTAGCCTTATTTCTGTGGAATCTGAGAACAGGTATTTCAGATCCCATTGAAGACTATAGGGCCAAAGGAAATATCCTCCGATTACAAAGAGAAAGAAGCTTTATTAGAAACTTCTTTGTGTTCTGTGAAATCATCTCCCAGAGTTGCAGCTTTCCCCTCAAGAAGCCTTTCGCTAAGACAGTTCTTGTGGAATTGGCAAAGTGATATTTGGAAGCCCCTAGAGGGCTATGGTGAAAAAGGAAATATCCTCTGATGAAATCTGGAAAGAAGCTTTCTGAGAAACTGCTTAGTGTTCTGTTAATTCATCTCACAGAGTTACATCTGTATTTCGTGGATCTCTTTGCTAGCCTTATTTCTGTGGAATCTGAGAACAGATATTTCGGATCCCTTTGTAGACTATAGGGCCAAAGGAAATATCCTCCGATAACAAAGAGAAAGAAGCTTTCTGAGAAACTTCTTTGCGTTCTGTGAAATCATCTCACAGAGTTACAGCTTTCCCCTCAAGAAGCCTTTCGATAAGACAGTTCTTGTGGAATTGGAAAAGTGATATTTGGAAGCCCATAGAGGGCTATGGTGAAAAAGGAAATATCCTCAGATGAAATCTGGAAAGAAGCTTTCTGAAAAACTGCTTAATGTTCTGTTAATTCATCTCACAGAGTTACATCTGTATTTCGTGGATCTCTTTGCTAGCCTTATTTCTGTGGAATCTGAGAACAGATATTTCGGATTCTTTTGAAGACTATAGGGCCAAGGGAAATATCCTCCGATAACAAAGAGAAAGAAGCTTTCTGAGAAACAACTTTGCGTTCTGTGAAATCATCTCACAGAGTTACAGCTTTCCCCTCAAGAAGCCTTTCGCTAAGACAGTTCTTGTGGAGTTTGCAAAGTGATATTTGGAAGCCAATAGAGGGCTATGGTGAAAAAGGAAATATCCTCACATGAAATCTGGAAGGAAGCTCTCTGAGAAACTGCTTAGTGTTCTGTTAATTCATCTCACAGAGTTACATCTGTATTGCGTGGATCTCTTTGCTAGCCTTATTTCTGTGGAATCTGAAAACAGGTGTTTCAGATCCCATTGAAGACTACAGGTCCAAAGGAAATATCCTCCGGTTACAAAGAGAAAGAAGCTTTCTGAGAAACTTCTTTGTGTTCTGTGAAATCATCTCACGGAGTTACAGCTTTCCCCTTAAGAAGCCTTTCGCTAAGACAGTTCTTGTGCAATTGGCAAAGTGATATTTGGAAGCCCATAGTGGGCTATGGTGAGAAAGGAAATATCCTCAGATTAAATCTGGAAAGAAGCTTTCTGAGAAACTGCTTAGTGTTCTGTTAATTCATCTCAGAGAATTACATCTGTATTTCATGTATTTCTTTGCTTGCCTTATTACTGTGGAATCTGAGAACAGATATTTCGGATCCCTTTGAAGACTATAGGGCCAAAGGAAATATCCTCCGATAACAAAGAGAAAGAAGCATTCTGAGAAATTTCTTTGTGTTCTGTGAATCATCTCACAGAGTTACAGCTTACCCCTCAAGAAACCTATCGCTAAGACAGTTCTTGTGGAATTGGCAAAGTGATATTTGGAAGTCCATAGAGGGCAATGGTGAAAAAGGAAATATCCTCAGATGAAATCTGGAAAGAAGCTTTCTGAGAAACTGCTTAGTGTTCTGTTAATTCATCTCACAGAGTTACATCTGTATTTCGTGGATCTCTTTGCTAGCCTTATGTCTGTGGAATCTGAGAACAGATATTTCGGATCCCTTTGTAGACTATAGGGCCAAAGGAAATGTCCTCCGATAACAAAGAGAAAGAAGCTTTCTGAGAAACCTCTTTGCGTTCTGTGAAATCATCTCACAGAGTTACAGCTTTCCCCTCAAGAAGACTTTCGCTAAGACAGTTCTTGTGGAATTGGCAAAGTGATATTTCGAAGCCCCTAGAGGGCTATGGTGAAAAAGGAAATATCCTCAGATGAAATCTGGAAAGAAGCTTTCTGAGAAACTGCTTAGTGTTCGGTTCATTCATTTCACAGAGTTACATCTGTATTTCGTGGATCTCTTTGCGAGCCTTATTTCTGTGGAATCTGAGAACAGGTATTTCAGATCCCATTGAAGACAATAGGGCCAAAGGAAATATCCTCCGATTACAAAGAGAAAGAAGCTTTCTTAGAAACTTCTTTGCGTTCTGTGAAATCATCTCACAGAGTTACAGCTTTCCCCTCAAGAAGCCTTTCGCTAAGACAGTTCTTGTGGACTTGGCAAAGTGATATGTGGAAGCCCATAGAGGGCTACGGTGAAAAAGGAAATATCCTCCGATGAAATCTGGAAAGAAGCTTTCTGAGAAACTGTTTTGTGTTCGGTTCATTCATCTCACAGAGTTACATCTGTATTTCGTGGATCTCTTTGCTAGCCTTATTTCTGTGGAATCTGAGAACAGGTATTTCAGATCCCATTGAAGACTATAGGGCCAAAGGAAATATCCTCCGATTACAAAGAGAAAGAAGCTTTCTTAGAAACTTTTTTGTGTTCTGTGAAATCATCTCCCAGAGTTACAGCTTTTCCCTCAAGAAGCCTTTCGCTAAGACAGTTCTTGTGGAATTGGCAAAGTGATATTTGGAAGCCCATAGAGGGCTATGGTGAAAAAGGAAATATGCTCTGATGAAATCTGGAAAGAAGCTTTCTGAGAAACTGCTTAGTGTTCTGTTAATTCATCTCACAGAGTTACATCTGTATTGCGTGGATCTCTTTGCTAGCCTTATTTCTGTGGAATCTGAAAACAGGTGTTTCAGATCCCATTGAAGACTATAGGGCCAAAGGAAATATCCTCCGATTACAAAGAGAAAGAAGCTTTCTGAGAAACTTCTTTGTGTTCTGTGAAATCATCTCACGGAGTTACAGCTTTCCCCTTAAGAAGCCTTTCGCTAAGACAGTTCTTGTGGAATTGGCAAAGTGATATTTGGAAGCCCATAGAAGGCTATGGTGAGAAAGGAAATATCCTCAGATGAAATCTGGAAAGAAGGTTTCTGAGAAACTGCTTAGTGTTCTGTTAATTCATCTCAGAGAATTACATCTGTATTTCATGGATTTCTTTGCTAGCATTATTTCTGTGGAATCTGAGAACAGATATTTCGGATCCCATTGAAGACTATAGGTCCAAGGAAATATCCTCCGATAACAAAGAGAAAGAATCTTTCTGAGAAATTTCTTTGTTTTCTTTGAAATCATTTCACAGAGTTACAGCTTACTCCTCAAGAAGCCTTTCCCTAAGACAGTTCCTTGGAATTGGCAAAGTGATATTTGGAAGCCCATAGAGGGCTAGGGTGAAAAAGGAAATATCCTCAGATGAAATCTGGAAAGAAGCTTTCTGAGAAACTGCTTAGTGTTCGGTTAATTTATCTCACAGAGTTACATCTGTATTTCTTGGATCTCTTTGCTAGCCTTGTTTCTGTGGAATCTGAGAACAGATATTTCGGATCCCTTTGAAGACTATAGGGCCAAAGGAAATATCCTCCGATAACAAAGAGAAAGAAGCTTTCTGAGAAATTTCTTTGTGTTCTGTGAAATCATCTCACAGAGTTACAGCTTTCTCCTCAAGAAGCCTTTCGCCAAGACAGTTCTTGTGGAATTGGCAAAGTGATATTTGGAAGCCCATAGAGGGCTATGGTGAAAAAGGAAATATCCTCAGATGAAATCTGGAAAGAAGCTTTCTGAGAAACTTCTTAGTGTTCGGTTCATTCATCTCACAGAGATACATCTGTATTTCCTGGATCTCTCTGCTAGCCTTATTTCTGTGGAATCTGAGAACAGGTATTTCAGATCCCTTTAAAGACTATAGGGAGAAAGGAAATATCCTCCGATTACAAAGAGAAAGAAGCTTTCTTAGAAATTTCTTTGCGTTCTGTGAAATCATCTCATAGAGTTACAGCTTTCCCCTCAAGAAGCCTTTCGCTAAGACAGTTCTTGTGGAATTGGCAAAGTGATATTTGGAAGCCCATACAGGGCTATGGTGAAAAAGTAAATATCCTCAGACGAAATCTGGAAAGAAGCTTTCTGAGAAACTGTTTGGTGTTCGGTTCATTCATTTCACAGAGTTACATCTGTATTTCGTGGACCTCTTTGCTAGCCTTATTTCTGTGGAATCTGAGAACAGGTATTTCAGATCCCATTGAAGACTATAGGGCCAAAGGAAATATCCTCCGATTACAAAGAGAAAGAAGCTTTCTCAGAAACTTCTTTGCGTTCTGTGAAATCATCTCCCAGAGTTACAGCTTTCCCCTCAAGAAGCCTTTCGCTAAGACAGTTCTGGTGGAATTGGCAAAGTGATATTTGGAAGTCCCTAGAGGGCTATGGTGAAAAAGGAAATATCCTCTGATGAAATCTGGAAAGAAGCTTTCTGAGAAACTGCTTAGTGTTCTGTTAATTCATCTCACAGAGTTACATCTGTATTTCGTGGATCTCTTTGCTAGCCTTATTTCTGTGGAATCTGAGAACAGATATTTCGATTCCCATTGAAGACTATAGGGCCAAAGGAAATATCCTCCGATAACAAAGAGAAAGAAGCTTTCTGAGAAACTTCTTTGCGTTCTGTGAAATCATCTCACAGAGTTACAGCTTTCCCCTCAAGAAGCCTTTCGATAAGACAGTTCTTGTGGAATTGGCAAAGTGATATTTGGAAGCCCGTAGAGGGCTATGGTGAAAAAGGAAATATCCTCAGATGAAATCTGGAAAGAAGCTTTCTGAGAATCTGCTCAGTGTTCTGTTAATTCATCTCACAGAGTTACATCTGTATTTCGTGGATCTCTTTGCTAGCCTTATTTCTGTGGAATGAGAACAGGTATTTCAGATCCCTTTTAAAACTATAGGGCCAAAGGAAATATCCTCCGATTACAAAGAGAAAGAAGCTTTCTGAGAAACTTCTTTGTGTTCTGTGAAATCATCTCACAGAGTTACAGCTTTCCCCTCAAGAAGCCTTTCGCTAAGACAGTTCTTGTGGAATTGGCAAAGTGATATTTGGAAGCCCATAGAGGCCTATGGTGAAAAAGGAAATATCCTCAGATGAAATCTGGAAAGAAGCTTTCTGAAAAACTGCTTAATGTTCTGTTAATTCATCTCACAGAGTTACATCTGTATTTCGTGGATCTCTTTGCTAGCCTTATTTCTGTGGAATCTGAGAACAGACATTTCGGATTCTTTTGAAGACTATAGGGCCAAAGGAAATATCCTCCGATAACAAAGAGAAAGAAGCTTTCTGAGAAACTACTTTGCATTCTGTGAAATCATCTCACAGAGTTACAGCTTTCCCCTCAAGAAGCCTTTCGCTAAGACAGTTCTTGTGGAGCTTGCAAAGTGATATTTGGAAGCCAATAGAGGGCTATGGTGAAAAAGGAAATATCCTCAGAGGAAATCTGGAAAGAAGCTTTCTGAGAAACTGCTTAGTGTTCTGTTAATTCATCTCACAGAGTTACATCTGTATTGCGTGGATCTCTTTGCTAGCCTTATTTCTGTGGAATATGAAAACAGGTGTTTCAGATCCCATTGAAGACTACAGGGCCAAAGGAAATATCCTCCGATTACAAAGAGAAAGAAGATTTCTGAGAAACTTGTTTGTGTTCTGTGAAATCATCTCACGGAGTTACAGCTTTCCCCTTAAGAAGCCTTTCGCTAAGACAGTTCTTGTGCAATTGGCAAAGTGATATTTGGAAGCCAATAGTGGGCTATGGTGAGAAAGGAAATATCCTCAGATTAAATCTGGAAAGAAGCTTTCTGAGAAACTGCTTAGTGTTCTGTTAATTCATCTCAGAGAATTACATCTGTATTTCATGGATTTCTTTGCTAGCCTTATTTCTGTGGAATCTGAGAACAGATATTTCGGATCCCTTTGAAGACTATAGGGCCAAAGGAAATATCCTCCGATAACAAAGAGTAAGAAGCATTCTGAGAAATTTCTTTGTGTTCTGTGAAATCATCTCACAGAGTTACAGCTTACCCCTCAAGAAACCTATCGCTAAGACAGTTCTTGTGGAATTGGCAAAGTGATATTTCGAAGCCCATAGAGGGCTATGGTGAAAAAGGAAATATCCTCAGATGAAATCTGGAATGAAGCTTTCTGAGAAACTGCTTAGTGTTCGGTTCATTCATCTCACAGAGTTACATCTGTATTTCGTGGATCTCTTTGCGAGCCTTATTTCTGTGGAACCTAGAACAGGTATTTCAGATCCCATTGAAGACTATAGGGCCAAAGGAAATATCCTCCGATTACAAACAGAAAGAAGCTTTCTAAGAAACTTCTTTGCATTCTGTGAAATCATCTCACAGAGTTACAGCTTTCCCCTCAAGAAGCCTTTCGCTAAGACAGTTCTTGTGGAATTGGCAAAGTGATATTTGGAATCCCATAGAGGGCTACGGTGAAAAAGGAAATATCCTCAGATGAAATCTGGAAAGAAGCTTTCTGAGAAACTGTTTCGTGTTCGTTTCATTCATCTCACAGAGTTACATCTGTATTTCGTGGATCTCTTTGCTAGCCTTATTTCTGTGGAATCTGAGAACAGGTATTTCATGTCCCTTTGAAGACTATAGGGTCAAAGGAAATATCCTCCGATAACAAAGAGAAAGAAGCTTTCTGAGAAACTTCTTTGTGTTCTGTGAAATCATCTCACAGAGTTACAGCTTTCCCCTCAAGAAGCCTTTCGCTAAGACAGTTCTTGTGGAATTGGCAAAGTGATATTTGAAGCCCATAGAGGGCTATGGTGAAAAGGGAAATATCCTCAGATGAAATCTGGAAAGAAGCTTTCTGAGAAACTTCTTAGTGTTCGGTTCATTGATCTCACAGAGATACATCTGTATTTCCTGGATCTCTCTGCTAGCCTTATTTCTGTGGAATCTGAGAACAGGTATTTCAGATCCCATTGAAGACTATAGGGCCAAAGGAAATATCCTCCGATTACAAAGAGAAAGAAGCTTTCTTAGAAACTTCTTTGTGTTCTGTGAAATCATCTCACAGAGTTACAGCTTTCCCCTCAAGAAGCCTTTCGCTAAGACAGTTCTTGTGGAATTGGCAAAGTGATATTTGGAAGTCCCTAGAGGGCTATGGTGAAAAAGGAAATATCCTCTGATGAAATCTGGAAAGAAGCTTTCTGAGAAACTGCTTAGTGTTCTGTTAATTCATCTCACAGAGTTACATCTGTATTTCGTGGATCTCTTTGCTAGCCTTATTTCTGTGGAATCTGAGAACAGATATTTCGGATCCCATTGAAGACTATAGGGCCAAAGGAAATATCCTCCGATAACAAAGAGAAAGAAGCTTTCTGAGAAACTTCTTTGCGTTCTGTGGAATCATCTCACAGAGTTACAGCTTTCCCCTCAAGAAGCCTTTCGATAAGACAGTTCTTGTGGAATTGGCAAAGTGATGTTTGGAAGCCCGTAGAGGGCTATGGTGAAAAAGGAAATATCCTCAGATGAAATCTGGAAAGAAGCTTTCTGAGAATCTGCTTAGTGTTCTGTTAATTCATCTCACAGAGTTACATCTGTATTTCGTGGATCTCTTTGCTAGCCTTATTTCTGTGGAATCTGAGAACAGGTATTTCAGATCCCTTTGAAAACTATAGGGCCAAAGGAAATATCCTCCGATTACAAAGAGAAAGAAGCTTTCTGAGAAACTTCTTTGTGTTCTGTGAAATCATCTCACAGAGTTACAGCTTTCCCCTCAAGAAGCCTTTCGCTAAGACAGTTCTTGTGGAATTGGCAAAGTGATATTTGGAAGCCCATAGAGGGCTATGGTGAAAAAGGAAATATCCTCAGATGAAATCTGGAAAGAAGCTTTCTGAAAAACTGCTTAATGTTCTGTTAATTCATCTCACAGAGTTACATCTGTATTTCGTGGATCTCTTTGCTAGCCTTATTTCTGTGGAATCTGAGAACAGATATTTCGGATTCTTTTGAAGACTATAGGGCCAAAGGAAATATCCTGCGATAACAAAGAGAAAGAAGCTTTCTGAGAAACTACTTTGCATTCTGTGAAATCATCTCACAGAGTTACAGCTTTCCCCTCAAGAAGCCTTTCGCTAAGACAGTTCTTGTGGAGCTTGCAAAGTGATATTTGGAAGCCAATAGAGGGCTATGGTGAAAAAGGAAATATCCTCAGATGAAATCTGGAAAGAAGCTTTCTGAGAAACTGCTTAGTGTTCTGTTAATTCATCTCACAGAGTTACATCTGTATTGCGTGGATCTCTTTGCTAGCCTTATTTCTGTGGAATATGAAAACAGGTGTTTCAGATCCCATTGAAGACTACAGGGCCAAAGGAAATATCCTCCGATTACAAAGAGAAAGAAGCTTTCTGAGAAACTTCTTTGTGTTCTGTGAAATCATCTCACGGAGTTTCAGCTTTCCCCTCAAGAAGCCTTTCGCTAAGACAGTTCTTGTGGAATTGGCAAAGTGATATTTGGAAGCCCATAGAGGGCTATGGTGAAAAAGGAAATATCCTCAGATGAAATCTGGAAAGAACCTTTCTGAGAAACTGCTTAGTGTTCTGTTAATTCATCTCAGAGAATTACATCTGTATTTCATGTATTTCTTTGCTAGCCTTATTACTGCGGAATCTGAGAACAGATATTTCGGATCCCTTTGAAGACTCTAGGGCCAAAGGAAATATCCTCCGATAACAAAGAGAAAGAAGCATTCTGAGAAATTTCTTTGTGTTCTGTGAATCATCTCACAGAGTTACAGCTTACCCCTCAAGAAACCTATCGCTAAGACAGTTCTTGTGGAATTGGCAAAGTGATATTTGGAAGTCCATAGAGGGCAATGGTGAAAAAGGAAATATCCTCAGATGAAATCTGGAAAGAAGCTTTCTGAGAAACTGCTTAGTGTTCTGTTAATTCATCTCACAGAGTTACATCTGCATTTCGTGGATCTCTTTGCTAGCCTTATTTCTGTGGAATCTGAGAACAGGTATTTCAGATCCCTTTTGAAACTATAGGGCCAAAGGAAATATCCTCCGATTACAAAGAGAAAGAAGCTTTCTGAGAAACTTCTTTGTGTTCTGTGAAATCATCTCACAGAGTTACAGCTTTCCCCTCAAGAAGCCTTTCGCTAAGACAGTTCTTGTGGAATTGGCAAAGTGATATTTGGAAGCCCATAGAGGCCTATGGTGAAAAAGGAAATATCCTCAGATGAAATCTGGAAAGAAGCTTTCTGAAAAACTGCTTAATGTTCTGTTAATTCATCTCACAGAGTTACATCTGTATTTCGTGGATCTCTTTGCTAGCCTTATTTCTGTGGAATCTGAGAACAGATATTTCGGATTCTTTTGAAGACTATAGGGCCAAAGGAAATATCCTCCGATAACAAAGAGAAAGAAGCTTTCTGAGAAACTACTTTGCATTCTGTGAAATCATCTCACAGAGTTACAGCTTTCCCCTCAAGAAGCCTTTCGCTAAGACAGTTCTTGTGGAGCTTGCAAAGTGATATTTGGAAGCCTATAGAGGGCTATGGTGAAAAAGGAAATATCCTCAGAGGAAATCTGGAAAGAAGCTTTCTGAGAAACTGCTTAGTGTTCTGTTAATTCATCTCACAGAGTTACATCTGTATTGCGTGGATCTCTTTGCTAGCCTTATTTCTGTGGAATATGAAAACAGGTGTTTCAGATCCCATTGAAGACTACAGGGCCAAAGGAAATATCCTCCGATTACAAAGAGAAAGAAGATTTCTGAGAAACTTGTTTGTGTTCTGTGAAATCATCTCACGGAGTTACAGCTTTCCCCTTAAGAAGCCTTTCGCTAAGACAGTTCTTGTGCAATTGGCAAAGTGATATTTGGAAGCCCATAGTGGGCTATGGTGAGAAAGGAAATATCCTCAGATTAAATCTGGAAAGAAGCTTTCTGAGAAACTGCTTAGTGTTCTGTTAATTCATCTCAGAGAATTACATCTGTATTTCATGGATTTCTTTGCCAGCCTTATTTCTGTGGAATCTGAGAACAGATATTTCGGATCCCTTTGAAGACTATAGGGCCAAAGGAAATATCCTCCGATAACAAAGAGTAAGAAGCATTCTGAGAAATTTCTTTGTGTTCTGTGAAATCATCTCACAGAGTTACAGCTTACCCCTCAAGAAACCTATCGCTAAGACAGTTCTTGTGGAATTGGCAAAGTGATATTTCGAAGCCCATAGAGGGCTATGGTGAAAAAGGAAATATCCTCAGATGAAATCTGGAATGAAGCTTTCTGAGAAACTGCTTAGTGTTCGGTTCATTCATCTCACAGAGTTACATCTGTATTTCGTGGATCTCTTTGCGAGCCTTATTTCTGTGGAATCTGAGAACAGGTATTTCAGATCCCATTGAAGACTATAGGGCCAAAGGAAATATCCTCCGATTACAAACAGAAAGAAGCTTTCTTAGAAACTTCTTTGCGTTCTGTGAAATCATCTCACAGAGTTACAGCTTTCCCCTCAAGAAGCCTTTCGCTAAGACAGTTCTTGTGGAATTGGCAAAGTGATATTTGGAAGCCCATAGAGGGCTACGGTGAAAAAGGAAATATCCTCAGATGAAATCTGGAAAGAAGCTTTCTGAGAAACTGTTTCGTGTTCGTTTCATTCATCTCACAGAGTTACATCTGTATTTCGTGGATCTCTTTGCTAGCCTTATTTCTGTGGAATCTGAGAACAGGTATTTCATGTCCCTTTGAAGACTATAGGGTCAAAGGAAATATCCTCCGATAACAAAGAGAAAGAAGCTTTCTGAGAAACTTCTTTGTGTTCTGTGAAATCATCTCACAGAGTTACAGCTTTCCCTTCAAGAAGCCTTTCGCTAAGACAGTTCTTGTGGAATTGGCAAAGTGATATTTGAAGCCCATAGAGGGCTATGGTGAAAAGGGAAATATCCTCAGATGAAATCTGGAAAGAAGCTTTCTGAGAAACTTCTTAGTGTTCGGTTCATTCATCTCACAGAGATACATCTGTATTTCCTGGGTCTCTCTGCTAGCCTTATTTCTGTGGAATCTGAGAACAGGTATTTCAGATCCCTTTGAAGACTATAGGGCCAAAGGAAATATCCTCCGATTACAAAGAGAAAGAAGCTTTCTTAGAAACTTCTTTGTGTTCTGTGAAATCATCTCACAGAGTTACAGCTTTCCCCTCAAGAAGCCTTTCGCTAAGACAGTTCTTGTGGAATTGGCAAAGTGATATTTGGAAGTCCCTAGAGGGCTATGGTGAAAAAGGAAATATCCTCTGATGAAATCTGGAAAGAAGCTTTCTGAGAAACTGCTTAGTGTTCTGTTAATTCATCTCACAGAGTTACATCTGTATTTCGTGGATCTCTTTGCTAGCCTTATTTCTGTGGAATCTGAGAACAGATATTTCGGATCCCATTGAAGACTATAGGGCCAAAGGAAATATCCTCCGATAACAAAGAGAAAGAAGCTTTCTGAGAAACTTCTTTGCGTTCTGTGAAATCATCTCACAGAGTTACAGCTTTCCCCTCAAGAAGCCTTTCGATAAGACAGTTCTTGTGGAATTGGCAAAGTGATGTTTGGAAGCCCGTAGAGGGCTATGGTGAAAAAGGAAATATCCTCAGATGAAATCTGGAAAGAAGCTTTCTGAGAATCTGCTTAGTGTTCTGTTAATTCATCTCACAGAGTTACATCTGTATTTCGTGGATCTCTTTGCTAGCCTTATTTCTGTGGAATCTGAGAACAGGTATTTCAGATCCCTTTGAAAACTATAGGGGCAAAGGAAATATCCTCCGATTACAAAGAGAAAGAAGCTTTCTGAGAAACTTCTTTGTGTTCTGTGAAATCATCTCACAGAGTTACAGCTTTCCCCTCAAGAAGCCTTTCGCTAAGACAGTTCTTGTGGAATTGGCAAAGTGATATTTGGAAGCCCATAGAGGGCTATGGTGAAAAAGGAAATATCCTCAGATGAAATCTGGAAAGAAGCTTTCTGAAAAACTGCTTAATGTTCTGTTAATTCATCTCACAGAGTTACATCTGTATTTCGTGGATCTCTTTGCTAGCCTTATTTCTGTGGAATCTGAGAACAGATATTTCGGATTCTTTTGAAGACTATAGGGCCAAAGGAAATATCCTGCGATAACAAAGAGAAAGAAGCTTTCTGAGAAACTACTTTGCATTCTGTGAAATCATCTCACAGATTTACAGCTTTCCCCTCAAGAAGCCTTTCGCTAAGACAGTTCTTGTGGAGCTTGCAAAGTGATATTTGGAAGCCAATAGAGGGCTATGGTGAAAAAGGAAATATCCTCAGATGAAATCTGGAAAGAAGCTTTCTGAGAAACTGCTTAGTGTTCTGTTAATTCATCTCACAGAGTTACATCTGTATTGCGTGGATCTCTTTGCTAGCCTTATTTCTGTGGAATATGAAAACAGGTGTTTCAGATCCCATTGAAGACTACAGGGCCAATGGAAATATCCTCAGATTACAAAGAGAAAGAAGCTTTCTGAGAAACTTCTTTGTGTTCTGTGAAATCATCTCACGGAGTTTCAGGTTTCCCCTCAAGAAGCCTTTCGCTAAGACAGTTCTTGTGGAATTGGCAAAGTGATATTTGGAAGCCCATAGAGGGCTATGGTGAAAAAGGAAATATCCTCAGATGAAATCTGGAAAGAACCTTTCTGAGAAACTGCTTAGTGTCCTGTTAATTCATCTCAGAGAATTACATCTGTATTTCATGTATTTCTTTGCTAGCCTTATTACTGTGGAATTTGAGAACAGATATTTCGGATCCCTTTGAAGACTATAGGGCCAAAGGAAATATCCTCCGATAACAAAGAGAAAGAAGCATTCTGAGAAATTTCTTTGTGTTCTGTGAATCATCTCACAGAGTTACAGCTTACCCCTCAAGAAACCTATCGCTAAGACAGTTCTTGTGGAATTGGCAATGTGATATTTGGAAGTCCATAGAGGGCAATGGTGAAAAAGGAAATATCCTCAGATGAAATCTGGAAAGAAGCTTTCTGAGAAACTGCTTAGTGTTCTGTTAATTCATCTCACAGAGTTACATCTGTATTTCGTGGATCTCTTTGCTAGCCTTATGTCTGTGGAATCGGAGAACAGATATTTCGGATCCCTTTGTAGACTATAGGGCCAAAGGAAATATCCTCCGATAACAAAGAGAAAGAAGCTTTCTGAGAAACTTCTTTGCGTTCTGTGAAATCATCTCACAGAGTTACAGCTTTCCCCTCAAGAAGACTTTCGCTAAGACAGTTCTTGTGGAATTGGCAAAGTGATATTTGGAAGCCCATAGAGGGCTACGGTGAAAAAGGAAATATCCTCAGATGAAATCTGGAAAGAAGCTTTCTGAGAAACTGTTTGGTGTTCGGTTCATTCATCCCACAGAGTTACATCTGTATTTCGTGGATCTCTTTGCTAGCCTTATTTCTGTGGAATCTGAGAACAGGTATTTCATGTCCCTTTGAAGACTATAGGGCCAAAGGAAATATCCTCCGATAACAAAGAGAAAGAAGCTTTCTGAGAAACTTCTTTGTGTTCTGTGAAATCATCTCACAGAGTTACAGCTTTCCCCTCAAGAAGCCTTTCGCTAAGACACTTCTTGTGGAGTTGGCAAAGTGATATTTGGAAGCCCCTAGAGGGCTATGGTGAAAAAGGAAATATCCACAGATGAAATCTGGAAAGAAGCTTTCTGAGAAACGGCTTAGTGTTCGGTTAATTCATCTCACAGAGTTACATCTGTATTTCGTTGATCTCTTTGCTAGCCTTATTTCTGTGGAATCTGAGAACAGATATTTCGGATCCCATTGAAGACTGTAGGGCCAAAGGAAATATCCTCCGATAACAAAGAGAAAGAAGCTTTCTGAGAAACTTCTTTGCGTTCTGTGAAATCATCTCACAGAGTTACAGCTTTCCCCTCAAGAAGCCTTTCGATAAGACAGTTCTTGTGGAATTGGCAAATGATATTTGGAAGCCCATAGAGGGCTATGGTGAAAAAGGAAATATCCTCAGATGAAATCTGGAAAGAAGATTTCTGAGAAACTGCTTAGTGTTCTGTTAATTCATCTCACAGAGTTACATCTGTATTTCGTGGATCTCTTTGCTAGCCTTATTTCTGTGGAATCTGAGAACAGATATTTCCGATCCCTTTGAAGACTATAGGGCCAAAGGAAATATCCTCCGATTACAAAGAGAAAGAAGCTTTCTTAGAAACTACTTTGTGTTCTGCGAAATCATCTCACAGAGTTACAGCTTTCCCCTCAAGAAGCCTTTCGCTAAGACAGTTCTTGTGGAATTGGCAAAGTGATATTTGGAAGCCCATAGAGGGCTATGGTGAAAAAGGAAATATCCTCAGATGAAATCTGGAAAGAAGCTTTCTGAGAATCTGCTTAGTCTTCGGTTAATTCATCTCACAGAGTTACATCTGTATTTCGTGGATCTCTTTGCTAGCCTTATTTCTGTGGAATCTGAGAACAGGTATTTCAGATCCCATTGAAGACAATAGGGCCAAAGGAAATATCCTCCGATTACAAAGAGAAAGAAGCTTCCTTAGAAACTACTTTGTGTTCTGTGAAATCATCTCACAGAGTCACAGCATTCCCCTCAAGAAGCCTTTCTCTAAGACAGTTCTTGTGGAATTGGCAAAGTGATATTTGGAAGCCCATAGAGGGCTATGGTGAAAAAGGAAATATCCTCAGATGAAATCTGGAAAGAAGCTTTCAGAGAAACTGCTTAGTGTTCGTTTAATTCATCTCACAGAGTTACATCTGTATTTCGTGGATTTCTTTGATAGCCTTATTTCTGTGGAATCTGAGAACAGGTATTTCAGATCCCATTGAAGACTATAGGGCCAAAGGAAATATCCCCCGATTACAAAGAGAAAGAAGCTTTCTTAGAAACTACTTTGTGTTCTGTGAAATCATATCACAGAGTTAGAGCTTTCCCCTCAAGAAGCCTTTCGCTAAGACAGTTCTTGTCGAAATGGCAAAGTGATATTTGGAAGCCCATAGAGGGCTATGGTGAAAAAGGAAATATCCTCAGATGAAATCTGGAAAGAAGCTTTCTGAGAAACTGCTTAGTGTTCTGTTAATTCATCTCACCGATTTACATCTGTATTTCGTGGATCTCTTTGCTAGCCTTATTTCTGTGGAATCTGAGAACAGATATTTCGGATCCCATTGAAGACTATAGGGCCAAAGGAAATATCCTCCGATAACAAAGAGAAAGAAGCTTTCTGAGAAACTTCTTTGCGTTCTGTGAAATCATCTCACAGAGTTACAGCTTTCCCCTCAAGAAGTCTTTGGCTAAGACAGTTCTTGTGGAATTGGCAAAGTGATATTTGGAAGCCCTTGGAGGGCTATGGTGAAAAAGGAAATATCCTCAGATGAAATCTGGAAAGAAGCTTTCTGAGAAACTGCTTAGTGTTCTGTTAATTCATCTCACAGAGTTACATCTGTATTTAGTGGATCTCTTTGCTAGCCTTATTTCTGTGGAATCTGAGAACAGGTATTTCAGATCCCATTGAAGACTATAGGTCCAAAGGAAATATCCTCCGATTACAAAGAGAAAGAAGCTTTCTGAGAAACTTCTTTGTGTTCTGTGAAATCATCTCACAGAGTTACAGCTTTCCCCTCAACAAGACTTTCGCTAAGACAGTTCTTGTGGAAATGGCAAAGTGATATTTGGAAGCCCCTAGAGGGCTATGGTGAAAAAGGAAATATAAACAGATGAAATCTGGAAAGAAGCTTTCCGAGAAACTGCTTAGTGTTCGGGTCATTCATCTCAAAGAGTTACATCTGTATTTCGTGGATCTCTTTGCAAGCCTTATTTCTGTGGAATCTTAGAACAGGTATTTCAGATCCCTTTGAAGACTACAGGGCCAAAGGAAATATCCTCCAATTACAAAGAGAAAGAAGCTTTCTGAGAAACTTCTTTGCGTTCTGTGAAATCATCTCACAGAGTTACCGCTTTCCCCTCAAGAAGTCTTTCGCTAAGACAGTTCTTGTGGAATTGGCAAAGTGATATTTGGAAGCCCATAGAGGGCTATGGTGAAAAAGGAAATATCCTCAGATGAAATCTGGAAAGAAGCTTTCTGAGAAACTGCTTAGTGTTCTGTTAATTCATCTCACAGAGTTACATCTGTATTTCGTGGATCTCTTTGCTAGCCTTATTTCTGTGGAATCTGAGAACAGGTATTTCAGATCCCATTGAATACTATAGGGAAAAGGAAATATCCTCCGATTACAAAGAGAAAGAAGCTTTCTTAGAAACTTCTTTGTGTTCTGTGAAATCATATCACAGAGTTAGAGCTTTCCTCTCAAGAAGCCTTTCGCTAAGACAGTTCTTGTGGAATTGGCAAAGTGATATTTGGAAGCCCATAGAGGGCTATGGTGAAAAAGGAAATATCCTCAGATGAAATCTGGAAAGAAGCATTCTGAGAAACTGCTTGGTGTTCGGTTCATTCATCTCACAGAGTTACATCTGTATTTCGTGGATTTCTTTGCTAGCCTTATTTCTGTGGAATTTGAGAACAGGTATTTCAGATCCCTTTGAAGACTATAGGGCCAAAGGAAATATCCTCCAATAACAAAGAGAAAGAAGCTTTCTTAGAAACTTCTTTGTGTTCTGTGAAATCATCTCACAGAATTACAGCTTTCCCCTCAAGAAGCCTTTCGCTAAGACAGTTCTTGTGGAATTGGCAAAGTGATATTTGGAAGCCCCTAGAGGGCTATGGTGAAAAAGGAAATATCCTCAGATGAAATCTGGAAAGAAGCTTTCTGAGAAACTGCTTAGTGTTCTGTTAATTCATCTCACAGAGTTACATCGGTATTTCGTGGATCTCTTTGCTAGCCTTATTTCTGTGGAATGTGAGAACGGATATTTCGGATCCCTTTGAAGACTATAGGGCCAAAGGAAATATCCTCCGATAACAAAGAGAAAGAAGCTTTCTGAGAAACTTCTGTGCGTTTTGTGAAATAATCTCACAGAGTTACAGCTTTCCCCTCAGGAAGCCTTTCGATAAGACAGTTCTTGTGGAATTGGCAAAGTGATATTTGGAAGCCCATTGAGGGCTATGGTGAAAAAGGAAATATCCTCAGATGAAATCTGGAAAGAAGCTTTCTGAGAAACTGCTTAGTGTTCTGTTAATTCATCTCAAACAGTTACATCTGTATTTCGTGGATCTCTTTGCTAGCCTTTTTTCTTTGGATTCTGAGAACAGGTATTTCAGATCCCTTTGAAGACTATAGGGCCAAAGGAAATATCCTCCGATAACAAAGAGAAAGAAGCTTTCTGAGAAACTTCTTTGTGTTCTGTGAAATCATCTCACAGAGTTACAGCTTTCCCCTCAAGAAGCCTTTCGCTAAGACAGTTCTTGTGGAATTGGCAAAGTGATATTTGGAAGCCCATAGAGGGCTAAGGTGAAAAAGGAAATATCCTCAGATGAAATCTGGAAAGAAGCTTTCTGAGAAACTGCTTAGTGTTCTGTTAATTCATCTGACAGAATTACATCTGTATTTCATGGATTTCTTTGCTAGCCTTATTTCGGTGGAATCTGAGAACCGATATTTCGGATCCCTGTGAAGACTATAGGGTCAAAGGAAATATCCTCCGATAACAAAGAGAAAGAAGCTTTCTGCGAAATTTCTTTGTGTTCTGTGAAATCATCTCACAGAGTTACAGCTTACCCCTCAAGAAGCCTTTCGCTAAGACAGTTCTTGTTCAATTGGCAAAGTGATATTTGGAAGCCCATAGAGGGCTATGGTGAAAAAGGAAATATCCTCAGATGAAATCTGGAAAGAAGCTTTCTGAGAAACTGCTTAGTGTTCTGTTAATTCATCTCACAGAGTTACATCTGTATTTCGTGGATCTCTTTGCTAGCCTTATTTCTGTGGAATCTGAGAAGAGATATTTCGGATCCCTTTGAAGACTATAGGTCCAAAGGAAATATCCTCCGATAACAAAGAGAAAGAAGCTTTCTGAGAAACTTCTTTGCGCTCTGTGAAATCATCTCACAGAGTTACAGCTTTCCCCTGAAGAAGCCTTTCGCTAAGACAGTTCTTGTGGAATTGGCAAAGTGATATTTGGAAGCCCATAGAGGGCTACGGTGAAAAAGGAAATATCCTCAGATGAAATCTGGAAAGAAGCTTTCTGAGAAACTGCTTAGTGTTCGTTTAATTCATCTCACAGAGTTACATCTGTATTTCGTGGATTTCTTTGCCAGCCTTATTTGTGTGGAATCTGAGAACAGGTATTTCAGATCACATTGAAGACTATAGGGCCAAAGGAAATATAATCCGATTACAAAGAGAAAGAAGCTTTCTTAGAAACTAATTTGTGTTCTCTGAAATCATGTCACAGAGTTACAGCTTTCCCCTCAAGAATCCTTTCGCTAAGACAGTTCTTGTGGAATTGGCAAAGTGATATTTGGAAGCCCATAGAGGGCTATGGTGAAAAAGGAAATATCCTCAGATGAAATCTGGAAAGAAGCTTTCTGAGAAACTGCTTAGTGTTCTGTTAATTCATCTCACCGATTTACATCTGTATTTCGTGGATCTCTTTGCAAGCCTTATTTCTGTGGAATCTGAGAACAGATATTTCGGATCCCATTGAAGACTATAGGGCCAAAGGAAATATCCTCCGATTACAAAGAGAAAGAAGCTTTCTGAGAAACTTCTTTGTGTTCTGTGAAATCATCTCACAGAGTTACTGCTTTCCCCTCAAGAAGCCTTTCGCTAAGACAGTTCTTGTGGAAATGGCAAAGTGATATTTGGAAGCCCATAGAGGTCTACGGTGAAAAAGGAAATATCCACAGATGAAATCTGGAAAGAAGCTTTCCGAGAAACTGCTTAGAGTTCGGGTCATTCATCTCAAAGAGTTACATCTGTATTTCGTGGATCTCTTTGCAAGCCTTATTTCTGTGGAATCTGAGAACAGGTATTTCAGATCCCATTGAAGACTACAGGGCCAAAGGAAATATCCTCCGATTACAAAGAGAAAGAAGCTTTCTTAGAAACTTCTTTGTGTTCTGTGAAATCATATCACAGAGTTACAGCTTTCCCCTCAAGAAGTCTTTCGCTAAGACAGTTCTTGTGGAATTGGCAAAGTGATATTTGGAAGCCCATAGAGGGCTAAGGTGAAAAAGGAAATATCCTCAGATGAAATCTGGAAAGAAGCTTTCTGAGAAACTGCTTAGTGTTCTGTTAATTCATCTCACAGAATTTCATCTGTATTTCATGGATTTCTTTGCTAGCCTTATTTCGGTGGAATCTGAGAACAGATATTTCGGATCCCTGTGAAGACTATAGGGCCAAAGGAAATATCCTCCGATAACAAAGAGAAAGAATCTTTCTGCGAAATTTCTTTGTGTTCTGTGAAATCATCTCACAGAGTTACAGCTTTCCCCTCAAGAAGCCTTTCGCTAAGACAGTTCTTGTGTAATTGGCAAAGTGATATTTGGAAGCCCCTAGAGGGCTATGGTGAAAAAGGAAATATCCTCAGGTGAAATCTGGAAAGAAGCTTTCTGAGAAACTGCTTAGTGTTCTGTTAATTCATCTCACAGAGTTACATCTGTATTTCGTGGATCTCTTTGCTAGCCTTATATCTGTGGAATCTGAGAACAGATATTTCGGATCCCATTGAAGACTATAGGGCCAAAGGAAATATCCTGCGATTACAAAGAGAAAGAAGCTTTCTGAGAAACTTCTTTGCGTTCTGTGAAATCATCTCACAGAGTTACAGCTTTCCCCTCAAGAAGCCTTTCGCTAAGACAGTTCTTGTGGAATAAGCAAGGTGATATTTGGAAGCCCATATAGGGCTATGGTGAAAAAGGAAATATCCTCAGATGAAATCTGGAAAGAAGCTTTCTGAGAAACTGCTTAGTGTTCTGTTAATTCATCTCACAGAGTTACATCTGTATTTCGTGGATCTCTTTGCTATCCTTATTTCTGTGGAATCTGAGAACAGGTATTTCAGATCCCATTGAAGACTATAGGGCCAAAGGAAATATCCTCCGATTACAATGAGAAAGAAGCTTTCTGAGAAACTTCTTTGTGTTCTGTGAAATGATCTCACAGAGTTACAGCTTTCCCCTCAAGAAGCCTTTCGCTAAGACAGTTCTTGTGGAGTTGGCAAAGTAATATTTGGAAGCCCATAGAGTGCTATGGTGAAAAAGGAAATATCCTCTGATGAAATATGGAAAGAAGCTTTCTGAGAAACTGCTTAGTGTTCTGTTAATACATCTCACAGAGTTACGTCTGTATTGCGTGGGTCTCTTTGCTAGCCTTATTTCTGTGGAATCTGAGAACAGGTATTTCAGATCCCTTTGAAGACTATAGGTACAAAGGAAATATCCTCCGATTACAAAGAGAAAGAAGCTTTCTGAGAAACTTCTTTGTGTTCTGTGATATCATCTCACAGAGTTACAGCTTTCCCCTCAAGAAGACTTTCGCTAAGACAGTTCTTGTGGAAATGGCAAAGTGATATTTGGAAGCCCCTAGAGGGCTATGGTGAAAAAGGAAATATCCACAGATGAAATCTGGAAAGAAGCTTTCCGAGAAACTGCTTAGTGTTCGGGTCATTAATCCCAAAGAGTTACATCTGTATTTCGTGGATCTCTTAGCAAGCCTTATTTCTGTGGAATCTGAGAACAGGTATTTCAGATCCCATTGAAGACTACAGGGCCAAAGGAAATATCCTCCGATTACAAAGAGAAAGAAGCTTTCTGAGAAACTTCTTTGAGTTCTGTGAAATCATCTCACAGAGTTACAGCTTTCCCCTCAAGAAGTCTTTCGCTAAGACAGTTCTTGTGGAATTGGCAAAGTGATATTTGGAAGCCCATAGAGGGCTATGGTGAAAAAGGAAATATCCACAGATGAAATCTGGAAAGAAGCTTTCTGAGAAACTGCTTAGTGTTCTGTTAATTCATCTCACAGAGTTACATCTGTATTTCGTGGATCTTTTTGCTAGCCTTATTTCTGTGGAATCTGAGAACAGGTATTTCAGATCTCATTGAAGACTACAGGTCCAAAGGAAATATCCTCCGATTACAAAGAGAAAGAAGCTTTCTTTGAAACTTCTTTGTGTTCTGTGAAATCATCTCACAGAGTTACAGCTTTCCCCTCAAGAAGACTTTCGCTAAGACAGTTCTTGTGGAATTGGCAAAGTGATATTTGGAAGCCCATAGAAGGCTATGGTGAAAAAGGAAATATACTCAGATGAAATCTGGAAAGAAGCTTTCTGAGAAACTGCTTGATGTTCGGTTCATTCATCTAACAGAGTTACATCTGTATTTCGTGGATCTCTTTGCTAGCCTTATTTCTGTGGAATCTGAGAACAGGTATTTCAGATCCCATTGAATACTAGAGGGCCAAAGGAAATATCCTCCGATTACAAAGAGAAAGAAGCTTTCTTAGAAACTTCTTTGTGTTCTGTGAAATCATCTCACAGAGTTACAGCTTTCCCCTCAAGAAGCCTTTCGCTAAGACAGTTCTTGTGGAATTGGCAAAGTGATATTTGGAAGCCCCTAGAGGGCTATGGTGAAAAAGGAAATATCCTCAGATGAAATCTGGAAAGAAGCTTTCTGAGAAACTGCTTAGTGTTCTGTTAATTCATCTCACAGAGTTACATCTGTATTTCGTGGATCTCTTTCCTAGCTTTATTTCTGTGGAATCTGAGAACAGATATTTCGGATCCCATTGAAGACTATAGGGCCAAAGGAAATATCCTGCGAATACAAAGAGAAAGAAGCTTTCTGAGATACTTCTTTGCGTTCTGTGAAATCATCTCACAGAGTTACAGCTTTCCCCTCAAGAAGCCTTTCGCTAAGACAGTTCTTGTGGAATAAGCAAAGTGATATTTTGAAGCCCATACAGGGCTATGGTGAAAAAGGAAATATCCTCAGATGAAATCTGGAAAGAAGCTTTCTGAGAAACTGCTTAGCGTTCTGTTAATTCATCTCACAGAGTTACATCTGTATTTCGTGGATCTCTTTGCTAGATTTATTTCTGTGGAATCTGAGAACAGGTATTTCAGATCCCATTGAAGACTATAGGGCCAAAGGAAATATCCTCCGATTACAAGGAGAAAGAAGCTTTCTGAGAAACTTCTTTGTGTTCTGTGAAATCATCTCACAGAGTTACAGCTTTCCCCTCAAGAAGCCTTTCGCTAAGACAGTTCTTGTGGAGTTGGCAAAGTGATATTTGGAACCCCATAGAGTGCTATGGTGAAAAAGGAAATATCCTCTGATGAAATCTGGAAAGAAGCTTTCTGAGAAACTGCTTAGTGTTCTGTTAATTCATCTCACAGAGTTACGTCTGTATTGCGTGGATCTCTTTGCTAGCCTTATTTCTGTGGAATCTGAGAACAGGTATTTCAGATCCCATTGAAGACTACAGGGCCAAAGGAATATCCTCCGATTACAAAGAGAAAGAAGCTTTCTGAGAAACTTCTTTGCATTCTGTCAAATCATCTCACAGAGTTACAGCTTTCCCCTCAAGAAGGCTTTCGCTAAGACAGTTCTTGTGGAAATGGCAAAGTGATATTTGGAAGCCCCTAGAGGGCTATGGTGAAAAAGGAAATATCCACAGATGAAATCTGGAAAGAAGCTTTCCGAGAAACTGCTTAGAGTTCGGGTCATTCATCTCAAAGAGTTACATCTGTATTTCGTGGATCTCTTTGCAAGCCTTATTTCTGTGGAATCTGAGAACAGGTATTTCAGATCCCATTGAAGACTACAGGGCCAAAGGAAATATCCTCCGATTACAAAGAGACTGAAGCTTTCTGAGAAACTTCTTTGCGTTCTGTGAAATCATCTCACAGAGATACAGCTTTCCCCTCAAGAAGTCTTTCGCTAAGACAGTTCTTGTGGAATTGGCAAAGAGATATTTGGAAGCCCATAGAGGGCTATGGTGAAAAAGGAAATATCCTCAGATGAAATCTGGAAAGAAGCTTTCTGAGAAACTGCTTAGTGTTCTGTTAATTCATCTCACAGTGTTACATCTGTATTTCGTGGATCTTTTTGCTAGCCTTATTTCTGTGGAATCTGAGAACAGGTATTTCAGATCCCATTGAAGACTATAGGTCCAAAGGAAATATCCTCCGATTACAAAGAGAAATAAGCTTTCTGAGAAACTTCTTTGTGTTCTGTGAAATCATCTCACAGAGTTACAGCTTTCCCCTCAAGAAGACTTTCGCTAAGACAGTTCTTGTGGAATTGGCAAAGTGATATTTGGAAGCCCATAGAGGGCTATGGTGAAAAAGGAAATATCCACAGATGAAATCTGGAAAGAAGCTTTCTGAGAAACTGCTTGATGTTCGGTTCATTCATCTCACAGCGTTACATCTGTATTTCGTGGATCTCTTTGCTAGCCTTATTTCTGTGGAATATGAGAACAGGTATTTCAGATCCCATTGAATACTAGAGGGCCAAAGGAAATATCCTCCGATTACAAAGAGAAAGAAGCTTTCTTAGAAACTCCTTTGTGTTCTGTGAAATCATCTCACAGAGTTACAGCTTTCCCCTCAAGAAGTCTTTCGCTAAGACAGTTCTTGTGGAATTGGCAAAGTGATATTTGGAAGCCCCTAGAGGGCTATGGTGAAAAAGGAAATATCCTCAGATGAAATCTGGAAAGAAGCTTTCAGAGAAACTGCTTAGTGTTCGTTTAATTCATCTCACAGAGTTACATCTGTATTTCGTGGATTTCTTTGATAGCCTTATTTCTGTGGAATCTGAGAACAGGTATTTCAGATCCCATTGAAGACTATAGGGCCAAAGGAAATATCCCCCGATTACAAAGAGAAAGAAGCTTTCTTAGAAACTACTTTGTGTTCTGTGAAATCATATCACAGAGTTAGAGCTTTCCCCTCAAGAAGCCTTTCGCTAAGACAGTTCTTGTGGAAATGGCAAAGTGATATTTGGAATCCCATAGAGGGCTACGGTGAAAAAGGGAATATCCTCAGATGAAATCTGGAAAGAAGCTTTCTGAGAAACTGCTTAGTGTTCTTTTAATTCATCTCACCGATTTACATCTGTATTTCGTGGATCTCTTTGCTAGCCTTATTTCTGTGGAATCTGAGAACAGATATTTCGGATCCCATTGAAGACTATAGGGCCAAAGGAAATATCCTCCGATAACAAAGAGAAAGAAGCTTTCTGAGAAACTTCTTTGCGTTCTGTGAAATCATCTCACAGAGTTACAGCTTTTCCCTCAAGAAGTCTTTGGCTAAGTCAGTTCTTGTGGAATTGGCAAAGTGATATTTGGAAGCCCATAGAGGGCTATGGTGAAAAAGGAAATATCCTCAGATGAAATCTGGAAAGAAGCTTTCTGAGAAACTGCTTAGTGTTCTTTTAATTCATCTCACAGAGTTACATCTGTATTTAGTGGATCTCTTTGCTAGCCTTATTTCTGTGGAATCTGAGAACAGGTATTTCAGATCCCATTGAAGACTATAGGTCCAAAGGAAATATCCTCCGATTACAAAGAGAAAGAAGCTTTCTGAGAAACTTCTTTGTGTTCTGTGAAATCATCTCACAGAGTTACAGCTTTCCCCTCAAGAAGACTTTCGCTAAGACAGTTCTTGTGGAAATGGCAAAGTGATATTTGGAAGCCCCTAGAGGGCTATGGTGAAAAAGGAAATATCAACAGATGAAATCTGGAAAGAAGCTTTCCGAGAAACTGCTTAGTGTTCGGGTCATTCATCTCAAAGAGTTACATCTGTATTTTGTGGATCTCTTTGCAAGCCTTATTTCTGTGGAATCTTAGAACAGGTATTTCAGATCCCTTTGAAGACTACAGGGCCAAAGGAAATATCCTCCGATTACAAAGAGAAAGAAGCTTTCTGAGAAACTTCTTTGCGTTCTGTGAAATCATCTCACAGAGTTACCGCTTTCCCCTCAAGAAGTCTTTCGCTAAGACAGTTCTTGTGGAATTGGCAAAGTGATATTTGGAAGCCCATAGAGGGCTATGGTGAAAAAGGAAATATCCTCAGATGAAATCTGGAAAGAAGCTTTCTGAGAAACTGCTTAGTGTTCTGTTAATTCATCTCACAGAGTTACATCTGTATTTCGTGGATCTCTTTGCTAGCCTTATTTCTGTGGAATCTGAGAACAGGTATTTCAGATCCCATTGAATACTATAGGGAAAAGGAAATATCCTCCGATTACAAAGAGAAAGAAGCTTTCTTAGAAACTTCTTTGTGTTCTGTGAAATCATATCACAGAGTTAGAGCTTTCCCCTCAAGAAGCCTTTCGCTAAGACAGTTCTTGTGGAATTGGCAAAGTGATATTTGGAAGCCCATAGAGGGCTATGGTGAAAAAGGAAATATCCTCAGATGAAATCTGGAAAGAAGCTTTCTGAGAAACTGCTTGGTGTTCGGTTCATTCATCTCACAGAGTTACATCTGTATTTCGTGGATTTCTTTGCTAGCCTTATTTCTGTGGAATCTGAGAACAGGTATTTCAGATCCCTTTGAAGACTATAGGGCCAAAGGAAATATCCTCCAATAACAAAGAGAAAGAAGCTTTCTTAGAAACTTCTTTGTGTTCTGTGAAATCATCTCACAGAATTACAGCTTTCCCCTCAAGAAGCCTTTCGCTAAGACAGTTCTTGTGGAATTGGCAAAGTGATATTTGGAAGCCCCTAGAGGGCTATGGTGAAAAAGGAAATATCCTCAGATGAAATCTGGAAAGAAGCTTTCTGAGAAACTGCTTAGTGTTCTGTTAATTCAACTCACAGAGTTACATCGGTATTTCGTGGATCTCTTTGCTAGCCTTATTTCTGTGGAATGTGAGAACAGATATTTCGGATCCCTTTGAAGACTATAGGGCCAAAGGAAATATCCTCCGATAACAAAGAGAAAGAAGCTTTCTGAGAAACTTCTGTGCGTTTTGTGAAATAATCTCACAGAGTTACAGCTTTCCCCTCAGGAAGCCTTTCGATAAGACAGTTCTTGTGGAATTGGCAAAGTGATATTTGGAAGCCCATTGAGGGCTATGGTGAAAAATGAAATATCCTCAGATGAAACCTGGAAAGAAGCTTTCTGAGAAACTGCTTAGTGTTCTGTTAATTCATCTCACAGAGTTACATCTGTATTTCGTGGATCTCTTTGCTAGCCTTTTTTCTGTGGATTCTGAGAACAGGTATTTCAGATCCCTTTGAAGACTATAGGGCCAAAGGAAATATCCTCCGATAACAAAGAGAAAGAAGCTTTCTAAGAAACTTCTTTGAGTTCTGTGAAATCATCTCACAGAGTTACAGCTTTCCCCTCAAGAAGCCTTTCGCTAAGACAGTTCTTGTGGAATTGGCAAAGTGATATTTGGAAGCCCATAGAGGGCTAAGGTGAAAAAGGAAATATCCTCAGATGAAATCTGGAAAGAAGCTTTCTGAGAAACTGCTTAGTGTTCTGTTAATTCATCTGACAGAATTACATCTGTGTTTCATGGATTTCTTTGCTAGCCTTATTTCGGTGGAATCTGAGAACAGATATTTCGGATCCCTGTGAAGACTATAGGGCCAAAGGAAATATCCTCCGATAACAAAGAGAAAGAAGCTTTCTGCGAAATTTCTTTGTGTTCTGTGAAATCATCTCACAGAGTTACAGCTTACCCCTCAAGAAGCCTTTCGCTAAGACAGTTCTTGTTCAATTGGCAAAGTGATATTTGGAAGCCCATAGAGGGCTATGGTGAAAAAGGAAATATCCTCAGATGAAATCTGGAAAGAAGCTTTCTGAGAAACTGCTTAGTGTTCTGTTAATTCATCTCACAGAGTTACATCTGTATTTCGTGGATCTCTTTGCTAGCCTTATTTCTGTGGAATCTGAGAACAGGTATTTCAGATCCCATTGAAGACTATAGGGCCAAAGGAAATATCCTCCGATTACAAGGAGAAAGAAGCTTTCTGAGAAACTTCTTTGTGTTCTGTGAAATCATCTCACAGAGTTACAGCTTTCCCCTCAAGAAGCCTTTCGCTAAGACAGTTCTTGTGGAATTGGCAAAGTGATATTTGGAAGCCCATAGAGGGCTATGGTGAAAAAGGAAATATCCTCAGATGAAATCTGGAAAGAAGCTTTCTGAGAAATTGCTTAGTGTTCTGTTAATTTATCTCACAGAGTTACATCTGTATTTCGTGGATCTTTTTGCTAGCCTTATTTCTGTGGAATCTGAGAACAGGTATTTCAGATCCCATTGAAGACTATAGGGCCAAAGGAAATATCCTCCGATTACAAGGAGAAAGAAGCTTTCTGAGAAACTTCTTTGTGTTCTGTGAAATCATCTCACAGAGTTACAGCTTTCCCCTCAAGAAGCCTTTCGCTAAGACAGTTCTTGTGGAATTGGCAAAGTGATATTTGGAAGCCCATAGAGTGCTATGGTGAAAAAGGAAATATCCTCTGATGAAATCTGGAAAGAAGCTTTCTGAGAAACTGCTTAGTGTTCTGTTAATTCATCTCACAGAGTTACGTCTGTATTGCGTGGATCTCTTTGCTAGCCTTATTTCTGTGGAATCTGAGAACAGGTATTTCAGATCCCATTGAAGACTATAGGTCCAAAGGAAATATCCTCCGATTACAAAGAGAAATAAGCTTTCTGAGAAACTTCTTTGTGTTCTGTGAAATCATCTCACAGAGTTACAGCTTTCCCCTCAAGAAGACTTTCGCTAAGACAGTTCTTGTGGAATTGGCAAAGTGATATTTGGAAGCCCATAGAGGGCTATGGTGAAAAAGGAAATATCCACAGATGAAATCTGGAAAGAAGCTTTCCGAGAAACTGCTTAGAGTTCGGGTCATTCATCTCAAAGAGTTACATGTGTATTTCGTGGATCTCTTTGAAGCCTTATTTCTGTGGAATCTGAGAACAGGTATTTCAGATCCCATTGAAGACTACAGGGCCAAAGGTAATATCCTCCGATTACAAAGAGAAAGAAGCTTTCTTAGAAACTTCTTTGTGTTCTGTGAAATCATCTCACAGAGTTACATCTTTCCCCTCAAGAAGCCTTTCGCTAAGACACTTCTTGTGGAATTGGCAAAGTGATATTTGGAAGCCCCTAGAGGGCTATGGTGAAAAAGGAAATATCCTCAGATGAAATCTGGAATGAAGCTTTCTGAGAAACTGCTTACTATTCTGTTAATTCATCTCACAGAGTTACATCTGTATTTCGTGGATCTCTTTGCTAGCCTTATTTCTGTGGAATCTGAGAACAGATATTTCGGATCCCATTGAAGACTATAGGGCCAAAGGAAATATATTCCGATTACAAAGAGAAAGAAGCTTTCTGAGAAACTTCTTTGCGTTCTGTGAAATCATCTCACAGAGTTACAGCTTTCCCCTCAAGAAGCCTTTCGATAAGACAGTTCTTGTGGAATAAGCAAAGTGATATTTGGAAGCCCATACAGGGCAATGGTGAAAAAGGAAATATCCTCAGATGAAATCTGGAAAGAAGCTTTCTGAGAAACTGCTTGGTGTTCTGTTAATTCATCTCACAGAATTACATCTGTATTTCGTGGATCTATTTGCTAGCCTTATTTCTGTGGAATCTCAGAACAGGTATTTCAGATCCCATTGAAGACTATAGGGCCAAAGGAAATATCCTCCGATTACAAGGAGAAAGAAGCTTTCTGAGAAACTTCTTTGTGTTCTGTGAAATCATCTCACAGAGTTACAGCTTTCCCTTCAAGAAGCCTTTCGCTAAGACAGTTCTTGTGGAGTTGGCAAAGTGATATTTGGAAGCCCATAGAGTGCTATGGTGAAAAAAGAAATATCCTCTGATGAAATCTGGAAAGAAGCTTTCTGAGAAACTGCTTAGTGTTCTGTTAATTCATCTCACAGAGTTACGTCTGTATTGCGTGGATCTCTTTGCTAGCCTTATTTCTGTGGAATCTGAGAACAGGTATTTCAGATCCCATTGAAGACTATAGGTCCAAAGGAAATATCCTCCGATTACAAAGAGAAAGAAGCTTTCTGAGAAACTTCATGTGTTCTGTGAAATCATCTCACAGAGTTACAGCTTTCCCCTCAAGAAGACTTTTGCTAAGACAGTTCTTGTGGAAATGGCAAAGTGATATTTGGAAGCCCCTAGAGGGCTATGGTGAAAAAGGAAATATCCACAGATGAAATCTGGAAAGAAGCTTTCCGAGAAACTGCTTAGAGTTCGGGTGATTCATCTCAAAGTGTTATATCTGTATTTCGTGGATCTCTTTGCAAGCCTTATTTCTGTGGAATCTGAGAACAGGTATTTCAGATCCCATTGAAGACTACAGGGCCAAAGGAAATATCCTCCGATTACAAAGAGAAAGAAGCTTTCTGAGAAACTTCTTTGCGTTCTGTGAAATCATCTCACAGAGTTACAGCTTTCCCCTCAAGAAGTCTTTCGCTAAGACAGTTCTTGTGGAATTGGCAAAGTGATATTTGGAAGCCCATAGAGGGCTATGGTGAAAAAGGAAATATCCTCAGATGAAATCTGGAAAGAAGCTTTCTGAGAAACTGCTTAGTGTTCTGTTAATTCATCTCACAGAGTTACATCTGTATTTCGTGGATCTCTTTGCTAGCCTTATTTCTGTGGAATCTGAGAACAGGTATTTCAGATCCCATTGAATACTATAGGGCCAAAGGAAATATCCTCCGATTACAAAGAGAAAGAAGCTTTCTGAGAAACTTCTTTGTGTTCTGTGAAATCATCTCACAGAGTTACAGCTTTCCCCTCTAGAAGACTTTCGCTAAGACAGTTCTTGTGGAAATGGCAAAGTGATATTTGGAAGCCCATAGAGTGCTATGGTGAAAAAGGAAATATCCACAGATGAAATCTGGAAAGAAGCTTTCCGAGAAACTGCTTAGTGTTCGGGTCATTCATCTCAAAGAGTTACATCTGTATTTCGTGGATCTCTTTGCAAGCCTTATTTCTGTGGAATCTGAAAACAGGTATTTCAGATCCCATTGAAGACTACAGGGCCAAAGGAAATATCCTCCGATTACAAAGAGAAAGAAGCTTTCTGAGAAACTTCTTTGCGTTCTGTGAAATCATCTCACAGAGTTACAGCTTTCCCCTCAAGAAGTCTTTCGCTAAGACAGTTCTTGTGGAATTGGCAAAGTGATATTTGGAAGCCCATAGAGGGCTATGGTGAAAAAGGAAATATCCTCAGATGAAATCTGGAAAGAAGCTTTCTGAGAAACTGCTTAGTGTTCTGTTAATTCATCTCACAGAGTTACGTCTGTATTGCGTGGATCTCTTTGCTAGCCTTATTTCTGTGGAATCTGAGAACAGGTATTTCAGATCCCATTGAAGACTATAGGTCCAAAGGAAATATCCTCCGATTACAAAGAGAAAGAAGCTTTCTGAGAAACTTCTTTGTGTTCTGTGAAATCATCTCACAGAGTTACAGCTTTCCCCTCAAGAAGACTTTCGCTAAGACAGTTCTTGTGGAAATGGCAAAGTGATATTTGGAAGCCCCTAGAGGGCTATGGTGAAAAAGGAAATATCCTCAGATGAAATCTGTAAAGAAGCTTTCCAAGAAACTGCTTAGTGTTCGGTTAATTCATCTCACAGAGTTACATCTGTATTTCGTGGATCTCTTTGCTAGCCTTATTTCTGTGGAATCTGAGAACAGATATTTCGGATCCCTTTGAAGACTACAGGTCCAAAGGAAATATCCTCCGATAACAAAGAGAAAGAAGCTTTCTGAAAAACTTCTTTGCGTTCTGTGAAATCATCTCACAGAGTTAAAGCTTTCCCCTCAAGAAGCCTTTCGCTAAGACAGTTCTTGTGGAATTGGCAAAGTGATATTTGGAATCCCATAGAGGGCTATGGTGAAAAAGGAAATATCCTCAGATGTAATCTGGAAAGAAGCTTTCTGAGAAACTGCTTAGTGTTCTGTTTATTCATCTCACAGAGTTACATCAGTATTTCGTGGATCTCTTTGCTAGCCTTATTTCTGTGGAATCTGAGAACAGATATTTCGGATCCCCTTGAAGACTATAGGGCCAAAGGAAATATCCTCCGATAACAAAGAGAAAGAAGCTTTCTGAGAAACTTCTTTGCGTTCTGTGAAATCATCTCACAGAGTTACAGCTTTCCCCTCAAGAAGCCTTTCGCTAAGTCAGTTCTTGTGGAATTGGCAAAGTGATATTTGGAAGCCCATAGAGGGCTATGGTGAAAAAGGAAATATCCTCAGATGAAATCTCGAAAGAAGCTTTCTGAGAAACTGCTTAGTGTTCGGTTCATTCATCTCACAGAGTTACATCTGTATTTCGTGGATCCCTTTGCTAGCCTTATTTCTGTGGAATCTGAGAACAGGTATTTCAGATCCCATTGCAGACTATAGGGCCAAAGGAAATATTCTCCGATTACAAAGAGAAAGAAGCTTTCTTAGAAACTACTTTGTGTTCTGCGAAATCATCTCACAGAGTTACAGGTTTCCCCTCAAGAAGCCTTTCGCTAAGACAGTTCTTGTGGAATTGGCAAAGTGATATTTGGAAGCCCATAGAGGGCTATGCTGAAAAAGGAAATATCCTCAGATGAAATCTGGAAAGAAGCTTTCTGAGAAACTGCTTAGTGTTCTGTTAATTCATCTCACAGAGTTACGTCTGTAATTCGTTGATCTCTTTGCTAGCCTTATTTCTGTGGAATCTGAGAACAGATATTTCGGATTCCTTTGAAGGCTATAGGGCCAAAGGAAATATCCTCCAATTACAAGGAGAAAGAAGCTTTCTGAGAAACTTCTTTGTGTTCTGTGAAATCATCTCACAGAGTTACAGCTTTCCCCTAAGAAGCCTTTCGCAAAGACTGTTCTTGTGGAGTTGGCAAAGTGATATTTGGAAGCCAATAGAGGGCTATGGTGAAAAAGGAAATATCCTCTGATGAAATCTGGAAAGAAGCTTTCTGAGAAACTGCTTAGTGTTCTGTTAATTCATCTCACAGAGTTACATCTGTATTTAGTGGATCTCTTTGCCAGCCTAATTTCTGTGGAATCTGAGAACAGGTATTTCAGATCCCATTGAAGTCTATAGGTCCAAAGGAAATATCCTCCGATTACAAAGAGAAAGAAGCTTTCTGAGAAACTTCTTTGTGTTCTGTGAAATCATCTCACCGAGTTACAGCTTTCCCCTCAAGAAGCCTTTCGCTAAGACAGTTCTTGTGGAATTGGCAAAGTGATATTTGGAAGCCCATAGAGGGCTATGGTGAAAAAGGAAATATCCTCAGATGATATCTGGAAAGAAGCTTTCTGAGAAACTGCTTAGTGTTCTGTTAATTCATCTCACAGAGTTACATCTGTATTTCGTGGATCTGTTTGCTAGCTTTATTTCTGTGGAATCTGAGAACAGATATTTCGGATCCCATTGAAGACTATAGGGCCAAAGGAAATATCCTCCGATAACAAAGAGAAAGAAGCTTTCTGAGAAACTTCTTTGTGTTCTGTAAAATCATCTCACAGAGTTACAGCTTTCCCCTCAAGAAGCCTTTCGATAAGACAGTTCTTGTGGAATAACCAAAGTGATATTTGGAAGCCCATACAGGGCTATGGTGAAAAAGGAAATATCCTCAGATGAAATCTGGAAAGAAGCTTTCTGAGAAACTGCTTAGTGTTCTGTTATTCATCTCATAGAGTTACATCAGTATTGCGTGGATCTATTTGCTAGCCTTATTTCTGTGGAATCTGAGAACAGGTATTTCAGATCCCATTGAAGACTATAGGGCCAAAGGAAATATCCTCCGATTACAAGGAGAAAGAAGCTTTCTGAGAAACTTCTTTGTGTTCTGTGAAATCATCTCACAGAGTTACAGCTTTCCCCTCAAGAAGCCTTTCGCTAAGACAGTTCTTGTGGAAATGGCAAAGTGATATTTGGAAGCCCATAGAGGGCTATAGTGAAAAAGGAAATATCCTCAGATGAAATCTGGAAAGCAGCTTTCCGAGAAACTGCTTGGTGTTCTGTTAATTCATCTCAAAGAGTTACATCTGTATTTCGTGGATCTCTTTCCAAGCCTTATTTCTGTGGAATCTGAGAAAAGGTATTTCAGATCCCATTGAAGACTACAGGGCCAAAGGAAATATCCTCCGATTACAAAGAGAAAGAAGCTTTCTGAGAAACTTCTTTGTGTTCTGTGAAATCATCTCACAGAGTTACAGCTTACCCCTCAAGAAGCCTTTCGCTAAGACAGTTCTTGTGTAATTGGCAAAGTGATATTTGGAAGCCCATAGAGGGCTATGGTGAAAAAGGAAATATCCTCAGATGAAATCTGGAAAGAAGCTTTCTGAGAAACTGCTTTATGTTCTGTTAATTCATCTCACAGAGTTACATCTGTATTTCCTGGATCTCTTTGCTAGCCTTATTTCTGTGGAATCTGAGAACAGATATTTCTGATCCCATTGAAGACTATAGGTCCAAAGGAAATATCCTCCGATAACAAAGAGAAAGAAGCTTTCTGAGAAACTGCTTTGCGTTCTGTGAAGTCATCTCACAGAGTTACAGCTTTCCCCTCAAGAAGCCTTTCGCTAAGACAGTTCTTGTGGAATTGGCAAAGTGATATTTGGAAGCCCATAGAGGGCTATGGTGAAAAAGGAAATATCCTCAGATGAAATCTGCAAAGAAGCTTTCTGAGAAACTGCTTAGTGTTCTCTTAATTCATCTCACAGAGTTACATCTGTATTTCGTGGATCTCTTTGCTAGCCTTATTTCTGTGGAATCTGAGAACAAGTATTTCAGATCCCATTGAAGTCTATAGGTCCAAAGGAAATATCCTCCGATTACAAAGAGAAAGAAGCTTTCTGAGAAACTTCTTTGTGTTCTGTGAAATCATCTCACAGAGTTACAGCTTTCCCCTCAAGAAGACTTTCGCTAAGACAGTTCTTGTGGAATTGGCAAAGTGATATTTGGAAGCCCATAGAGGGCTATGGTGAAAAAGGAAATATCCTCAGATGAAATCTGGAAAGAAGCTTTCTGAGAAACTGCTTAGGGTTCTGTTAATTCATCTCACAGAATTAGGTCTGTATTGCGTGAATGTCTTTGCTAGCCTTATTTCTGTGGAATCTGCGAACAGGTATTTCAGATCCCTTTGAAGACTATAGGGAAAATGGAAATATCCTCCGATTACAAAGAGAAAGAAGCTTTCTGAGAAACTTCTTTGTGTTCTTTGAAATCATCTCACAGAGTTACAGCTTTCCCCTCAAGAAGCCTTTCGCTAAGACAGTTCTTGTGGAATTGGCAAAGTGATATTTGGAAGCCCTTAGAGGGCTATGGTGAAAAAGGAAATATCCTCCGGTGAAATCTGGAAAGAAGCTTTCTGAGAAACTGCTTAGTGTTCTGTTAATTCATCTCACAGAATTACATCTGTATTTCATGGATCTCTTTGCTAGCCTTATTTCTGTGGAATCTGAGAACAGATATCTCGGATCCCTTTGAAGACTATAGGGCCAAAGGAAATATCCTCCGATAACAAAGAGAAAGAAGCTTTCTGAGAAATTTCTTTGTGTACTCTGAAATCATCTCACAGAGTTACAGCTTACCCCTCAAGAAGCCTTTCGCTAAGACAGTTCTTGTGGTATTGGCAAAGTGATATTTGGAAGCCCATAGAGGGCTATGGTGAAAAAGGAAATATCCTCAGATGAAATCTGGAAAGAAGCTTTCTGAGAAACTGCTTAGTGTTCTCTTAATTCATCTCACAGAGTTACATCTGTATTTCCTGGATCTCTTTGCTAGCCTTATTTCTGTGGAATCTGAGAACACATAATTCGGATCCCTTAGAAGACTATAGGTCCAAAGGAATTATCCTCCGATAACAAAGAGAAGAAGCTTTCTAGGAGACTTCTTTCTGTTCTGTGAAATCATCTCACAGAGTTTCAGCTTTCCTCTCAAGAAGCCTTTCGCTAAGACAGTTCTTGTGGAAATGGCAAGGTGATATTTGGAAGGCCATAGAGGGCTATGGTGAAAAAGGAAATATCCTCAGAAAAATGCGGAAAGAAGCTTTCTGAGAAACTGCTTAGTGTTCTGTTAATTCATCTCACAGAGTTACATCTGTATTTCGTGGATCTCTTTGCTAGCCTTATTTCTGTGGAATCTGAGAACAGATATTTCACATCCCTTTGTTGACTAAAGGGCCAAAGGAAATATCCTGCGATTACAAAGAGAAAGAAGCTTTCTGAGAAAATTCTTTGCGTTCTGTGAAATCATCTCACAGAGTTACAGCTTTCCCCTCAAGAAGCCTTTCGCTAAGACAGTTCTTGTGGAATAAGCAAAGTGATATTTGGAAGCCCATACAGGGCTATGGTGAAAAAGGAAATATCCTCAGATGAAATCTGGAAGGAAGCTTTCTGAGAAACTGCTTAGCGTTCTGTTGATTCATCTCACAGAGTTACATCTGTATTTCGTGGATCTCTTTGCTAGCCTTATTTCTGTGGAATCTGAGAACAGATATTTCGGATCCCATTGAAGACTATAGGGCCAAAGGAAATATCCTCCGATTACAAAGAGAAAGAAGCTTTCTGAGAAACTTCTTTGCGTTCCGTGAAATCATCTCACAGAGTTACAGCTTTCCCCTCAAGAAGCCTTTCGATAAGACAGTTCTTGTGGAATAAGCAAAGTGATATTTGGAAGCCCACACAGGGCTATGGTGAAAAAGGAAATATCCTCAGATGAAATCTGGAAAGAAGCTTTCTGAGAAACTGCTTGGTGTTCTGTTAATTCATCTCACAGAGTTACGTCTGTATTGCGTGGATCTCTTTGCTAGCCTTATTTCTGTGGAATCTGAGAACAGGTATTTCAGATCCCATTGAAGACTATAGGTCCAAAGGAAATATCCTCCGATTACAAAGAGAAAGAAGCTTTCTGAGAAACTTCTTTGTGTTCTGTGAAATCATGTCACAGAGTTACAGCTTTCCCCTCAAGAAGACTTTCGCTAAGACAGTTCTTGTGGAAATGGCAAAGTGATATTTGGAAGCCCCTAGAGGGCTATGGTGAAAAAGGAAATATCCACAGATGAAATCTGGAAAGAAGCTTTCCGAGAAACTGCTTAGAGTTCGGGTGATTCATCTCAAAGTGTTACATCTGTATTTCGTGGATCTCTTTGCAAGCCTTATTTCTGTGGAATCTGAGAACAGGTATTTCAGATCCCATTGAAGACTATACGTCCAAAGGAAATATGCTCCGATTACAAAGAGAAAGAAGCTTTCTGAGAAACTTCTTTGTGTTCTGTGAAATCATCTCACAGAGTTACAGCTTTCCCCTCTAGAAGACTTTCGCTAAGACAGTTCTTGTGGAAATGGCAAAGTGATATTTGGAAGCCCCTAGAGGGCTATGGTGAAAAAGGAAATATCCACACATGAAATCTGGAAAGAAGCTTTCCGAGAAACTGCTTAGTGTTCGGGTCATTCATCTCAAAGAGTTACATCTGTATTTCGTGGATCTCTTTGCAAGCCTTATTTCTGTGGAATCTGAAAACAGGTATTTCAGATCCCATTGAAGACTACAGGGCCAAAGGAAATATCCTCCGATTACAAAGAGAAAGAAGCTTTCTGAGAAACTTCTTTGCGTTCTGTGAAATCATCTCACAGAGTTACAGATTTCCCCTCAAGAAGTCTTTCGCTAAGACAGTTCTTGTGGAATTGGCAAAGTGATATTTGGAAGCCCATAGAGGGCTATGGTGAAAAAGGAAATATCCTCAGATGAAATCTGGAAAGAAGCTTTCTGAGAAACTGCTTAGTGTTCTGTTAATTCATCTCACAGAGTTACATCTGTATTTCGTGGATCTTTTTGCTAGTCTTATTTCTGTGGAATCTGAGAACAGGTATTTCAGATCCCATTGAATACTATAGGGCCAAAGAAAATATCCTCCGATTACAAAGAGAAAGAAGCTTTCTGAGAAACTTCTTTGTGTTCTGTGAAATCATCTCACAGAGTTACAGCTTCCCAATCAAGAAGACTTTCGCTAAGACAGTTCTTGTGGAATTGGCAAAGTGATATTTGGAAGCCCATAGAGGGCTATGGTGAAAAAGGAAATATCCACAGATGAAATCTGGAAAGAAGCTTTCTGAGAAACTGCTTGATGTTCGGTTCATTCATCTCACAGAGTTACATCTGTATTTCGTGGATCTCTTTGCTAGCCTTATTTCTGTGGAATCTGAAAACAGGAATTTCAGATCCCATTGAATACTAGAGGGCCAAAGGAAATATCCTCCGATTACAAAGAGAAAGAAGCTTTCTTAGAAACTTCTTTGTGTTCTGTGAAATCATCTCACAGAGTTACAGCTTTCCCCTCAAGAAGCCTTTCGCTAAGACAGTTCTTGTGGAATTGTCAAAGTGATATTTGGAAGCCCCTAGAGGGCTATGGTGAAAAAGGAAATACCCTCAGATGAAATCTGGAAAGAAGCTTTCTGAGAAACTGCTTAGTGTTCTGTTAATTCATCTCACAGAGTTACGTCTGTATTGCGTGGATCTCTTTGCTAGCCTTATTTCTGTGGAATCTCAGAACAGGTATTTCAGATCCCATTGAAGACTATAGGTCCAAAGGAAATATCCTCCGATTACAAAGAGAAAGAAGCTTTCTGAGAAACTTCTTTGAGTTCTGTGAAATCATCTCACAGAGTTACAGCTTTCCCCTCAAGAAGACTTTCGCTAAGACAGTTCTTGTGGAAATGGCAAAGTGATAAATGGAAGCCCCTAGAGGGCTATGGTGAAAAAGGAAATATCCACACATGAAATCTGGAAAGAAGCTTTCCAAGAAACTGCTTAGAGTTCGGGTGATTCATCTCAAAGTGTTACATCTGTATTTCGTGGATCTCTTTGCAAGCCTTATTTCTGTGGAATCTGAGAACAGGTATTTCAGATCCCATTGAAGACTACAGGGCCAAAGGAAATATCCTCCGATTACAAAGAGAAAGAAACTTTCTGAGAAACTTCTTTGCGTTCTGTGAAATCATCTCACAGAGTTACAGCTTTTCCCTCAAGAAGTCTTTCGCTAAGACAGTTCTTGTGGAATTGGCAAAGTGATATTTGGAAGCCCATAGAGGGCTAAGGTGAAAAAGGAAATATCCTCAGATGAAATCTGGAAAGAAGCTTTCTGAGAAACTGCTTGATGTTCGGTTCATTCAACTCACAGAGTTACATCTGTATTTCGTGGATCTCTTTGCTAGCCTTATTTCTGTGGAATCTGAGAACAGGTATTTCAGATCCCTTTGAATACTAGAAGGCCAAAGGAAATATCCTCCGATTACAAAGAGAAAGAAGCTTTCTTAGAAACTTCTTTGTGTTCTGTGAAATCATCTCACAGAGTTACAGCTTTCCCCTCAAGAAGCCTTTCGCTATGACAGTTCTTGTGTAATTGGCAAAGTGATATTTGGAAGCCCCTAGAGGGCTATGGTGAAAAAGGAAATATCCTCAGGTGAAATCTGGAAAGAAGCTTTCTGAGAAACTGCTTAGTGTTCTGTTAATTCATCTCACAGAGTTACATCTGTATTTCGTGGATCTCTTTGCTAGCCTTATATCTGTGGAATCTGAGAACAGATATTTCGGATCCCATTGAAGACTATAGGGCCAAAGGAAATATCCTGCGATTACAAAGAGAAAGAAGCTTTCTGAGAAACTTCTTTGCGTTCTGTGAAATCATCTCACAGAGTTACAGCTTTCCCCTCAAGAAGCCTTTCGCTAAGACAGTTCTTGTGGAATAAGCAAGGTGATATTTGGAAGCCCATACAGGGCTATGGTGAAAAAGGAAATATCCTCAGATGAAATCTGGAAAGAAGCTTTCTGAGAAACTGCTTAGTATTCTGTTAATTCATCTCACAGAGTTACATCTGTATTTCGTGGATCTCTTTGCTATCCTTATTTCTGTGGAATCTGAGAACAGGTATTTCAGATCCCATTGAAGACTATAGGGCCAAAGGAAATATCCTCCGATTACAAGGAGAAAGAAGCTTTCTGAGAAACTTCTTTGTGTTCTGTGAAATCATCTCACAGAGTTACAGCTTTCCCCTCAAGAAGCCTTTCGCTAAGACAGTTCTTGTGGAGTTGTCAAAGTAATATTTGGAAGCCCATAGAGTGCTATGGTGAAAAAGGAAATATCCTCTGATGAAATCTGGAAAGAAGCTTTCTGAGAAACTGCTTAGTGTTCTGTTAATTCATCTCACAGAGTTACGTCTGTATTGCGTGGGTCTCTTTGCTAGCCTTATTTCTGTGGAATCTGAGAACAGGTATTTCAGATCCCTTTGAAGACTATAGGTACAAAGGAAATATCCTCCGATTACAAAGAGAAAGAAGCTTTCTGAGAAACTTCTTTGTGTTCTGTGATATCATCTCACAGAGTTACAGCTTTCCCCTCAAGAAGACTTTCGCTAAGGCAGTTCTTGTGGAAATGGCAAAGTGATATTTGGAAGCCCCTAGAGGGCTATGGTGAAAAAGGAAATATCCACAGATGAAATCTGGAAAGAAGCTTTCCGAGAAACTGCTTAGTGTTCGGGTCATTAATCCCAAAGAGTTACATGTGTATTTCGTGGATCTCTTAGCAAGCCTTATTTCTGTGGAATCTGAGAACAGGTATTTCAGATCCCATTGAAGACTACAGGGCCAAAGGAAATATCCTCCGATTACAAAGAGAAAGAAGCTTTCTGAGAAACTTCTTTGTGTTCTGTGAAATCATCTCACAGAGTTACAGCTTTCCCCTAAGAAGCCTTTCGCAAAGACTGTTCTTGTGGAGTTGGCAAAGTGATATTTGGAAGCCAATAGAGGGCTATGGTGAAAAAGGAAATATCCTCTGATGAAATCTGGAAAGAAGCTTTCTGAGAAACTGCTTAGTGTTCTGTTAATTCATCTCACAGAGTTACATCTGTATTTAGTGGATCTCTTTGCCAGCCTAATTTCTGTGGAATCTGAGAACAGGTATTTCAGATCCCATTGAAGTCTATAGGTCCAAAGGAAATATCCTCCGATTACAAAGAGAAAGAAGCTTTCTGAGAAACTTCTTTGTGTTCTGTGAAATCATCTCACCGAGTTACAGCTTTCCCCTCAAGAAGCCTTTCGCTAAGACAGTTCTTGTGGAATTGGCAAAGTGATATTTGGAAGCCCATAGAGGGCTATGGTGAAAAAGGAAATATCCTCAGATGATATCTGGAAAGAAGCTTTCTGAGAAACTGCTTAGTGTTCTGTTAATTCATCTCACAGAGTTACATCTGTATTTCGTGGATCTGTTTGCTAGCTTTATTTCTGTGGAATCTGAGAACAGATATTTCGGATCCCATTGAAGACTATAGGGCCAAAGGAAATATCCTCCGATAACAAAGAGAAAGAAGCTTTCTGAGAAACTTCTTTGTGTTCTGTAAAATCATCTCACAGAGTTACAGCTTTCCCCTCAAGAAGCCTTTCGATAAGACAGTTCTTGTGGAATAACCAAAGTGATATTTGGAAGCCCATACAGGGCTATGGTGAAAAAGGAAATATCCTCAGATGAAATCTGGAAAGAAGCTTTCTGAGAAACTGCTTAGTGTTCTGTTATTCATCTCATAGAGTTACATCAGTATTGCGTGGATCTATTTGCTAGCCTTATTTCTGTGGAATCTGAGAACAGGTATTTCAGATCCCATTGAAGACTATAGGGCCAAAGGAAATATCCTCCGATTACAAGGAGAAAGAAGCTTTCTGAGAAACTTCTTTGTGTTCTGTGAAATCATCTCACAGAGTTACAGCTTTCCCCTCAAGAAGCCTTTCGCTAAGACAGTTCTTGTGGAAATGGCAAAGTGATATTTGGAAGCCCATAGAGGGCTATAGTGAAAAAGGAAATATCCTCAGATGAAATCTGGAAAGCAGCTTTCCGAGAAACTGCTTGGTGTTCTGTTAATTCATCTCAAAGAGTTACATCTGTATTTCGTGGATCTCTTTCCAAGCCTTATTTCTGTGGAATCTGAGAAAAGGTATTTCAGATCCCATTGAAGACTACAGGGCCAAAGGAAATATCCTCCGATTACAAAGAGAAAGAAGCTTTCTGAGAAACTTCTTTGTGTTCTGTGAAATCATCTCACAGAGTTACAGCTTACCCCTCAAGAAGCCTTTCGCTAAGACAGTACTTGTGTAATTGGCAAAGTGATATTTGGAAGCCCATAGAGGGCTATGGTGAAAAAGGAAATATCCTCAGATGAAATCTGGAAAGAAGCTTTCTGAGAAACTGCTTTATGTTCTGTTAATTCATCTCACAGAGTTACATCTGTATTTCCTGGATCTCTTTGCTAGCCTTATTTCTGTGGAATCTGAGAACAGATATTTCTGATCCCATTGAAGACTATAGGTCCAAAGGAAATATCCTCCGATAACAAAGAGAAAGAAGCTTTCTGAGAAACTGCTTTGCGTTCTGTGAAGTCATCTCACAGAGTTACAGCTTTCCCCTCAAGAAGCCTTTCGCTAAGACAGTTCTTGTGGAATTGGCAAAGTGATATTTGGAAGCCCATAGAGGGCTACGGTGAAAAAGGAAATATCCTCAGATGAAATCTGGAAAGAAGCTTTCTGAGAAACTGCTTAGTGTTCTGTTAATTCATCTCACAGAGTTACATCTGTATTTCCTGGATCTCTTTGCTAGCCTTATTTCTGTGGAATCTGAGAACAGATATTTCGGATCCCTTTGAAGACTATAGGGCCAAAGGAAATATCCTCCGATAACAAAGAGAACGAAGCTTTCTTAGAAACTTCTTTGTGTTCTGTGAAATCATCTCACAGAGTTACAGCTTTCCCCTCAAGAAGCCTTTCGCTAAGACAGTTCTTGTGGAATTGGCAAAGTGATATTTGGAAGCCCATAGAGGGCTATGGTGAAAAAGGAAATATCCTCAGATGAAATCTGCAAAGAAGCTTTCTGAGAAACTGCTTAGTGTTCTCTTAATTCATCTCACAGAGTTACATCTGTATTTCGTGGATCTCTTTGCTAGCCTTATTTCTGTGGAATCTGAGAACAAGTATTTCAGATCCCATTGAAGTCTATAGGTCCAAAGGAAATATCCTCCGATTACAAAGAGAAAGAAGCTTTCTGAGAAACTTCTTTGTGTTCTGTGAAATCATCTCACAGAGTTATAGCTTTCCCCTCAAGAAGACTTTCGCTAAGACAGTTCTTGTGGTATTGGCAAAGTGATATTTGGAAGCCCATAGAGGGCTATGGTGAAAAAGGAAATATCCTCAGATGAAATCTGGAAAGAAGCTTTCTGAGAAACTGCTTAGGGTTCTGTTAATTCATCTCACAGAATTAGGTCTGTATTGCGTGAATGTCTTTGCTAGCCTTATTTCTGTGGAATCTGCGAACAGGTATTTCAGATCCCTTTGAAGACTATAGGGAAAATGGAAATATCCTCCGATTACAAAGAGAAAGAAGCTTTCTGAGAAACTTCTTTGTGTTCTTTGAAATCATCTCACAGAGTTACAGCTTTCCCCTCAAGAAGCCTTTCGCTAAGACAGTTCTTGTGGAATTGGCAAAGTGATATTTGGAAGCCCTTAGAGGGCTATGGTGAAAAAGGAAATATCCTCCGATGAAATCTGGAAAGAAGCTTTCTGAGAAACTGCTTAGTGTTCTGTTAATTCATCTCACAGAATTACATCTGTATTTCATGGATCTCTTTGCTAGCCTTATTTCTGTGGAATCTGAGAACAGATATCTCGGATCCCTTTGAAGACTATAGGGCCAAAGGAAATATCCTCCGATAACAAAGAGAAAGAAGCTTTCTGAGAAATTTCTTTGTGTACTCTGAAATCATCTCACAGAGTTACAGCTTACCCCTCAAGAAGCCTTTCGCTAAGACAGTTCTTGTGGTATTGGCAAAGTGATATTTGGAAGCCCATAGAGGGCTATGGTGAAAAAGGAAATATCCTCAGATGAAATCTGGAAAGAAGCTTTCTGAGAAACTGCTTAGTGTTCTCTTAATTCATCTCACAGAGTTACATCTGTATTTCCTGGATCTCTTTGCTAGCCTTATTTCTGTGGAATCTGAGAACACATAATTCGGATCCCTTAGAAGACTATAGGTCCAAAGGAATTATCCTCCGATAACAAAGAGAAGAAGCTTTCTAGGAGACTTCTTTCTGTTCTGTGAAATCATCTCACAGAGTTTCAGCTTTCCTCTCAAGAAGCCTTTCGCTAAGACAGTTCTTGTGGAAATGGCAAGGTGATATTTGGAAGGCCATAGAGGGCTATGGTGAAAAAGGAAATATCCTCAGAAAAATGCGGAAAGAAGCTTTCTGAGAAACTGCTTAGTGTTCTGTTAATTCATCTCACAGAGTTACATCTGTATTTCGTGGATCTCTTTGCTAGCCTTATTTCTGTGGAATCTGAGAACAGATATTTCACATCCCTTTGTTGACTAAAGGGCCAAAGGAAATATCCTGCGATTACAAAGAGAAAGAAGCTTTCTGAGAAAATTCTTTGCGTTCTGTGAAATCATCTCACAGAGTTACAGCTTTCCCCTCAAGAAGCCTTTCGCTAAGACAGTTCTTGTGGAATAAGCAAAGTGATATTTGGAAGCCCATACAGGGCTATGGTGAAAAAGGAAATATCCTCAGATGAAATCTGGAAGGAAGCTTTCTGAGAAACTGCTTAGCGTTCTGTTGATTCATCTCACAGAGTTACATCTGTATTTCGTGGATCTCTTTGCTAGCCTTATTTCTGTGGAATCTGAGAACAGATATTTCGGATCCCATTGAAGACTATAGGGCCAAAGGAAATATCCTCCGATTACAAAGAGAAAGAAGCTTTCTGAGAAACTTCTTTGCGTTCCGTGAAATCATCTCACAGAGTTACAGCTTTCCCCTCAAGAAGCCTTTCGATAAGACAGTTCTTGTGGAATAAGCAAAGTGATATTTGGAAGCCCACACAGGGCTATGGTGAAAAAGGAAATATCCTCAGATGAAATCTGGAAAGAAGCTTTCTGAGAAACTGCTTGGTGTTCTGTTAATTCATCTCACAGAGTTACGTCTGTATTGCGTGGATCTCTTTGCTAGCCTTATTTCTGTGGAATCTGAGAACAGGTATTTCAGATCCCATTGAAGACTATAGGTCCAAAGGAAATATCCTCCGATTACAAAGAGAAAGAAGCTTTCTGAGAAACTTCTTTGTGTTCTGTGAAATCATGTCACAGAGTTACAGCTTTCCCCTCAAGAAGACTTTCGCTAAGACAGTTCTTGTGGAAATGGCAAAGTGATATTTGGAAGCCCCTAGAGGGCTATGGTGAAAAAGGAAATATCCACAGATGAAATCTGGAAAGAAGCTTTCCGAGAAACTGCTTAGAGTTCGGGTGATTCATCTCAAAGTGTTACATCTGTATTTCGTGGATCTCTTTGCAAGCCTTATTTCTGTGGAATCTGAGAACAGGTATTTCAGATCCCATTGAAGACTATACGTCCAAAGGAAATATGCTCCGATTACAAAGAGAAAGAAGCTTTCTGAGAAACTTCTTTGTGTTCTGTGAAATCATCTCACAGAGTTACAGCTTTCCCCTCTAGAAGACTTTCGCTAAGACAGTTCTTGTGGAAATGGCAAAGTGATATTTGGAAGCCCCTAGAGGGCTATGGTGAAAAAGGAAATATCCACACATGAAATCTGGAAAGAAGCTTTCCGAGAAACTGCTTAGTGTTCGGGTCATTCATCTCAAAGAGTTACATCTGTATTTCGTGGATCTCTTTGCAAGCCTTATTTCTGTGGAATCTGAAAACAGGTATTTCAGATCCCATTGAAGACTACAGGGCCAAAGGAAATATCCTCCGATTACAAAGAGAAAGAAGCTTTCTGAGAAACTTCTTTGCGTTCTGTGAAATCATCTCACAGAGTTACAGATTTCCCCTCAAGAAGTCTTTCGCTAAGACAGTTCTTGTGGAATTGGCAAAGTGATATTTGGAAGCACATAGAGGGCTATGGTGAAAAAGGAAATATCCTCAGATGAAATCTGGAAAGAAGCTTTCTGAGAAACTGCTTAGTGTTCTGTTAATTCATCTCACAGAGTTACATCTGTATTTCGTGGATCTTTTTGCTAGTCTTATTTCTGTGGAATCTGAGAACAGGTATTTCAGATCCCATTGAATACTATAGGGCCAAAGAAAATATCCTCCGATTACAAAGAGAAAGAAGCTTTCTGAGAAACTTCTTTGTGTTCTGTGAAATCATCTCACAGAGTTACAGCTTCCCAATCAAGAAGACTTTCGCTAAGACAGTTCTTGTGGAATTGGCAAAGTGATATTTGGAAGCCCATAGAGGGCTATGGTGAAAAAGGAAATATCCACAGATGAAATCTGGAAAGAAGCTTTCTGAGAAACTGCTTGATGTTCGGTTCATTCATCTCACAGAGTTACATCTGTATTTCGTGGATCTCTTTGCTAGCCTTATTTCTGTGGAATCTGAAAACAGGAATTTCAGATCCCATTGAATACTAGAGGGCCAAAGGAAATATCCTCCGATTACAAAGAGAAAGAAGCTTTCTTAGAAACTTCTTTGTGTTCTGTGAAATCATCTCACAGAGTTACAGCTTTCCCCTCAAGAAGCCTTTCGCTAAGACAGTTCTTGTGGAATTGTCAAAGTGATATTTGGAAGCCCCTAGAGGGCTATGGTGAAAAAGGAAATACCCTCAGATGAAATCTGGAAAGAAGCTTTCTGAGAAACTGCTTAGTGTTCTGTTAATTCATCTCACAGAGTTACGTCTGTATTGCGTGGATCTCTTTGCTAGCCTTATTTCTGTGGAATCTCAGAACAGGTATTTCAGATCCCATTGAAGACTATAGGTCCAAAGGAAATATCCTCCGATTACAAAGAGAAAGAAGCTTTCTGAGAAACTTCTTTGAGTTCTGTGAAATCATCTCACAGAGTTACAGCTTTCCCCTCAAGAAGACTTTCGCTAAGACAGTTCTTGTGGAAATGGCAAAGTGATAAATGGAAGCCCCTAGAGGGCTATGGTGAAAAAGGAAATATCCACACATGAAATCTGGAAAGAAGCTTTCCAAGAAACTGCTTAGAGTTCGGGTGATTCATCTCAAAGTGTTACATCTGTATTTCGTGGATCTCTTTGCAAGCCTTATTTCTGTGGAATCTGAGAACAGGTATTTCAGATCCCATTGAAGACTACAGGGCCAAAGGAAATATCCTCCGATTACAAAGAGAAAGAAACTTTCTGAGAAACTTCTTTGCGTTCTGTGAAATCATCTCACAGAGTTACAGCTTTTCCCTCAAGAAGTCTTTCGCTAAGACAGTTCTTGTGGAATTGGCAAAGTGATATTTGGAAGCCCATAGAGGGCTAAGGTGAAAAAGGAAATATCCTCAGATGAAATCTGGAAAGAAGCTTTCTGAGAAACTGCTTGATGTTCGGTTCATTCAACTCACAGAGTTACATCTGTATTTCGTGGATCTCTTTGCTAGCCTTATTTCTGTGGAATCTGAGAACAGGTATTTCAGATCCCTTTGAATACTAGAAGGCCAAAGGAAATATCCTCCGATTACAAAGAGAAAGAAGCTTTCTTAGAAACTTCTTTGTGTTCTGTGAAATCATCTCACAGAGTTACAGCTTTCCCCTCAAGAAGCCTTTCGCTATGACAGTTCTTGTGTAATTGGCAAAGTGATATTTGGAAGCCCCTAGAGGGCTATGGTGAAAAAGGAAATATCCTCAGGTGAAATCTGGAAAGAAGCTTTCTGAGAAACTGCTTAGTGTTCTGTTAATTCATCTCACAGAGTTACATCTGTATTTCGTGGATCTCTTTGCTAGCCTTATATCTGTGGAATCTGAGAACAGATATTTCGGATCCCATTGAAGACTATAGGGCCAAAGGAAATATCCTGCGATTACAAAGAGAAAGAAGCTTTCTGAGAAACTTCTTTGCGTTCTGTGAAATCATCTCACAGAGTTACAGCTTTCCCCTCAAGAAGCCTTTCGCTAAGACAGTTCTTGTGGAATAAGCAAGGTGATATTTGGAAGCCCATACAGGGCTATGGTGAAAAAGGAAATATCCTCAGATGAAATCTGGAAAGAAGCTTTCTGAGAAACTGCTTAGTATTCTGTTAATTCATCTCACAGAGTTACATCTGTATTTCGTGGATCTCTTTGCTATCCTTATTTCTGTGGAATCTGAGAACAGGTATTTCAGATCCCATTGAAGACTATAGGGCCAAAGGAAATATCCTCCGATTACAAGGAGAAAGAAGCTTTCTGAGAAACTTCTTTGTGTTCTGTGAAATCATCTCACAGAGTTACAGCTTTCCCCTCAAGAAGCCTTTCGCTAAGACAGTTCTTGTGGAGTTGTCAAAGTAATATTTGGAAGCCCATAGAGTGCTATGGTGAAAAAGGAAATATCCTCTGATGAAATCTGGAAAGAAGCTTTCTGAGAAACTGCTTAGTGTTCTGTTAATTCATCTCACAGAGTTACGTCTGTATTGCATGGGTCTCTTTGCTAGCCTTATTTCTGTGGAATCTGAGAACAGGTATTTCAGATCCCTTTGAAGACTATAGGTACAAAGGAAATATCCTCCGATTACAAAGAGAAAGAAGCTTTCTGAGAAACTTCTTTGTGTTCTGTGATATCATCTCACAGAGTTACAGCTTTCCCCTCAAGAAGACTTTCGCTAAGGCAGTTCTTGTGGAAATGGCAAAGTGATATTTGGAAGCCCCTAGAGGGCTATGGTGAAAAAGGAAATATCCACAGATGAAATCTGGAAAGAAGCTTTCCGAGAAACTGCTTAGTGTTCGGGTCATTAATCCCAAAGAGTTACATCTGTATTTCGTGGATCTCTTAGCAAGCCTTATTTCTGTGGAATCTGAGAACAGGTATTTCAGATCCCATTGAAGACTACAGGGCCAAAGGAAATATCCTCCGATTACAAAGAGAAAGAAGCTTTCTGAGAAACTTCTTTGTGTTCTGTGAAATCATCTCACAGAGTTACAGCTTTCCCCTCAAGAAGACTTTCGCTAAGACAGTTCTTGTGGAATTGGCAAAGTGATATTTGGAAGCCCATAGAGGGCTATGGTGAAAAAGGAAATATCCACAGATGAAATCTGGAAAGAAGCTTTCTGAGAAACTGCTTGATGTTCGGTTCATTCATCTCACAGAGTTACATCTGTATTTCGTGGATCTCTTTGCTAGCCTTATTCCTGTGGAATCTGAGAACAGGTACTTCAGATCCCATTGAATACTAGAGGGCCAAAGGAAATATCCTCCGATTACAAAGAGAAAGAAGCTTTCTTAGAAACTTCTTTGTGTTCTGTGAAATCATCTCACAGAGTTACAGCTTTCCCCTCAAGAAGCCTTTCGCTAAGACAGTTCTTGTGGAATTGGCAAAGTGATATTTGGAAGCCCCTAGAGGGCTATGGTGAAAAAGGAAATATCCTCAGATGAAATCTGGAAAGAAGCTTTCTGAGAAACTGCTTAGTGTTCTGTTAATTCATCTCACAGGGTTACATCTGTATTTCGTGGATCTCTTTGCTAGCCTTATTTCTGTGGAATCTGAGAACAGATATTTCGGATCCCATTGAAGGCTATAGGGCCAAAGGAAATATCCTGCGATTACAAAGAGAAAGAAGCTTTCTGAGAAACTTCTTTGCGTTCTGTGAAATCATCTCACAGAGTTACAGGTTTCCCCTCAAGAAGCCTTTCGCTAAGACAGTTCTTGTGGAATTGGCAAAGTGATATTTGGAAGCCCATAGAGGGCTATGGTGAAAAAGGAAATATCCTCAGATGAAATCTGGAAAGAAGCTTTCCGAGAAACTGCTTAGTGTTCTGTTAATTCATCTCACAGAGTTACATCTGTATTGCGTGGATCTCTTTGCTAGCCTTATTTCTGTGGAATCTGAGAACAGGTATTTCAGATCCCATTGAAGACCACAGGGCCAAAGGTAATATCCTCCGATTACAAAGAGAAAGAAGCTTTCTTAGAAACTTCTTTGTGTTCTGTGAAATCATCTCACAGAGTTACATCTTTCCCCTCAAGAAGCCTTTCGCTAAGACACTTCTTGTGGAATTGGCAAAGTGATATTTGGAAGCCCCTAGAGGGCTATGGTGAAAAAGGAAATATCCTCAGATGAAATCTGGAATGAAGCTTTCTGAGAAACTGCTTACTATTCTGTTAATTCATCTCACAGAGTTACATCTGTATTTCGTGGATGTCTTTGCTAGCCTTATTTCTGTGGAATCTGAGAACAGATATTTCGGATCCCATTGAAGACTATAGGGCCAAAGGAAATATATTCCGATTACAAAGAGAAAGAAGCTTTCTGAGAAACTTCTTTGCGTTCTGTGAAATCATCTCACAGAGTTACAGCTTTCCCCTCAAGAAGCCTTTCGATAAGACAGTTCTTGTGGAATAAGCAAAGTGATATTTGGAAGCCCATACAGGGCAATGGTGAAAAAGGAAATATCCTCAGATGAAATCTGGAAAGAAGCTTTCTGAGAAACTGCTTGGTGTTCTGTTAATTCATCTCACAGAGTTACATCTGTATTTCGTGGATCTATTTGCTAGCCTTATTTCTGTGGAATCTCAGAACAGGTATTTCAGATCCCATTGAAGACTATAGGGCCAAAGCAAATATCCTCCGATTACAAGGAGAAAGAAGCTTTCTGAGAAACTTCTTTGTGTTCTGTGAAATCATCTCACAGAGTTACAGCTTTCCCTTCAAGAAGCCTTTCGCTAAGACAGTTCTTGTGGAGTTGGCAAAGTGATATTTGGAAGCCCATAGAGTGCTATGGTGAAAAAAGAAATATCCTCTGATGAAATCTGGAAAGAAGCTTTCTGAGAAACTGCTTAGTGTTCTGTTAATTCATCTCACAGAGTTACGTCTGTATTGCGTGGATCTCTTTGCTAGCCTTATTTCTGTGGAATCTGAGAACAGGTATTTCAGATCCCATTGAAGACTATAGGTCCAAAGGAAATATCCTCCGATTACAAAGAGAAAGAAGCTTTCTGAGAAACTTCATGTGTTCTGTGAAATCATCTCACAGAGTTACAGCTTTCCCCTCAAGAAGAGTTTTGCTAAGACAGTTCTTGTGGAAATGGCAAAGTGATATTTGGAAGCCCCTAGAGGGCTATGGTGAAAAAGGAAATATCCACAGAAGAAATCTGGAAAGAAGCTTTCCGAGAAACTGCTTAGAGTTCGGGTGATTCATCTCAAAGTGTTATATCTGTATTTCGTGGATCTCTTTGCAAGCCTTATTTCTGTGGAATCTGAGAACAGGTATTTCAGATCCCATTGAAGACTACAGGGCCAAAGGAAATATCCTCCGATTACAAAGAGAAAGAAGCTTTCTGAGAAACTTCTTTGCGTTCTGTGAAATCATCTCACAGAGTTACAGCTTTCCCCTCAAGAAGTCTTTCGCTAAGACAGTTCTTGTGGAATTGGCAAAGTGATATTTGGAAGCCCATAGAGGGCTATGGTGAAAAAGAAAATATCCTCAGATGAAATCTGGAAAGAAGCTTTCTGAGAAACTGCTTAGTGTTCTGTTAATTCATCTCACAGAGTTACATCTGTATTTCGTGGATCTCTTTGCTAGCCTTATTTCTGTGGAATCTGAGAACAGGTATTTCAGATCCCATTGAATACTATAGGGCCAAAGGAAATATCCTCCGATTACAAAGAGAAAGAAGCTTTCTGAGAAACTTCTTTGTGTTCTGTGAAATCATCTCACAGAGTTACAGCTTTCCCCTCTAGAAGACTTTCGCTAAGACAGTTCTTGTGGAAATGGCAAAGTGATATTTGGAAGCCCATAGAGGGCTATGGTGAAAAAGGAAATATCCACAGATGAAATCTGGAAAGAAGCTTTCCGAGAAACTGCTTAGTGTTCGGGTCATTCATCTCAAAGAGTTACATCTGTATTTCGTGGATCTCTTTGCAAGCCTTATTTCTGTGGACTCTGAAAACAGGTATTTCAGATCCCATTGAAGACTACAGGGCCAAAGGAAATATCCTCCGATTACAAAGAGAAAGAAGCTTTCTGAGAAACTTCTTTGCGTTCTGTGAAATCATCTCACAGAGTTACAGCTTTCCCCTCAAGAAGTCTTTCGCTAAGACAGTTCTTGTGGAATTGGAAAAGTGATATTTGGAAGCCCATAGAGGGCTATGGTGAAAAAGGAAATATCCTCAGATGAAATCTGGAAAGAAGATTTCTGAGAAACTGCTTAGTGTTCTGTTAATTCATCTCACAGAGTTACATCTGTATTTCGTGGATCTTTTTGCGAGCCTTATTTCTGTGGAATCTGAGAACAGGTATTTCAGATCCCATTGAAGACTATAGGGCCAAAGGAAATATCCTCCGATTACAAGGAGAAAGAAGCTTTCTGAGAAACTTCTTTGTGTTCTGTGAAATCATCTCACAGAGTTACAGCTTTCCCCTCAAGAAGCCTTTCACTAAGACAGTTCTTGTGGAATTGGCAAAGTGATATTTGGAAGCCCATAGAGTGCTATTGTGAAAAAGGAAATATCCTCTGATGAAATCTGGAAAGAAGCTTTCTGAGAAACTGCTTAGTGTTCTGTTAATTCATCTCACAGAGTTACGTCTGTATTGCGTGGATCTCTTTGCTAGCCTTATTTCTGTGGAATCTGAGAACAGGTATTTCAGATCCCATTGAAGACTACAGGGCCAAAGGAATATCCTCCGATTACAAAGAGAAAGAAGCTTTCTGAGAAACTTCTTTGCGTTCTGTGAAATCATCTCACAGAGTTACAGCTTTCCCCTCAAGAAGCCTTTCGATAAGACAGTTCTTGTGGAATAAGCAAAGTGATATTTGGAAGCCCATACAGGGCAATGGTGAAAAAGGAAATATCCTCAGATGAAATCTGGAAAGAAGCTTTCTGAGAAACTGCTTGGTGTTCTGTTAATTCATCTCACAGAGTTACATCTGTATTTCGTGGATCTATTTGCTAGCCTTATTTCTGTGGAATCTCAGAACAGGTATTTCAGATCCCATTGAAGACTATAGGGCCAAAGGAAATATCCTCCGATTACAAGGAGAAAGAAGCTTTCTGAGAAACTTCTTTGTGTTCTGTGAAATCATCTCACAGAGTTACAGCTTTCCCTTCAAGACGCCTTTCGCTAAGACAGTTCTTGTGGAGTTGGCAAAGTGATATTTGGAAGCCCATAGAGTGCTATGGTGAAAAAAGAAATATCCTCTGATGAAATCTGGAAAGAAGCTTTCTGAGAAACTGCTTAGTGTTCTGTTAATTCATCTCACAGAGTTACGTCTGTATTGCGTGGATCTCTTTGCTAGCCTTATTTCTGTGGAATCTGAGAACAGGTATTTCAGATCCCATTGAAGACTATAGGTCCAAAGGAAATATCCTCCGATTACAAAGAGAAAGAAGCTTTCTGAGAAACTTCATGTGTTCCGTGAAATCATCTCACAGAGTTACAGCTTTCCCCTCAAGAAGAGTTTTGCTAAGACAGTTCTTGTGGAAATGGCAAAGTGATATTTGGAAGCCCCTAGAGGGCTATGGTGAAAAAGGAAATATCCACAGAAGAAATCTGGAAAGAAGCTTTCCGAGAAACTGCTTAGAGTTCGGGTGATTCATCTCAAAGTGTTATATCTGTATTTCGTGGATCTCTTTGCAAGCCTTATTTCTGTGGAATCTGAGAACAGGTATTTCAGATCCCATTGAAGACTACAGGGCCAAAGGAAATATCCTCCGATTACAAAGAGAAAGAAGCTTTCTGAGAAACTTCTTTGCGTTCTGTGAAATCATCTCACAGAGTTACAGCTTTCCCCTCAAGAAGTCTTTCGCTAAGACAGTTCTTGTGGAATTGGCAAAGTGATATTTGGAAGCCCATAGAGGGCTATGGTGAAAAAGGAAATATCCTCAGATGAAATCTGGAAAGAAGCTTTCTGAGAAACTGCTTAGTGTTCTGTTAATTCATCTCACAGAGTTACATCTGTATTTCGTGGATCTCTTTGCTAGCCTTATTTCTGTGGAATCTGAGAACAGGTATTTCAGATCCCATTGAATACTATAGGGCCAAAGGAAATATCCTCCGATTACAAAGAGAAAGAAGCTTTCTGAGAAACTTCTTTGTGTTCTGTGAAATCATCTCACAGAGTTACAGCTTTCCCCTCTAGAAGACTTTCGCTAAGACAGTTCTTGTGGAAATGGCAAAGTGATATTTGGAAGCCCATAGAGGGCTATGGTGAAAAAGGAAATATCCACAGATGAAATCTGGAAAGAAGCTTTCCGAGAAACTGCTTAGTGTTCGGATCATTCATCTCAAAGAGTTACATCTGTATTTCGTGGATCTCTTTGCAAGCCTTATTTCTGTGGAATCTGAAAACAGGTATTTCAGATCCCATTGAAGACTACAGGGCCACAGGAAATATCCTCCGATTACAAAGAGAAAGAAGCTTTCTGAGAAACTTCTTTGCGTTCTGTGAAATCATCTCACAGAGTTACAGCTTTCCCCTCAAGAAGTCTTTCGCTAAGACAGTTCTTGTGGAATTGGAAAAGTGATATTTGGAAGCCCATAGAGGGCTATGGTGAAAAAGGAAATATCCTCAGATGAAATCTGGAAAGAAGATTTCTGAGAAACTGCTTAGTGTTCTGTTAATTCATCTCACAGAGTTACATCTGTATTTCGTGGATCTTTTTGCTAGCCTTATTTCTGTGGAATCTGAGAACAGGTATTTCAGATCCCATTGAAGACTATAGGGCCAAAGGAAATATCCTCCGATTACAAGGAGAAAGAAGCTTTCTGAGAAACTTCTTTGTGTTCTGTGAAATCATCTCACAGAGTTACAGCTTTCCCCTCAAGAAGCCTTTCGCTAAGACAGTTCTTGTGGAGTTGGCAAAGTGATATTTGGAAGCCCATAGAGTGCTATGGTGAAAAAAGAAATATCCTCTGATGAAATCTGGAAAGAAGCTTTCTGAGAAACTCCTTAGTGTTCTGTTAATTCATCTCACAGAGTTACGTCTGTATTGCGTGCATCTCTTTGCTAGCCTTATTTCTGTGGAATCTGAGAACAGGTATTTCAGATCCCATTGAAGACGACAGGGCCAAAGGAATATCCTCCGATTACAAAGAGAAAGAAGCTTTCTGAGAAACTTCTTTGCATTCTGTGAAATCATCTCACAGAGTTACAGCTTTCCCCTCAAGAAGACTTTCGCTAAGACAGTTCTTGTGGAAATGGCAAAGTGATATTTGGAAGCCCCTAGAGGGCTATGGTGAAAAAGGAAATATCCACAGATGAAATCTGGAAAGAAGCTTTCCGAGAAACTGCTTAGAGTTCGGGTCATTCATCTCAAAGAGTTACATCTGTATTTCGTGGATCTCTTTGCAAGCCTTATTTCTGTGGAATCTGAGAACAGGTATTTCAGATCCCATTGAAGACTACAGGGCCAAAGGAAATATCCTCCGATTACAAAGAGAAAGAAGCTTTCTGAGAAACTTCTTTGCGTTCTGTGAAATCATCTCACAGAGTTACAGCTTTCCCCTCAAGAAGTCTTTCGCTAAGACAGTTCTTGTGGAATTGGCAAAGAGATATTTGGAAGCCCATAGAGGGCTATGGTGAAAAAGGAAATATCCTCAGATGAAATCTGGAAAGAAGCATTCTGAGAAACTGCTTAGTGTTCTGTTAATTCATCTCACAGTGTTACATCTGTATTTCGTGGATCTTTTTGCTAGCCTTATTTCTGTGGAATCTGAGAACAGGTATTTCAGATCCCATTGAAGACTATAGGTCCAAAGGAAATATCCTCCGATTACAAAGAGAAATAAGCTTTCTGAGAAACTTCTTTGTGTTCTGTGAAATCATCTCACAGAGTTACAGCTTTCCCCTCAAGAAGACTTTCGCTAAGATAGTTCTTGTGGAATTGGCAAAGTGATATTTGGAAGCCCATAGAGGGCTACGGTGAAAAAGGAAATATCCACAGATGAAATCTGGAAAGAAGCTTTCTGAGAAACTGCTTGATGTTCGGTTAATTCATCTCACAGAGTTACATCTGTATTTCGTGGATATCTTTGCTAGCCTTATTTCTGTGGAATCGGAGAACAGATATTTCGGATCCCATTGAAGACTATAGGGCCAAAGGAAATATCCTGCGATTACAAAGAGAAAGAAGCTTTCTGAGAAACTTCTTTGTGTTCTGTGAAATCATCTCACAGAGTTACAGCTTTCCCCTCAAGAAGCCTTTCGCTAAGACAGTTCTTGTGGAATAAGCAAAGTGATATTTGGAAGCCCATACAGGGCTATTGTGAAAAAGGAAATATCCTCAGATGAAATCTGGAAAGAAGCTTTCTGAGAAACTGCTTAGTGTTCTGTTAATTCATCTCACAGAGTTACATCTGTATTTCGTGGATCTCTTTGCTAGCCTTATTTCTGTGGAATCTGAGAACAGGTATTTCAGATCCCATTGAAGACTACAGGGCCAAAGGAAATATCCTCCGATTACAAAGAGAAAGAAGCTTTCTGAGAAACTTCTTTGCTTTCTGTGAAATCATCTCACAGAGTTACAGCTTTCCCCTCAAGAATACTTTCGCTAAGACAGTTCTTGTGGAAATGGCAAAGTGATATTTGGAAGCCCCTAGAGGGCTATGGTGAAAAAGGAAATATCCACAGATGAAATCTGGAAAGAAGCTTTCCGAGAAACTGCTTAGAGTTCGGGTCATTCATCTCAAAGAGTTACATCTGTATTTCGTGGATCTCTTTGAAGCCTTATTTCTGTGGAATCTGAGAACAGGTATTTCAGATCCCATTGAAGACTACAGGGCCAAAGGTAATATCCTCCGATTACAAAGAGAAAGAAGCTTTCTTAGAAACTTCTTTGTGTTCTGTGAAATCATCTCACAGAGTTACATCTTTCCCCTCAAGAAGCCTTTCGCTAAGACACTTCTTGTGGAATTGGCAAAGTGATATTTGGAAGCCCCTAGAGGGCTATGGTGAAAAAGGAAATATCCTCAGATGAAATCTGGAATGAAGCTTTCTGAGAAACTGCTTAATATTCTGTTAATTCATCTCACAGAGTTACATCTGTATTTCGTGGATCTCTTTGCTAGCCTTATTTCTGTGGAATCTGAGAACAGATATTTCGGATCCCATTGAAGACTATAGGGCCAAAGGAAATATATTCCGATTACAAAGAGAAAGAAGCTTTCTGAGAAACTTCTTTGCGTTCTGTGAAATCATCTCACAGAGTTACAGCTTTCCCCTCAAGAAGCCTTTCGATAAGACAGTTCTTGTGGAATAAGCAAAGTGATATTTGGAAGCCCATACAGGGCAATGGTGAAAAAGGAAATATCCTCAGATGAAATCTGGAAAGAAGCTTTCTGAGAAACTGCTTGGTGTTCTGTTAATTCCTCTCACAGAATTACATCTGTATTTCGTGGATCTATTTGCTAGCCTTATTTCTGTGGAATCTCAGAACAGGTATTTCAGATCCCTTTGAAGACTATAGGGCCAAAGGAAATATCCTCCGATTACAAGGAGAAAGAAGCTTTCTGAGAAACTTCTTTGTGTTCTGTGAAATCATCTCACAGAGTTACAGCTTTCCCTTCAAGAAGCCTTTCGCTAAGACAGTTCTTGTGGAGTTGGCAAAGTGATATTTGGAAGCCCATAGAGTGCTATGGTGAAAAGAGAAATATCCTCTGATGAAATCTGGAAAGAAGCTTTCTGAGAAACTGCTTAGTGTTCTGTTAATTCATCTCACAGAGTTACGTCTGTATTGCGTGGATCTCTTTGCTAGCCTTATTTCTGTGGAATCTGAGAACAGGTATTTCAGATCCCATTGAAGACTATAGGTCCAAAGGAAATATCCTCCGATTACAAAGAGAAAGAAGCTTTCTGAGAAACTTCATGTGTTCTGTGAAATCATCTCACAGAGTTACAGCTTTCCCCTCAAGAAGACTTTTGCTAAGACAGTTCTTGTGGAAATGGCAAAGTGATATTTGGAAGCCCCTAGAGGGCTATGGTGAAAAAGGAAATATCCACAGATGAAATCTGGAAAGAAGCTTTCCGAGAAACTGCTTAGAGTTCGGGTGATTCATCTCAAAGTGTTATATCTGTATTTCGTGGATCTCTTTGCAAGCCTTATTTCTGTGGAATCTGAGAACAGGTATTTCAGATCCCATTGAAGACTACAGGGCCAAAGGAAATATCCTCCGATTACAAAGAGAAAGAAGCTTTCTGAGAAACTTCTTGGCGTTCTGTGAAATCATCTCACAGAGTTACAGCTTTCCCCTCAAGAAGTCTTTCGCTAAGACAGTTCTTGTGGAATTGACAAAGTGATATTTGGAAGCCCATAGAGGGCTATGGTGAAAAAGGAAATATCCTCAGATGAAATCTGGAAAGAAGCTTTCTGAGAAACTGCTTAGTGTTCTGTTAATTCATCTCACAGAGTTACATCTGTATTTCGTGGATCTCTTTGCTAGCCTTATTTCTGTGGAATCTGAGAACAGGTATTTCAGATCCAATTGAATACTATAGGGCCAAAGGAAATATCCTCCGATTACAAAGAGAAAGAAGCTTTCTGAGAAACTTCTTTGTGTTCTGTGAAATCATCTCACAGAGTTACAGCTTTCCCCTCTAGAAGACTTTCGCTAAGACAGTTCTTGTGGAAATGGCAAAGTGATATTTGGAAGCCCATAGAGGGCTATGGTGAAAAAGGAAATATCCACAGATGAAATCTGGAAAGAAGCTTTCCGAGAAACTGCTTAGTGTTCGGGTCATTCATCTCAAAGAGTTACATCTGTATTTCGTGGATCTCTTTGCAAGCCTTATTTCTGTGGAATCTGAAAACAGGTATTTCAGATCCCATTGAAGACTACAGGGCCAAAGGAAATATCCTCCGATTACAAAGAGAAAGAAGCTTTCTGAGAAACTTCTTTGCGTTCTGTGAAATCATCTCACAGAGTTACAGCTTTCCCCTCAAGAAGTCTTTCGCTAAGACAGTTCTTGTGGAATTGGAAAAGTGATATTTGGAAGCCCATAGAGGGCTATGGTGAAAAAGGAAATATCCTCAGATGAAATCTGGAAAGAAGCTTTCTGAGAAACTGCTTAGTGTTCTGTTAATTCATCTCACAGAGTTACATCTGTATTTCGTGGATCTTTTTGCTAGCCTTATTTCTGTGGAATCTGAGAACAGGTATTTCAGATCCCATTGAAGACTATAGGGACAAAGGAAATATCCTCCGATTACAAGGAGAAAGAAGCTTTCTGAGAAACTTCTTTGTGTTCTGTGAAATCATCTCACAGAGTTACAGCTTTCCCCTCAAGAAGCCTTTCGCTAAGACAGTTCTTGTGGAATTGGCAAAGTGATATTTGGAAGCCCATAGAGTGCTATGGTGAAAAAGGAAATATCCTCTGATGAAATCTGGAAAGAAGCTTTCTGAGAAACTGCTTAGTGTTCTGTTAATTCATCTCACAGAGTTACGTCTGTATTGCGTGGATCTCTTTGCTAGCCTTATTTCTGTGGAATCTGAGAACAGGTATTTCAGATCCCATTGAAGACTACAGGGCCAAAGGAATATCCTCCGATTACAAAGAGAAAGAAGCTTTCTGAGAAACTTCTTTGCATTCTGTGAAATCATCTCACAGAGTTACAGCTTTCCCCTAGAGAAGACTTTCGCTAAGACAGTTCTTGTGGAAATGGCAAAGTGATATTTGGAAGCCCCTAGAGGGCTATGGTGAAAAAGAAAATATCCACAGATGAAATCTGGAAAGAAGCTTTCCGAGAAACTGCTTAGAGTTCGGGTCATTCATCTCAAAGAGTTACATCTGTATTTCGTGGATCTCTTTGCAAGCCTTATTTCTGTGGAATCTGAGAACAGGTATTTCAGATCCCATTGAAGACTACAGGGCCAAAGGAAATATCCTCCGATTACAAAGAGAAAGAAGCTTTCTGAGAAACTTCTTTGCGTTCTGTGAAATCATCTCACAGAGTTACAGCTTTCCCCTCAAGAAGTCTTTCGCTAAGACAGTTCTTGTGGAATTGGCAAAGTGATATTTGGAAGCCCATAGAGGGCTATGGTGAAAAAGGAAATATCCTCAGATGAAATCTGGAAAGAAGCTTTCTGAGAAACTGCTTAGTGTTCTGTTAATTCATCTCACAGTGTTACATCTGTATTTCGTGGATCTTTTTGCTAGCCTTATTTCTGTGGAATCTGAGAACAGGTATTTCAGATCCCATTGAAGACTATAGGTCCAAAGGAAATATCCTCCGATTACAAAGAGAAATAAGCTTTCTGAGAAACTTCTTTGTGTTCTGTGAAATCATCTCACAGAGTTACAGCTTTCCCCTCAAGAAGACTTTCGCTAAGACAGTTCTTGTGGAATTGGCAAAGTGATATTTGGAAGCCCATAGAGGGCTATGGTGAAAAAGGAAATATCCACAGATGAAATCTGGAAAGAAGCTTTCTGAGAAACTGCTTGATGTTCGGTTCATTCATCTCACAGAGTTACATCTGTATTTCATGGATCTCTTTGCTAGCCTTATTTCTGTGGAATCTGAGAACAGGTATTTCAGATCCCATTGAATACTAGAGGGCCAAAGGAAATATCCTCCGATTACAAAGAGAAAGAAGCTTTCTTTGAAACTTCTTTGTGTTCTGTGAAATCATCTCACAGAGTTACAGCTTTCCCCTCAAGAAGCCTTTCGCTAAGACAGTTCTTGTGGAATTGGCAAAGTGATATTTGGAAGCCCCTAGAGGGCTATGGTGAAAAAGGAAATATCCTCAGATGAAATCTGGAAAGAAGCTTTCTGAGAAACTGCTTAGTGTTCTGTTAATTCATCTCACAGAGTTACATCTGTATTTCGTGGATCTCTTTGCTAGCCTTATTTCTGTGGAATCTGAGAACAGGTATTTCAGATCCCATTGAAGACTATAGGGCCAAAGGAAATATCCTCCGATTACAAGGAGAAAGAAGCTTTCTGAGAAACTTCTTTGTGTTGTGTGAAATCATCTCACAGAGTTACAGCTTTCCCCTCAAGAAGGCTTTCGTTAAGACAGTTCTTGTGGAGTTGGCAAAGTGATATTTGGAAGCCCATAGAGTGCTATGGTGAAAAAGGAAATATCCTCTGATGAAATCTGGAAAGAAGCTTTCTGAGAAACTGCTTAGTGTTCTGTTAATTCATCTCACAGAGTTACGTCTGTATTGCGTGGATCTCTTTGCTAGCCTTATTTCTTTGGAATCTGAGAACAGGTATTTCAGATCCTATTGAAAACTAGAGGGCCAAAGGAAATATCCTCCGATTACAAAGAGATAGAAGCTTTCTTAGAAACTTCTTTGTGTTCTGTGAAATCATCTCACAGAGTTACAGCTTTCCCCTCAAGAAGACTTTCGCTAAGACAGTTTTTGTGGAAATGGCAAAGTGATATTTGGAAGCCCCTAGAGGGCTATGGTGAAAAAGGAAATATCCACAGATGAAATCTGGAAAGAAGCTTTCCGAGAAACTGCTTAGAGTTCGGGTCATTCATCTCAAAGAGTTACATCTGTATTTCGTGGATCTCTTTGCAAGCCTTATTTCTGTGGAATCTGAGAACAGGTATTTCAGATCCCATTGAAGACTACAGGGCCAAAGGTAATATCCTCCGATTACAAAGAGAAAGAAGCTTTCTTAGAAACTTCTTTGTGTTCTGTGAAATCATCTCACAGAGTTACAGCTTTCCCCTCAAGAAGCCTTTCGCTAAGACTCTTCTTGTGGAATAGGCAAAGTGATATTTGGAAGCCCCTAGAGGGCTATGGTGAAAAAGGAAATATCCTCAGATGAAATCTGGAATGAAGCTTTCTGAGAAACTGCTTAGTATTCTGTTAATTCATCTCACAGAGTTACATCTGTATTTCGTGGATCTCTTTGCTAGTCTTATTTCTGTGGAATCTGAGAACAGATATTTCGGATCCCATTGAAGACTATAGGGCCAAAGGAAATATCCTCCGATTACAAAGAGAAAGAAGCTTTCTGAGAAACTTCTTTGCGTTCCGTGAAATCATCTCACAGAGTTACAGCTTTCCCCTCAAGAAGCCTTTCGATAAGACAGTTCTTGTGGAATAAGCAAAGTGATATTTGGAAGCCCACACAGGGCTATGGTGAAAAAGGAAATATCCTCAGATGAAATCTGGAAAGAAGCTTTCTGAGAAACTGCTTGGTGTTCTGTTAATTCATCTCACAGAGTTACATCTGTATTTCGTGGATCTATTTGCTAGCCTTATTTCTGTGGAATCTCAGAACAGGTATTTCAGATCCCATTGAAGACTATAGGGCCAAAGGAAATATCCTCCGATTACAAGGAGAAAGAAGCTTTCTGAGAAACTTCTTTGTGTTCTGTGAAATCATCTCAGAGAGTTACAGCTTTCCCCTCAAGAAGCCTTTCGCTAAGACAGTTCTTGTGGAGTTGGCAAAGTGATATTTGGAATCCCATAGAGTGCTATGGTGAAAAAAGAAATATCCTCTGATGAAATCTGGAAAGAAGCTTTCTGAGAAACTGCTTAGTGTTCTGTTAATTCATCTCACAGAGTTACGTCTGTATTGCGTGGATCTCTTTGCTAGCCTTATTTCTGTGGAATCTGAGAACAGGTATTTCAGATCCCATTGAAGACTATAGGTCCAAAGGAAATATCCTCCGATTACAAAGAGAAAGAAGCTTTCTGAGAAACTTCTTTGTGTTCTGTGAAATCATCTCACAGAGTTACAGCTTTCCCCTCAAGAAGACTTTCGCTAAGGCAGTTCTTGTGGAAATGGCAAAGTGATATTTGGAAGCCCCTAGAGGGCTATGGTGAAAAAGGAAATATCCACAGATGAAATCTGGAAAGAAGCTTTCCGAGAAACTGATTAGATTTCGGGTGATTCATCTCAAAGTGTTACATCTGTATTTCGTGGATCTCTTTGCAAGCCTTATTTCTGTGGAATCTGAGAACAGGTATTTCAGATCCCATTGAAGACTACAGGGCCAAAGGAAATATCCTCCGATTACAAAGAGAAAGAAGCTTTCTGAGAAACTTCTTTGCGTTCTGTGAAATCATCTCACAGAGTTACAGCTTTCCCCTCAAGAAGTCTTTCGCTAAGACAGTTCTTGTGGAATTGGCAAAGTGATATTTGGAAGCCCCTAGAGGGCTATGTTGAAAAAGGAAATATCCTCAGATGAAATCTGGAAAGAAGCTTTCTGAGAAACTGCTTAGTGTTCTGTTAATTCATCTCACAGAGTTACGTCTGTATTGCGTGGATCTCTTTGCTAGCCTTATTTCTGTGGAATCTGAGAACAGGTATTTCAGATCCCATTGAAGACTATAGGTCCAAAGGAAATATCCTCCGATTACAAAGAGAAAGAAGCTTTCTGAGAAACTTCTTTGTGTTCTGTGAAATCATCTCACAGAGTTACAGCTTTCCCCTCTAGAAGACTTTCGCTAAGACAGTTCTTGTGGAAATGGCAAAGTGATATTTGGAAGCCCATAGAGGGCTATGGTGAAAAAGGAAATATCCACAGATGAAATCTGGAAAGAAGCTTTCCGAGAAACTGCTTAGTGTTCGGGTCATTCATCTCAAAGAGTTACATCTGTATTTCGTGGATCTCTTTGCAAGCCTTATTTCTGTGGAATCTGAAAACAGGTATTTCAGATCCCATTGAAGACTACAGGGCCAAAGGAAATATCCTCCGATTACAAAGAGAAAGAAGCTTTCTGAGAAACTTCTTTGCGTTCTGTGAAATCATCTCACAGAGTTACAGCTTTCCCCTCAAGAAGTCTTTCGCTAAGACAGTTCTTGTGGAATTGGCAAAGTGATATTTGGAAGCCCTTAGAGGGCTATGGTGAAAAAGGAAATATCCTCAGATGAAATCTGGAAAGAAGCTTTCTGAGAAACTGCTTAGTGTTCTGTTAATTCATCTCACAGAGTTACATCTGCATTTCGTGGATCTTTTTGCTAGCCTTATTTCTGTGGAATCTGAGAACAGGTATTTCAGATCCCATTGAAGACTACAGATCCAAAGGAAATATCCTCCGATTACAAAGAGAAAGAAGCTTTCTGAGAAACTTCTTTGTGTTCTGTGAAATCATCTCACAGAGTTACAGCTTTCCCCTCAAGAAGACTTTCGCTAAGACACTTCTTGTGGAATTGGCAAAGTGATATTTGGAAGCCCATAGAGGGCTATGGTGAAAAAGGAAATATCCACAGATGAAATCTGGAAAGAAGCTTTCTGAGAAACTGCTTGATGTTCGGTTCATTCATCTCACAGAGTTACATCTGTATTTCGTGGATCTCTTTGCTAGCCTTATTTCTGTGGAATCTGAAAACAGGAATTTCAGATCCCATTGAATACTAGAGGGCCAAAGGAAATATCCTCCGATTACAAAGAGAAAGAAGCTTTCTTAGAAACTTCTTTGTGTTCTGTGAAATCATCTCACAGAGTTACAGCTTTCCCCTCAAGAAGCCTTTCGCTAAGACAGTTCTTGTGGAATTGGCAAAGTGATATTTGGAAGCCCCTAGAGGGCTATGGTGAAAAAGGAAATATCCTCAGATGAAATCTGGAAAGAAGCTTTCTGAGAAACTGCTTAGTGTTCTGTTAATTCATCTCACAGAGTTACATCTGTATTTCGTGGATCTCTTTGCTAGCTTTATTTCTGTGGAATCTGAGAACAGATATTTCGGATCCCATTGAAGACTGTAGGGCCAAAGGAAATATCCTGCGATTACAAAGAGAAAGAAGCTTTCTGAGAAAATTCTTTGCGTTCTGTGAAATCATCTCACAGAGTTACAGCTTTCCCCTCGAGAAGACTTTCGCTAAGACAGTTCTTGTGGAAATGGCAAAGTGATATTTGGAAGCCCCTAGAGGGCTATGGTGAAAAAGGAAATATCCACAGATGAAATCTGGAAAGAAGCTTTCCGAGAAACTGCTTAGAGTTCGGGTCATTCATCTCAAAGAGTTACATCTGTATTTCGTGGATCTCTTTGCAAGCCTTATTTCTGTGGAATCTGAGAACAGGTATTTCAGATCCCATTGAAGACTACAGGGCCAAAGGAAATATCCTCCGATTACAAAGAGAAAGAAGCTTTCTGAGAAACTTCTTTGCGTTCTGTGAAATCATCTCACAGAGTTACAGCTTTCCCCTCAAGAAGTCTTTCGCTAAGACAGTTCTTGTGGAATTGGCAAAGTGATATTTGGAAGCCCATAGAGGGCTATGGTGAAAAAGGAAATATCCTCAGATGAAATCTGGAAAGAAGCTTTCTGAGAAACTGCTTAGTGTTCTGTTAATTCATCTCACAGAGTTACATCTGTATTTCGTGGATCTCTTTGCTAGCCTTATTTCTGTGGAATCTGAGAACAGGTATTTCAGATCCCATTGAATACTATAGGGCCAAAGGAAATATCCTCCGATTACAAAGAGAAAGAAGCTTTCTGAGAAACTTCTTTGTGTTCTGTGAAATCATCTCACAGAGTTACAGCTTTCCCCTCTAGAAGACTTTCGCTAAGACAGTTCTTGTGGAAATGGCAAAGTGATATTTGGAAGCCCATAGAGGGCTATGGTGAAAAAGGAAATATCCACAGATGAAATCTGGAAAGAAGCTTTCCGAGAAACTGCTTAGTGTTCGGATCATTCATCTCAAAGAGTTACATCTGTATTTCGTGGATCTCTTTGCAAGCCTTATTTCTGTGGAATCTGAGAACAGGTATTTCAGATCCCATTGAAGACTACAGGGCCAAAGGAAATATCCTCCGATTACAAAGAGAAAGAAGCTTTCTGAGAAACTTCTTTGCGTTCTGTGAAATCATCTCACAGAGTTACAGCTTTCCCCTCAAGAAGTCTTTCGCTAAGACAGTTCTTGTGGAATTGGAAAAGTGATATTTGGAAGCCCATAGAGGGCTATGGTGAAAAAGGAAATATCCTCAGATGAAATCTGGAAAGAAGATTTCTGAGAAACTGCTTAGTGTTCTGTTAATTCATCTCACAGAGTTACATCTGTATTTCGTGGATCTTTTTGCTGGCCTTATTTCTGTGGAATCTGAGAACAGGTATTTCAGATCCCATTGAAGACTATAGGGCCAAAGGAAATATCCTCCGATTACAAGGAGAAAGAAGCTTTCTGAGAAACTTCTTTGTGTTCTGTGAAATCATCTCACAGAGTTACAGCTTTCCCCTCAAGAAGCCTTTCGCTAAGACAGTTCTTGTGGAGTTGGCAAAGTGATATTTGGAAGCCCATAGAGTGCTATGGTGAAAAAAGAAATATCCTCTGATGAAATCTGGAAAGAAGCTTTCTGAGAAACTGCTTAGTGTTCTGTTAATTCATCTCACAGAGTTACGTCTGTATTGCGTGCATCTCTTTGCTAGCCTTATTTCTGTGGAATCTGAGAACAGGTATTTCAGATCCCATTGAAGACTACAGGGCCAAAGGAATATCCTCCGATTACAAAGAGAAAGAAGCTTTCTGAGAAACTTCTTTGCATTCTGTGAAATCATCTCACAGAGTTACAGCTTTCCCCTCAAGAAGACTTTCGCTAAGACAGTTCTTGTGGAAATGGCAAAGTGATATTTGGAAGCCCCTAGAGGGCTATGGTGAAAAAGGAAATATCCACAGATGAAATCTGGAAAGAAGCTTTCCGAGAAACTGCTTAGAGTTCGGGTCATTCATCTCAAAGAGTTACATCTGTATTTCGTGGATCTCTTTGCAAGCCTTATTTCTGTGGAATCTGAGAACAGGTATTTCAGATCCCATTGAAGACTACAGGGCCAAAGGAAATATCCTCCGATTACAAAGAGAAAGAAGCTTTCTGAGAAACTTCTTTGCGTTCTGTGAAATCATCTCACAGAGTTACAGCTTTCCCCTCAAGAAGTCTTTCGCTAAGACAGTTCTTGTGGAATTGGCAAAGAGATATTTGGAAGCCCATAGAGGGCTATGGTGAAAAAGGAAATATCCTCAGATGAAATCTGGAAAGAAGCATTCTGAGAAACTGCTTAGTGTTCTGTTAATTCATCTCACAGTGTGACATCTGTATTTCGTGGATCTTTTTGCTAGCCTTATTTCTGTGGAATCTGAGAACAGGTATTTCAGATCCCATTGAAGACTATAGGTCCAAAGGAAATATCCTCCGATTACAAAGAGAAATAAGCTTTCTGAGAAACTTCTTTGTGTTCTGTGAAATCATCTCACAGAGTTACAGCTTTCCCCTCAAGAAGACTTTCGCTAAGATAGTTCTTGTGGAATTGGCAAAGTGATATTTGGAAGCCCATAGAGGGCTATGGTGAAAAAGGAAATATCCACAGATGAAATCTGGAAAGAAGCTTTCTGAGAAACTGCTTGATGTTCGGTTAATTCATCTCACAGAGTTACATCTGTATTTCGTGGATATCTTTGCTAGCCTTATTTCTGTGGAATCGGAGAACAGATATTTCGGATCCCATTGAAGACTATAGGGCCAAAGGAAATATCCTGCGATTACAAAGAGAAAGAAGCTTTCTGAGAAACTTCTTTGTGTTCTGTGAAATCATCTCACAGAGTTACAGCTTTCCCCTCAAGAAGCCTTTCGCTAAGACAGTTCTTGTGGAATAAGCAAAGTGATATTTGGAAGCCCATACAGGGCTATTGTGAAAAAGGAAATATCCTCAGATGAAATCTGGAAAGAAGCTTTCTGAGAAACTGCTTAGTGTTCTGTTAATTCATCTCACAGAGTTACATCTGTATTTCGTGGATCTCTTTGCTAGCCTTATTTCTGTGGAATCTGAGAACAGGTATTTCAGATCCCATTGAAGACTACAGGGCCAAAGGAAATATCCTCCGATTACAAGGAGAAAGAAGCTTTCTGAGAAACTTCTTTGTGTTCTGTGAAATCATCTCACAGAGTTACAGCTTTCCCTTCAAGAAGCCTTTCGCTAAGACAGTTCTTGTGGAGTTGGCAAAGTGATATTTGGAAGCCCATAGAGTGCTATGGAGAAAAGAGAAATATCCTCTGATGAAATCTGGAAAGAAGCTTTCTGAGAAACTGCTTAGTGTTCTGTTAATTCATCTCACAGAGTTACGTCTGTATTGCGTGGATCTCTTTGCTAGCCTTATTTCTGTGGAATCTGAGAACAGGTATTTCAGATCCCATTGAAGACTATAGGTCCAAAGGAAATATCCTCCGATTACAAAGAGAAAGAAGCTTTCTGAGAAACTTCATGTGTTCTGTGAAATCATCTCACAGAGTTACAGCTTTCCCCTCAAGAAGACTTTTGCTAAGACAGTTCTTGTGGAAATGGCAAAGTGATATTTGGAAGCCCCTAGAGGGCTATGGTGAAAAAGGAAATATCCACAGATGAAATCTGGAAAGAAGCTTTCCGAGAAACTGCTTAGAGTTCGGGTGATTCATCTCAAAGTGTTATATCTGTATTTCGTGGATCTCTTTGCAAGCCTTATTTCTGTGGAATCTGAGAACAGGTATTTCAGATCCCATTGAAGACTACAGGGCCAAAGGAAATATCCTCCGATTACAAAGAGAAAGAAGCTTTCTGAGAAACTTCTTGGCGTTCTGTGAAATCATCTCACAGAGTTACAGCTTTCCCCTCAAGAAGTCTTTCGCTAAGACAGTTCTTGTGGAATTGACAAAGTGATATTTGGAAGCCCATAGAGGGCTATGGTGAAAAAGGAAATATCCTCAGATGAAATCTGGAAAGAAGCTTTCTGAGAAACTGCTTAGTGTTCTGTTAATTCATCTCACAGAGTTACATCTGTATTTCGTGGATCTCTTTGCTAGCCTTATTTCTGTGGAATCTGAGAACAGGTATTTCAGATCCAATTGAATACTATAGGGCCAAAGGAAATATCCTCCGATTACAAAGAGAAAGAAGCTTTCTGAGAAACTTCTTTGTGTTCTGTGAAATCATCTCACAGAGTTACAGCTTTCCCCTCTAGAAGACTTTCGCTAAGACAGTTCTTGTGGAAATGGCAAAGTGATATTTGGAAGCCCATAGAGGGCTATGGTGAAAAAGGAAATATCCACAGATGAAATCTGGAAAGAAGCTTTCCGAGAAACTGCTTAGTGTTCGGGTCATTCATCTCAAAGAGTTACATCTGTATTTCGTGGATCTCTTTGCAAGCCTTATTTCTGTGGAATCTGAAAACAGGTATTTCAGATCCCATTGAAGACTACAGGGCCAAAGGAAATATCCTCCGATTACAAAGACAAAGAAGCTTTCTGAGAAACTTCTTTGCGTTCTGTGAAATCATCTCACAGAGTTACAGCTTTCCCCTCAAGAAGTCTTTCGCTAAGACAGTTCTTGTGGAATTGGAAAAGTGATATTTGGAAGCCCATAGAGGGCTATGGTGAAAAAGGAAATATCCTCAGATGAAATCTGGAAAGAAGCTTTCTGAGAAACTGCTTAGTGTTCTGTTAATTCATCTCACAGAGTTACATCTGTATTTCGTGGATCTTTTTGCTAGCCTTATTTCTGTGGAATCTGAGAACAGGTATTTCAGATCCCATTGAAGACTATAGGGACAAAGGAAATATCCTCCGATTACAAGGAGAAAGAAGCTTTCTGAGAAACTTCTTTGTGTTCTGTGAAATCATCTCACAGAGTTACAGCTTTCCCCTCAAGAAGACTTTCGCTAAGACAGTTCTTGTGGAATTGGCAAAGTGATATTTGGAAGCCCATAGAGGGCTATGGTGAAAAAGGAAATATCCACAGATGAAATCTGGAAAGAAGCTTTCTGAGAAACTGCTTGATGTTCGGTTCATTCATCTCACAGAGTTACATCTGTATTTCGTGGATCTCTTTGCTAGCCTTATTTCTGTGGAATCTGAGAACAGGTATTTCAGATCCCATTGAATACTAGAGGGCCAAAGGAAATATCCTCCGATTACAAAGAGAAAGAAGCTTTCTTTGAAACTTCTTTGTGTTCTGTGAAATCATCTCACAGAGTTACAGCTTTCCCCTCAAGAAGCCTTTCGCTAAGACAGTTCTTGTGGAATTGGCAAAGTGATATTTGGAAGCCCCTAGAGGGCTATGGTGAAAAAGGAAATATCCTCAGATGAAATCTGGAAAGAAGCTTTCTGAGAAACTGCTTAGTGTTCTGTTAATTCATCTCACAGAGTTACATCTGTATTTCGTGGATCTCTTTGCTAGCCTTATTTCTGTGGAATCTGAGAACAGGTATTTCAGATCCCATTGAAGACTATAGGGCCAAAGGAAATATCCTCCGATTACAAGGAGAAAGAAGCTTTCTGAGAAACTTCTTTGTGTTCTGTGAAATCATCTCACAGAGTTACAGCTTTCCCCTCAAGAAGGCTTTCGTTAAGACAGTTCTTGTGGAGTTGGCAAAGTGATATTTGGAAGCCCATGGAGTGCTATGGTGAAAAAGGAAATATCCTCTGATGAAATCTGGAAAGAAGCTTTCTGAGAAACTGCTTAGTGTTCTGTTAATTCATCTCACAGAGTTACGTCTGTATTGCGTGGATCTCTTTGCTAGCCTTATTTCTTTGGAATCTGAGAACAGGTATTTCAGATCCTATTGAAAACTAGAGGGCCAAAGGAAATATCCTCCGATTACAAAGAGATAGAAGCTTTCTTAGAAACTTCTTTGTGTTCTGTGAAATCATCTCACAGAGTTACAGCTTTCCCCTCAAGAAGACTTTCGCTAAGACAGTTTTTGTGGAAAGGGCAAAGTGATATTTGGAAGCCCCTAGAGGGCTATGGTGAAAAAGGAAATATCCACAGATGAAATCTGGAAAGAAGCTTTCCGAGAAACTGCTTAGAGTTCGGGTCATTCATCTCAAAGAGTTACATCTGTATTTCGTGGATCTCTTTGCAAGCCTTATTTCTGTGGAATCTGAGAACAGGTATTTCAGATCCCATTGAAGACTACAGGGCCAAAGGTAATATCCTCCGATTACAAAGAGAAAGAAGCTTTCTTAGAAACTTCTTTGTGTTCTGTGAAATCATCTCACAGAGTTACAGCTTTCCCCTCAAGAAGCCTTTCGCTAAGACTCTTCTTGTGGAATAGGCAAAGTGATATTTGGAAGCCCCTAGAGGGCTATGGTGAAAAAGGAAATATCCTCAGATGAAATCTGGAATGAAGCTTTCTGAGAAACTGCTTAGTATTCTGTTAATTCATCTCACAGAGTTCCATCTGTATTTCGTGGATCTCTTTGCTAGTCTTATTTCTGTGGAATCTGAGAACAGATATTTCGGATCCCATTGAAGACTATAGGGCCAAAGGAAATATCCTCCGATTACAAAGAGAAAGAAGTTTTCTGAGAAACTTCTTTGCGTTCCGTGAAATCATCTCACAGAGTTACAGCTTTCCCCTCAAGAAGCCTTTCGATAAGACAGTTCTTGTGGAATAAGCAAAGTGATATTTGGAAGCCCACACAGGGCTATGGTGAAAAAGGAAATATCCTCAGATGAAATCTGGAAAGAAGCTTTCTGAGAAACTGCTTGGTGTTCTGTTAATTCATCTCACAGAGTTACATCTGTATTTCGTGGATCTATTTGCTAGCCTTATTTCTGTGGAATCTCAGAACAGGTATTTCAGATCCCATTGAAGACTATAGGGCCAAAGGAAATATCCTCCGATTACAAGGAGAAAGAAGCTTTCTGAGAAACTTCTTTGTGTTCTGTGAAATCATCTCAGAGAGTTACAGCTTTCCCCTCAAGAAGCCTTTCGCTAAGACAGTTCTTGTGGAGTTGGCAAAGTGATATTTGGAATCCCATAGAGTGCTATGGTGAAAAAAGAAATATCCTCTGATGAAATCTGGAAAGAAGCTTTCTGAGAAACTGCTTAGTGTTCTGTTAATTCATCTCACAGAGTTACGTCTGTATTGCGTGCATCTCTTTGCTAGCCTTATTTCTGTGGAATCTGAGAACAGGTATTTCAGATCCCATTGAAGACTACAGGGCCAAAGGAATATCCTCCGATTACAAAGAGAAAGAAGCTTTCTGAGAAACTTCTTTGCATTCTGTGAAATCATCTCACAGAGTTACAGCTTTCCCCTCAAGAAGACTTTCGCTAAGACAGTTCTTGTGGAAATGGCAAAGTGATATTTGGAAGCCCCTAGAGGGCTATGGTGAAAAAGGAAATATCCACAGATGAAATCTGGAAAGAAGCTTTCCGAGAAACTGCTTAGAGTTCGGGTCATTCATCTCAAAGAGTTACATCTGTATTTCGTGGATCTCTTTGCAAGCCTTATTTCTGTGGAATCTGAGAACAGGTATTTCAGATCCCATTGAAGACTACAGGGCCAAAGGAAATATCCTCCGATTACAAAGAGAAAGAAGCTTTCTGAGAAACTTCTTTGCGTTCTGTGAAATCATCTCACAGAGTTACAGCTTTCCCCTCAAGAAGTCTTTCGCTAAGACAGTTCTTGTGGAATTGGCAAAGAGATATTTGGAAGCCCATAGAGGGCTATGGTGAAAAAGGAAATATCCTCAGATGAAATCTGGAAAGAAGCATTCTGAGAAACTGCTTAGTGTTCTGTTAATTCATCTCACAGTGTTACATCTGTATTTCGTGGATCTTTTTGCTAGCCTTATTTCTGTGGAATCTGAGAACAGGTATTTCAGATCCCATTGAAGACTATAGGTCCAAAGGAAATATCCTCCGATTACAAAGAGAAATAAGCTTTCTGAGAAACTTCTTTGTGTTCTGTGAAATCATCTCACAGAGTTACAGCTTTCCCCTCAAGAAGACTTTCGCTAAGATAGTTCTTGTGGAATTGGCAAAGTGATATTTGGAAGCCCATAGAGGGCTATGGTGAAAAAGGAAATATCCACAGATGAAATCTGGAAAGAAGCTTTCTGAGAAACTGCTTGATGTTCGGTTAATTCATCTCACAGAGTTACATCTGTATTTCGTGGATATCTTTGCTAGCCTTATTTCTGTGGAATCGGAGAACAGATATTTCGGATCCCATTGAAGACTATAGGGCCAAAGGAAATATCCTGCGATTACAAAGAGAAAGAAGCTTTCTGAGAAACTTCTTTGTGTTCTGTGAAATCATCTCACAGAGTTACAGCTTTCCCCTCAAGAAGCCTTTCGCTAAGACAGTTCTTGTGGAATAAGCAAAGTGATATTTGGAAGCCCATACAGGGCTATTGTGAAAAAGGAAATATCCTCAGATGAAATCTGGAAAGAAGCTTTCTGAGAAACTGCTTAGTGTTCTGTTAATTCATCTCACAGAGTTACATCTGTATTTCGTGGATCTCTTTGCTAGCCTTATTTCTGTGGAATCTGAGAACAGGTATTTCAGATCCCATTGAAGACTACAGGGCCAAAGGAAATATCCTCCGATTACAAGGAGAAAGAAGCTTTCTGAGAAACTTCTTTGTGTTCTGTGAAATCATCTCACAGAGTTACAGCTTTCCCTTCAAGAAGCCTTTCGCTAAGACAGTTCTTGTGGAGTTGGCAAAGTGATATTTGGAAGCCCATAGAGTGCTATGGAGAAAAGAGAAATATCCTCTGATGAAATCTGGAAAGAAGCTTTCTGAGAAACTGCTTAGTGTTCTGTTAATTCATCTCACAGAGTTACGTCTGTATTGCGTGGATCTCTTTGCTAGCCTTATTTCTGTGGAATCTGAGAACAGGTATTTCAGATCCCATTGAAGACTATAGGTCCAAAGGAAATATCCTCCGATTACAAAGAGAAAGAAGCTTTCTGAGAAACTTCATGTGTTCTGTGAAATCATCTCACAGAGTTACAGCTTTCCCCTCAAGAAGACTTTTGCTAAGACAGTTCTTGTGGAAATGGCAAAGTGATATTTGGAAGCCCCTAGAGGGCTATGGTGAAAAAGGAAATATCCACAGATGAAATCTGGAAAGAAGCTTTCCGAGAAACTGCTTAGAGTTCGGGTGATTCATCTCAAAGTGTTATATCTGTATTTCGTGGATCTCTTTGCAAGCCTTATTTCTGTGGAATCTGAGAACAGGTATTTCAGATCCCATTGAAGACTACAGGGCCAAAGGAAATATCCTCCGATTACAAAGAGAAAGAAGCTTTCTGAGAAACTTCTTGGCGTTCTGTGAAATCATCTCACAGAGTTACAGCTTTCCCCTCAAGAAGTCTTTCGCTAAGACAGTTCTTGTGGAATTGACAAAGTGATATTTGGAAGCCCATAGAGGGCTATGGTGAAAAAGGAAATATCCTCAGATGAAATCTGGAAAGAAGCTTTCTGAGAAACTGCTTAGTGTTCTGTTAATTCATCTCACAGAGTTACATCTGTATTTCGTGGATCTCTTTGCTAGCCTTATTTCTGTGGAATCTGAGAACAGGTATTTCAGATCCAATTGAATACTATAGGGCCAAAGGAAATATCCTCCGATTACAAAGAGAAAGAAGCTTTCTGAGAAACTTCTTTGTGTTCTGTGAAATCATCTCACAGAGTTACAGCTTTCCCCTCTAGAAGACTTTCGCTAAGACAGTTCTTGTGGAAATGGCAAAGTGATATTTGGAAGCCCATAGAGGGCTATGGTGAAAAAGGAAATATCCACAGATGAAATCTGGAAAGAAGCTTTCCGAGAAACTGCTTAGTGTTCGGGTCATTCATCTCAAAGAGTTACATCTGTATTTCGTGGATCTCTTTGCAAGCCTTATTTCTGTGGAATCTGAAAACAGGTATTTCAGATCCCATTGAAGACTACAGGGCCAAAGGAAATATCCTCCGATTACAAAGACAAAGAAGCTTTCTGAGAAACTTCTTTGCGTTCTGTGAAATCATCTCACAGAGTTACAGCTTTCCCCTCAAGAAGTCTTTCGCTAAGACAGTTCTTGTGGAATTGGAAAAGTGATATTTGGAAGCCCATAGAGGGCTATGGTGAAAAAGGAAATATCCTCAGATGAAATCTGGAAAGAAGCTTTCTGAGAAACTGCTTAGTGTTCTGTTAATTCATCTCACAGAGTTACATCTGTATTTCGTGGATCTTTTTGCTAGCCTTATTTCTGTGGAATCTGAGAACAGGTATTTCAGATCCCATTGAAGACTATAGGGACAAAGGAAATATCCTCCGATTACAAGGAGAAAGAAGCTTTCTGAGAAACTTCTTTGTGTTCTGTGAAATCATCTCACAGAGTTACAGCTTTCCCCTCAAGAAGACTTTCGCTAAGACAGTTCTTGTGGAATTGGCAAAGTGATATTTGGAAGCCCATAGAGGGCTATGGTGAAAAAGGAAATATCCACAGATGAAATCTGGAAAGAAGCTTTCTGAGAAACTGCTTGATGTTCGGTTCATTCATCTCACAGAGTTACATCTGTATTTCGTGGATCTCTTTGCTAGCCTTATTTCTGTGGAATCTGAGAACAGGTATTTCAGATCCCATTGAATACTAGAGGGCCAAAGGAAATATCCTCCGATTACAAAGAGAAAGAAGCTTTCTTTGAAACTTCTTTGTGTTCTGTGAAATCATCTCACAGAGTTACAGCTTTCCCCTCAAGAAGCCTTTCGCTAAGACAGTTCTTGTGGAATTGGCAAAGTGATATTTGGAAGCCCCTAGAGGGCTATGGTGAAAAAGGAAATATCCTCAGATGAAATCTGGAAAGAAGCTTTCTGAGAAACTGCTTAGTGTTCTGTTAATTCATCTCACAGAGTTACATCTGTATTTCGTGGATCTCTTTGCTAGCCTTATTTCTGTGGAATCTGAGAACAGGTATTTCAGATCCCATTGAAGACTATAGGGCCAAAGGAAATATCCTCCGATTACAAGGAGAAAGAAGCTTTCTGAGAAACTTCTTTGTGTTCTGTGAAATCATCTCACAGAGTTACAGCTTTCCCCTCAAGAAGGCTTTCGTTAAGACAGTTCTTGTGGAGTTGGCAAAGTGATATTTGGAAGCCCATGGAGTGCTATGGTGAAAAAGGAAATATCCTCTGATGAAATCTGGAAAGAAGCTTTCTGAGAAACTGCTTAGTGTTCTGTTAATTCATCTCACAGAGTTACGTCTGTATTGCGTGGATCTCTTTGCTAGCCTTATTTCTTTGGAATCTGAGAACAGGTATTTCAGATCCTATTGAAAACTAGAGGGCCAAAGGAAATATCCTCCGATTACAAAGAGATAGAAGCTTTCTTAGAAACTTCTTTGTGTTCTGTGAAATCATCTCACAGAGTTACAGCTTTCCCCTCAAGAAGACTTTCGCTAAGACAGTTTTTGTGGAAAGGGCAAAGTGATATTTGGAAGCCCCTAGAGGGCTATGGTGAAAAAGGAAATATCCACAGATGAAATCTGGAAAGAAGCTTTCCGAGAAACTGCTTAGAGTTCGGGTCATTCATCTCAAAGAGTTACATCTGTATTTCGTGGATCTCTTTGCAAGCCTTATTTCTGTGGAATCTGAGAACAGGTATTTCAGATCCCATTGAAGACTACAGGGCCAAAGGTAATATCCTCCGATTACAAAGAGAAAGAAGCTTTCTTAGAAACTTCTTTGTGTTCTGTGAAATCATCTCACAGAGTTACAGCTTTCCCCTCAAGAAGCCTTTCGCTAAGACTCTTCTTGTGGAATAGGCAAAGTGATATTTGGAAGCCCCTAGAGGGCTATGGTGAAAAAGGAAATATCCTCAGATGAAATCTGGAATGAAGCTTTCTGAGAAACTGCTTAGTATTCTGTTAATTCATCTCACAGAGTTCCATCTGTATTTCGTGGATCTCTTTGCTAGTCTTATTTCTGTGGAATCTGAGAACAGATATTTCGGATCCCATTGAAGACTATAGGGCCAAAGGAAATATCCTCCGATTACAAAGAGAAAGAAGTTTTCTGAGAAACTTCTTTGCGTTCCGTGAAATCATCTCACAGAGTTACAGCTTTCCCCTCAAGAAGCCTTTCGATAAGACAGTTCTTGTGGAATAAGCAAAGTGATATTTGGAAGCCCACACAGGGCTATGGTGAAAAAGGAAATATCCTCAGATGAAATCTGGAAAGAAGCTTTCTGAGAAACTGCTTGGTGTTCTGTTAATTCATCTCACAGAGTTACATCTGTATTTCGTGGATCTATTTGCTAGCCTTATTTCTGTGGAATCTCAGAACAGGTATTTCAGATCCCATTGAAGACTATAGGGCCAAAGGAAATATCCTCCGATTACAAGGAGAAAGAAGCTTTCTGAGAAACTTCTTTGTGTTCTGTGAAATCATCTCAGAGAGTTACAGCTTTCCCCTCAAGAAGCCTTTCGCTAAGACAGTTCTTGTGGAGTTGGCAAAGTGATATTTGGAATCCCATAGAGTGCTATGGTGAAAAAAGAAATATCCTCTGATGAAATCTGGAAAGAAGCTTTCTGAGAAACTGCTTAGTGTTCTGTTAATTCATCTCACAGAGTTACGTCTGTATTGCGTGGATCTCTTTGCTAGCCTTATTTCTGTGGAATCTGAGAACAGGTATTTCAGATCCCATTGAAGACTATAGGTCCAAAGGAAATATCCTCCGATTACAAAGAGAAAGAAGCTTTCTGAGAAACTTCTTTGTGTTCTGTGAAATCATCTCACAGAGTTACAGCTTTCCCCTCAAGAAGACTTTCGCTAAGGCAGTTCTTGTGGAAATGGCAAAGTGATATTTGGAAGCCCCTAGAGGGCTATGGTGAAAAAGGAAATATCCACAGATGAAATCTGGAAAGAAGCTTTCCGAGAAACTGATTAGATTTCGGGTGATTCATCTCAAAGTGTTACATCTGTATTTCGTGGATCTCTTTGCAAGCCTTATTTCTGTGGAATCTGAGAACAGGTATTTCAGATCCCATTGAAGACTACAGGGCCAAAGGAAATATCCTCCGATTACAAAGAGAAAGAAGCTTTCTGAGAAACTTCTTTGCGTTCTGTGAAATCATCTCACAGAGTTACAGCTTTCCCCTCAAGAAGTCTTTCGCTAAGACAGTTCTTGTGGAATTGGCAAAGTGATATTTGGAAGCCCCTAGAGGGCTATGTTGAAAAAGGAAATATCCTCAGATGAAATCTGGAAAGAAGCTTTCTGAGAAACTGCTTAGTGTTCTGTTAATTCATCTCACAGAGTTACGTCTGTATTGCGTGGATCTCTTTGCTAGCCTTATTTCTGTGGAATCTGAGAACAGGTATTTCAGATCCCATTGAAGACTATAGGTCCAAAGGAAATATCCTCCGATTACAAAGAGAAAGAAGCTTTCTGAGAAACTTCTTTGTGTTCTGTGAAATCATCTCACAGAGTTACAGCTTTCCCCTCTAGAAGACTTTCGCTAAGACAGTTCTTGTGGAAATGGCAAAGTGATATTTGGAAGCCCATAGAGGGCTATGGTGAAAAAGGAAATATCCACAGATGAAATCTGGAAAGAAGCTTTCCGAGAAACTGCTTAGTGTTCGGGTCATTCATCTCAAAGAGTTACATCTGTATTTCGTGGATCTCTTTGCAAGCCTTATTTCTGTGGAATCTGAAAACAGGTATTTCAGATCCCATTGAAGACTACAGGGCCAAAGGAAATATCCTCCGATTACAAAGAGAAAGAAGCTTTCTGAGAAACTTCTTTGCGTTCTGTGAAATCATCTCACAGAGTTACAGCTTTCCCCTCAAGAAGTCTTTCGCTAAGACAGTTCTTGTGGAATTGGCAAAGTGATATTTGGAAGCCCTTAGAGGGCTATGGTGAAAAAGGAAATATCCTCAGATGAAATCTGGAAAGAAGCTTTCTGAGAAACTGCTTAGTGTTCTGTTAATTCATCTCACAGAGTTACATCTGCATTTCGTGGATCTTTTTGCTAGCCTTATTTCTGTGGAATCTGAGAACAGGTATTTCAGATCCCATTGAAGACTACAGATCCAAAGGAAATATCCTCCGATTACAAAGAGAAAGAAGCTTTCTGAGAAACTTCTTTGTGTTCTGTGAAATCATCTCACAGAGTTACAGCTTTCCCCTCAAGAAGACTTTCGCTAAGACACTTCTTGTGGAATTGGCAAAGTGATATTTGGAAGCCCATAGAGGGCTATGGTGAAAAAGGAAATATCCACAGATGAAATCTGGAAAGAAGCTTTCTGAGAAACTGCTTGATGTTCGGTTCATTCATCTCACAGAGTTACATCTGTATTTCGTGGATCTCTTTGCTAGCCTTATTTCTGTGGAATCTGAAAACAGGAATTTCAGATCCCATTGAATACTAGAGGGCCAAAGGAAATATCCTCCGATTACAAAGAGAAAGAAGCTTTCTTAGAAACTTCTTTGTGTTCTGTGAAATCATCTCACAGAGTTACAGCTTTCCCCTCAAGAAGCCTTTCGCTAAGACAGTTCTTGTGGAATTGGCAAAGTGATATTTGGAAGCCCCTAGAGGGCTATGGTGAAAAAGGAAATATCCTCAGATGAAATCTGGAAAGAAGCTTTCTGAGAAACTGCTTAGTGTTCTGTTAATTCATCTCACAGAGTTACATCTGTATTTCGTGGATCTCTTTGCTAGCTTTATTTCTGTGGAATCTGAGAACAGATATTTCGGATCCCATTGAAGACTATAGGGCCAAAGGAAATATCCTGCGATTACAAAGAGAAAGAAGCTTTCTGAGAAAATTCTTTGCGTTCTGTGAAATCATCTCACAGAGTTACAGCTTTCCCCTCGAGAAGACTTTCGCTAAGACAGTTCTTGTGGAAATGGCAAAGTGATATTTGGAAGCCCCTAGAGGGCTATGGTGAAAAAGGAAATATCCACAGATGAAATCTGGAAAGAAGCTTTCCGAGAAACTGCTTAGAGTTCGGGTCATTCATCTCAAAGAGTTACATCTGTATTTCGTGGATCTCTTTGCAAGCCTTATTTCTGTGGAATCTGAGAACAGGTATTTCAGATCCCATTGAAGACTACAGGGCCAAAGGAAATATCCTCCGATTACAAAGAGAAAGAAGCTTTCTGAGAAACTTCTTTGCCTTCTGTGAAATCATCTCACAGAGTTACAGCTTTCCCCTCAAGAAGTCTTTCGCTAAGACAGTTCTTGTGGAATTGGCAAAGTGATATTTGGAAGCCCATAGAGGGCTATGGTGAAAAAGGAATTATCCACAGATGAAATCTGGAAAGAAGCTTTCTGAGAAACTGCTTGATGTTCGGTTCATTCATCTCACAGAGTTACATCTGTATTTCGTGGATCTCTTTGCTAGGCTTATTTCTGTGGAACCTGAGAACAGGTATTTCAGATCCCATTGAATACTAGAGGGCCAAAGGAAATATCCTCCGATTACAAAGAGAAAGAAGCTTTCTTAGAAACTTCTTTGTGTTCTGTGAAATCATCTCACAGAGTTACAGCTTTCCCCTCAAGAAGACTTTCGCTAAGACAGTTCTTGTGGAAATGGCAAAGTGATATTTGGAAGCCCCTAGAGGGCTATGGTGAAAAAGGAAATATCCACAGATGAAATCTGGAAAGAAGCTTTCCGAGAAACTGCTTAGAGTTCGGGTCATTCATCTCAAAGAGTTACATCTGTATTTCGTGGATCTCTTTGCAAGCCTTATTTCTGTGGAATCTGAGAACAGGTATTTCAGATCCCATTGAAGACTACAGGGCCAAAGGTAATATTCTCCGATTACAAAGAGAAAGTAGCTTTCTTAGAAACTTCTTTGTGTTCTGTGAAATCATCTCACAGAGTTACAGCTTTCCCCTCAAGAAGCCTTTCGCTAAGACTCTTCTTGTGGAATTGGCAAAGTGATATTTGGAAGCCCCTAGAGGGCTATGTTTAAAAAGGAAATATCCTCAGATGAAATCTGGAATGAAGCTTTCTGAGAAACTGCTTACTATTCTGTTAATTCATCTCACAGAGTTACATCTGTATTTCGTGGATCTCTTTGCTAGCCTTATTTCTGTGGAATCTGAGAACAGATATTTCGGATCCCATTGAAGACTATAGGGCCAAAGGAAATATCCTCCGATTACAAAGAGAAAGAAGCTTTCTGAGAAACTTCTTTGCGTTCCGTGAAATCATCTCACAGAGTTACAGCTTTCCCCTCAAGAAGCCTTTCGATAAGACAGTTCTTGTGGAATAAGCAAAGTGATATTTGGAAGCCCACACAGGGCTATGGTGAAAAAGGAAATATCCTCAGATGAAATCTGGAAAGAAGCTTTCTGAGAAACTGCTTGGTGTTCTGTTAATTCATCTCACAGAGTTTCATCTGTATTTCGTGGATCTATTTGCTAGCCTTATTTCTGTGGAATCTCAGAACAGGTATTTCAGATCCCATTGAAGACTATAGGGCCAAAGGAAATATCCTCCGATTACAAGGAGAAAGAAGCTTTCTGAGAAACTTCTTTGTGTTCTGTGAAATCATCTCACAGAGTTACAGCTTTCCCCTCAAGAAGCCTTTCGCTAAGACAGTTCTTGTGGAGTTGGCAAAGTGATATTTGGAAGCCCATAGAGTGCTATAGTGAAAAAAGAAATATCCTCTGATGAAATCTGGAAAGAAGCTTTCTGAGAAACTGCTTAGTGTTCTGTTAATTCATCTCACAGAATTACGTCTGTATTGCGTGGATCTCTTTGCTAGCCTTATTTCTGTGGAATCTGAGAACAGGTATTTCAGATCCCATTGAAGACTATAGGTCCAAAGGAAATATCCTCCGATTACAAAGAGAAAGAAGCTTTCTGAGAAACTTCTTTGTGTTCTGTGAAATCATCTCACAGAGTTACAGCTTTCCCCTCAAGAAGACTTTCGCTAAGACAGTTCTTGTGGAAATGGCAAAGTGATATTTGGAAGCCCCTAGAGGGCTATGGTGAAAAAGGAAATATCCACAGATGAAATCTGGAAAGAAGCTTTCCGAGAAACTGCTTAGAGTTCGGGTGATTCATCTCAAAGTGTTACATCTGTATTTCGTGGATCTCTTTGCAAGCCTTATTTCTGTGGAATCTGAGAACAGGTATTTCAGATCCCATTGAAGACTATAGGTCCAAAGGAAATATCCTCCGATTACAAAGAGAAAGAAGCTTTCTGAGAAACTTCTTTGCGTTCTGTGAAATCATCTCACAGAGTTACAGCTTTCCCCTCAAGAAGTCTTTCGCTAAGACAGTTCTTGTGGAATTGGCAAAGTGATATTTGGAAGCCCCTAGAGGGCTATGGTGAAAAAGGAAATATCCTCAGATGAAATCTGGAAAGAAGCTTTCTGAGAAACTGCTTAGTGTTCTGTTAATTCATCTCACAGAGTTACATCTGTATTTCGTGGATCTTTTTGCTAGCCTTATTTCTGTGGAATCTGAGAACAGGTATTTCAGATCCCATTGAAGACTACAGATCCAAAGGAAATATCCTCCGATTACAAAGAGAAAGAAGCTTTCTGAGAAACTTCTTTGCGTTCTGTGAAATCATCTCACAGAGTTACAGCTTTCCCCTCAAGAAGACTTTCGCTAAGACAGTTCTTGTGGAATTGGCAAAGTGATATTTGGAAGCCCCTAGAGGGCTATGGTGAAAAAGGAAAAATCCACAGATGAAATCTGGAAAGAAGCTTTCTGAGAAACTGCTTGATGTTCGGTTCATTCATCTCACAGAGTTACATCTGTATTTCGTGGATCTCTTTGCTAGCCTTATTTCTGTGGAATCTGAAAACAGGAATTTCAGATCCCATTGAATACTAGAGGGCCAAAGGAAATATCCTCCGATTACAAAGAGAAAGAAGCTTTCTTATAAACTTCTTTGTGTTCTGTGAAATCATCTCACAGAGTTACAGCTATCCCCTCTAGAAGCCTTTCGATAAGACAGTTCTTGTGGAATAAGCAAAGTGATATTTGGAAGCCCATACAGGGCTATGGTGAAAAAGGAAATATCCTCAGATGAAATCTGGAAAGAAGCTTTCTGAGAAACTGCTTAGTGTTCTGTTAATTCATCTCACAAAGTTACATCTGTATTTCGTGGATCTATTTGCTAGCCTTATTTCTGTGGAATCTGAGAACAGGTATTTCAGATCCCATTGAAGACTATAGGGCCAAAGGAAATATCCTCCGATTACAAGGAGAAAGAAGCTTCCTGAGAATTTCTTTGGGTTCTGTGAAATCATCTCACAGAGTTACAGCTTTCCCCTCAAGAAGCCTTTCGCTAAGACAGTTCTTTTGGAGCTCGCAGTGATATTTGGAAGCCCATAGAGTGCTATGGTGAAAAAGGAAATATCCTCTGATGAAATCTGGAAAGAAGCTTTCTGAGAAACTGCTTAGTGTTCTGTTAATTCATCTCACAGAGTTACGTCTGTATTGCGTGGATCTCGTTGCTAGCCTTATTTCTGTGGAATCTGAGAACAGGTATTTCAGATCCCATTGAAGACTATAGGTCCAAAGGAAATATCCTCCGATTACAAAGAGAAAGAAGCTTTCTGAGAAACTTCTTTGTGTTCTGTGAAATCATGTCACAGAGTTACAGCTTTCCCCTCAAGAAGACTTTCGCTAAGACAGTTCTTGTGGAAATGGCAAAGTGATATTTGGAAGCCCCTAGAGGGCTATGGTGAAAAAGGAAATATCCACAGATGAAATCTGTAAAGAAGCTTTCCGAGAAACTGCTTAGTGTTCGGTTAATTCATCTCACAGAGTTACATCTCTATTTCGTGGATCTCTTTGCTAGCCTTATTTCTGTGGAATCTGAGAACAGATATTTCGGATCCCTTTGAAGACTATATGTCCAAAGGAAATATCCTCCGATAACAAAGAGAAAGAAGCTTTCTGAAAAACTTCTTTGCGTTCTGTGAAATCATCTCACAGAGTTACAGCTTTCCCCTCAAGAAGTCTTTCGCTAAGACAGTTCTTGTGGAATTGGCAAAGTTATATTTGGAAGCCCATAGAGGGCTATGGTGAAAAAGGAAATATCCTCAGATGTAATCTGGAAAGAAGCTTTCTGAGAAACTGCTTAGTGTTCTGTTTATTCATCTCACAGAGTTACATCAGTATTTCGTGGATCTCTTTGCTAGCCTTATTTCTGTGGCATCTGAGAACAGATATTTCGGATCCCCTTGAAGATTATAGGGCCAAAGGAAATATCCTCCGATAACAAAGAGAAAGAAGCTTTCTGAGAAACTTCTTTGCGTTCTGTGAAATCATCTCACAGAGTTACAGCTTTCCCCTCAAGAAGCCTTTCGCTAAGTCAGTTCTTGTGGAATTGCCAAAGTGATATTTGGAAGCCCATAGAGGGCTATGGTGAAAAAGGAAATATCCTCAGATGAAATCTGGAAAGAAGCTTTCTGAGAAACTGCTTAGTGTTCTGTTAATTCATCTCACAGAGTTACATCTGTATTTCGTTGATCTCTTTGCTAGCCTTATTTCTGTGGAATCTGAGAACAGATATTTCGGATTCCTTTGAAGGCTATAGGGCCAAAGGAAATATCCTCCAATTACAAGGAGAAAGAAGCTTTCTGAGAAACTTCTTTGTGTTCTGTGAAATCATCTCACAGAGTTACAGCTTTCCCCTAAGAAGCCTTTCGCAAAGACTGTTCTTGTGGAGTTGGCAAAGTGATATTTGGAAGCGAATAGAGGGCTATGGTGAAAAAGGAAATATCCTCTGATGAAATCTGGAAAGAAGCTTTCTGAGTAACTGCTTAGTGTTTTGTTAATTCATCTCACAGAGTTACATCTGTATTGCGTGGATCTCTTTGCTCGCCTTATTTCTGTGGAATCTGAGAACAGATATTTCGGATCCCATTGAAGACCACAGGGCCAAAGAAAATATCCTCCGATTACAAAGAGAAAGAAGCTTTCTGAGAAATTTCTTTGTGTTCTGGGAAATCATCTCACAGAGTTACAGCTTACCCCTCAAGAAGCCTTTCGCTAAGACAGTTCTTGTGTAATTGGCAAAGTGATATTTGGAAGCCCATAGAGGGCTATGGTGAAAAAGGAAATATCCTCAGATGAAATCTGGAAAGAAGCTTTCTGAGAATCTGCTTTATGTTCTGTTAATTCATCTCACAGAGTTACATCTGTATTTCCTGGATCTCTTTGCTAGCCTTATTTCTGTGGAATCTGAGAACAGATATTTCGGATCCCATTGAAGACTATAGGTCCAAAGGAAATATCCTCCGATAACAAAGAGAAAGAAGCTTTCTGAGAAACTACTTTGCGTTCTGTGAAATCATCTCACAGAGTTACAGCTTTCCCCTCAAGAAGCCTTTCGCTAAGTCAGTTCTTGTGGAATTGGCAAAGTGATATTTGGAAGCCCATAGAGGGCTACGGTGAAAAAGGAAATATCCTCAGATGAAATCTGGAAAGAAGCTTTCTGAGAAACTGCTTAGTGTTCTGTTAATTCATCTCACAGAGTTACATCTGTATTTCCTGGATCTCTTTGCTAGCCTTATTTCTGTGGAATCTGAGAACAGATATTTCGGATCCCTTTGAAGACTATAGGGCCAAAGGAAATATTCTACGATAACAAAGAGAAAGAAGCTTTCTTAGAAACTACTTTGTGTTCTGTGAAATCATCTCACAGAGTTACAGCTTTCCCCTCAAGAAGCCTTTCGCTAAGACAGTTCTTGTGGAATTGGCAAAGTGATATTTGGAAGCCCATAGAGGGCTATGGTGAAAAAGAAAATATCCTCAGATGAAATCTGGAAAGAAGCTTTCTGAGAAACTGCTTAGTGTTCTGTTAATTCATCTCACAGAGTTACATCTGTATTTCGTGGATCTCTTTGCTAGCTTTATTTCTGTGGAATCTGAGAACAGATATTTCGGATCCCATTGAAGACTATAGGGCCAAAGGAAATATCCTGCGATTACAAAGAGAAAGAAGCTTTCTGAGAAAATTCTTTGCGTTCTGTGAAATCATCTCACAGAGTTACAGCGTTCCCCTCAAGAAGCCTTTCGCTAAGACAGTTCTTGTGGAATAAGCAAAGTGATATTTGGAAGCCCATACAGGGCTATGGTGAAAAAGGAAATATCCTCAGATGAAATCTGGAAGGAAGCTTTCTGAGAAACTGCTTAGCGTTCTGTTGATTCATCTCACAGAGTTACATCTGTATTTCGTGGATCTCTTTGCTAGCCTTATTTCTGTGGAATCTGAGAACAGATATTTCGGATCCCATTGAAGACTATAGGGCCAAAGGAAATATCCTCCGATTACAAAGAGAAAGAAGCTTTCTGAGAAACTTCTTTGCGTTCCGTGAAATCATCTCACAGAGTTACAGCTTTCCCCTCAAGAAGCCTTTCGCTAAGTCAGTTCTTGTGGAATAAGCAAAGTGATATTTGGAAGCCCACACAGGGCTATGGTGAAAAAGGAAATATCCTCAGATGAAATCTGGAAAGAAGCTTTCTGAGAAACTGCTTGGTGTTCTGTTAATTCATCTCACAGAGTTACATCTGTATTTCGTGGATCTATTTGCTAGCCTTATTTCTGTGGAATCTCAGAACAGGTATTTCAGATCCCATTGAAGACTATAGGGCCAAAGGAAATATCCTCCGATTACAAGGAGAAAGAAGCTTTCTGAGAAACTTCTTTGTGTTCTGTGAAATCATCTCACAGAGTTACAGCTTTCCCCTCAAGAAGCCTTTCGCTAAGACAGTTCTTGTGGAGTTGGCAAAGTGATATTTGGAAGCCCATAGAGTGCTATGGTGAAAAAAGAAATATCCTCTGATGAAATCTGGAAAGAAGCTTTCCGAGAAACTGCTTAGTGTTCGGGTCATTCATCTCAAAGAGTTACATCTGTATTTCGTGGATCTCTTTGCAAGCCTTATTTCTGTGGAATCTGAAAACAGGTATTTCAGATCCCATTGAAGACTACAGGGCCAAAGGAAATATCCTCCGATTACAAAGAGAAAGAAGCTTTCTGAGAAACTTCTTTGCGTTCTGTGAAATCATCTCACAGAGTTACAGCTTTCCCCTCAAGAAGTCTTTCGCTAAGACAGTTCTTGTGGAATTGGCAAAGTGATATTTGGAAGCCCATAGAGGGCTATGGTGAAAAAGGAAATATCCTCAGATGAAATCTGGAAAGAAGCTTTCTGAGAAACTGCTTAGTGTTCTGTTAATTCATCTCACAGAGTTACATCTGTATTTCGTGGATCTTTTTGCTAGCCTTATTTCTGTGGAATCTGAGAACAGGTATTTCAGATCCCATTGAAGAATATAGGGCCAAAGGAAATATCCTCCGATTACAAAGAGAAAGAAGCTTTCTGAGAAACTTCTTTGTGTTCTGTGAAATCATCTCACAGAGTTACAGCTTTCCCCTCAAGAAGACTTTCGCTAAGACAGTTCTTGTGGAATTGGCAAAGTGATATTTGGAAGCCCATAGAGGGCTATGGTGAAAATGGAAATATCCACAGATGAAATCTGGAAAGAAGCTTTCTGAGAAACTGCTTGATGTTCGGTTCATTCATCTCACAGAGTTACATCTGTATTTCGTGGATCTCTTTGCTAGCCTTATTTCTGTGGAATCTGAAAACAGGAATTTCAGATCCCATTGAATACTAGAGGGCCAAAGGAAATATCCTCCGATTACAAAGAGAAAGAAGCTTTCTTAGAAACTTCTTTGTGTTCTGTGAAATCATCTCACAGAGTTACAGCTTTCCCCTCAAGAAGCCTTTCGCTAAGACAGTTCTTGTGGAATTGTCAAAGTGATATTTGGAAGCCCCTAGAGGGCTATGGTGAAAAAGGAAATACCCTCAGATGAAATCTGGAAAGAAGCTTTCTGAGAAACTGCTTAGTGTTCTGTTAATTCATCTCACAGAGTTACATCTGTATTTCGTGGATCTCTTTGCTAGCTTTATTTCTGTGGAATCTGAGAACAGATATTTCGGATCCCATTGAAGACTATAGGGCCAAAGGAAATATCCTGCGATTACAAAGAGAAAGATGCTTTCTGAGAAAATTCTTTGCGTTCTGTGAAATCATCTCACAGAGTTACAGCTTTCCCCTCAAGAAGCCTTTCGCTAAGACAGTTCTTGTGGAGTTGGCAAATGATATTTGGAAGCCCATAGAGTGCTACGGTGAAAAAAGAAATATCCTCTGATGAAATCTGGAAAGAAGCTTTCTGAGAAACTGCTTAGTGTTCTGTTAATTCATCTCACAGAGTTACGTCTGTATTGCGTGGATCTCTTTGCTAGCCTTATTTCTGTGGAATCTGAGAACAGGTATTTCAGATCCCATTGAAGACTATAGGTCCAAAGGAAATATCCTCCGATTACAAAGAGAAAGAAGCCTTCTGAGAAACTTCTTTGTGTTCTGTGAAATCATCTCACAGAGTTACAGCTTTCCCCTCAAGAAGACTTTCGCTAAGACAGTTCTTGTGGAAATGGCAAAGTGATATTTGGAAGCCCCTAGAGGGCTATGGTGAAAAAGGAAATATCCACACATGAAATCTGGAAAGAAGCTTTCCGAGAAACTGCTTAGGGTTCGGGTGATTCATCTCAAAGTGTTACATCTGTATTTCGTGGATCTCTTTGCAAGCCTTATTTCTGTGGAATCTGAGAACAGGTATTCAGATCCCATTGAAGACTACAGGGCCAAAGGAAATATCCTCCGATTACAAAGAGAAAGAAGCTTTCTGAGAAACTTCTTTGCGTTCTGTGAAATCATCTCACAGAGTTACAGCTTTTCCCTCAAGAAGTCTTTCGCTAAGACAGTTCTTGTGGAATTGGCAAAGTGATATTTGGAAGCCCATAGAGGGCTATGGTGAAAAAGGAAATATCCTCAGATGAAATCTGGAAAGAAGCTTTCTGAGAAACTGCTTAGTGTTCTGTTAATTCATCTCACAGAGTTACATCTGTATTTCGTGGATCTCTTTGCTAGCCTTATTTCTGTGGAATCTGAGAACAGGTATTTCAGATCCCATTGAAGACTATACGTCCAAAGGTAATATCCTCCGATTACAAAGAGAAAGAAGCTTTCTGAGAAACTTCTTTGTGTTCTGTGAAATCATCTCACAGAGTTACAGCTATCCCCTCTAGAAGACTTTCGCTAAGACAGTTCTTCTGGAAATGGCAAAGTGATATTTGGAAGCCCCTAGAGGGCTATGGTGAAAAAGGAAATATCCACAGATGAAATCTGGAAAGAAGCTTTCCGAGAAACTGCTTGGTGTTCGGGTCATTCATCTCAAAGAGTTACATCTGTATTTCGTGGATCTCTTAGCAAGCCTTATTTCTGTGGAATCTGAGAACAGGTATTTCAGATCCCATTGAAGACTACAGGGCCAAAGGAAATATCCTCCGATTACAAAGAGAAAGAAGCTTTCTGAGAAACTTCTTTGTGTTTTGTAAAATCATCTCACAGAGTTACAGCTTTCCCCTCAAGAAGACTTTCGCTAAGACAGTTCTTGTGGAATTGGCAAAGTGATATTTGGAAGCCCATAGAAGGCTATGGTGAAAAAGGAAACATCCACAGATGAAATCTGGAGAGAATCTTTCTGAGAAACTGCTTAGTGTTCTGTTAATTCATCTCAAAGAGTTACATCTGCATTTCGTGGATCTCTTTGCTAGCCTTATTTCTGTGGAATCTGAGAACAGATATTTCAGATCCTATTGAAGACTATAGGGCCAAAGGAAATATCCTCCGATTACAAGGAGAAAGAAGCTTTCTGAGAAACTTCTTTGCGTTCTGTGAAATCATCTCACAGAGTTACAGCTTTCCCCTCAAGAAGCCTTACGATAAGACAGTTCTTGTGGAATAAGCAAAGTGATATTTGGAAGCCCATACAGGGCTATGGTGAAAAAGGAAATATCCTCAGATGAAATCTGGAAAGAAGCTTTCTGAGAAACTGCTTAGTGTTCTGTTAATTCATCTCACAAAGTTACATCTGTATTTCGTGGATCTATTTGCTAGCCTTATTTCTGTGGAATCTGAGAACAGGTATTTCAGATCCCATTGAAGACTATAGGGCCAAAGGAAATATCCTCCGATTACAAGGAGAAAGAAGCTTCCTGAGAATTTCTTTGGGTTCTGTGAAATCATCTCACAGAGTTACAGCTTTCCCTTCAAGAAGTCTTTCGCTAAGACAGTTCTTGTGGAAATGGCAAAGTGATATTTGGAATCCCCTAGAGGGCTATGGTGAAAAAGGAAATATCCACAGATGAAATCTGGAAAGAAGCTTTCCGAGAAACTGTTTAGTGTTCGGGTCATTCATCTCAAAGAGTTACATCTGTATTTCGTGGATCTCTTAGCAAGCCTTATTTCTGTGGAATCTGAGAACAGGTATTTCAGATCCCATTGAAAACTACAGGGCCAAAGGAAATATCCTCCGATTATAAAGAGACAGAAGCTTTCTGAGAAACTTCTTTGTGTTCCGTGAAATCATCTCACAGAGTTACAGCTTTCCCCTCAAGAAGCCTTTCGATAAGACAGTTCTTGTGGAATAAGCAAAGTGATATTTGGAAGCCCATACAGGGCTATGTTGAAAAAGGAAATATCCTCAGATGAAATCTGGAAAGAAGCTTTCTGAGAAACTGCTTAGTGTTCTGTTAATTCATCTCACAGAGTTACATCTGTATTTCGTGGATCTATGTGCTAGCCTTATTTCTGTGGAATCTGAGAACAGGTATTTCAGATCCCATTGAAGACTATAGGGCCAAAGGAAATATCCTCCGATTACAAGGAGAAAGAAGCTTTCTGAGAAACTTCTTTGTGTTCTGTGAAATCATCTCACAGAGTTACAGCTTTCCCCTCAAGAAGCCTTTCGCTTAGACAGTTCTTGTGGAATTGGCAAAGTGATATTTGGAAGCCCATAGAGTGCTATGGTGAAAAAGGAAATATCCTCTGATGAAATCTGGAAAGAAGCTTTCTGAGAAACTGCTTAGTGTTCTGTTAATTCATCTCACAGAGTTACGTCTGTATTTCGTGGATCTCTTTGCTAGCCTTATTTCTGTGGAATCTGAGAACAGATATTTCGGTTCCCTTTAAAGACTATAGGGCCAAAGGAAATATCCTCCGATAACAAAGAGAAAGAAGCTTTCCGAAAAACTTCTTTGCGTTCTGTGAAATCATCTCACAGAGTTAAAGCTTTCCCCTCAAGAAGCCTTTCGCTAAGACAGTTCTTGTGGAATTGGCAAAGTGATATTTGGAAGCCCATAGAGGGCTACGGTGAAAAAGGAAATATCCTCAGATGTAATCTGGAAAGAAGCTTTCTGAGAAACTGCTTAGTGTTCGGTTCATTCATCTCACAGAGTTACATCTGTATTTCGTGTATCTCTTTGCTAGCCTTATTTCTGTGGAATCTGAGAACAGGTATTTCAGATCCCATTGAAGACTATAGGGCCAAAGGAAATATCCTCCGTTTACAAAGAGAAAGAAGTTTTCTTAGAAACTTCTTTGTGCTCTGTGAAATCATCTCACAGAGTTACAGCTTTCCCCTCAAGAAGCCTTTCGATAAGACAGTTCTTGTGGAATTGGCAAAGTGATATTTGGAAGCCCATAGAGGGCTATGGTGAAAAAGGAAATATCCTCAGATGAAATCTGGAAAGAAGCTTTCTGAGAAACTGCTTAGTGTTCTGTTTATTCATCTCACAGAGTTACATCAGTATTTCGTGGATCTCTTTGCTAGCCTTATTTCTATGGAATCTGAGAACAGATATTTCGGATCCCATTGAAGACTATAGGGCCAAAGGAAATATCCTCCGATAACAAAGAGAAAGAAGCTTTCTGAGAAACTTCTTGGCGTTCTGTGAAATCATCTCACAGAGTTACAGCTTTCCCCTCAAGAAACCTTTCGCTAAGACAGTTCTTGTGGAATTGGCAAAGTGATATTTGGAAGCCCATAGAGGGCTATGGTGAAAAAGGAAATATCCACAGATGAAATCTGGAAAGAAGCTTTCTGAGAAACTGCTTAGTGTTCTGTTAATTCATCTCACAGAGTTACATCTGTATTTCGTGGATCTCTTTGCTAGCCTTATTTCTGTGGAATCTGAGAACAGATATTTCGGATCCCATTGAAGACTATAGGGCCAAAGGAAATATCCTCCGATAACAAAGAGAAAGAAGCTTTCTGAGAAACTTCTTTGCGTTCTGTGAAATCATCTCACAGAGTTACAGCTTTCCCCTCAAGAAGTCTTTCGCTAAGACAGTTTTTGTGGAATTGGCAAAGTGATATTTGGAAGCCCATAGAGGGCTATGGTGAAAAAGGAAATATCCTCAGATGAAATCTGGAAAGAAGCTTTTCGAGAAACTGCTTAGTGTTCGGTTAATTCATCTCACAGGGTTACATCTGTATTTCGTGGATCTCTTTGCTAGCCTTATTTCTGTGGAATCTGAGAACAGATATTTCGGATCCCTTTGAAGACTATAGGTCCAAAGGAAATATCCTCCGATAACAAAGAGAAAGAAGCTTTCTGAAAAACTTCTTTGAATTCTGTGAAATCATCTCACAGAGTTAAAGCTTTCCCCTCAAGAAGCCTTTCGATAAGACAGTTCTTGTGGAATTGGCAAAGTGATATTTGGAATCCCCTAGAGGGCTATGGTGAAAAAGGAAATATCCTCAGATGTAATCTGGAAAGAAGCTTTCTGAGAAACTGCTTAGTGTTCTGTTTAGTCATCTCACAGAGTTACATCAGTATTTCGTGGATCTCTTTGCTAGCCTTATTTCTGTGGAATCTGAGAACAGATATTTCAGATCCCCTTGAAGACTATAGGGCCAAAGGAAATATCCTCCGATTACAAAGAGAAAGAAGCTTTCTGAGAAACTTCTTTGTGTTCTGTGAAATCATCTCACAGAGTTACAGCTTTCCCTTCAAGAAGCCCTTCGCTAAGACAGTTCTTGTGGAATTGGCAAAGTGATATTTGGAAGCCCATAGAGGGCTATGGTGAAAAAGGAAATATCCTCAGATGAAATCTGGAAAGAAGCTTTCTGAGAAACTGCTTAGTGTTCTGTTAATTCATCTCACAGAATTAGGTCTGTATTGCGTGAATGTCTTTGCTAGCCTTATTTCTGTGGAATCTGCGAACAGGTATTTCAGATCCCTTTGAAGACTATAGGGAAAATGGAAATATCCTCCGATTACAAAGAGAAAGAAGCTTTCTGAGAAACTTCTTTGTGTTCTTTGAAATCATCTCACAGAGTTACAGCTTTCCCCTCAAGAAGCCTTTCGCTAAGACAGTTCTTGTGGAATTGGCAAAGTGATATTTGGAAGCCCTTAGAGGGCTATGGTGAAAAAGGAAATATCCTCCAATGAAATCTGGAAAGAAGCTTTCTGAGAAACTGCTTAGTGTTCTGTTAATTCATCTCACAGATATACATCTGTATTTCATGGATCTCTTTGCTAGCCTTATTTCTGTGGAATCTGAGAACAGATATCTCGGATCCCTTTGAAGACTATAGGGCCAAAGGAAATATCCTCCGATAACAAAGAGAAAGAAGCTTTCTGAGAAATTTCTTTGTGTACTCTGAAATCATCTCACAGAGTTACAGCTTACCCCTCAAGAAGCCTTTCGCTAAGACAGTTCTTGTGGAATTGGCAAAGTGATATTTGGAAGCCCATAGAGGGCTATGGTGAAAAAGGAAATATCCTCAGATGATATCTGGAAAGAAGCTTTCTGAGAAACTGCTTAGTGTTCTGTTAATTCATCTCACAGAGTTACATCTGTATTTCGTGGATCTGTTTGCTAGGTTTATTTCTGTGGAATCTGAGAACAGATATTTCGGATCCCATTGAAGACTATAGGGCCAAAGGAAATATCCTCCGATAACAAAGAGAAAGAAGCTTTCTGAGAAACTTCTTTGTGTTCTGTGAAATCATCTCACAGAGTTACAGCTTTCCCCTCAAGAAGCCTTTCGATAAGACAGTTCTTGTGGAATAACCAAAGTGATATTTGGAAGCCCATACAGGGCTATGGTGAAAAAGGAAATATCCTCAGATGAAATCTGGAAAGAAGCTTTCTGAGAAACTGCTTTGTGTTCTGTTATTCATCTCATAGAGTCACATCAGTATTGCGTGGATCTATTTGCTAGCCTTATTTCTGTGGAATCTGAGAACAGGTATTTCAGATCCCTTTGAAGACTATAGGGCCAAAGGAAATATCCTCCAATTACAAGGAGAAAGAAGCTTTCTGAGAAACTTCTTTGTGTTCTGTGAAATCATCTCACAGAGTTACAGCTTTCCCCTCAAGAAGCCTTTCGCTAAGACAGTTCTTGTGGAAATGGCAAAGTGATATTTGGAAGCCCATAGAGGGCTATAGTGAAAAAGGAAATATCCTCAGATGAAATCTGGAAAGCAGCTTTCCGAGAAACTGCTTGGTGTTCTGTTAATTCATCTCAAAGAGTTACATCTATATTTCGTGGATCTCTTTCCAAGCCTTATTTCTGTGGAATCTGAGAACAGGTATTTCAGATCCCATTGAAGACTACAGGGCCAAAGGAAATATCCTCCGATTACAAAGAGAAAGAAGCTTTCTGAGAAACTTCTTTGCGTTCTGTGAAATCATCTCACAGAGTTACAGCTTTTCCCTCAAGAAGTCTTTCGCTAAGACAGTTCTTGTGGAATTGGCAAAGTGATATTTGGAAGCCCATAGAGGGCTATGGTGAAAAAGGAAATATCCTCAGATGACATCTGGAAAGAAGCTTTCTGAGAAACTGCTTAGTGTTCTGTTAATTCATCTCACAGAATTACATCTGCATTTCATGGATTTCTTTGCTAGCCTTATTTCTATGGAATCTGAGAACAGATATTTCGGATCCCTTTGAAGACTATACGGCCAAAGGAAATATCCTCCGATAACAAAGAGAAAGAAGCTTTCCGTGAAATTTCTTTGTGTTCTGTGAAATCATCTCACAGAGTTACAGCTTACCCTTCAAGAATCCTTTCGCTAAGACAGTTCTTGTGGAATTGGCAAATTGATATTTGGAAGCCCATAGAGGGCTATGGTGAAAAAGGAAATATCCTCAGATGAAATCTGGAAAGAAGCTTTCTGAGAAACTGCTTAGTGTTCGGTTAATTCATCTCACAGAATTACATATGTACTTCGTGGATCTCTTTGCTAGCCTTATTTCTGTGGAATCTCAGAACAGATATTTCGGATCCCTTAGAAGACTATAGAGCCAAAGGAATTATCCTCCGATAACAAAGAGAAAGAAGCTTTCTGAGAAACTTCTTTACGTTCTGTGAAATCATCTCACAGAGTTACAGCTTTCCCCTCAAGAATCCTTTCGCTAAGACAGTTCTTGTGGAAATGGCAAGGTGATATTTGGAAGGCCATAGAGGGCTATGGTGAAAAAGGAAATATCCTCAGAAAAATGTGGAAAGAAGCTTTCTGAGAAACTGCTTAGTGTTCTGTTAATTCATCTCACAGAGTTACATCTGTATTTCCTGGATCTCTTTGCTAGCCTTATTTCTGTGGAATCTGAGAACAGATATTTCGGATCCCTTTGAAGACTATAGGGCCAAAGGAAATATCCTCCGATTACAAAGAGAAAGAAGCTTTCTGAGAAACTTCTTTGCGTTCCGTGAAATCATCTCACAGAGTTACAGCTTTCCCCTCAAGAAGCCTTTCGATAAGACAGTTCTTGTGGAATAAGCAAAGTGATATTTGGAAGCCCACACAGGGCTATGGTGAAAAAGGAAATATCCTCAGATGAAATCTGGAAAGAAGCTTTCTGAGAAACTGCTTGGTGTTCTGTTAATTCATCTCACAGAGTTACATCTGTATTTCGTGGATCTATTTGCTAGCCTTATTTCTGTGGAATCTGAGAACAGGTATTTCAGATCCCATTGAAGACTATAGGGCCAAAGGAAATATCCTCCGATTACAAGGAGAAAGAAGCTTTCTGAGAAACTTCTTTGTGTTCTGTGAAATCATCTCACAGAGTTACAGCTTTCCCCTCAAGAAGCCTTTCGCTAAGACAGTTCTTGTGGAGTTGGCAAAGTGATATTTGGAAGCCCATAGAGTGCTATGGTGAAAAAAGAAATATCCTCTGATGAAATCTGGAAAGAAGCTTTCTGAGAAACTGCTTAGTGTTCTGTTAATTCATCTCACAGAGTTACGTCTGTATTGCGTGGATCTCTTTGCTAGCCTTATTTCTGTGGAATCTGAGAACAGGTATTTCAGATCCCATTGAAGACTATAGGTCCAAAGGAAATATCCTCCGATTACAATGAGAAAGAAGCTTTCTGAGAAACTTCTTTGTGTTCTGTGAAATCATCTCACAGAGTTACAGCTTTCCCCTCAAGAAGACTTTCGCTAAGACAGTTCTTGTGGAAATGGCAAAGTGATATTTGGAAGCCCCTAGAGGGCTATGGTGAAAAAGGAAATATCCACAGATGAAATCTGGAAAGAAGCTTTCCGAGAAACTGCTTAGTGTTCGGGTCATTCATCTCAAAGAGTTACATCTGTATTTCGTGGATCTCTTAGCAAGCCTTATTTCTGTGGAATCTGAGAACAGGTATTTCAGATCCCATTGAAGACTACAGGGCCAAAGGAAATATCCTCCGATTATAAAGAGACAGAAGCTTTCTGAGAAACTTCTTTGTGTTCCGTGAAATCATCTCACAGAGTTACAGCTTTCCCCTCAAGAAGCCTTTCGATAAGACAGTTCTTGTGGAATAAGCAAAGTGATATTTGGAAGCCCATACAGGGCTATGTTGAAAAAGGAAATATCCTCAGATGAAATCTGGAAAGAAGCTTTCTGAGAAACTGCTTAGTGTTCTGTTAATTCATCTCACAGAGTTACATCTGTATTTCGTGGATCTATGTGCTAGCCTTATTTCTGTGGAATCTGAGAACAGGTATTTCAGATCCCATTGAAGACTATAGGGCCAAAGGAAATATCCTCCGATTACAAGGAGAAAGAAGCTTTCTGAGAAACTTCTTTGTGTTCTGTGAAATCATCTCACAGAGTTACAGCTTTCCCCTCAAGAAGCCTTTCGCTTAGACAGTTCTTGTGGAATTGGCAAAGTGATATTTGGAAGCCCATAGAGTGCTATGGTGAAAAAGGAAATATCCTCTGATGAAATCTGGAAAGAAGCTTTCTGAGAAACTGCTTAGTGTTCTGTTAATTCATCTCACAGAGTTACGTCTGTATTTCGTGGATCTCTTTGCTAGCCTTATTTCTGTGGAATCTGAGAACAGATATTTCGGTTCCCTTTAAAGACTATAGGGCCAAAGGAAATATCCTCCGATAACAAAGAGAAAGAAGCTTTCCGAAAAACTTCTTTGCGTTCTGTGAAATCATCTCACAGAGTTAAAGCTTTCCCCTCAAGAAGCCTTTCGCTAAGACAGTTCTTGTGGAATTGGCAAAGTGATATTTGGAAGCCCATAGAGGGCTACGGTGAAAAAGGAAATATCCTCAGATGTAATCTGGAAAGAAGCTTTCTGAGAAACTGCTTAGTGTTCGATTCATTCATCTCACAGAGTTACATCTGTATTTCGTGTATCTCTTTGCTAGCCTTATTTCTGTGGAATCTGAGAACAGGTATTTCAGATCCCATTGAAGACTATAGGGCCAAAGGAAATATCCTCCGTTTACAAAGAGAAAGAAGTTTTCTTAGAAACTTCTTTGTGCTCTGTGAAATCATCTCACAGAGTTACAGCTTTCCCCTCAAGAAGCCTTTCGATAAGACAGTTCTTGTGGAATTGGCAAAGTGATATTTGGAAGCCCATAGAGGGCTATGGTGAAAAAGGAAATATCCTCAGATGAAATCTGGAAAGAAGCTTTCTGAGAAACTGCTTAGTGTTCTGTTTATTCATCTCACAGAGTTACATCAGTATTTCGTGGATCTCTTTGCTAGCCTTATTTCTATGGAATCTGAGAACAGATATTTCGGATCCCATTGAAGACTATAGGGCCAAAGGAAATATCCTCCGATAACAAAGAGAAAGAAGCTTTCTGAGAAACTTCTTGGCGTTCTGTGAAATCATCTCACAGAGTTACAGCTTTCCCCTCAAGAAACCTTTCGCTAAGACAGTTCTTGTGGAATTGGCAAAGTGATATTTGGAAGCCCATAGAGGGCTATGGTGAAAAAGGAAATATCCACAGATGAAATCTGGAAAGAAGCTTTCTGAGAAACTGCTTAGTGTTCTGTTAATTCATCTCACAGAGTTATATCTGTATTTCGTGGATCTCTTTGCTAGCCTTATTTCTGTGGAATCTGAGAACAGATATTTCGGATCCCATTGAAGACTATAGGGCCAAAGGAAATATCCTCCGATAACAAAGAGAAAGAAGCTTTCAGAGAAACTTCTTTGCGTTCTGTGAAATCATCTCACAGAGTTACAGCTTTCCCCTCAAGAAGTCTTTCGCTAAGACAGTTTTTGTGGAATTGGCAAAGTGATATTTGGAAGCCCATAGAGGGCTATGGTGAAAAAGGAAATATCCTCAGATGAAATCTGGAAAGAAGCTTTTCGAGAAACTGCTTAGTGTTCTGTTAATTCATCTCACAGAGTTACATCTGTATTTCGTGGATCTCTTTGCTAGCCATATTTCTGTGGAATCTGAGAACAGGTATTTCAGATCCCATTGAAGACTACAGGTCCAAAGGAAATATCCTCCGATTACAAAGAGAAAGAAGCTTTCTGAGAAACTTCTTTGTGTTCTGTGAAATCATCTCACAGAGTTACAGCTTTCCCCTCAAGAAGCCTTTCGATAAGACAGTTCTTGTGGAATAAGCAAAGTGATATTTGGAAGCCCTTACAGGGCTATGGTGAAAAAGGAAATATCCTCAGATGAAATCTGGAAAGAAGCTTTCTGAGAAACTGCTTAGTGTTCTGTTAATTCATCTCACAGAGTTACATCTGCATTTCGTGGATCTATTTGCTGGCCTTATTTCTGTGGAATCTGAGAACAGGTATTTCAGATCCCATTGAAGACTATAGGGCCAAAGGAAATATCCTCCGATTACAAGGAGAAAGAAGCTTTCTGAGAAACTTCTTTGTGTTCTGTGAAATCATCTCACAGAGTTACAGCTTTCCCCTCAAGAAGCCTTTCGCTAAGACAGTTCTTTTGGAGCTCGCAGTGATATTTGGAAGCCCATAGAGTGCTATGGTGAAAAAGGAAATATCCTCTGATGAAATCTGGAAAGAAGCTTTCTGAGAAACTGCTTAGTGTTCTGTTAATTCATCTCACAGAGTTACGTCTGTATTGCGTGGATCTCTTTGCTAGCCTTATTTCTGTGGAATCTGAGAACAGGTATTTCAGATCCCATTGAAGACTATAGGTCCAAAGGAAATATCCTCCGATTACAAAGAGAAAGAAGCTTTCTGAGAAACTTCTTTGTGTTCTGTGAAATCATCTCACAGAGTTACAGCTTTCCCCTCAAGAAGACTTTCGCTAAGACAGTTCTTGTGGAAATGGCAAAGTGATATTTGGAAGCCCCTAGAGGGCTATGGTGAAAAAGGAAATATCCACAGATGAAATCTGGAAAGAAGCTTTCCGAGAAACTGCTTAGTGTTCGGTTAATTCATCTCACAGAGTTACATCAGTATTTCGTGGATCTCTTTGCTAGCCTTATTTCTGTGGAATCTGAGAACAGATATTTCAAATCCCCTTGAAGACTATAGGGCCAAAGGAAATATCCTCCGATTACAAAGAGAAAGAAGCTTTCTGAGAAACTTCTTTGTGTTCTGTGAAATCATCTCACAGAGTTACAGCTTTCCCCTCAAGAAGCCCTTCGCTAAGAGAGTTCTTGTGGAATTGGCAAAGTGATATTTGGAAGCCCATAGAGGGCTATGGTGAAAAAGGAAATATCCTCAGATGAAATCTGGAAAGAAGCTTTCTGAGAAACTGCTTAGTGTTCTGTTAATTCATCTCACAGAATTAGGTCTGTATTGCGTGAATGTCTTTGCTAGCCTTATTTCTGTGGAATCTGCGAACAGGTATTTCAGATCCCTTTGAAGACTATAGGGAAAATGGAAATATCCTCCGATTACAAAGAGAAAGAAGATTTCTGAGAAACTTCTTTGTGTTCTTTGAAATCATCTCACAGAGTTACAGCTTTCCCCTCAAGAAGCCTTTCGCTAAGACAGTTCTTGTGGAATTGGCAAAGTGATATTTGGAAGCCCTTAGAGGGCTATGGTGAAAAAGGAAATATCCTCCAATGAAATCTGGAAAGAAGCTTTCTGAGAAACTGCTTAGTGTTCTGTTAATTCATCTCACAGATATACATCTGTATTTCATGGATCTCTTTGCTAGCCTTATTTCTGTGGAATCTGAGAACAGATATCTCGGATCCCTTTGAAGACTATAGGGCCAAAGGAAATATCCTCCGATAACAAAGAGAAAGAAGCTTTCTGAGAAATTTCTTTGTGTACTCTGAAATCATCTCACAGAGTTACAGCTTACCCCTCAAGAAGCCTTTCGCTAAGACAGTTCTTGTGGTATTGGCAAAGTGATATTTGGAAGCCCATAGAGGGCTATGGTGAAAAAGGAAATATCCTCAGATGAAATCTGGAAAGAAGCTTTCTGAGAAACTGCTTAGTGTTCTCTTAATTCATCTCACAGAGTTACATCTGTATTTCCTGGATCTCTTTGCTAGCCTTATTTCTGTGGAATCTGAGAACACATAATTCGGATCCCTTAGAAGACTATAGGGCCAAAGGAATTATCCTCCGATAACAAAGAGAAAGAAGCTTTCTGAGAAACTTCTTTGTGTTCTGTGAAATCATCTCACAGAGTTTCAGCTTTCCTCTCAAGAAGCCTTTCGCTAAGACAGTTCTTGTGGAAATGGCAAGGTGATATTTGGAAGGCCATAGAGGGCTATGGTGAAAAAGGAAATATCCTCAGAAAAATGCGGAAAGAAGCTTTCGGAGAAACTGCTTAGTGTTCTGTTAATTCATCTCACAGAGTTACATTTGTATTTCGTGGATCTCTTTGCTAGCCTTATTTCTGTGGAATCTGAGAACAGATATTTCACATCCCTTTGTAGACTAAAGGGCCAAAGGAAATATCCTCCGATAACAAAGAGAAAGAAGCTTTCTGAGAAATTTCTTTGTGTTTGTGAAATCATCTCACAGAGTTACAGCTTTCCCCTCAAGAAGCCTTTCTCTAAGACAGTTCTTGTGGAATTGGCAAAGTGATATTTGGAAGCCCATAGAGGGCTATGGTGAAAAAGGAAATATCCTCAGATGAAATCTGGAAAGTAGCTTTCTGAGAAACTGCTTAGTGTTCTGTTAATTCATCTCACAGAGTTACATCTGTATTTCCTGGATCTCTTTGCTAGCCTTATTTCTGTGGAATCTGAGAACAGATATTTCGGATCCCTTTGAAGACTATAGGCCCAAAGGAAATATTCTCCGATAACAAAGAGAAAGAAGCTTTCTTAGAAACTACTTTGTGTTCTGTGAAATCATCTCACAGAGTTACAGCTTTCGCCTCAAGAAGACTTTCGCTAAGACAGTTCTTGTGAAATTGGCAAAGTGATATTTGGAAGCCCATAGAGGGCTATGGTGAAAAAGGAAATATCCTCAGATGAAATCTGGAAAGAAGCTTTCTGAGAAACTGCTTAGTGTTCGGTTCATTCATCTCACAGAGTTACATCTGTATTTCGTGGATCTCTTTGCTAGCCTTATTTCTGTGGAATCTGAGAACAGGTATTTCAGATCCCTATGAAGACTATAGGGCCAAAGGAAATATCCTCCGATTACAAAGAGAAGGAAGATTTCTTAGAAACTACTTTGTGTTCTGTGAAATCATATCACAGAGTTACAGCTTTCCCCTCAAGAAGCCTTTCGCTAAGACAGATCTTGTGGAATTGGCAAAGTGATATTTGGAAGCCCGTAGAGGGCTATGGTGAAAAAGGAAATATCCTCAGATGAAATCTGGAAAGAAGCTTTCTGAGAAACTGCTTAGTGTTCTGTTAATTCATCTCACAGAGTTACATCTGTATTTAGTGGATCTCTTTGCCAGCCTTATTTCTGTGGAATCTGAGAACAGGTATTTCAGATCCCATTGAAGTCTATAGGTCCAAAGGAAATATCCTCCGATTACAAAGAGAAAGAAGCTTTCTGAGAAATTTCTTTGTGTTCTGTGAAATCATCTCACCGAGTTACAGCTTTCCCCTCAAGAAGCCTTTCGCTAAGACAGTTCTTGTGGAATTGGCAAAGTGATATTTGGAAGCCCATAGAGGGCTATGGTGAAAAAGGAAATATCCTCAGATGATATCTGGAAAGAAGCTTTCTGAGAAACTGCTTAGTGTTCTGTTAATTCATCTCACAGAGTTACATCTGTGTTTCGTGGATCTGTTTGCTATCTTTATTTCTGTGGAATCTGAGAACAGATATTTCGGATCCAATTGAAGACTATAGGGCCAAAGGAAATATCCTCCGATAACAAAGAGAAAGAAGCTTTCTGAGAAACTTCTTTGTGTTCTGTGAAATCATCTCACAGAGTTACAGCTTTCCCCTCAAGAAGCCTTTCGATAAGACAGTTCTTGTGGAATAACCAAAGTGATATTTGGAAGCCCATACAGGGCTATGGTGAAAAAGGAAATATCCTCAGATGAAATCTGGAAAGAAGCTTTCTGAGAAACTGCTTAGTGTTCTGTTATTCATCTCATAGAGTTACATCAGTATTGCGTGGATCTATTTGCTAGCCTTATTTCTGTGGAATCTGAGAACAGGTATTTCAGATCCCTTTGAAGACTATAGGGCCAAAGGAAATATCCTCCGATTACAAGGAGAAAGAAGCTTTCTGAGAAACTTCTTTGTGTTCTGTGAAATCATCTCACAGAGTTACAGCTTTCCCCTCAAGAAGCCTTTCGCTAAGACAGTTCTTGTGGATGGCAAAGTGATATTTGGAAGCCCATAGAGGGCTATAGTGAAAAAGGAAATATCCTCAGATGAAATCTGGAAAGCAGCTTTCCGAGAAACTGCTTGGTGTTCTGTTAATTCATCTCAAAGAGTTACATCTGTATTTCGTGGATCTCTTTCCAAGCCTTATTTTTGTGGAATCTGAGAACAGGTATTTCAGATCCCATTGAAGACTACAGGGCCAAAGGAAATATCCTCCGATTACAAAGAGAAAGAAGCTTTCTGAGAAACTTCTTTGCGTTCTGTGAAATCATCTCACAGGGTTACAGCTTTTCCCTCAAGAAGTCTTTCGCTAAGACAGTTCTTGTGGAATTGGCAAAGTGATATTTGGAAGCCTATAGACGGCTATGGTGAAAAAGGAAATATCCTCAGATGACATCTGGAAAGAAGCTTTCTGAGAAACTGCTTAGTGTTCTGTTAATTCATCTCACAGAGTTACGTCTGTATTGCGTGGATCTCTTTGCTAGCCTTATTTCTGTGGAATCTGAGAACAGGTATTTCAGATCCCATTGAAGACTATAGGGCCAAAGGAAATATCCTCCGATTACAAGGAGAAAGAAGCTTTCTGAGAAACTTCTTTGTGTTCTGTGAAATCATCTCACAGAGTTACAGCTTTCCCCTCAAGAAGCCTTTCGCTTAGACAGTTCTTGTGGAATTGGCAAAGTGATATTTGGAAGCCCATAGAGTGCTATGGTGAAAAAGGAAATATCCTCTGATGAAATCTGGAAAGAAGCTTTCTGAGAAACTGCTTAGTGTTCTGTTAATTCATCTCACAGAGTTACGTCTGTATTTCGTGGATCTCTTTGCTAGCCTTATTTCTGTGGAATCTGAGAACAGATATTTCGGTTCCCTTTAAAGACTATAGGGCCAAAGGAAATATCCTCCGATAACAAAGAGAAAGAAGCTTTCCGAAAAACTTCTTTGCGTTCTGTGAAATCATCTCACAGAGGTAAGCTTTCCCCTCAAGAAGCCTTTCCCTAAGACAGTTCTTGTGGAATTGGCAAAGTGATATTTGGAAGCCCATAGAGGGCTACGGTGAAAAAGGAAATATCCTCAGATGTAATCTGGAAAGAAGCTTTCTGAGAAACTGCTTAGTGTTCGGTTCATTCATCTCACAGAGTTACATCTGTATTTCGTGTATCTCTTTGCTAGCCTTATTTCTGTGGAATCTGAGAACAGGTATTTCAGATCCCATTGAAGACTATAGGGCCAAAGGAAATATCCTCCGTTTACAAAGAGAAAGAAGTTTTCTTAGAAACTTCTTTGTGCTCTGTGAAATCATCTCACAGAGTTACAGCTTTCCCCTCAAGAAGCCTTTCGATAAGACAGTTGTTGTGGAATTGGCAAAGTGATATTTGGAAGCCCATAGAGGGCTATGGTGAAAAAGGAAATATCCTCAGATGAAATCTGGAAAGAAGCTTTCTGAGAAACTGCTTAGTGTTCTGTTTATTCATCTCACAGAGTTACATCAGTATTTCGTGGATCTCTTTGCTAGCCTTATTTCTATGGAATCTGAGAACAGATATTTCGGATCCCATTGAAGACTATAGGGCCAAAGGAAATATCCTCCGATAACAAAGAGAAAGAAGATTTCTGAGAAACTTCTTGGTGTTCTGTGAAATCATCTCACAGAGTTACAGCTTTCCCCTCAAGAAACCTTTCGCTAAGACAGTTCTTGTGGAATTGGCAAAGTGATATTTGGAAGCCCATAGAGGGCTATGGTGAAAAAGGAAATATCCACAGATGAAATCTGGAAAGAAGCTTTCTGAGAAACTGCTTAGTGTTCTGTTAATTCATCTCACAGAGTTATATCTGTATTTCGTGGATCTCTTTGCTAGCCTTATTTCTGTGGAATCTGAGAACAGATATTTCGGATCCCTTTGAAGACTATAGGGCCAAAGGAAATATCCTCCGATAACAAAGAGAAAGAAGCTTTCTGAGAAACTTCTTTGCGTTCTGTGAAATCATCTCACAGAGTTACAGCTTTCCCCTCAAGAAGTCTTTCGCTAAGACAGTTTTTGTGGAATTGGCAAAGTGATATTTGGAAGCCCATAGAGGGCTATGGTGAAAAAGGAAATATCCTCAGATGAAATCTGGAAAGAAGCTTTTCGAGAAACTGCTTAGTGTTCTGTTAATTCATCTCACAGAGTTACATCTGTATTTCGTGGATCTCTTTGCTAGCCATATTTCTGTGGAATCTGAGAACAGGTATTTCAGATCCCATTGAAGACTACAGGTCCAAAGGAAATATCCTCCGATTACAAAGAGAAAGAAGCTTTCTGAGAAACTTCTTTGTGTTCTGTGAAATCATCTCACAGAGTTACAGCTTTCCCCTCAAGAAGCCTTTCGATAAGACAGTTCTTGTGGAATAAGCAAAGTGATATTTGGAAGCCCTTACAGGGCTATGGTGAAAAAGGAAATATCCTCAGATGAAATCTGGAAAGAAGCTTTCTGAGAAACTGCTTAGTGTTCTGTTAATTCATCTCACAGAGTTACATCTGTATTTCGTGGATCTATTTGCTGGCCTTATTTCTGTGGAATCTGAGAACAGGTATTTCAGATCCCAATGAAGACTATAGGGCCAAAGGAAATATCCTCCGATTACAAGGAGAAAGAAGCTTTCTGAGAAACTTCTTTGTGTTCTGTGAAATCATCTCACAGAGTTACAGCTTTCCCCTCAAGAAGCCTTTCGCTAAGACAGTTCTTTTGGAGCTCGCAGTGATATTTGGAAGCCCATAGAGTGCTATGGTGAAAAAGGAAATATCCTCTGATGAAATCTGGAAAGAAGCTTTCTGAGAAACTGCTTAGTGTTCTGTTAATTCATCTCACAGAGTTACGTCTGTATTGCGTGGATCACTTTGCTAGCCTTATTTCTGTGGAATCTGAGAACAGGTATTTCAGATCCCATTGAAGACTATAGGTCCAAAGGAAATATCCTCCGATTACAAAGAGAAAGAAGCTTTCTGAGAAACTTCTTTGTGTTCTGTGAAATCATCTCACAGAGTTACAGCTTTCCCCTCAAGAAGACTTTCGCTAAGACAGTTCTTGTGGAAATGGCAAAGTGATATTTGGAAGCCCCTAGAGGGGTATGGTGAAAAAGGAAATATCCACAGATGAAATCTGGAAAGAAGCTTTCCGAGAAACTGCTTAGTGTTCGGTTAATTCATCTCACAGAGTTTCATCAGTATTTCGTGGATCTCTTTGCTAGCCTTATTTCTGTGGAATCTGAGAACAGATATTTCAGATCCCCTTGAAGACTATAGGGCCAAAGGAAATATCCTCCGATTACAAAGAGAAAGAAGCTTTCTGAGAAACTTCTTTGTGTTCTGTGAAATCATCTCACAGAGTTACAGCTTTCCCCTCAAGAAGCCCTTCGCTAAGACAGTTCTTGTGGAATTGGCAAAGTGATATTTGGAAGCCCATAGAGGGCTATGGTGAAAAAGGAAATATCCTCAGATGAAATCTGGAAAGAAGCTTTCTGAGAAACTGCTTAGTGTTCTGTTAATTCATCTCACAGAGTTACGTCTGTATTTCGTGGATCTCTTTGCTAGCCTTATTTCTGTGGAATCTGAGAACAGATATTTCGGTTCCCTTTAAAGACTATAGGGCCAAAGGAAATATCCTCCGATAACAAAGAGAAAGAAGCTTTCCGAAAAACTTCTTTGCATTCTGTGAAATCATCTCACAGAGTTAAAGCTTTCCCCTCAAGAAGCCTTTCGCTAAGACAGTTCTTGTGGAATTGGCAAAGTGATATTTGGAAGCCCATAGAGGGCTACGGTGAAAAAGGAAATATCCTCAGATGTAATCTGGAAAGAAGCTTTCTGAGAAACTGCTTAGTGTTCGGTTCATTCATCTCACAGAGTTACATCTGTATTTCGTGTATCTCTTTGCTAGCCTTATTTCTGTGGAATCTGAGAACAGGTATTTCAGATCCCATTGAAGACTATAGGGCCAAAGGAAATATCCTCCGTTTACAAAGAGAAAGAAGTTTTCTTAGAAACTTCTTTGTGCTCTGTGAAATCATCTCACAGAGTTACAGCTTTCCCCTCAAGAAGCCTTTCGATAAGACAGTTCTTGTGGAATTGGCAAAGTGATATTTGGAAGCCCATAGAGGGCTATGGTGAAAAAGGAAATATCCTCAGATGAAATCTGGAAAGAAGCTTTCTGAGAAACTGCTTAGTGTTCTGTTTATTCATCTCACAGAGTTACATCAGTATTTCGTGGATCTCTTTGCTAGCCTTATTTCTATGGAATCTGAGAACAGATATTTCGGATCCCATTGAAGACTATAGGGCCAAAGGAAATATCCTCCGATAACAAAGAGAAAGAAGATTTCTGAGAAACTTCTTGGCGTTCTGTGAAATCATCTCACAGAGTTACAGCTTTCCCCTCAAGAAACCTTTCGCTAAGACAGTTCTTGTGGAATTGGCAAAGTGATATTTGGAAGCCCATAGAGGGCTATGGTGAAAAAGGAAATATCCACAGATGAAATCTGGAAAGAAGCTTTCTGAGAAACTGCTTAGTGTTCTGTTAATTCATCTCACAGAGTTATATCTGTATTTCGTGGATCTCTTTGCTAGCCTTATTTCTGTGGAATCTGAGAACAGATATTTCGGATCCCTTTGAAGACTATAGGGCCAAAGGAAATATCCTCCGATAACAAAGAGAAAGAAGCTTTCTGAGAAACTTCTTTGCGTTCTGTGAAATCATCTCACAGAGTTACAGCTTTCCCCTCAAGAAGTCTTTCGCTAAGACAGTTTTTGTGGAATTGGCAAAGTGATATTTGGAAGCCCATAGAGGGCTATGGTGAAAAAGGAAATATCCTCAGATGAAATCTGGAAAGAAGCTTTTCGAGAAACTGCTTAGTGTTCTGTTAATTCATCTCACAGAGTTACATCTGTATTTCGTGGATCTCTTTGCTAGCCATATTTCTGTGGAATCTGAGAACAGGTATTTCAGATCCCATTGAAGACTACAGGTCCAAAGGAAATATCCTCCGATTACAAAGAGAAAGAAGCTTTCTGAGAAACTTCTTTGTGTTCTGTGAAATCATCTCACAGAGTTACAGCTTTCCCCTCAAGAAGCCTTTCGATAAGACAGTTCTTGTGGAATAAGCAAAGTGATATTTGGAAGCCCTTACAGGGCTATGGTGAAAAAGGAAATATCCTCAGATGAAATCTGGAAAGAAGCTTTCTGAGAAACTGCTTAGTGTTCTGTTAATTCATCTCACAGAGTTACATCTGTATTTCGTGGATCTATTTGCTGGCCTTATTTCTGTGGAATCTGAGAACAGGTATTTCAGATCCCATTGAAGACTATAGGGCCAAAGGAAATATCCTCCGATTACAAGGAGAAAGAAGCTTTCTGAGAAACTTCTTTGTGTTCTGTGAAATCATCTCACAGAGTTACAGCTTTCCCCTCAAGAAGCCTTTCGCTAAGACAGTTCTTTTGGAGCTCGCAGTGATATTTGGAAGCCCATAGAGTGCTATGGTGAAAAAGGAAATATCCTCTGATGAAATCTGGAAAGAAGCTTTCTGAGAAACTGCTTAGTGTTCTGTTAATTCATCTCACAGAGTTACGTCTGTATTGCGTGGATCACTTTGCTAGCCTTATTTCTGTGGAATCTGAGAACAGGTATTTCAGATCCCATTGAAGACTATAGGTCCAAAGGAAATATCCTCCGATTACAAAGAGAAAGAAGCTTTCTGAGAAACTTCTTTGTGTTCTGTGAAATCATCTCACAGAGTTACAGCTTTCCCCTCAAGAAGACTTTCGCTAAGACAGTTCTTGTGGAAATAGCAAAGTGATATTTGGAAGCCCCTAGAGGGGTATGGTGAAAAAGGAAATATCCACAGATGAAATCTGGAAAGAAGCTTTCCGAGAAACTGCTTAGTGTTCGGTTAATTCATCTCACAGAGTTTCATCAGTATTTCGTGGATCTCTTTGCTAGCCTTATTTCTGTGGAATCTGAGAACAGATATTTCAGATCCCCTTGAAGACTATAGGGCCAAAGGAAATATCCTCCGATTACAAAGAGAAAGAAGCTTTCTGAGAAACTTCTTTGTGTTCTGTGAAATCATCTCACAGAGTTACAGCTTTCCCCTCAAGAAGCCCTTCGCTAAGACAGTTCTTGTGGAATTGGCAAAGTGATATTTGGAAGCCCATAGAGGGCTATGGTGAAAAAGGAAATATCCTCAGATGAAATCTGGAAAGAAGCTTTCTGAGAAACTGCTTAGTGTTCTGTTAATTCATCTCACAGAATTAGGTCTGTATTGCGTGAATGTCTTTGCTAGCCTTATTTCTGTGGAATCTGCGAACAGGTATTTCAGATCCCTTTGAAGACTATAGGGAAAATGGAAATATCCTCCGATTACAAAGAGAAAGAAGCTTTCTGAGAAACTTCTTTGTGTTCTTTGAAATCATCTCACAGAGTTACAGCTTTCCCCTCAAGAAGCCTTTCGCTAAGACAGTTCTTGTGGAATTGGCAAAGTGATATTTGGAAGCCCTTAGAGGGCTATGGTGAAAAAGGAAATATCCTCCAATGAAATCTGGAAAGAAGCTTTCTGAGAAACTGCTTAGTGTTCTCTTAATTCATCTCACAGATATACATCTGTATTTCATGGATCTCTTTGCTAGCCTTATTTCTGTGGAATCTGAGAACAGATATCTCGGATCCCTTTGAAGACTATAGGGCCAATGGAAATATCCTCCGATAACAAAGAGAAAGAAGCTTTCTGAGAAATTTCTTTGTGTACTCTGAAATCATCTCACAGAGTTACAGCTTACCCCTCAAGAAGCCTTTCGCTAAGACAGTTCTTGTGGTATTGGCAAAGTGATATTTGGAAGCCCATAGAGGGCTATGGTGAAAAAGGAAATATCCTCAGATGAAATCTGGAAAGAAGCTTTCTGAGAAACTGCTTAGTGTTCTCTTAATTCATCTCACAGAGTTACATCTGTATTTCCTGGATCTCTTTGCTAGCCTTATTTCTGTGGAATCTGAGAACACATAATTCGGATCCCTTAGAAGACTATAGGGCCAAAGGAATTATCCTCCGATAACAAAGAGAAAGAAGCTTTCTGAGAAACTTCTTTGTGTTCTGTGAAATCATCTCACAGAGTTTCAGCTTTCCTCTCAAGAAGCCTTTCGCTAAGACAGTTCTTGTGGAAATGGCAAGGTGATATTTGGAAGGCCATAGAGGGCTATGGTGAAAAAGGAAATATCCTCAGAAAAATGCGGAAAGAAGCTTTCGGAGAAACTGCTTAGTGTTCTGTTAATTCATCTCACAGAGTTACATTTGTATTTCGTGGATCTCTTTGCTAGCCTTATTTCTGTGGAATCTGAGAACAGATATTTCACATCCCTTTGTAGACTAAAGGGCCAAAGGAAATATCCTCCGATAACAAAGAGAAAGAAGCTTTCTGAGAAATTTCTTTGTGTTTGTGAAATCATCTCACAGAGTTACAGCTTTCCCCTCAAGAAGCCTTTCTCTAAGACAGTTCTTGTGGAATTGGCAAAGTGATATTTGGAAGCCCATAGAGGGCTAAGGTGAAAAAGGAAATATCCTCAGATGAAATCTGGAAAGTAGCTTTCTGAGAAACTGCTTAGTGTTCTGTTAATTCATCTCACAGAGTTACATCTGTATTTCCTGGATCTCTTTGCTAGCCTTATTTCTGTGGAATCTGAGAACAGATATTTCGGATCCCTTTGAAGACTATAGGCCCAAAGGAAATATTCTCCGATAACAAAGAGAAAGAAGCTTTCTTAGAAACTACTTTGTGTTCTGTGAAATCATCTCACAGAGTTACAGCTTTCGCCTCAAGAAGACTTTCGCTAAGACAGTTCTTGTGAAATTGGCAAAGTGATATTTGGAAGCCCATAGAGGGCTATGGTGAAAAAGGAAATATCCTCAGATGAAATCTGGAAAGAAGCTTTCTGAGAAACTGCTTAGTGTTCGGTTCATTCATCTCACAGAGTTACATCTGTATTTCGTGGATCTCTTTGCTAGCCTTATTTCTGTGGAATCTGAGAACAGGTATTTCAGATCCCTTTGAAGACTATAGGGCCAAAGGAAATATCCTCCGATTACAAAGAGAAGGAAGATTTCTTAGAAACTGCTTTGTGTTCTGTGAAATCATATCACAGAGTTACAGCTTTCCCCTCAAGAAGCCTTGCGCTAAGACAGATCTTGTGGAATTGGCAAAGTGATATTTGGAAGCCCATAGAGGGCTATGGTGAAAAAGGAAATATCCTCAGATGAAATCTGGAAAGAAGCTTTCTGAGAAACTGCTTAGTGTTCTGTTAATTCATCTCACAGAGTTACATCTGTATTTAGTGGATCTCTTTGCCAGCCTTATTTCTGTGGAATCTGAGAACAGGTATTTCAGATCCCATTGAAGTCTATAGGTCCAAAGGAAATATCCTCCGATTACAAAGAGAAAGAAGCTTTCTGAGAAATTTCTTTGTGTTCTGTGAAATCATCTCACCGAGTTACAGCTTTCCCCTCAAGAAGCCTTTCGCTAAGACAGTTCTTGTGGAATTGGCAAAGTGATATTTGGAAGCCCATAGAGGGCTAAGGTGAAAAAGGAAATATCCTCAGATGATATCTGGAAAGAAGCTTTCTGAGAAACTGCTTAGTGTTCTGTTAATTCATCTCACAGAGTTACATCTGTGTTTCGTGGATCTGTTTGCTAGCTTTATTTCTGTGGAATCTGAGAACAGATATTTCGGATCCAATTGAAGACTATAGGGCCAAAGGAAATATCCTCCGATAACAAAGAGAAAGAAGCTTTCTGAGAAACTTCTTTGTGTTCTGTGAAATCATCTCACAGAGTTACAGCTTTCCCCTCAAGAAGCCTTTCGATAAGACAGTTCTTGTGGAATAACCAAAGTGATATTTGGAAGCCCATACAGGGCTATGGTGAAAAAGGAAATATCCTCAGATGAAATCTGGAAAGAAGCTTTCCGAGAAACTGCTTGGTGTTCTGTTAATTCATCTCAAAGAGTTACATCTGTATTTCGTGGATCTCTTTCCAAGCCTTATTTCTGTGGAATCTGAGAACAGGTATTTCAGATCCCATTGAAGACTACAGGGCCAAAGGAAATATCCTCCGATTACAAAGAGAAAGAAGCTTTCTGAGAAACTTCTTTGCGTTCTGTGAAATCATCTCACAGGGTTACAGCTTTTCCCTCAAGAAGTCTTTCGCTAAGACAGTTCTTGTGGAATTGGCAAAGTGATATTTGGAAGCCTATAGAGGGCTATGGTGAAAAAGGAAATATCCTCAGATGACATCTGGAAAGAAGCTTTCTGAGAAACTGCTTAGTGTTCTGTTAATTCATCTCACAGAATTACATCAGCATTTCATGGATTTCTTTGCTAGCCTTATTTATATGGAATCTGAGAACAGATATTTCGGATCCCTTTGAAGACTATACGGCCAAAGGAAATATCCTCCGATAACAAAGAGAAAGAAGCTTTCCGTGAAATTTCTTTGTGTTCTGTGAAATCATCTCACAGAGTTACAGCTTACCCTTCAAGAATCCTTTCGCTAAGACAGTTCTTGTGGAATTGGCAAATTGATATTTGGAAGCCCATAGAGGGCTATGGTGAAAAAGGAAATATCCTCAGATGAAATCTGGAAAGAAGCTTTCTCAGAAACTGCTTAGTGTTCGGTTAATTCATCTCACAGAATTACATATGTACTTCGTGGATCTCTTTGCTAGCCTTATTTCTGTGGAATCTGAGAACAGATATTTCGGATCCCTTAGAAGACTATAGAGCCAAAGGAATTATCCTCCGATAACAAAGAGAAAGAAGCTTTCTGAGAAACTTCTTTGCGTTCTGTGAAATCATCTCACAGAGTTACAGCTTTCCCCTCAAGAATCCTTTCGCTAAGACAGTTCTTGTGGAAATGGCAAGGTGATATTTGGAAGGCCATAGAGGGCTATGGTGAAAAAGGAAATATCCTCAGAAAAATGTGGAAAGAAGCTTTCTGAGAAACTGCTTAGTGTTCTGTTAATTCATCTCACAGAGTTACATCTGTATTTCCTGGATCTCTTTGCTAGCCTTATTTCTGTGGAATCTGAGAACAGATATTTCGGATCCCTTTGAAGACTATAGGGCCAAAGGAAATATTCTACGATAACAAAGAGAAAGAAGCTTTCTTAGAAACTACTTTGTGTTCTGTGAAATCATCTCACAGAGTTACAGCTTTCCCCTCAAGAAGCCTTTCGCTAAGACAGTTCTTGTGGAATAAGCAAAGTGATATTTGGAAGCCCATACAGGGCTATGGTGAAAAAGGAAATATCCTCAGATGAAATCTGGAAGGAAGCTTTCTGAGAAACTGCTTAGCGTTCTGTTGATTCATCTCACAGAGTTACATCTGTATTTCGTGGATCTCTTTGCTAGCCTTATTTCTGTGGAATCTGAGAACAGGTATTTCAGATCCCATTGAAGACTATAGGGCCAAAGGAAATATCCTACGATTACAAGGAGAAAGAAGCTTTCTGAGAAACTTCTTTGTGTTCTGTGAAATCATCTCACAGAGTTACAGCTTTCCCCTCAAGAAGCCTTTCGCTAAGACAGTTCTTGTGGAGTTGGCAAAGTGATATTTGGAAGCCCATAGAGTGCTATGGTGAAAAAGGAAATATCCTCTGATGAAATCTGGAAAGAAGCTTTCTGAGAAACTGCTTAGTGTTCTGTTAATTCATCTCACAGAGTTACGTCTGTATTGCGTGGATCTCTTTGCTAGCCTTATTTCTGTGGAATCTGAGAACAGGTATTTCAGATCCCTTTGAAGACTTCAGGGCCAAAGGAATATCCTCCGATTACAAAGAGAAAGAAGCTTTCTGAGAAACTTCTTTGCATTCTGTGAAATCATCTCACAGAGTTACAGCTTTCCCCTCGAAGACTTTCGCTAAGACAGTTCTTGTGGAAATGGCAAAGTGATATTTGTAAGCCCCTAGAGGGCTATGGTGAAAAAGGAAATATCCACAGATGAAATCTGGAAAGAAGCTTTCCGAGAAACTGCTTAGAGTTCGGGTCATTCATCTCAAAGAGTTACATCTGTATTTCGTGGATCTCTTTGCAAGCCTTATTTCTGTGGAATCTGAGAACAGGTATTTCAGATCCCATTGAAGACTACAGGGCCAAAGGAAATATCCTCCGATTACAAAGAGAAAGAAGCTTTCTGAGAAACTTCTTTCCGTTCTGTGAAATCATATCACAGAGTTACAGCTTTCCCCTCAAGAAGTCTTTCGCTAAGACAGTTCTTGTGGAATTGGCAAAGTGATATTTGGAAGCCCATAGAGGGCTATGGTGAAAAAGGAAATATCCTCAGATGAAATCTGGAAAGAAGCTTTCTGAGAAACTGCTTAGTGTTCTGTTAATTCATCTCACAGTGTTACATCTGTATTTCGTGGATCTTTTTGCTAGCCTTATTTCTGTGGAATCTGAGAACAGGTATTTCAGATCCCATTGAAGACTATAGGTCCAAAGGAAATATCCTCCGATAACAAAGAGAAAGAAGCTTTCTGAGAAACTTCTTTGTGTTCTGTGAAATCATCTCACAGAGTTACAGCTTTCCCCTCAAGAAGACTTTCGCTAAGACAGTTCTTGTGGAATTGGCAAAGTGATATTTGGAAGCCCTTAGAGGGCTATGGTGAAAAAGGAAATATCCACAGATGAAATCTGGAAAGAAGCTTTCTGAGAAACTGCTTGATATTCGGTTCATTCATCTCACAGAGTTACATCTGTATTTCGTGGATCTCTTTGCTAGCCTTATTTCTGTGGAATCTGAGAACAGGTATTTCAGATCCCATTGAATACTAGAGGGCCAAAGGAAATATCCTCCGATTACAAAGAGAAAGAAGCTTTCTTAGAAACTTCTTTGTGTTCTGTGAAATCATCTCACAGAGTTACAGCTTTCCCCTCAAGAAGACTTTCGCTAAGACAGTTCTTGTGGAAATGGCAAAGAGATATTTGGAAGCCCCTAGAGGGCTATGGTGAAAAAGGAAATATCCACAGATGACATCTGGAAAGAAGCTTTCCGAGAAACTGCTTAGAGTTCGGGTCATTCATCTCAAAGAGTTACATCTGTATTTCGTGGATCTCTTTGCAAGCCTTATTTCTGTGGAATCTGAGAACAGGTATTTCAGATCCCTTTGAAGACTATAGGGCCAAAGGAAATATCCTCCGATTACAAAGAGAAAGAAGCTTTCTGAGAAACTTCTTTGCGTTCCGTGAAATCATCTCACAGAGTTACAGCTTTCCCCTCAAGTAGCCTTTCGATAAGACAGTTCTTGTGGAATAAGCAAAGTGATATTTGGAAGCCCATACAGGGCTATGGTGAAAAAGGAAATATCCTCAGATGAAATCTGGAAAGAAGCTTTCTGAGAAACTGCTTGGTGTTCTGTTAATTCATCTCACAGAGTTACATCTGTATTTCGTGGATCTATTTGCTAGCCTTATTTCTGTGGAATCTCAGAACAGGTATTTCAGATCCCATTGAAGACTATAGGGCCAAAGGAAATATCCTCCGATTACAAGGAGAAAGAAGCTTTCTGAGAAACTTCTTTGTGTTCTGTGAAATCATCTCACAGAGTTACAGCTTTCCCCTCAAGAAGCCTTTCGCTAAGACAGTTCTTGTGGAGTTGGCAAAGTGATATTTGGAAGCCCATAGAGTGCTATGTTGAAAAAAGAAATATCCTCTGATGAAATCTGGAAAGAAGCTTTCTGAGAAACTGCTTAGTGTTCTGTTAATTCATCTCACAGAGTTACGTCTGTAATGCGTGGATCTCTTTGCTAGCCTTATTTCTGTGGAATCTGAGAACAGGTATTTCAGATCCCATTGAAGACTATAGGTCCAAAGGAAATATCCTCCGATTACAAAGAGAAAGAAGCTTTCTGAGAAACTTCTTTGTGTTCTGTGAAATCATCTCACAGAGTTACAGCTTTCCCCTCAAGAAGACTTTCGCTAAGACAGTTCTTGTGGAAATGGCAAAGTGATATTTGGAAGCCCCTAGAGGGCTATGGTGAAAAAGGAAATATCCACAGATGAAATCTGGAAAGAAGCTTTCCGAGAAACTGCTTAGAGTTCGGGTGATTCATCTCAAAGTGTTACATCTGTATTTCGTGGATCTCTTCGCAAGCCTTATTTCTGTGGAATCTGAGAACAGGTATTTCAGATCCCATTGAAGACTACAGGGCCAAAGGAAATAATCTCTGATTACAAAGAGAAAGAAGCTTTCTGAGAAACTTCTTTGCGTTCTGTGAAATCATCTCACAGAGTTACAGCTTTCCCCTCAAGAAGTCTTTCGCTAAGACAGTTCTTGTGGAGTTGGCAAAGTGATATTTGGAAGCCCATAGAGGGCTAAGGTGAAAAAGGAAATATCCTCAGATGAAATCTGGAAAGAAGCTTTCTGAGAAACTGCTTAGTGTTCTGTTAATTCATCTCACAGAGTTACATCTGTATTTCGTGCATCTCTTTGCTAGCCTTATTTCTGTGGAATCTGAGAACAGGTATTTCAGATCCCATTGAAGACTATAGGTCCAAAGGAAATATCCTCCGATTACAAAGAGAAAGAAGCTTTCTGAGAAACTTCTTTGTGTTCTGTGAAATCATCTCCCAGAGTTACAGCTTTCCCCTCTAGAAGACTTTCGCTAAGACAGTTCTTGTGGAAATGCAAAGTGATATTTGGAAGCCCATAGAGGGCTATGGTGAAAAAGGAAATATCCACAGATGAAATCTGGAAAGAAGCTTTCCGAGAAACTGCTTAGTGTTCGGGTCATTCATCTCAAAGAGTTACATCTGTATTTCGTGGATCTCTTTGCAAGCCTTATTTCTGTGGAATCTGAAAACAGGTATTTCAGATCCCATTGAAGACTACAGGGCCAAAGGAAATATCCTCCGATTACAAAGAGAAAGAAGCTTTCTGAGAAACTTCTTTGCGTTCTGTGAAATCATCTCACAGAGTTACAGCTTTCCCCTCAAGAAGTCTTTCGCTAAGACAGTTCTTGTGGAATTGGCAAAGTGATATTTGGAAGCCCATAGAGGGCTATGGTGAAAAAGGAAATATCCTCAGATGAAATCTGGAAAGAAGCTTTCTGAGAAACTGCTTAGTGTTCTGTTAATTCATCTCACAGAGTTACATCTGTATTTCGTGGATGTTTTAGCTAGCCTTATTTCTGTGGAATCTGAGAACAGGTATTTCAGATCCCATTGAAGACAACAGATCCAAAGGAAATATCCTCCGATTACAAAGAGAAAGAAGTTTTCTGAGAAACTTCTTTGTGTTCTGTGAATCACCTCACAGAGTTACAGCTTTCCCCTCAAGAAGACTTTCGCTAAGACAGTTCTTGTGGAATTGGCAAAGTGATATTTGGAAGCCCATAGAGGGCTATGGTGAAAAAGGAAATATCCACAGATGAAATCTGGAAAGAAGCTTTCTGAGAAACTGCTTGATGTTCGGTTCATTCATCTCACAGAGTTACATCTGTATTTCGTGGATCTCTTTGCTAGCCTTATTTCTGTGGAATCTGAAAACAGGAATTTCAGATCCCATTGAATACTAGAGGGCCAAAGGAAATATCCTCCGATTACAAAGAGAAAGATGCTTTCTTCGAAACTTCTTTGTGTTCTGTGAAATCATCTCACAGAGTTACAGCTTTCCCCTCAAGAAGCCTTTCGCTAAGACAGTTCTTGTGGAATTGGCAAAGTGATATTTGGAAGCCCCTAGAGGGCTATGGTGAAAAAGGAAATATCCTCAGATGAAATCTGGAAAGAAGCTTTCTGAGATACTGCTTAGTGTTCTGTTAATTCATCTCACAGAGTTACATCTGTATTTCGTGGATCTCTTTGCTAGCTTTATTTCTGTGGAATCTGAGAACAGATATTTCGGATCCCATTGAAGACTATAGGGCCAAAGGAAATATCCTGCGATTACAAAGAGAAAGAAGCTTTCTGAGAAAATTCTTTGCGTTCTGTTATATCATCTCACAGAGTTACAGCTTTCCCCTCAAGAAGCGTTTCGCTAAGACAGTTCTTGTGGAGTTGGCAAAGTGATATTTGGAAGCCCATAGAGGGCTATGGTGAAAAAAGAAATATCCTCTGATGAAATCTGGAAAGAAGCTTTCTGAGAAACTGCTTAGTGTTCTGTTAATTCATCTCACAGAGTTACGTCTGTATTGCGGGGATCTCTTTGCTAGCCTTATTTCTGTGGAATCTGAGAACAGGTATTTCAGATCCCATTGAAGACTATAGGTCCAAAGGAAATATCCTCCGATTACAAAGAGAAAGAAGCTTTCTGAGAAACTTCTTTGTGTTCTGTGAAATCATCTCACAGAGTTACAGCTTTCCCCTCAAGAAGACTTTCGCTAAGACAGTTCTTGTGGAAATGGCAAAGTGATATTTGGAAGCCCCTAGAGGGCTATGGTGAAAAAGGAAATATCCACAGATGAAATCTGGAAAGAAGCTTTCCGAGAAACTGCTTAGAGTTCCGGTGATTCATCTCAAAGTGTTACATCTGTATTTCGTGGATCTCTTTGTAAGCCTTATTTCTGTGGAATCTGAGAACAGGTATTTCAGATCCCATTGAAGACTACAGGGCCAAAGGAAATATCCTCCGATTACAAAGAGAAAGAAGCTTTCTGAGAAACTTCTTTGGGTTCTGTGAAATCATCTCACAGAGTTACAGCTTTCCCCTCAAGAAGTCTTTCGCTAAGACAGTTCTTGTGGAATTGGCAAAGTGATATTTGGAAGCCCATAGAGGGCTACGGTGAAAAAGGAAATATCCTCAGATGAAATCTGGAAAGAAGCTTTCTGAGAAACTGCTTAGTGTTCTGTTAATTCATCTCACAGAGTTACATCTGTATTTCGTAGATCTCTTTGCTAGCCTTATTTCTGTGGAATCTGAGAACAGGTATTTCAGATCCCATTGAAGACTATACGTCCAAAGGAAATATCCTCCGATTACAAAGAGAAAGAAGCTTTCTGAGAAACTTCTTTGTGTTCTGTGAAATCATCTCACAGAGTTACAGCTATCCCTTTTAGAAGACTTTCGCTAAGACAGTTCTTGTGGAAATGGCAAAGTGATATTTGGAAGCCCCTAGAGGGCTATGGTGAAACAGGAAATATCCACAGATGAAATCTGGAAAGAAGCTTTCCGAGAAACTGCTTGGTGTTCGGGTCATTCATCTCAAAGAGTTACATCTGTATTTCGTGGATCTCTTAGCAAGCATTATTTCTGTGGAAACTGAGAACAGGTATTTCAGATCCCATTGAAGACTACAGGGCCAAAGGAAATATCCTCCGATTACAAAGAGAAAGAAGCTGTCTGAGAAACTTCTTTGTGTTTTGTGAAATCATCTCACAGAGTTACAGCTTTCCCCTCAAGAAGACTTTCGCTAAGACAGTTCTTGTGGAATTGGCAAAGTGATATTTGGAAGCCCATAGAGGGCTATGGTGAAAAAGGAAATATCCACAGATGAAATCTGGAGAGAATCTTTCTGAGAAACTGCTTAGTGTTCTGTTAATTCATCTCAAACAGTTACATCTGTATTTCGTGGATCTCTTTGCTAGCCTTATTTCTGTGGAATCTGAGAACAGATATTTCAGATCCTATTGAAGACTATAGGGCCAAAGGAAATATCCTCCGATTACAAAGAGAAAGAAGCTTTCTGAGAAACTTCTTTGCGTTCTGTGAAATCATCTCACAGAGTTACAGCTTTCCCCTCAAGAAGCCTTTCGATAAGACAGTTCTTGTGGAATAAGCAAAGTGATATTTGGAAGCCCATACAGGGCTATGGTGAAAAAGGAAATATCCTCAGATGAAATCTGGAAAGAAGCTTTCTGAGAAACTGCTTAGTGTTCTGTTAATTCACCTCACAAAGTTACATCTGTATTTCGTGGATCTATTTGCTAGCCTTATTTCTGTGGAATCTGAGAACAGGTATTTCAGATCCCATTGAAGACTATAGGGCCAAAGGAAATATCCTCCGATTACAAGGAGAAAGAAGCTTCCTGAGAATTTCTTTGGCTTCTGTGAAATATTCTCACAGAGTTACAGCTTTCCCCTCAAGAAGCCTTTCGCTAAGACAGTTCTTGTGGAGTTGGCAAAGTGATATTTGGAAGCACTTAGAGTGCTATGGTGAAAAAGGAAATATCCTCTAATGAAATCTGGAAAGAAACTTTCTGAGAAACTGCTTAGTGTTCTGTTCATTCATCTCACAGAGTTACGTCTGTATTGCGTGGATCTCTTTGCTAGCCTTATTTCTGTGGAATCTGAGAACAGGTATTTCAGATCCCATTGAAGACTATAGGTCCAAAGGAAATATCCTCCGATTACAAAGAGAAAGAAGCTTTCTGAGAAACTTCTTTGTGTTCTGTGAAATCATCTCACAGAGTTACAGCTTTCCCTTCAAGAAGACTTTCGCTAAGACAGTTCTTGTGGAAATGGCAAAGTGATATTTGGAAGCCCCTAGAGGGCTATGGTGAAAAAGGAAATATCCACAGATGAAATCTGGAAAGAAGCTTTCCGAGAAACTGCTTAGTGTTCGGGTCATTCATCTCAAAGAGTTACATCTGTATTTCGTGGATCTCTTAGCAAGCCTTATGTCTGTGGAATCTGAGAACAGGTATTTCAGATCCCATTGAAGACTACAGGGCCAAAGGAAATATCCTCCGATTATAAAGAGACAGAAGCTTTCTGAGAAACTTCTTTGTGTTCCGTGAAATCATCTCACAGAGTTACAGCTTTCCCCTCAAGAAGCCTTTCGATAAGACAGATCTTGTGGAATAAGCAAAGTGATATTTGGAAGCCCATACAGGGCTGTGTTGAAAAAGGAAATATCCTCAGATGAAATCTGGAAAGAAGCTTTCTGAGAAACTGCTTAGTGTTCTGTTAATTCATCTCACAGAGTTACATCTGTATTTCGTGGATCTATGTGCTAGCCTTATTTCTGTGGAATCTGAGAACAGGTATTTCAGATCCCATTGAAGACTATAGGGCCAAAGGAAATATCCTCCGATTACAAGGAGAAAGAAGCTTTCTGAGAAACTTCTTTGTGTTCTGTGAAATCATCTCACAGAGTTACAGCTTTCCCCTCAAGAAGACTTTCGGTAAGACAGTTCTTGTGGAAATGGCAAAGTGATATTTGGAAGCCCCTAGAGGGCTATTGTGAAAAAGGAAATATCCACAGATGAAATCTGGAAAGAAGCTTTCCGAGAAACTGCTTAGTGTTCGGGTCATTCATCTCAAAGAGTTACATCTGTATTTCGTGTATCTCTTTGCAAGCCTTATTTCTGTGGAATCTGAGAACAGGTATTTCAGATCCCATTGAAGACTACAGGGCCAAAGGAAATATCCTCCGATTACAAAGAGAAAGAAGCTTTCTGAGAAACTTCTTTGCGTTCTGTGAAATCATCTCACAGAGTTACAGCTTTCCCCTCAAGAAGTCTTTCGCTAAGTCAGTTCTTGTGGAAATGGCAAAGTGATATTTGGAAGCCCCTAGAGGGCTATGGTGAAAAAGGAAATATCCACAGATGAAATCTGGAAAGAAGCTTTCCGAGAAACTGCTTAGTGTTCGGTTAATTCATCTCACAGAGTTACATCTGTATTTCGTGGATCTCTTTGCTAGCCTTATTTCTGTGGAATCTGAGAACAGATACTTCGGATCCCTTTGAAGACTACAGGTCCAAAGGAAATATCCTCCGATAACAAAGAGAAAGAAGCTTTCTGAAAAACTTCTTTGCGTTCTGTGAAATCATCTCACTGAGTTAAAGCTTTCCCCTCAAGAAGCCTTTCGCTAAGACAGTTCTTGTGGAATTGGCAAAGTGATATTTGGAATACCATAGAGGGCTATGGTGAAAAAGGAAATATCCTCAGATGTAATCTGGAAAGAAGCTTTCTGAGAAACTGCTTAGTGTTCTGTTTATTCATCTCACAGAGTTACATCAGTATTTCGTGGATCTCTTTGCTAGCCTTATTTCTGTGGAATCTGAGAACAGATATTTCGGATCCCATTGAAGACTATAGGGCCAAAGGAAATATCCTCCGATAACAAAGAGAAAGAAGCTTTCTGAGAAACTTCTTTGCGTTCTGTGAAATCATCTCACAGAGTTACAGCTTTCCCCTCAAGAAGCCTTTCGCTAAGTTAGTTCTTGTGGAATTGGCAAAGTGATATTTGGAAGCCCATAGGGGGCTATGGTGAAAAAGGAAATATCCTCAGATGAAATCTGGAAAGAAGCTTTCTGAGAAACTGCTTAGTGTTCTGTTAATTCATCTCACAGAGTTACATCTGTATTTCGTAGATCTCTTTGCTAGCCTTATTTCTGTGGAATCTGAGAACAGATATTTCGGATTCCTTTGAAGGCTATAGGGCCAAAGGAAATATCCTCCAATTACAAGGAGAAAGAAGCTTTCTGAGAGACTTCTTTGTGTTCTGTGAAATCATCTCACAGAGTTACAGCTTTCCCCTAAGAAGCCTTTCGCAAAGACTGTTCTTGTGGAGTTGGCAAAGTGATATTTGGAAGCCAATAGAGGGCTATGGTGAAAAAGGAAATATCCTCTGATGAAATCTGGAAAGAAGCTTTCTGAGTAACTGCTTAGTGTTTTGTTAATTCATCTCACAGAGTTACATCTGTATTGCGTGGATCTCTTTGCTAGCCTTATTTCTGTGGAATCTGAAAACAGGTATTTCAGATCCCATTGAAGACTATAGAGACAAAGGAAATATCCTCCGATTACAAAGAGAAAGAAGATTTCTGAGAAACTTCTTTGTGTTCTGTGAAATCATCTCACAGAGTTACAGCTTTCCCCTCAAGAAGACTTTCGCTAAGACAGTTCTTGTGGAATTGGCAAAGTGATATTTGGAAGCCCTTAGAGGGCTATGGTGAAAAAGGAAATATCCTCAGATGAAATCTGGAAAGAAGATTTCTGAGAAACTGCTTAGTGTTCTGTTAATTCATCTCACAGAATTACATCTGTATTTCATGGATTTCTTTGCTAGCCTTATTTCTGTGGAATCTGAGAACAGATATTTCGGATCCCTTTGAAGACTATGGGGCCAAAGGAAATATCCTCCGATAACAAAGAGAAAGAAGCTTTCTGAGAAATTTCTTTGCGTTCTGTGAAATCATCTCACAGAGTTACAGCTTACCCCTCAAGAAGCCTTTCGCTAAGACAGTTCTTGTGTAATTGGCAAAGTGATATTTGGAAGCCCATAGAGGGCTATGGTGAAAAAGGAAATATCCTCAGATGAAATCTGGAAAGAAGCTTTCTCAGAAACTGCTTTATGTTCTGTTAATTCATCTCACAGAGTTACATCTGTATTGCGTGGATCTCTTTGCTAGCCTTATTTCTGTGGAATCTGAGAACAGATATTTCGGATCCCATTGAAGACTATAGGTCCAAAGGAAATATCCTCCGATAACAAAGAGAAAGAAGCTTTCTGAGAAACTACTTTGCGTTCTGTGAAATCATCTCACAGAGTTACAGCTTTCCCCTCAAGAAGCCTTTCGCTAAGACAGTTCTTGTGGAGTTGGCAAAGTGATATTTGGAAGCCCATAGAGGGCTATAGTGAAAAAGGAAATATCCTCTGATGAAATCTGGAAAGAAGCTTTCTGAGAAACTGCTTAGTGTTCTGTTAATTCATCTCACAGAGTTAGGTCTGTATTGCGTAAATCTCTTTGCTAGCCTTATTTTTGTGGAATCTGAGAACAGGTATTTCAGATCCCTTTGAAGACTATAGGGACAAAGGAAATATCCTCCGATTACAAAGAGAAAGAAGCTTTCTGAGAAACTTCTTTGTGTTCTGTGAAATCATCTCACAGAGTTACAGTTTTCCCCTCAAGAAGACTTTCGCTAAGACAGTTCTTGTGGAATTGGCAAAGTGATATTTGGAAGCCCATAGAGGGCTATGGTGAAAAAGGAAATATCCTCAGATGAAATCTGGAAAGAAGCTTTCTGAGAAACTGCTTAGTGTTCGGTTCATTCATCTCACAGAGTTACATCTGTATTTCGTGGATCTCTTTGCTAGCCTTATTTCTGTGGCATCTGAGAACAGGTATTTCAGATCCCATTGAAGACTATAGGGCCAAAGGAAATATCCTCCGATTACAAAGAGAAGGAAGCTTTCTTAGAAACTACTTTGTGTTCTGTGAAATCATATCACAGAGTTACAGCTTTCCCCTCAAGAAGCCTTTCGCTAAGACAGATCTTGTGGAATTGGCAAAGTGATATTTGGAAGCCCATAGAGGGCTATGGTGAAAAAGGAAATATCCTCAGATGAAATCTGGAAAGAAGCTTTCTGAGAAACTGCTTAGTGTTCTGTTAATTCATCTCACAGAGTTACATCTGTATTTAGTGGATCTCTTTGCTAGCCTTATTTCTGTGGAATCTGAGAACAGGTATTTCAGATCCCATTGAAGTCTATAGGTCCAAAGGAAATATCCTCCGATTACAAAGAGAAAGAAGCTTACTGAGAAACTTCTTTGTGTTCTGTGAAATCATCTCACCGAGTTACAGCTTTCCCCTCAAGAAGCCTTTCGCTAAGACAGTTCTTGTGGAATTGGCAAAGTGATATTTGGAAGCCCATAGAGGGCTATGGTGAAAAAGGAAATATCCTCAGATGATATCTGGAAAGAAGCTTTCTGAGAAACTGCTTAGTGTTCCGTTAATTCATCTCACAGAGTTACATCTGTATTTCGTGGATCTGTTTGCTAGCTTTATTTCTGTGGAATCTGAGAACAGATATTTCGGATCCCATTGAAGACTATAGGGCCAAAGGAAATATCCTCCGATAACAAAGAGAAAGAAGCTTTCTGAGAAACTTCTTTGTGTTCTGTGAAATCATCTCACAGAGTTACAGCTTTCCCCTCAAGAAGCCTTTCGATAAGACAGTTCTTGTGGAATAACCAAAGTGATATTTGGAAGCCCATACAGGGCTATGGTGAAAAAGGAAATATCCTCATATGAAATCTGGAAAGAAGCTTTCTGAGAAACTGCTTAGTGTTCTGTTATTCATCTCATAGAGTTACATCAGTATTGCGTGGATCTCTTTCCAAGCCTTATTTCTGTGGAATCTGAGAACAGGTATTTCAGATCCCATTGAAGACTATAGGGCCAAAGGAAATATCCTCCGATTACAAGGAGAAAGAAGCTTCCTGAGAATTTCTTTGGCTTCTGTGAAATCATCTCACAGAGTTACAGCTTTCCCCTCAAGAAGCCTTTCGCTAAGACAGTTCTTGTGGTATTGGCAAAGTGATATTTGGAAGCACATAGAGTGCTATGGTGAAAAAGGAAATATCCTCTAATGAAATCTGGAAAGAAACTTTCTGAGAAACTGCTTAGTGTTCTGTTCATTCATCTCACAGAGTTACGTCTGTATTGCGTGGATCTCTTTGCTAGCCTTATTTCTGTGGAATCTGAGAACAGGTATTTCAGATCCCATTGAAGACTATAGGTCCAAAGGAAATATCCTCCGATTACAAAGAGAAAGAAGCTTTCTGAGAAACTTCTTTGTGTTCTGTGAAATCATCTCACAGAGTTACAGCTTTCCCTTCAAGAAGACTTTCGCTAAGATAGTTCTTGTGGAAATGGCAAAGTAATATTTGGAAGCCCCTAGAGGGCTATGGTGAAAAAGGAAATATCCACAGATGAAATCTGGAAAGAAGCTTTCCGAGAAACTGCTTAGTGTTCGGGTCATTCATCTCAAAGAGTTACATCTGTATTTCGTGGATCTCTTAGCAAGCCTTATGTCTGTGGAATCTGAGAACAGGTATTTCAGATCCCATTGAAGACTACAGGGGCAAAGGAAATATCCTCCGATTATAAAGAGACAGAAGCTTTCTGAGAAACTTCTTTGTGTTCCGTGAAATCATCTCACAGAGTTACAGCTTTCCCCTCAAGAAGCCTTTCGATAAGACAGTTCTTGTGGAATAAGCAAAGTGATATTTGGAAGCCCATACAGGGCTATGTTGAAAAAGGAAATATCCTCAGATGAAATCTGGAAAGAAGCTTTCTGAGAAACTGCTTAGTGTTCTGTTAATTCATCTCACAGAGTTACATCTGTATTTCGTGGATCTATGTGCTAGCCTTATTTCTGTGGAATCTGAGAACAGGTATTTCAGATCCCATTGAAGACTATAGGGCCAAAGGAAATATCCTCCGATTACAAGGAGAAAGAAGCTTTCTGAGAAACTTCTTTGTGTTCTGTGAAATCATCTCAAAGAGTTACAGCTTTCCCCCCAAGAAGACTTTCGGTAAGACAGTTCTTGTGGAAATGGCAAAGTGATATTTGGAAGCCCCTAGAGGGCTATTGTGAAAAAGGAAATATCCACAGATGAAATCTGGAAAGAAGCTTTCCGAGAAACTGCTTAGTGTTCGGGTCATTCATCTCAAAGAGTTACATCTGTATTTCGTGGATCTCTTTGCAAGCCTTATTTCTGTGGAATCTGAGAACAGGTATTTCAGATCCCATTGAAGACTACAGGGCCAAAGGAAATATCCTCCGATTACAAAGAGAAAGAAGCTTTCTGAGAAACTTCTTTGCGTTCTGTGAAATCATCTCACAGAGTTACAGCTTTCCCCTCAAGAAGTCTTTCGCTAAGACAGTTCTTGTGGAAATGGCAACGTGATATTTGGAAGCCCCTAGAGGGCTATGGTGAAAAAGGAAATATCCACAGATGAAATCTGGAAAGAAGCTTTCCGAGAAACTGCTTAGTGTTCGGTTAATTCATCTCACAGAGTTACATCTGTATTTCGTGGATCTCTTTGCTAGCCTTATTTCTGTGGAATCTGAGAACAGATATTTCGGATCCCTTGAAGACTACAGGTCCAAAGGAAATATCCTCTGATAACAAAGAGAAAGAAGCTTTCTGAAAAACTTCTTTGCGTTCTGTGAAATCATCTCACAGAGTTAAAGCTTTCCCCTCAAGAAGCCTTTCGCTAAGACAGTTCTTGTGGAATTGGCAAAGTGATATTTGGAATCCCATAGAGGGCTATGGTGAAAAAGGAAATATCCTCAGATGTAATCTTGAAAGAAGCTTTCTGAGAAACTGCTTAGTGTTCTGTTTATTCATCTCACAGAGTTACATCAGTATTTCGTGGATCTCTTTGCTAGCCTTATTTCTGTGGAATCTGAGAACAGATATTTCGGATCCCATTGAAGACTATAGGGCCAAAGGAAATATCCTCCGATAACAAAGAGAAAGAAGCTTTCTGAGAAACTTCTTTGCGTTCTGTGAAATCATCTCACAGAGTTACAGCTTTCCCCTCAAGAAGCCTTTCGCTAAGTCAGTTCTTGTGGAATTGGCAAAGTGATATTTGGAAGCCCATAGGGGGCTATGGTGAAAAAGGAAATATCCTCAGATGAAATCTGGAAAGAAGCTTTCTGAGAAACTGCTTAGTGTTCGGTTCATTCATCTCACAGAATTAGGTCTGTATTTCGTGGATCTCTTTGCTAGCCTTATTTCTGTGGAATCCGAGAACAGGTATTTCAGATCCCATTGCAGCCTATAGGGCCAAAGGAAATATTCTCTGATTACAAAGAGAAAGAAGCTTTCTTAGAAACTACTTTGTGTTCTGTGAAATCAACTCACAGAGTTACAGGTTTCCCCTCAAGAAGCCTTTCGCTAAGACAGTTCTTGTGGAATTGGCAAAGTGATATTGGAAGCCCTTAGAGGGCTATGGTGAAAAAGGAAATAAACTCAGATGAAATCTGGAAAGAAGCTTTCTGAGAAACTGCTTAGTGTTCTGTTAATTCATCTCACAGAGTTACATCTGAATTTCGTGGATCTCTTTCCAAGCCTTATTTCTGTGGAATCTGAGAACAGGTATTTCAGATCCCATTGAAGACTATAGGGCCAAAGGAAATATCCTCCGATTACAAGGAGAAAGAAGCTTTCTGAGAAACTTCTTTGTGTTCTGTGAAATCATCTCACAGAGTTACAGCTTTCCCCTAAGAAGCCTTTCGCAAAGACTGTTCTTGTGGAGTTGGCAAAGTGATATTTGGAAGCACATAGAGTGCTATGGTGAAAAAGGAAATATCCTCTAATGAAATCTGGAAAGAAACTTTCTGAGAAACTGCTTAGTGTTCTGTTCATTCATCTCACAGAGTTACGTCTGTATTGCGTGGATCTCTTTGCTAGCCTTATTTCTGTGGAATCTGAGAACAGGTATTTCAGATCCCATTGAAGACTATAGGTCCAAAGGAAATATCCTCCGATTACAAAGAGAAAGAAGCTTTCTGAGAAACTTCTTTGTGTTCTGTGAAATCATCTCACAGAGTTACAGCTTTCCCTTCAAGAAGACTTTCGCTAAGACAGTTCTTGTGGAAATGGCAAAGTGATATTTGGAAGCCCCTAGAGGGCTATGGTGAAAAAGGAAATATCCACAGATGAAATCTGGAAAGAAGCTTTCCGAGAAACTGCTTAGTGTTCGGGTCATTCATCTCAAAGAGTTACATCTGTATTTCGTGGATCTCTTAGCAAGCCTTATGTCTGTGGAATCTGAGAACAGGTATTTCAGATCCCATTGAAGACTACAGGGCCAAAGGAAATATCCTCCGATTATAAAGAGACAGAAGCTTTCTGAGAAACTTCTTTGTGTTCCGTGAAATCATCTCACAGAGTTACAGCTTTCCCCTCAAGAAGCCTTTCGATAAGACAGTTCTTGTGGAATAAGCAAAGTGATATTTGGAAGCCCATACAGGGCTATGTTGAAAAAGGAAATATCCTCAGATGAAATCTGGAAAGAAGCTTTCTGAGAAACTGCTTAGTGTTCTGTTAATTCATCTCACAGAGTTACATCTGTATTTCGTGGATCTATGTGCTAGCCTTATTTCTGTGGAATCTGAGAACAGGTATTTCAGATCCCATTGAAGACTATAGGGCCAAAGGAAATATCCTCCGATTACAAGGAGAAAGAAGCTTTCTGAGAAACTTCTTTGTGTTCTGTGAAATCATCTCAAAGAGTTACAGCTTTCCCCTCAAGAAGACTTTCGGTAAGACAGTTCTTGTGGAAATGGCAAAGTGATATTTGGAAGCCCCTAGAGGGCTATTGTGAAAAAGGAAATATCCACAGATGAAATCTGGAAAGAAGCTTTCCGAGAAACTGCTTAGTGTTCGGGTCATTCATCTCAAAGAGTTACATCTGTATTTCGTGGATCTCTTTGCAAGCCTTATTTCTGTGGAATCTGAGAACAGGTATTTCAGATCCCATTGAAGACTACAGGGCCAAAGGAAATATCCTCCGATTACAAAGAGAAAGAAGCTTTCTGAGAAACTTCTTTGCGTTCTGTGAAATCATCTCACAGAGTTACAGCTTTCCCCTCAAGAAGTCTTTCGCTAAGACAGTTCTTGTGGAAATGGCAACGTGATATTTGGAAGCCCCTAGAGGGCTATGGTGAAAAAGGAAATATCCACAGACGAAATCTGGAAAGAAGCTTTCCGAGAAACTGCTTAGTGTTCGGTTAATTCATCTCACAGAGTTACATCTGTATTTCGTGGATCTCTTTGCTAGCCTTATTTCTGTGGAATCTGAGAACAGATATTTCGGATTCCTTTGAAGGCTATAGGGCCAAAGGAAATATCCTCCAATTACAAGGAGAAAGAAGCTTTCCGAGAGACTTCTTTGTGTTCTGTGAAATCATCTCACAGGGTTACAGCTTTCCCCTAAGAAGCCTTTCGCAAAGACTGTTCTTGTGGAGTTGGCAAAGTGATATTTGGAAGCCAATAGAGGGCTATGGTGAAAAAGGAAATATCCTCTGATGAAATCTGGAAAGAAGCTTTCTGAGTAACTGCTTAGTGTTTTGTTAATTCATCTCACAGAGTTACATCTGTATTGCGTGGATCTCTTTGCTAGCCTTATTTCTGTGGAATCTGAAAACAGGTATTTCAGATCCCATTGAAGACTATAGAGACAAAGGAAATATCCTCCGATTACAAAGAGAAAGAAGATTTCTGAGAAACTTCTTTGTGTTCTGTGAAATCATCTCACAGAGTTACAGCTTTCCCCTCAAGAAGACTTTCGCTAAGACAGTTCTTGTGGAATTGGCAAAGTGATATTTGGAAGCCCTTAGAGGGCTATGGTGAAAAAGGAAATATCCTCAGATGAAATCTGGAAAGAAGATTTCTGAGAAACTGCTTAGTGTTCTGTTAATTCATCTCACAGAATTACATCTGTATTTCATGGATTTCTTTGCTAGCCTTATTTCTGTGGAATCTGAGAACAGATATTTCGGATCCCTTTGAAGACTATGGGGCCAAAGGAAATATCCTCCGATAACAAAGAGAAAGAAGCTTTCTGAGAAAATTCTTTGCGTTCTGTGAAATCATCTCACAGAGTTACAGCTTACCCCTCAAGAAGCCTTTCGCTAAGACAGTTCTTGTGTAATTGGCAAAGTGATATTTGGAAGCCCATAGAGGGCTATGGTGAAAAAGGAAATATCCTCAGATGAAATCTGGAAAGAAGCTTTCTCAGAAACTGCTTTATGTTCTGTTAATTCATCTCACAGAGTTACATCTGTATTGCGTGGATCTCTTTGCTAGCCTTATTTCTGTGGAATCTGAGAACAGATATTTCGGATCCCATTGAAGACTATAGGTCCAAAGGAAATATCCTCCGATAACAAAGAGAAAGAAGCTTTCTGAGAAACTACTTTGCGTTCTGTGAAATCATCTCACAGAGTTACAGCTTTCCCCTCAAGAAGCCTTTCGCTAAGACAGTTCTTGTGGAGTTGGCAAAGTGATATTTGGAAGCCCATAGAGGGCTATAGTGAAAAAGGAAATATCCTCTGATGAAATCTGGAAAGAAGCTTTCTGAGAAACTGCTTAGTGTTCTGTTAATTCATCTCACAGAGTTAGGTCTGTATTGCGTAAATCTCTTTGCTAGCCTTATTTTTGTGGAATCTGAGAACAGGTATTTCAGATCCCTTTGAAGACTATAGGGACAAAGGAAATATCCTCCGATTACAAAGAGAAAGAAGCTTTCTGAGAAACTTCTTTGTGTTCTGTGAAATCATCTCACAGAGTTACAGTTTTCCCCTCAAGAAGACTTTCGCTAAGACAGTTCTTGTGGAATTGGCAAAGTGATATTTGGAAGCCCATAGAGGGCTATGGTGAAAAAGGAAATATCCTCAGATGAAATCTGGAAAGAAGCTTTCTGAGAAACTGCTTAGTGTTCGGTTCATTCATCTCACAGAGTTACATCTGTATTTCGTGGATCTCTTTGCTAGCCTTATTTCTGTGGCATCTGAGAACAGGTATTTCAGATCCCATTGAAGACTATAGGGCCAAAGGAAATATCCTCCGATTACAAAGAGAAGGAAGCTTTCTTAGAAACTACTTTGTGTTCTGTGAAATCATATCACAGAGTTACAGCTTTCCCCTCAAGAAGCCTTTCGCTAAGACAGATCTTGTGGAATTGGCAAAGTGATATTTGGAAGCCCATAGAGGGCTATGGTGAAAAAGGAAATATCCTCAGATGAAATCTGGAAAGAAGCTTTCTGAGAAACTGCTTAGTGTTCTGTTAATTCATCTCACAGAGTTACATCTGTATTTAGTGGATCTCTTTGCTAGCCTTATTTCTGTGGAATCTGAGAACAGGTATTTCAGATCCCATTGAAGTCTATAGGTCCAAAGGAAATATCCTCCGATTACAAAGAGAAAGAAGCTTACTGAGAAACTTCTTTGTGTTCTGTGAAATCATCTCACCGAGTTACAGCTTTCCCCTCAAGAAGCCTTTCGCTAAGACAGTTCTTGTGGAATTGGCAAAGTGATATTTGGAAGCCCATAGAGGGCTATGGTGAAAAAGGAAATATCCTCAGATGATATCTGGAAAGAAGCTTTCTGAGAAACTGCTTAGTGTTCTGTTAATTCATCTCACAGAGTTACATCTGTATTTCGTGGATCTGTTTGCTAGCTTTATTTCTGTGGAATCTGAGAACAGATATTTCGGATCCCTTTGAAGACTATAGGGCCAAAGGAAATATCCTCCGATAACAAAGAGAAAGAAGCTTTCTGAGAAACTTCTTTGTGTTCTGTGAAATCATCTCACAGAGTTACAGCTTTCCCCTCAAGAAGCCTTTCGATAAGACAGTTCTTGTGGAATAACCAAAGTGATATTTGGAAGCCCATACAGGGCTATGGTGAAAAAGGAAATATCCTCATATGAAATCTGGAAAGAAGCTTTCTGAGAAACTGCTTAGTGTTCTGTTATTCATCTCATAGAGTTACATCAGTATTGCGTGGATCTATTTGCTAGCCTTATTTCTGTGGAATCTGCGAACAGGTATTTCAGATCCCATTGAAGACTATAGGGCCAAAGGAAATATCCTCCGATTACAAGGAGAAAGAAGCTTTCTGAGAAACTTCTTTGTGTTCTTTGAAATCATCTCACAGAGTTACAGCTTCCCCTCAAGAAGCCTTTCGCTAAGACAGTTCTTGTGGAATTGGCAAAGTGATATTTGGAAGCCCTTAGAGGGCTATGGTGAAAAAGGAAATATCCTCAGATGAAATCTGGAAAGCAGCTTTCTGAGAAACTGCTTGGTGTTCTGTTAATTCATCTCAAAGAGTTACATCTGAATTTCGTGGATCTCTTTCCAAGCCTTATTTCTGTGGAATCTGAGAACAGGTATTTCAGATCCCATTGAAGACTATAGGGCCAAAGGATATATCCTCCGATTACAAGGAGAAAGAAGCTTCCTGAGAATTTCTTTGGCTTCTGTGAAATCATCTCACAGAGTTACAGCTTTCCCCTCAAGAAGCCTTTCGCTAAGACAGTTCTTGTGGTATTGGCAAAGTGATATTTGGAAGCACATAGAGTGCTATGGTGAAAAAGGAAATATCCTCTAATGAAATCTGGAAAGAAACTTTCTGAGAAACTGCTTAGTGTTCTGTTCATTCATCTCACAGAGTTACGTCTGTATTGCGTGGATCTCTTTGCTAGCCTTATTTCTGTGGAATCTGAGAACAGGTATTTCAGATCCCATTGAAGACTATAGGTCCAAAGGAAATATCCTCCGATTACAAAGAGAAAGAAGCTTTCTGAGAAACTTCTTTGTGTTCTGTGAAATCATCTCACAGAGTTACAGCTTTCCCTTCAAGAAGACTTTCGCTAAGACAGTTCTTGTGGAAATGGCAAAGTGATATTTGGAAGCCCCTAGAGGGCTATGGTGAAAAAGGAAATATCCACAGATGAAATCTGGAAAGAAGCTTTCCGAGAAACTGCTTAGTGTTCGGGTCATTCATCTCAAAGAGTTACATCTGTATTTCGTGGATCTCTTAGCAAGCCTTATGTCTGTGGAATCTGAGAACAGGTATTTCAGATCCCATTGAAGACTACAGGGGCAAAGGAAATATCCTCCGATTATAAAGAGACAGAAGCTTTCTGAGAAACTTCTTTGTGTTCCGTGAAATCATCTCACAGAGTTACAGCTTTCCCCTCAAGAAGCCTTTCGATAAGACAGTTCTTGTGGAATAAGCAAAGTGATATTTGGAAGCCCATACAGGGCTATGTTGAAAAAGGAAATATCCTCAGATGAAATCTGGAAAGAAGCTTTCTGAGAAACTGCTTAGTGTTCTGTTAATTCATCTCACAGAGTTACATCTGTATTTCGTGGATCTATGTGCTAGCCTTATTTCTGTGGAATCTGAGAACAGGTATTTCAGATCCCATTGAAGACTATAGGGCCAAAGGAAATATCCTCCGATTACAAGGAGAAAGAAGCTTTCTGAGAAACTTCTTTGTGTTCTGTGAAATCATCTCCAAGAGTTACAGCTTTCCCCTCAAGAAGACTTTCGGTAAGACAGTTCTTGTGGAAATGGCAAAGTGATATTTGGAAGCCCCTAGAGGGCTATTGTGAAAAAGGAAATATCCACAGATGAAATCTGGAAAGAAGCTTTCCGAGAAACTGCTTAGTGTTCGGGTCATTCATCTCAAAGAGTTACATCTGTATTTCGTGGATCTCTTTGCAAGCCTTATTTCTGTGGAATCTGAGAACAGGTATTTCAGATCCCATTGAAGACTACAGGGCCAAAGGAAATATCCTCCGATTACAAAGAGAAAGAAGCTTTCTGAGAAACTTCTTTGCGTTCTGTGAAATCATCTCACAGAGTTACAGCTTTCCCTTCAAGAAGACTTTCGCTAAGACAGTTCTTGTGGAAATGGCAAAGTGATATTTGGAAGCCCCTAGAGGGCTATGGTGAAAAAGGAAATATCCACAGATGAAATCTGGAAAGAAGCTTTCCGAGAAACTGCTTAGTGTTCGGGTCATTCATCTCAAAGAGTTACATCTGTATTTCGTGGATCTCTTAGCAAGCCTTATGTCTGTGGAATCTGAGAACAGGTATTTCAGATCCCATTGAAGACTACAGGGCCAAAGGAAATATCCTCCGATTATAAAGAGACAGAAGCTTTCTGAGAAACTTCTTTGTGTTCCGTGAAATCATCTCACAGAGTTACAGCTTTCCCCTCAAGAAGCCTTTCGATAAGACAGTTCTTGTGGAATAAGCAAAGTGATATTTGGAAGCCCATACAGGGCTATGTTGAAAAAGGAAATATCCTCAGATGAAATCTGGAAAGAAGCTTTCTGAGAAACTGCTTAGTGTTCTGTTAATTCATCTCACAGAGTTACATCTGTATTTCGTGGATCTATGTGCTAGCCTTATTTCTGTGGAATCTGAGAACAGGTATTTCAGATCCCATTGAAGACTATAGGGCCAAAGGAAATATCCTCCGATTACAAGGAGAAAGAAGCTTTCTGAGAAACTTCTTTGTGTTCTGTGAAATCATCTCAAAGAGTTACAGCTTTCCCCTCAAGAAGACTTTCGGTAAGACAGTTCTTGTGGAAATGGCAAAGTGATATTTGGAAGCCCCTAGAGGGCTATTGTGAAAAAGGAAATATCCACAGATGAAATCTGGAAAGAAGCTTTCCGAGAAACTGCTTAGTGTTCGGGTCATTCATCTCAAAGAGTTACATCTGTATTTCGTGGATCTCTTTGCAAGCCTTATTTCTGTGGAATCTGAGAACAGGTATTTCAGATCCCATTGAAGACTACAGGGCCAAAGGAAATATCCTCCGATTACAAAGAGAAAGAAGCTTTCTGAGAAACTTCTTTGCGTTCTGTGAAATCATCTCACAGAGTTACAGCTTTCCCCTCAAGAAGTCTTTCGCTAAGACAGTTCTTGTGGAAATGGCAACGTGATATTTGGAAGCCCCTAGAGGGCTATGGTGAAAAAGGAAATATCCACAGACGAAATCTGGAAAGAAGCTTTCCGAGAAACTGCTTAGTGTTCGGTTAATTCATCTCACAGAGTTACATCTGTATTTCGTGGATCTCTTTGCTAGCCTTATTTCTGTGGAATCTGAGAACAGATATTTCGGATTCCTTTGAAGGCTATAGGGCCAAAGGAAATATCCTCCAATTACAAGGAGAAAGAAGCTTTCCGAGAGACTTCTTTGTGTTCTGTGAAATCATCTCACAGAGTTACAGCTTTCCCCTAAGAAGCCTTTCGCAAAGACTGTTCTTGTGGAGTTGGCAAAGTGATATTTGGAAGCCAATAGAGGGCTATGGTGAAAAAGGAAATATCCTCTGATGAAATCTGGAAAGAAGCTTTCTGAGTAACTGCTTAGTGTTTTGTTAATTCATCTCACAGAGTTACATCTGTATTGCGTGGATCTCTTTGCTAGCCTTATTTCTGTGGAATCTGAAAACAGGTATTTCAGATCCCATTGAAGACTATAGAGACAAAGGAAATATCCTCCGATTACAAAGAGAAAGAAGATTTCTGAGAAACTTCTTTGTGTTCTGTGAAATCATCTCACAGAGTTACAGCTTTCCCCTCAAGAAGACTTTCGCTAAGACAGTTCTTGTGGAATTGGCAAAGTGATATTTGGAAGCCCTTAGAGGGCTATGGTGAAAAAGGAAATATCCTCAGATGAAATCTGGAAAGAAGATTTCTGAGAAACTGCTTAGTGTTCTGTTAATTCATCTCACAGAATTACATCTGTATTTCATGGATTTCTTTGCTAGCCTTATTTCTGTGGAATCTGAGAACAGATATTTCGGATCCCTTTGAAGACTATGGGGCCAAAGGAAATATCCTCCGATAACAAAGAGAAAGAAGCTTTCTGAGAAATTTCTTTGCGTTCTGTGAAATCATCTCACAGAGTTACAGCTTACCCCTCAAGAAGCCTTTCGCTAAGACAGTTCTTGTGTAATTGGCAAAGTGATATTTGGAAGCCCATAGAGGGCTATGGTGAAAAAGGAAATATCCTCAGATGAAATCTGGAAAGAAGCTTTCTCAGAAACTGCTTTATGTTCTGTTAATTCATCTCACAGAGTTACATCTGTATTGCGTGGATCTCTTTGCTAGCCTTATTTCTGTGGAATCTGAGAACAGATATTTCGGATCCCATTGAAGACTATAGGTCCAAAGGAAATATCCTCCGATAACAAAGAGAAAGAAGCTTTCTGAGAAACTACTTTGCGTTCTGTGAAATCATCTCACAGAGTTACAGCTTTCCCCTCAAGAAGCCTTTCGCTAAGACAGTTCTTGTGGAGTTGGCAAAGTGATATTTGGAAGCCCATAGAGGGCTATAGTGAAAAAGGAAATATCCTCTGATGAAATCTGGAAAGAAGCTTTCTGAGAAACTGCTTAGTGTTCTGTTAATTCATCTCACAGAGTTAGGTCTGTATTGTGTAAATCTCTTTGCTAGCCTTATTTTTGTGGAATCTGAGAACAGGTATTTCAGATCCCTTTGAAGACTATAGGGACAAAGGAAATATCCTCCGATTACAAAGAGAAAGAAGCTTTCTGAGAAACTTCTTTGTGTTCTGTGAAATCATCTCACAGAGTTACAGTTTTCCCCTCAAGAAGACTTTCGCTAAGACAGTTCTTGTGGAATTGGCAAAGTGATATTTGGAAGCCCATAGAGGGCTATGGTGAAAAAGGAAATATCCTCAGATGAAATCTGGAAAGAAGCTTTCTGAGAAACTGCTTAGTGTTCGGTTCATTCATCTCACAGAGTTACATCTGTATTTCGTGGATCTCTTTGCTAGCCTTATTTCTGTGGCATCTGAGAACAGGTATTTCAGATCCCATTGAAGACTATAGGGCCAAAGGAAATATCCTCCGATTACAAAGAGAAGGAAGCTTTCTTAGAAACTACTTTGTGTTCTGTGAAATCATATCACAGAGTTACAGCTTTCCCCTCAAGAAGCCTTTCGCTAAGACAGATCTTGTGGAATTGGCAAAGTGATATTTGGAAGCCCATAGAGGGCTATGGTGAAAAAGGAAATATCCTCAGATGAAATCTGGAAAGAAGCTTTCTGAGAAACTGCTTAGTGTTCTGTTAATTCATCTCACAGAGTTACATCTGTATTTAGTGGATCTCTTTGCTAGCCTTATTTCTGTGGAATCTGAGAACAGGTATTTCAGATCCCATTGAAGTCTATAGGTCCAAAGGAAATATCCTCCGATTACAAAGAGAAAGAAGCTTACTGAGAAACTTCTTTGTGTTCTGTGAAATCATCTCACCGAGTTACAGCTTTCCCCTCAAGAAGCCTTTCGCTAAGACAGTTCTTGTGGAATTGGCAAAGTGATATTTGGAAGCCCATAGAGGGCTATGGTGAAAAAGGAAATATCCTCAGATGATATCTGGAAAGAAGCTTTCTGAGAAACTGCTTAGTGTTCTGTTAATTCATCTCACAGAGTTACATCTGTATTTCGTGGATCTGTTTGCTAGCTTTATTTCTGTGGAATCTGAGAACAGATATTTCGGATCCCATTGAAGACTATAGGGCCAAAGGAAATATCCTCCGATAACAAAGAGAAAGAAGCTTTCTGAGAAACTTCTTTGTGTTCTGTGAAATCATCTCACAGAGTTACAGCTTTCCCCTCAAGAAGCCTTTCGATAAGACAGTTCTTGTGGAATAACCAAAGTGATATTTGGAAGCCCATACAGGGCTATGGTGAAAAAGGAAATATCCTCATATGAAATCTGGAAAGAAGCTTTCTGAGAAACTGCTTAGTGTTCTGTTATTCATCTCATAGAGTTACATCAGTATTGCGTGGATCTATTTGCTAGCCTTATTTCTGTGGAATCTGCGAACAGGTATTTCAGATCCCATTGAAGACTATAGGGCCGAAGGAAATATCCTCCGATTACAAGGAGTAAGAAGCTTTCTGAGAAACTTCTTTGTGTTCTTTGAAATCATCTCACAGAGTTACAGCTTCCCCTCAAGAAGCCTTTCGCTAAGACAGTTCTTGTGGAATTGGCAAAGTGATATTTGGAAGCCCTTAGAGGGCTATGGTGAAAAAGGAAATATCCTCAGATGAAATCTGGAAAGCAGCTTTCTGAGAAACTGCTTGGTGTTCTGTTAATTCATCTCAAAGAGTTACATCTGAATTTCGTGGATCTCTTTCCAAGCCTTATTTCTGTGGAATCTGAGAACAGGTATTTCAGATCCCATTGAAGACTATAGGGCCAAAGGAAATATCCTCCGATTACAAGGAGAAAGAAGCTTCCTGAGAATTTCTTTGGCTTCTGTGAAATCATCTCACAGAGTTACAGCTTTCCCCTCAAGAAGCCTTTCGCTAAGACAGTTCTTGTGGTATTGGCAAAGTGATATTTGGAAGCACATAGAGTGCTATGGTGAAAAAGGAAATATCCTCTAATGAAATCTGGAAAGAAACTTTCTGAGAAACTGCTTAGTGTTCTGTTCATTCATCTCACAGAGTTACGTCTGTATTGCGTGGATCTCTTTGCTAGCCTTATTTCTGTGGAATCTGAGAACAGGTATTTCAGATCCCATTGAAGACTATAGGTCCAAAGGAAATACCCTCCGATTACAAAGAGAAAGAAGCTTTCTGAGAAACTTCTTTGTGTTCTGTGAAATCATCTCACAGAGTTACAGCTTTCCCTTCAAGAAGACTTTCGCTAAGACAGTTCTTGTGGAAATGGCAAAGTGATATTTGGAAGCCCCTAGAGGGCTATGGTGAAAAAGGAAATATCCACAGATGAAATCTGGAAAGAAGCTTTCCGAGAAACTGCTTAGTGTTCGGGTCATTCATCTCAAAGAGTTACATCTGTATTTCGTGGATCTCTTAGCAAGCCTTATGTCTGTGGAATCTGAGAACAGGTATTTCAGATCCCATTGAAGACTACAGGGGCAAAGGAATTATCCTCCGATTATAAAGAGACAGAAGCTTTCTGAGAAACTTCTTTGTGTTCCGTGAAATCATCTCACAGAGTTACAGCTTTCCCCTCAAGAAGCCTTTCGATAAGACAGTTCTTGTGGAATAAGCAAAGTGATATTTGGAAGCCCATACAGGGCTATGTTGAAAAAGGAAATATCCTCAGATGAAATCTGGAAAGAAGCTTTCTGAGAAACTGCTTAGTGTTCTGTTAATTCATCTCACAGAGTTACATCTGTATTTCGTGGATCTATGTGCTAGCCTTATTTCTGTGGAATCTGAGAACAGGTATTTCAGATCCCATTGAAGACTATAGGGCCAAAGGAAATATCCTCCGATTACAAGGAGAAAGAAGCTTTCTGAGAAACTTCTTTGTGTTCTGTGAAATCATCTCCAAGAGTTACAGCTTTCCCCTCAAGAAGACTTTCGGTAAGACAGTTCTTGTGGAAATGGCAAAGTGATATTTGGAAGCCCCTAGAGGGCTATTGTGAAAAAGAAAATATCCACAGATGAAATCTGGAAAGAAGCTTTTCGAGAAACTGCTTAGTGTTCGGGTCATTCATCTCAAAGAGTTACATCTGTATTTCGTGGATCTCTTTGCAAGCCTTATTTCTGTGGAATCTGAGAACAGGTATTTCAGATCCCATTGAAGACTACAGGGCCAAAGGAAATATCCTCCGATTACAAAGAGAAAGAAGCTTTCTGAGAAACTTCTTTGCGTTCTGTGAAATCATCTCACAGAGTTACAGCTTTCCCCTCAAGAAGTCTTTCGCTAAGACAGTTCTTGTGGAAATGGCAACGTGATATTTGGAAGCCCCTAGAGGGCTATGGTGAAAAAGGAAATATCCACAGACGAAATCTGGAAAGAAGCTTTCCGAGAAACTGCTTAGTGTTCGGTTAATTCATCTCACAGAGTTACATCTGTATTTCGTGGATCTCTTTGCTAGCCTTATTTCTGTGGAATCTGAGAACAGATATTTCGGATCCCTTGAAGACTACAGGTCCAAAGGAAATATCCTCTGATAACAAAGAGAAAGAAGCTTTCTGAAAAACTTCTTTGCATTCTGTGAAATCATCTCACAGAGTTAAAGCTTTCCCCTCAAGAAGCCTTTCGCTAAGACAGTTCTTGTGGAATTGGCAAAGTGATATTTGGAATCCCATAGAGGGCTATGGTGAAAAAGGAAATATCCTCAGATGTAATCTTGAAAGAAGCTTTCTGAGAAACTGCTTAGTGTTCTGTTTATTCATCTCACAGAGTTACATCAGTATTTCGTGGATCTCTTTGCTAGCCTTATTTCTGTGGAATCTGAGAACAGATATTTCGGATCCCATTGAAGACTATAGGGCCAAAGGAAATATCCTCCGATAACAAAGAGAAAGAAGCTTTCTGAGAAACTTCTTTGCGTTCTGTGAAATCATCTCACAGAGTTACAGCTTTCCCCTCAAGAAGCCTTTCGCTAAGTCAGTTCTTGTGGAATTGGCAAAGTGATATTTGGAAGCCCATAGGGGGCTATGGTGAAAAAGGAAATATCCTCAGATGAAATCTGGAAAGAAGCTTTCTGAGAAACTGCTTAGTGTTCGGTTCATTCATCTCACAGAATTAGGTCTGTATTTCGTGGATCTCTTTGCTAGCCTTATTTCTGTGGAATCCGAGAACAGGTATTTCAGATCCCATTGCAGACTATAGGGCCAAAGGAAATATTCTCTGATTACAAAGAGAAAGAAGCTTTCTTAGAAACTACTTTGTGTTCTGTGAAATCATCTCATAGAGTTACAGGTTTCCCCTCAAGAAGCCTTTCGCTAAGAGAGTTCTTGTGGAATTGGCAAAGTGATATTGGAAGCCCTTAGAGGGCTATGGTGAAAAAGGAAATATCCTCAGATGAAATCTGGAAAGAAGCTTTCTGAGAAACTGCTTAGTGTTCTGTTAATTCATCTCACAGAGTTACATCTGTATTTCGTAGATCTCTTTGCTAGCCTTATTTCTGTGGAATCTGAGAAGAGATATTTCGGATTCCTTTGAAGGCTATAGGGCCAAAGGAAATATCCTCCAATTACAAGGAAAAAGAAGCTTTCTGAGAAACTTCTTTGTGTTCTGTGAAATCATCTCACAGAGTTACAGCTTTCCCCTAAGAAGCCTTTCGCAAAGACTGTTCTTGTGGAGTTGGCAAAGTGATATTTGGAAGCCAATAGAGGGCTATGGTGAAAAAGGAAATATCCTCTGATGAAATCTGGAAAGAAGCTTTCTGAGTAACTGCTTAGTATTTTGTTAATTCATCTCACAGAGTTACATCTGTATTGCGTGGATCTCTTTGCTAGTCTTATTTCTGTGGAATCTGAAAACAGGTATTTCAGATCCCATTGAAGACTATAGAGACAAAGGAAATATCGTCCGATTACAAAGAGAAAGAAGATTTCTGAGAAACTTCTTTGTGTTCTGTGAAATCATCTCACAGAGTTACAGCTTTCCCCTCAAGAAGACTTTCGCTAAGACAGTTCTTGTGGAATTGGCAAAGTGATGTTTGGAAGCCCTTAGAGGGCTATGGTGAAAAAGGAAATATCCTCAGATGAAATCTGGAAAGAAGATTTCTGAGAAACTGCTTAGTGTTCTGTTAATTCATCTCACAGAATTACATCTGTATTTCATGGATTCCTTTGCTAGCCTTATTTCTGTGGAATCTGAGAACAGATATTTCGGATCCCTTTGAAGACTATGGGGCCAAAGGAAATATCCTCCGATAACAAAGAGAAAGAAGCTTTCTGAGAAATTTCTTTGTGTTCTGTGAAATCATCTCACAGAGTTACAGCTTACCCCTCAAGAAGCCTTTCGCTAAGACAGTTCTTGTGTAATTGGCAAAGTGATATTTGGAAGCCCATAGAGGGCTATGGTGAAAAAGGCAATATCCTCAGATGAAATCTGGAAAGAAGCTTTCTCAGAAACTGCTTTATGTTCTGTTAATTCATCTCACAGAGTTACATCTGTATTTCCTGGATCTCTTTGCCAGCCTTATTTCTGTGGAATCTGAGAACAGATATTTCGGATCCCATTGAAGACTATAGGTCCAAAGGAAATATCCTCCGATAACAAAGAGGAAGAAGCTTTCTGAGAAACTACTTTGCGTTCTGTGAAATCATCTCACAGAGTTACAGCTTTCCCCTCAAGAAGCCTTTCGCTAAGACAGTTCATGTGGAGTTGGCAAAGTGATATTTGGAAGCCCATAGAGGGCTATAGTGAAAAAGGAAATATCCTCTGATGAAATCTGGAAAGAAGCTTTCTGAGAAACTGCTTAGTGTTCTGTTAATTCATCTCACAGAGTTAGGTCTGTATTGCGTGAATCTCCTTGCTAGCCTTATTTCTGTGGAATCTGAGAACAGGTATTTCAGATCCCTTTGAAGACTATAGGGACAAAGGAAATATCCTCCGATTACAAAGAGAAAGAAGCTTTCTGAGAAACTTCTTTGTGTTCTGTGAAATCATCTCACAGAGTTACAGTTTTCCCCTCAAGAAGCCTTTCGCTAAGACAGTTCTTGTGGAATTGGCAAAGTGATATTTGGAAGCCCATAGAGGGCTATGGTGAAAAAGGAAATATCCTCAGATGATATCTGGAAAGAAGCTTTCTGAGAAACTGCTTAGTGTTCTGTTAATTCATCTCACAGAGTTACAACTGTATTTCGTGGATCTGTTTGCTAGCTTTATTTCTGTGGAATCTGAGAACAGATATTTCGGATCCCATTGAAGACCATAGGGCCAAAGGAAATATCCTCCGATAACAAAGAGAAAGAAGTTTTCTGAGAAACTTCTTTGTGTTCTGTGAAATCATCTCACAGAGTTACAGCTTTCCCCTCAAGAAGCCTTTCGATAATACAGTTCTTGTGGAATAACCAAAGTGATATTTGGAAGCCCATACAGGGCTATGGTGAAAAAGGAAATATCCTCATATGAAATCTGGAAAGAAGCTTTCTGAGAAACTGCTTAGTGTTCTGTTATTCATCTCATAGAGTTACATCAGTATTGCGTGGATCTATTTGCTAGCCTTATTTCTGTGGAATCTGAGAACAGGTATTTCAGATCCCATTGAAGACTATAGGGCCAAAGGAAATATCCTCCGATTACAAGGAGAAAGAAGCTTTCTGAGAAACTTCTTTGTGTTCTGTGAAATCATCTCACAGAGTTACAGCTTTCCCCTCAGGAAGCCTTTCGCTAAGACAGTTCTTGTGGAAATGGCAAAGTGATATTTGGAAGCCCATAGAGGGCTATAGTGAAAAAGGAAATATCCTCAGATGAAATCTGGAAAGCAGCTTTCCGAGAAACTGCTTGGTGTTCTGTTAATTCATCTCAAAGTGTTACATCTGAATTTCGTGGATCTCTTTCCAAGCCTTATTTCTGTGGAATCTGAGAACAGGTATTTCAGATCCCATTGAAGACTACAGGGCCAAAGGAAATATCCTCCGATTACAAAGAGAAAGAAGCTTTCTGAGAAACTTCTTTGTGTTCTGTGAAATCATCTCACCGAGTTACAGCTTTCCCCTCAAGAAGCCTTTCGCTAAGACAGTTCTTGTGGAATTGGCAAGGTGATATTTGGAAGCCCATAGAGGGCTATGGTGAAAAAGGAAATATCCACAGATGAAATCTGGAAAGAAGCTTTCCGAGAAACTGCTTAGTGTTCGGTTCATTCATCTCACAGATTTACATCTGTATTTCGTGGATCTCTTTGCTAGCCTTATTTCTGTGGAATCTGAGAACAGGTATTTCAGATCCCATTGAAGACTATAGGGCCAAAGGAAATATCCTCCGATTACAAAGAGAAAGAAGCTTTCTGAGAAACTTCTTTGTGTTCTGTGAAATCATCTCACAGAGTTACAGCTTTCCCCTCAAGAAGCCCTTCGCTAAGACAGTTCTTGTGGAATTTGCAAAGTGATATTTGGAAGCCCATAGAGGGCTATGGTGAAAAAGGAAATATCCTCAGATGAAATCGGGAAAGAAGCTTTCTGAGAAACTGCTTGATGTTCAGTTCATTCATCTCAGAGAGTTACATCTGTATTTCGTGGATCTCTTTGCTAGCCTTGTTTCTGTGGAATCTGAGAACAGGTATTTCAGATCCCATTGAATACTATAGGGCCAAAGGAAATATCCTCCGATTACAAAGAGAAAGAAGCTTTCGTAGAAAATTCTTTGTGTTCTGTGAAATCATCTCACAGAGTTACAGCTTTCCCCTCAAGAAGCCTATCGCTAAGACAGTTCTTGTGGAATTGGCAAAGTGATATTTGGAAGCCCATAGAGGGCTATGGTGAAAAAGGAAATATCCTGAGATGAAATCAGGAAAGAAGCTTTCTGAGAAACTGCTTAGTGTTCGGGTCATTCATCTCAAAGAGTTACATCTGTATATCGTGGATCTCTTTGCAAGCCTTATTTCTGTGGAATCTGAGAACAGGTATTTCAGATCCCATTGAAGACTACAGGGCCAAAGGAAATATCCTCCGATTACAAAGAGAAAGAAGCTTTCTGAGAAACTTCTTTGCGTTCTGTGAAATCATCTCACAGAGTTACAGCTTTTCCCTCAAGAAGTCTTTCGCTAAGACAGTTCTTGTGGAATTGGCAAAGTGATATTTGGAATCCCATAGAGGGCTATGGTGAAAAAGGAAATATCCTCAGATGAAATCTGGAAAGAAGCTTTCCGAGAAACTGCTTAGTGTTCTGTTAATTCATCTCACAGAATTACATCTGTATTTCATGGATCTCTTTGCTAGCCTTATTTCTGTGGAATCTGAGAACAGATATCTCGGATCCCTTTGAAGACTATAGGGCCAAAGGAAATATCCTCCGATAACAAAGAGAAAGAAGCTTTCTGAGAAATTTCTTTGTGTACTCTGAAATCATCTCACAGAGTTACAGCTTACATCTCAAGAAGCCTTTCGCTAAGACAGTTCTTGTGGTATTGGCAAAGTGATATTTGGAAGCCCATAGAGGGCTATGGTGAAAAAGGAAATATCCTCTGATGAAATCTGGAAAGAAGCTTTCTGAGAAACTGCTTAGTGTTCTCTTAATTCATCTCACAGAGTTACATCTGTATTTCCTGGATCTCTTTGCTAGCCTTATTTCTGTGGAATCTGAGAACAGATAATTCGGATCCCTTAGAAGACTATAGGGCCAAAGGAATTATCCTCCGATAACAAAGAGAAAGAAGCTTTCTGAGAAACTTCTTTGTGTTCTGTGAAATCATCTCACAGAGTTTCAGCTTTCCTCTCAAGAAGCCTTTCGCTAAGACAGTTCTTGTGGAAATGGCAAGGTGATATTTGGAAGGCCATAGAGGGCTATGGTGAAAAAGGAAATATCCTCAGAAAAATGTGGAAAGAAGCTTTCTGAGAAACTGCTTAGTTTTCTGTTAATTCATCTCACAGAGTTACATCTGTATTTCGTGGATCTCTTTGCTAGCCTTATTTCTGTGGAATCTGAGAACAGATATTTCACATCCCTTTGAAGACTAAAGGGCCAAAGGAAATATCCTCCGATAACAAAGAGAAAGAAGCTTTCTGAGAAATTTCTTTGTGTTTGTGAAATCATCTCACAGAGTTACAGCTTTCCCCTCAAGAAGCCTTTCTCTAAGACAGTTCTTGTGGAATTGGCAAAGTGATATTTGGAAGCCCATAGAGGGCTATGGTGAAAAAGGAAATATCCTCAGATGAAATCTGGAAAGAAGCTTTCTGAGAAACTGCTTAGTGTTCTGTTAATTCATCTCACAGAGTTACATCTGTATTTCCTGGATCTCTTTGCTAGCCTTATTTCTGTGGAATCTGAGAACAGATATTTCGGATCCCTTTGAAGACTATAGGCCCAAAGGAAATATCCTCCGATAACAAAGAGAAAGAAGCTTTCTTAGAAACTACTTTGTGTTCTGTGAAATCATCTCACAGAGTTACAGCTTTCCCCTCAAGAAGACTTTCGCTAAGACAGTTCTTGTGGAATTGGCAAAGTGATATTTGGAAGCCCATAGAGGGCTATGGTGAAAAAGGAAATATCCTCAGATGAAATCTGGAAAGAAGCTTTCTGAGAAACTGCTTAGTGTTCGGTTCATTCATCTCACAGAGTTACATCGGTATTTCGTGGATCTCTTTGCTAGCCTTATTTCTGTGGAATCTGAGAACAGGTATTTCAGATCCCTTTGAAGACTATAGGGCCAAAGGAAATATCCTCCGATTACAAAGAGAAGGAAGCTTTCTTAGAAACTACTTTGTGTTCTGTGAAATCATATCACAGAGTTACAGCTTTCCCCTCAAGAAGCCTTTCGCTAAGACAGATCTTGTGGAATTGGCAAAGTGATATTTGGAAGCCCATAGAGGGCTATGGTGAAAAAGGAAATATCCTCAGATGAAATCTGGAAAGAAGCTTTCTGAGAAACTGCTTAGTGTTCTGTTAATTCATCTCACAGAGTTACATCTGTATTTAGTGGATCTCTTTGCTAGCCTTATTTCTGTGGAATCTGAGAACAGGTATTTCAGATCCCATTGAATTCCATAGGTCCAAAGGAAATATCCTCCGATTACAAAGAGAAAGAAGCTTTCTGAGAAACTTCTTTGTGTTCTGTGAAATCATCTCACCGAGTTACAGCTTTCCCCTCAAGAAGCCTTTCGCTAAGACAGTTCTTGTGGAATTGGCAAAGTGATATTTGGAAGCCCATAGAGGGCTATGGTGAAAAAGGAAATATCCTCAGATGATATCTGGAAAGAAGCTTTCTGAGAAACTGCTTAGTGTTCTGTTATTTCATCTCACAGAGTTACATCTGTATTTCGTGGATCTGTTTGCTAGCTTTATTTCTGTGGAATCTGAGAACAGATATTTCGGATCCCATTGAAGACCATAGGGCCAAAGGAAATATCCTCCGATAACAAAGAGAAAGAAGCTTTCTGAGAAACTTCTTTGTGTTCTGTGAAATCATCTCACAGAGTTACAGCTTTCCCCTCAAGAAGCCTTTCGATAAGACAGTTCTTGTGGAATAACCAAAGTGATATTTGGAAGCCCATACAGGGCTATGGTGAAAAAGGAAATATCCTCATATGAAATCTGGAAAGCAGCTTTCTGAGAAACTGCTTAGTGTTCTGTTATTCATCTCATAGAGTTACATCAGTATTGCGTGGATCTATTTGCTAGCCTTATTTCTGTGGAATCTGAGAACAGATAATTCGGATCCCTTAGAAGACTATAGGGCCAAAGGAATTATCCTCCGATAACAAAGAGAAAGAAGCTTTCTGAGAAACTTCTTTGTGTTCTGTGAAATCATCTCACAGAGTTTCAGCTTTCCTCTCAAGAAGCCTTTCGCTAAGAAAGTTCTTGTGGAAATGGCAAGGTGATATTTGGAAGGCCATAAAGGGCTATGGTGAAAAAGGATATATCCTCAGAAAAATGTGGAAAGAAGCTTTCTGAGAAACTGCTTAGTGTTCTGTTAATTCATCTCACAGAGTTACATCTGTATTTCGTGGATCTCTTTGCTAGCCTTATTTCTGTGGAATCTGAGAACAGATATTTCACTTCCCTTTGAAGACTAAAGGGCCAAAGGAAATATCCTCCGATAACAAAGAGAAAGAAGCTTTCTGAGAAATTTCTTTGTGTTTGTGAAATCATCTCACAGAGTTACAGCTTTCCCCTCAAGAAGCCTTTCTCTAAGACAGTTCTTGTGGAATTGGCAAAGTGATATTTGGAAGCCCATAGAGGGCTATGGTGAAAAAGGAAATATCCTCAGATGAAATCTGGAAAGAAGCTTTCTGAGAAACTGCTTAGTGTTCTGTTAATTCATCTCACAGAGTTACATCTGTATTTCCTGGATCTCTTTGCTAGCCTTATTTCTGTGGAATCTGAGAACAGATATTTCGGATCCCTTTGAAGACTATAGGCCCAAAGGAAATATCCTCCGATAACAAAGAGAAAGAAGCTTTCTTAGAAACTACTTTGTGTTCTGTGAAATCATCTCACAGAGTTACAGCTTTCCCCTCAAGAAGACTTTCGCTAAGACAGTTCTTGTGGAATTGGCAAAGTGATATTTGGAAGCCCATAGAGGGCTATGGTGAAAAAGGAAATATCCTCAGATGAAATCTGGAAAGAAGCTTTCTGAGAAACTGCTTAGTGTTCGGTTCATTCATCTCACAGAGTTACATCTGTATTTCGTGGACCTCTTTGCTAGCCTTATTTCTGTGGAATCTGAGAACAGGTATTTCAGATCCCATTGAAGACTATAGGGCCAAAGGAAATATCCTCCGATTACAAAGAGAAGGAAGCTTTCTTAGAAACTACTTTGTGTTCTGTGAAATCATATCACAGAGTTACAGCTTTCCCCTCAAGAAGCCTTTCGCTAAGACAGATCTTGTGGAATTGGCAAAGTGATATTTGGAAGCCCATAGAGGGCAATGGTGAAAAAGGAAATATCCTCAGATGAAATCTGGAAAGAAGCTTTCTGAGAAACTGCTTAGTGTTCTGTTAATTCATCTCACAGAGTTACATCTGTATTTAGTGGATCTCTTTGCTAGCCTTATTTCTGTGGAATCTGAGAACAGGTATTTCAGATCCCATTGAAGTCTATAGGTCCAAAGGAAATATCCTCCGATTACAAAGAGAAAGAAGCTTTCTGAGAAACTTCTTTGTGTTCTGTGAAATCATCTCACCGAGTTACAGCTTTCCCCTCAAGAAGCCTTTCGCTAAGACAGTTCTTGTGGAATTGGCAAAGTGATATTTGGAAGCCCATAGAGGGCTATGGTGAAAAAGGAAATATCCTCAGATGATATCTGGAAAGAAGCTTTCTGAGAAACTGCTTAGTGTTCTGTTAATTCATCTCACAGAGTTACATCTGTATTTCGTGGATCTGTTTGCTAGCTTTATTTCTGTGGAATCTGAGAACAGATATTTCGGATCCCATTGAAGACCATAGGGCCAAAGGAAATATCCTCCGATAACAAAGAGAAAGAAGCTTTCTGAGAAACTTCTTTGTGTTCTGTGAAATCATCTCACAGAGTTACAGCTTTCCCCTCAAGAAGCCTTTCGATAAGACAGTTCTTGTGGAATAACCAAAGTGATATTTGGAAGCCCATACAGGGCTATGGTGAAAAAGGAAATATCCTCATATGAAATCTGGAAAGCAGCTTTCTGAGAAACTGCTTAGTGTTCTGTTATTCATCTCATAGAGTTACATCAGTATTGCGTGGATCTATTTGCTAGCCTTATTTCTGTGGAATCTGAGAACAGGTATTTCAGATCCCATTGAAGACTATAGGGCCAAAGGAAATATCCTCCGATTACAAGGAGAAAGAAGCTTTCTGAGAAACTTCTTTGTGTTCTGTGAAATCATCTCACAGAGTTACAGCTTTCCCCTCAGGAAGCCTTTCGCTAAGACAGTTCTTGTGGAAATGGCAAAGTGATATTTGGAAGCCCATAGAGGGCTATAGTGAAAAAGGAAATATCCTCAGATGAAATCTGGAAAGCAGCTTTCCGAGAAACTGCTTGGTGTTCTGTTAATTCATCTCAAAGAGTTACATCTGAATTTCGTGGATCTCTTTCCAAGCCCTATTTCTGTGGAATCTGAGAACAGGTATTTCAGATCCCATTGAAGACTACAGGGCCAAAGGAAATATCCTCCGATTACAAAGAGAAAGAAGCTTTCTGAGAAACTTCTTTGTGTTCTGTGAAATCATCTCACCGAGTTACAGCTTTCCCCACAAGAAGCCTTTCGCTAAGACAGTTCTTGTGGAATTGACAAAGTGATATTTGGAAGCCCATAGAGGGCTATGGTGAAAAAGGAAATATCCTCAGATGATATCTGGAAAGAAGCTTTCTGAGAAACTGCTTAGTGTTCTGTTAATTCATCTCACAGAGTTACATCTGTATTTCGTGGATCTGTTTGCTAGCTTTATTTCTGTGGAATCTGAGAATAGATATTTCGAGTCCCATTGAAGACCATAGGGCCAAAGGAAATATCCTCCGATAACAAAGAGAAAGAAGCTTTCTGAGAAACTTCTTTGTGTTCTGTGAAATCATCTCACAGAGTTACAGCTTTCCCCTCAAGAAGCCTTTCGCTAAGACAGTTCTTGTGGAATTGGCAAAGTGATATTTGGAAGCCCATAGAGGGCTATGGTGAAAAAGGAAATATCCACAGATGAAATCTGGAAAGAAGCTTTCTGAGAAACTGCTTAGTGTTCGGTTCATTCATCTCACAGATTTACATCTGTATTTCGTGGATCTCATTGCTAGCATTATTTCTGTGGAATCTGAGAACAGGTATTTCAGATCCCATTGAAGACTATAGGGCCAAAGGAAATATCCTCCGATTACAAAGAGAAAGAAGCTTTCTGAGAACCTTCTTTGTGTTCTGTGAAATCATCTCACAGAGTTACAGCTTTCCCCTCAAGAAGCCCTTCGCTAAGACAGTTCTTGTGGAATTCGCAAAGTGATATTTGGAAGCCCATAGAGGGCTATGGTGAAAAAGGAAATATCCTCAGATGAAATAGGGAAAGAAGCTTTCTGAGAAACTGCTTGATGTTCAGTTCATTCATCTCACAGAGTTACATCTGTATTTCGTGGATCTCTTTGCTAGCCTTGTTTCTGTGGAATCTGAGAACAGGTATTTCAGATCCCATTGAATACTATAGGGCCAAAGGAAATATCCTCCGATTACAAAGAGAAAGAAGCTTTCGTAGAAAATTCTTTGTGTTCTGTGAAATCATCTCACAGAGTTACAGCTTTCCCCTCAAGAAGCCTTTCGCTAAGACAGTTCTTGTGGAATTGGCAAAGTGATATTTGGAAGCCCATAGAGGGCTATGGTGAAAAAGGAAATATCCTCAGATGAAATCTGGAAAGAAGCTTTCTGAGAAACTGCTTAGTGTTCTGTTAATTCATCTCACAGAGTTACATCTGTATTTAGTGGATCTCTTTGCTAGCCTTATTTCTGTGGAATCTGAGAACAGGTATTTCAGATCCCATTGAAGTCTATAGGTCCAAAGGAAATATCCTCCGATTACAAAGAGAAAGAAGCTTTCTGAGAAACTTCTTTGTGTTCTGTGAAATCATCTCACCGAGTTACAGCTTTCCCCTCAAGAAGCCTTTCGCTAAGACAGTTCTTGTGGAATTGGCAAAGTGATATTTGGAAGCCCATAGAGGGCTATGGTGAAAAAGGAAATATCCTCAGATGATATCTGGAAAGAAGCTTTCTGAGAAACTGCTTAGTGTTCTGTTAATTCATCTCACAGAGTTACATCTGTATTTCGTGGATCTGTTTGCTAGCTTTATTTCTGTGGAATCTGAGAACAGATATTTCGGATCCCATTGAAGACTATAGGGCCAAAGGAAATATCCTCCGATAACAAAGAGAAAGAAGCTTTCTGAGAAACTTCTTTGTGTTCTGTGAAATCATCTCACAGAGTTACAGCTTTCCCCTCAAGAAGCCTTTCTCTAAGACAGTTCTTGTGGAATAACCAAAGTGATATTTGGAAGCCCATACAGGGCTATGGTGAAAAAGGAAATATCCTCATATGAAATCTGGAAAGAAGCTTTCTGAGAAACTGCTTAGTGTTCTGTTATTCATCTCATAGAGTTACATCAGTATTGCGTGGATCTATTTGCTAGCCTTATTTCTGTGGAATCTGAGAACAGGTATTTCAGATCCCATTGAAGACTATAGGGCCAAAGGAAATATCCTCCGATTACAAGGAGAAAGAAGCTTTCTGAGAAACTTCTTTGTGTTCTGTAAAATCATCTCACAGAGTTACAGCTTTCCCCTCAGGAAGCCTTTCGCTAAGACAGTTCTTGTGGAAATGGCAAAGTGATATTTGGAAGCCCATAGAGGGCTATAGTGAAAAAGGAAATATCCTCAGATGAAATCTGGAAAGCAGCTTTCCGAGAAACTGCTTGGTGTTCTGTTAATTCATCTCAAAGAGTTACATCTGAATTTCGTGGATCTCTTTCCAAGCCTTATTTCTGTGGAATCTGAGAACAGGTATTTCAGATCCCATTGAAGACTACAGGGCCAAAGGAAATATCCTCCGATTACAAAGAGAAAGAAGCTTTCTGAGAAACTTCTTTGCGTTCTGTGAAATCATCTCACAGAGTTACAGCTTTTCCCTCAAGAAGTCTTTCGCTAAGACAGTTCTTGTGGAATTGGCAAAGTGATATTTGGAAGCCCATAGAGGGCTATGGTGAAAAAGGAAATATCCTCAGATGAAATCTGGAAAGAAGTTTTCCGAGAAACTGCTTAGTGTTCGGGTCATTCATCTCAAAGAGTTACATCTGTATTTCGTGGATGTCTTTGCAAGCCTTATTTCTGTGGAATCTGAGAACAGGTATTTCAGATCCCATTGAAGACTACAGGGCCAAAGGAAATATCCTCCGATTAGAAAGAGAAAGAAGCTTTCTGAGAAACTTCTTTGTGTTCTGTAAAATCACCTCACAGAGTTACAGCTTTCCCCTCAAGAAGCCTTTCGCTAAGACAGTTCTTGTGGAATTGGCAAAGTGATATTTGGAAGCCCATAGAGGGCAATGGTGAAAAAGGAAATATCCACAGATGAAATCTGGAAAGAAGCTTTCTGAGAAACTGCTTAGTGTTCGGTTCATTCATCTCACAGATTTACATGTGTATTTCGTGGATCTCTTTGCTAGCCTTATTTCTGTGGAATCTGAGAACAGGTATTTCAGATCCCATTGAAGACTATAGGGCCAAAGGAAATATCTTCCGATTACAAAGAGAAAGAAGCTTTCTGAGAAACTTCTTTGTGTTCTGTGAAATCATCTCACAGAGTTACAGCTTTCCCCTCAAGAAGCCCTTCGCTAAGACAGTTCTTGTGGAATTGGCAAAGTGATATTTGGAAGCCCATAGAGGGCTCATGGTGAAAAAGGAAATATCCTCAGATGAAATCGGGAAAGAAGCTTTCTGAGAAACTGCTTAGTGTTCTGTTAATTCATCTCACAGAATTACATCTGTATTTCATGGATCTCTTTGCTAGCCTTATTTCTGTGGAATCTGAGAACAGATATCTCGGATCCCTTTGAAGACTATACGGCCAAAGGAAATATACTCCGATAACAAAGAGAAAGAAGCTTTCCGTGAAATTTCTTTGTGTTCTGTGAAACCATCTCACAGAGTTACAGCTTACCCTTCAAGAATCCTTTCGCTAAGACAGTTCTTGTGGAATTGGCAAATTGATATTTGGAAGCCCATAGAGGGCTATGGTGAAAAAGGAAATATCCTCAGATGAAATCTGGAAAGAAGCTTTCTGAGAAACTGCTTAGTGTTCGGTTAATTCATCTCACAGAGTTACATCTGTATTTCGTGGATCTCTTTGCTAGCTTTATTTCTGTGGAATCTGAGAACAGATATTTCGGATCCCATTGAAGACTATAGGGCCAAAGGAAATATCCTGCGATTACAAAGAGAAAGAAGCTTTCTGAGAAAATTCTTTGCGTTCTGTGAAATCATCTCACAGAGTTACAGCTTTCCCCTCAAGAAGCCTTTCGCTAAGACAGTTCTTGTGGAATAAGCAAAGTGATATTTGGAAGCCCATACAGGGCTATGGTGAAAAAGGAAATATCCTCAGATGAAATCTGGAAGGAAGCTTTCTGAGAAACTGCTTAGCGTTCTGTTGATTCATCTCACAGAGTTACATCTGTATTTCGTGGATCTCTTTGCTAGCCTTATTTCTGTGGAATCTGAGAACAGGTATTTCAGATCCCATTGAAGACTATAGGGCCAAAGGAAATATCCTCCGATTACAAGGAGAAAGAAGCTTTCTGAGAAACTTCTTTGTGTTCTGTGAAATCATCTCACAGAGTTACACCTTTCCCCTCAAGAAGCCTTTCGCTAAGACAGTTCTTGTGAAGTTGGCAAAGTGATATTTGGAAGCCCATAGAGTGCTATGGTGAAAAAGGAAATATCCTCTGATGAAATCTGGAAAGAAGCTTTCTGAGAAACTGCTTAGTGTTCTGTTAATTCATCTCACAGAGTTACGTCTGTATTGCGTGGATCTCTTTGCTAGCCTTATTTCTGTGGAAACTGAGAACAGGTATTTCAGATCCCATTGAAGACTACAGGGCCAAAGGAATATCCTCTGATTACAAAGAGAAAGAAGCTTTCTGAGAAACTTCTTTGCATTCTGTGAAATCATCTCACAGATTTACAGCTTTCCCCTCGAGAAGACTTTCGCTAAGACAGTTCTTGTGGAAATGGCAAAGTGATATTTGTAAGACCCTAGAGGGCAATGGTGAAAAAGGAAATATCCACAGATGAAATCTGGAAAGAAGCTTTCCGAGAAACTGCTTAGAGTTCGGGTCATTCATCTCAAAGAGTTACATCTGTATTTCGTGGATCTCTTTGCAAGCCTTATTTCTGTGGAATCTGAGAACAGGTATTTCAGATCCCATTGAAGACTACAGGGCCAAAGGAAATATCCTCCGATTACAAAGAGAAAGAAGCTTTCTGAGAAACTTCTTTGCGTTCTGTGAAATCATCTCACAGAGTTACAGCTTTCCCCTCAAGAAGTCTTTCGCTAAGACAGTTCTTGTGGAATTGGCAAAGTGATATTTGGAAGCCCATAGAGGGCTATGGTGAAAAAGGAAATATCCTCAGATGAAATCTGGAAAGAAGCTTTCTGAGAAACTGCTTAGTGTTCTGTTAATTCATCTCACAGTGTTACATCTGTATTTCGTGGATCTTTTTGCTAGCCTTATTTCTGTGGAATCTGAGAACAGGTATTTCAGATCCCATTGAAGACTATAGGTCCAAAGGAAATATCCTCCGATTACAAAGAGAAAGAAGCTTTCTGAGAAACTTCTTTGTGTTCTGTGAAATCATCTCACAGAGTTACAGCTTTCCCCTCAAGAAGACTTTCGCTAAGACAGTTCTTGTGGAATTGGCAAAGTGATATTTGGAAGCCCTTAGAGGGCTATGGTGAAAAAGGAAATATCCACAGATGAAATCTGGAAAGAAGCTTTCTGAGAAACTGCTTGATGTTCGGTTCATTCATCTCACAGAGTTACATCTGTATTTCGTGAATCCCTTTGCTAGCCTTATTTCTGTGGAATCTGAGAACAGGTATTTCAGATCCCATTGAATACTAGAGGGCCAAAGGAAATATCCTCCGATTACAAAGAGAAAGAAGCTTTCTTAGAAACTACTTTGTGTTCTGTGAAATCATCTCACAGAGTTACAGCTTTCCCCTCAAGAAGACTTTCGCTAAGACAGTTCTTGTGGAAATGGCAAAGAGATATTTGGAAGCCCCTAGAGGGCTATGGTGAAAAAGGAAATATCCACAGATGAAATCTGGAAAGAAGCTTTCCGAGAAACTGCTTAGAGTTCGGGTCATTCATCTCAAAGAGTTACATCTGTATTTCGTGGATCTCTTTGCAAGCCTTATTTCTGTGGAATCTGAGAACAGGTATTTCAGATCCCATTGAAGACTACAGGGCCAAAGGTAATATCCTACGATTACAAAGAGAAAGAAGCTTTCTTAGAAACTTCTTTGTGTTCTGTGAAATCATCTCACAGAGTTACAGCTTTCCCCTCAAGAAGCCTTTCGCTAAGACACTTCTTGTGGAATTGGCAAAGTGATATTTGGAAACCCCTAGAGGGCTATGGTGAAAAAGGAAATATCCTCAGATGAAATCTGGAATGAAGCTTTCTGAGAAACTGCTTACTATTCTGTTAATTCATCTCACAGAGTCACATCTGTATTTCGTGGATCTCTTTGCTTGCCTTATTTCTGTGGAATCTGAGAACAGATATTTCGGATCCCATTGAAGACTATAGGGCCAAAGGAAATATCCTCCGATTACAAAGAGAAAGAAGCTTTCTGAGAAACTTCTTTGCGTTCCGTGAAATCATCTCACAGAGTTACAGCTTTCCCCTCAAGAAGCCTTTCGATAAGACAGTTCTTGTGGAATAAGCAAAGTGATATTTGGAAGCCCATACAGGGCTATGGTGAAAAAGAAATATCCTCAGATGAAATCTGGAAAGAAGCTTTCTGAGAAACTGCTTGGTGTTCTGTTAATTCATCTCACAGAGTTACATCTGTATTTCGTGGATCTATTTGCTAGCCTTATTTCTGTGGAATCTGAGAACAGGTATTTCAGATCCCATTGAAGACTATAGGTCCAAAGGAAATATCCTCCGATTACAAAGAGAAAGAAGCTTTCTGAGAAACTTCTTTGTGTTCTGTGAAATCATCTCACAGAGTTACAGCTTTCCCCTCAAGAAGACTTTCGCTAAGACAGTTCTTGTGGAAATGGCAAAGTGATATTTGGAAGCCCCTAGAGGGCTATGGTGAAAAAGGAAATATCCACAGATGAAATCTGGAAAGAAGCTTTCCGAGAAACTGCTTAGAGTTCGGGTGATTCATCTCAAAGTGTTACATCTGTATTTCGTGGATCTCTTTGCAAGCCTTATTTCTGTGGAGTCTGAGAACAGGTATTTCAGATCCCTTTGAAGACTACAGGGCCAAAGGAAATATCCTCCGATTACAAAGAGAAAGAAGCTTTCTGAGAAACTTCTTTGCGTTCTGTGAAATCATCTCACAGAGTTACAGCTTTCCCCTCAAGAAGTCTTTCGCTAAGACAGTTCTTGTGGAATTGGCAAAGTGATATTTGGAAGCCCATAGAGGGCTATGGTGAAAAAGGAAATATCCTCAGATGAAATCTGGAAAGAAGCTTTCTGAGAAACTGCTTAGTGTTCTGTTAATTCATCTCACAGAGTTACATCTGTATTTCGTGGATCTTTTTGCTAGCCTTATTTCTGTGGAATCTGAGAACAGGTATTTCAGATCCCATTGAAGACAACAGATCCAAAGGAAATATCCTCCGATTACAAAGAGAAAGAAGCTTTCTGAGAAACTTCTTTGTGTTCTGTGAAATCATCTCACAGAGTTACAGCTTTCCCCTCAAGAAGACTTTCGCTAAGACATTCTTGTGGAATTGGCAAATTGATATTTGGAAGCCCATAGAGGGCTATGGTGAAAAAGGAAATATCCACAGATGAAATCTGGAAAGAAGCTTTCTGAGAAACTGCTTGATGTTCGGTTCATTCATCTCACAGAGTTACATCTGTATTTCGTGGATCTCTTTGCTAGCCTTATTTCTGTGGAATCTGAAAACAGGAATTTCAGATCCCATTGAATACTAGAGGGCCAAAGGAAATATCCTCCGATTACAAAGAGAAAGAAGCTTTCTGAGAAACTTCTTTGCGTTCTGTGAAATCATCTCACAGAGTTACAGCTTTCCCCTCAAGAAGCCTTTCGATAAGACAGTTCTTGTGGAATAAGCAAAGTGATATTTGGAAGCCCATACAGGGCTATGGTGAAAAAGAAATATCCTCAGATGAAATCTGGAAAGAAGCTTTCTGAGAAACTGCTTGGTGTTCTGTTAATTCATCTCACAGAGTTACATCTGTATTTCGTGGATCTATTTGCTAGCCTTATTTCTGTGGAATCTGAGAACAGGTATTTCAGATCCCATTGAAGACTATAGGTCCAAAGGAAATATCCTCCGATTACAAAGAGAAAGAAGCTTTCTGAGAAACTTCTTTGTGTTCTGTGAAATCATCTCACAGAGTTACAGCTTTCCCCTCAAGAAGACTTTCGCTAAGACAGTTCTTGTGGAAATGGCAAAGTGATATTTGGAAGCCCCTAGAGGGCTATGGTGAAAAAGGAAATATCCACAGATGAAATCTGGAAAGAAGCTTTCCGAGAAACTGCTTAGAGTTCGGGTGATTCATCTCAAAGTGTTACATCTGTATTTCGTGGATCTCTTTGCAAGCCTTATTTCTGTGGAGTCTGAGAACAGGTATTTCAGATCCCTTTGAAGACTACAGGGCCAAAGGAAATATCCTCCGATTACAAAGAGAAAGAAGCTTTCTGAGAAACTTCTTTGCGTTCTGTGAAATCATCTCACAGAGTTACAGCTTTCCCCTCAAGAAGTCTTTCGCTAAGACAGTTCTTGTGGAATTGGCAAAGTGATATTTGGAAGCCCATAGAGGGCTATGGTGAAAAAGGAAATATCCTCAGATGAAATCTGGAAAGAAGCTTTCTGAGAAACTGCTTAGTGTTCTGTTAATTCATCTCACAGAGTTACATCTGTATTTCGTGGATCTTTTTGCTAGCCTTATTTCTGTGGAATCTGAGAACAGGTATTTCAGATCCCATTGAAGACAACAGATCCAGAGGAAATATCCTCCGATTACAAAGAGAAAGAAGCTTTCTGAGAAACTTCTTTGTGTTCTGTGAAATCATCTCACAGAGTTACAGCTTTCCCCTCAAGAAGACTTTCGCTAAGACATTCTTGTGGAATTGGCAAATTGATATTTGGAAGCCCATAGAGGGCTATGGTGAAAAAGGAAATATCCACAGATGAAATCTGGAAAGAAGCTTTCTGAGAAACTGCTTGATGTTCGGTTCATTCATCTCACAGAGTTACATCTGTATTTCGTGGATCTCTTTGCTAGCCTTATTTCTGTGGAATCTGAAAACAGGAATTTCAGATCCCATTGAATACTAGAGGGCCAAAGGAAATATCCTCCGATTACAAAGAGAAAGAAGCTTTCTTAGAAACTTCTTTGTGTTCTGTGAAATCATCTCACAGAGTTACAGCTTTCCCCTCAAGAAGCCTTTCGCTAAGACAGTTCTTGTGGAATTGGCAAAGTGATATTTGGAAGCCCCTAGAGGGCTATGGTGAAAAAGGAAATATCCTCAGATGAAATCTGGAAAGAAGCTTTCTGAGAAACTGCTTAGTGTTCTGTTAATTTATCTCACAGAGTTACATCTGTATTTCGTGGATCTCTTTGCTAGCTTTATTTCTGTGGAATCTGAGAACAGATATTTCGGATCCCATTGAAGACTATAGGGCCAAAGGAAATATCCTGCGATTACAAAGAGAAAGAAGCTTTCTGAGAAAATTCTTTGCGTTCTGTGAAATCATCTCACAGAGTTACAGCTTTCCCCTCAAGAAGCCTTTCGCTAAGACAGTTCTTGTGGAGTTGGCAAAGTGATATTTGGAAGCACATAGAGTTCTATGGTGAAAAAGGAAATATCCTCTAATGAAATCTGGAAAGAAACTTTCTGAGAAACTGCTTAGTGTTCTGTTCATTCATCTCACAGAGTTACGTCTGTATTGCGTGGATCTCTTTGCTAGCCTTATTTCTGTGGAATCTGAGAACAGGTATTTCAGATCCCATTGAAGACTATAGGTCCAAAGGAAATATCCTCCGATTACAAAGAGAAAGAAGCTTTCTGAGAAACTTCTTTGTGTTCTGTGAAATCATCTCATAGAGTTACAGGTTTCACTTCAAGAAGACTTTCGCTAAGACAGTTCTTGTGGAAATGGCAAAGTGATATTTGGAAGGCCCTAGAGGGCTATGGTGAAAAAGGAAATATCCACAGATGAAATCTGGAAAGAAGCTTTCCGAGAAACTGCTTAGTGTTCGGGTCATTCATCTCAAAGTGTTACATCTGTATTTCGTGGATCTCTTAGCAAGCCTTATTTCTGTGGAATCTGAGAACAAGTATTTCAGATCCCATTGAAGACTACAGGGCCAAAGGAAATATCCTCCGATTATAAAGAGACAGAAGCTTTCTGAGAAACTTCTTTGTGTTCCGTGAAATCATCTCACAGAGTTACAGCTTTCCCCTCAAGAAGCCTTTCGATAAGACAGTTCTTCTGGAATAAGCAAAGTGATATTTGGAAGCCCATACAGGCCTTTGTTGAAAAAGGAAATATCCTCAGATGAAATCTGGAAAGAAGCTTTCTGAGAAACTGCTTAGTGTTCTGTTAATTCATCTCACAGAGTTACATCTCTATTTCGTGGATCTATTTGCTGGCCTTATTTCTGTGGAATCTGAGAACAGGTATTTCAGATCCCATTGAAGACTATAGGGCCAAAGGAAATATCCTCCGATTACAAGGAGAAAGAAGCTTTCTGAGAAACCTCTTTGTGTTCTGTGAAATCATCTCACAGAGTTACAGCTTTCCCCTCAAGAAGCCTTTCGCTAAGACAGTTCTTTTGGAGCTCGCAGTGATATTTGGAAGCCCATAGAGTGCTATGGTGAAAAAGGAAATATCCTCCGATGAAATCTGGAAAGAAGCTTTCTGAGAAACTGCTTAGTGTTCTGTTTATTCATCTCACAGAGTTACATCAGTATTTCGTGGATCTCTTTGCTAGCCTTATTTCTGTGGAATCTGAGAACAGATATTTCGGATCCCATTGAAGACTATAGGGCCAAAGGAAATATCCTCCGATAACAAAGAGAAAGAAGCTTTCTGAGAAACTTCTTTGCGTTCTGTGAAATCATCTCACAGAGTTACAGCTTTCCCCTCAAGAAGCCTTTCGCTAAGTCAGTTCTTGTGGAATTGGCAAAGTGATATTTGGAAGCCCATAGAGGGCTATGGTGAAAAAGGAAATATCCTCAGATGAAATCTGGAAAGAAGCTTTCTGAGAAACTGCTTAGTGTTCGGTTCATTCATCTCACAGAATTAGGTCTGTATTTCGTGGATCTCTTTGCTAGCCTTATTTCTGTGGAATCTGAGAACAGGTATTTCAGATCCCATTGCAGACTATAGGGCCAAAGGAAATATTCTCCGATTACAAAGAGAAAGAAGCTTTCTTAGAAACTACTTTGTGTTCTGTGAAATCATCTCACAGAGTTACAGGTTTCCCCTCAAGAAGCGTTTCGCTAAGACAGTTCTTGTGGAATTGGCAAAGTGATATTTGGAAGCCCATAGAGGGCTATGGTAAAAAAGGAAATATCCTCAGATGAAATCTGGAAAGAAGCTTTCTGAGAAACTGCTTAGTGTTCTGTTAATTCATCTCACAGAGTTACATCTGTATTCCGTAGATCTCTTTGGTAGCCTTATTTCTGTGGAATCTGAGAACAGATATTTCGGATTCCTTTGAAGGCTATAGGGCCAAAGGAAATATCCTCCAATTACAAGGAGAAAAAAGCTTTCTGAGAAACTTCTTTGTGTTCTGTGAAGTCATCTCACAGAGTTACAGCTTTCCCCTAAGAAGCCTTTCGCAAAGACTGTTCTGGTGGAGTTGGCAAAGTGATATTTGGAAGCCAATAGAGGGCTATGGTGAAAAAGGAAATATCCTCTGATGAAATCTGGAAAGAAGCTTTCTGAGTAACTGCTTAGTGTTCTGTTAATTCATCTCACAGAATTACATCTGTATTGCGTGGATCTCTTTGCTAGCCTTATTTCTGTGGAATCTGAAAACAGGTATTTCAGATCCCTTTGAAGACTATAGAGACAAAGGAAATATCCTCCGATTACAAAGAGAAAGAAGATTTCTGAGAAACTTCTTTGTGTTCTGTGAAATCATCTCACAGAGTTACAGCTTTCCCCTCAAGAAGCCTTTCGCTAAGACAGTTCTTGTGGAATTGGCAAAGTGATATTTGGAAGCCCTTAGAGGGCTATGGTGAAAAAGGAAATATCCTCAGATGAAATCTGGAAAGAAGATTTCTGAGAAACTGCTTAGTGTTCTGTTAATTCATCTCACAGAATTACATCTGTATTTCATGGATTTCTTTGCTAGCTTTATTTCTGTGGAATCTGAGAACAGATATTTCGGATCCCTTTGAAGACTATACGGCCAAAGGAAATATCCTCCGATAACAAAGAGAAAGAAGCTTTCTGAGAAATTTCTTTGTGTTCTGTGAAATCATCTCACAGAGTTACAGCTTAACCCTCAAGAAGCCTTTCGCTAAGACAGTTCTTGTGTAATTGGCAAAGTGATATTTGCAAGCCCATAGAGGGCTATGGTGAAAAAGGAAATTTCCTCAGATGAAATCTGGAAAGAAGCTTTCTCAGAAACTGCTTTATGTTCTGTTAATTCATCTCACAGAGTTACATCTGTATTTCCTGGATCTCTTTGCTAGCCTTATTTCTGTGGAATCTGAGAACAGATATTTCGGATCCCATTGAAGACTATAGGTCCAAAGGAAATATCCTCCGATAACAAAGAGAAAGAAGCTTTCTGAGAAACTACTTTGCGTTCTGTGAAATCATCTCACAGAGTTACAGCTTTCCCCTCAAGAAGCCTTTCGCTAAGACAGTTCTTGTGGAATTGGCAAAGTGATATTTGGAAGCCCATAGAGGGCTACGGTGAAAAAGGAAATATCCTCAGATGAAATCTGGAAAGAAGCTTTCTGAGAAACTGCTTAGTGTTCTGTTAATTCATCTCACAGAGTTACATATGTATTTCCTGGATCTCTTTGCTAGCCTTATTTCTGTGGAATCTGAGAACAGATATTTCGGATCCCTTTGAAGACTATAGGGCCAAAGGAAATATCCTCCGATAACAAAGAGAACGAAGCTTTCTTAGAAACTTCTTTGTGTTCTGTGAAATCATCTCACAGAGTTACAGCTTTCCCCTCAAGAAGCCTTTCGCTAAGACAGTTCTTGTGGAATTGGCAAAGTGATATTTGGAAGCCCTTAGAGGGCTATGGTGAAAAAGGAAATATCCTCAGATGAAATCTGCAAAGAAGCTTTCTGAGAAACTGCTTAGTGTTCTGTTAATTCATCTCACAGAGTTACATCTGTATTTCGTGGATCTCTTTGCTAGCCTTATTTCTGTGGAATCTGAGAACAGGTATTTCAGATCCCATTGAAGTCTATAGGTCCAAAGGAAATATCCTCCGATTACAAAGAGAAAGAAGCTTTGTGAGAAACTTCTTTGTGTTCTGTGAAATCACCTCACAGAGTTACAGCTTTCCCCTCAAGAAGCCTTTCGCTAAGACAGTTCTTGTGGAATTGGCAAAGTGATATTTGGAAGCCCATAGAGGGCTATGGTGAAAAAGGAAATATCCACAGATGAAATCTGGAAAGAAGCTTTCTGAGAAACTGCTTAGTGTTCGGTTCATTCATCTCACAGATTTACATCTGTATTTCGTGGATCTCTTTGCTAGCCTTATTACTGTGGAATCTGAGAACAGGTATTTCAGATCCCATTGAAGACTATAGGGCCAAAGGAAATATCCTCCGATTACAAAGAGAAAGAAGCTTTCTGAGAAACTTCTTTGTGTTCTGTGAAATCATCTCACAGAGTTACAGCTTTCCCCTCAAGAAGCCCTTCGCTAAGACAGTTCTTGTGGAATTGGCAAAGTGATATTTGGAAGCCCATAGAGGGCTATGGTGAAAAAGGAAATATCCTCAGATGAAATCGGTAAAGAAGCTTTCTGAGAAACTGCTTGATGTTCAGTTCATTCATCTCACAGAGTTACATCTGTATTTCGTGGATCTCTTTGCTAGCCTTGTTTCTGTGGAATCTGAGAACAGGTATTTCAGATCCCATTGAATACTATAGGGCCAAAGGAAATATCCTCCGATTACAAAGAGAAAGAAGCTTTCGTAGAAAATTCTTTGTGTTCTGTGAAATCATCTCACAGAGTTACAGCTTTCCCCTCAAGAAGCCTTTCGCTAAGACAGTTCTTGTGGAATTGGCAATGTGATATTTGGAAGCCCATAGAGGGCTATGGTGAAAAAGGAAATATCCTCAGATGAAATCTGGAAAGAAGCTTTCTGAGAAACTGCTTAGTGTTCTGTTAATTCATCTCACAGAATTAGGTCTGTATTGCGTGAATGTCTTTGCTAGCCTTATTTCTGTGGAATCTGCGAACAGGTATTTCAGATCCCTTTGAAGACTATAGGGAAAATGGAAATATCCTCCGATTACAAAGAGAAAGAAGCTTTCTGAGAAACTTCTTTGTGTTCTTTGAAATCATCTCACAGAGTTACAGCTTTCCCCTCAAGAAGCCTTTCGCTAAGACAGTTCTTGTGGTATTGGCAAAGTGATATTTGGAAGCCCATATAGCTCTATGGTGAAAAAGGAAATATCCTCAGATGAAATCTGGAAAGAAGCTTTCTGAGAAACCGCTTAGTGTTCTCTTAATTCATCTCACAGAGTTACATCTGTATTTCCTGGATCTCTTTGCTAGCCTTATTTCTGTGGAATCTGAGAACAGATAATTCGGATCCCTTAGAAGACTATAGGGCCAAAGGAATTATCCTCCAATAACAAAGAGAAAGAAGATTTCTGAGAAACTTCTTTGTGTTCTGTGAAATCATCTCACAGAGTTTCAGCTTTCCTCTCAAGAAGCCTTTCGCTAAGACAGTTCTTGTGGAAATGGCAAGGTGATATTTGGAAGGCCATAGAGGGCTATGGTGAAAAAGGAAATATCCTCAGAAAAATGTGGAAAGAAGCTTTCTGAGAAACTGCTTAGTGTTCTGTTAATTCATCTCACAGAGTTACATCTGTATTTCGTGGATCTCTTTGCTAGCCTTATTTCTGTGGAATCTGAGAACAGATATTTCACATCCCTTTGAAGACTAAAGGGCCAAAGGAAATATCCTCCGATAACAAAGAGAAAGAAGCTTTCTGAGAAATTTCTTTGTGTTTGTGAAATCATCTCACAGAGTTACAGCTTTCCCCTCAAGAAGCCTTTCTCTAAGACAGTTCTTGTGGAATTGGCAAAGTGATATTTGGAAGCCCATAGAGGGCTATGGTGAAAAAGGAAATATCCTCAGATGAAATCTGGAAAGAAGCTTTCTGAGAAACTGCTCTGTGATATGTGACTTGCACTCACAGAGTTACATCTGTATTTCCTGGATCTCTTTGCTAGCCTTATTTCTGTGGAATCTGAGAACAGATATTTCGGATCCCTTTGAAGACTATAGGCCCAAAGGAAATATTCTCCGATAACAAAGAGAAAGAAGCTTTCTTAGAAACTACTTTGTATTCTGTGAAATCATCTCACAGAGTTACAGCTTTCCCCTCAAGAAGACTTTCGCTAAGACAGTTCTTGTGGAATTGGCAAAGTGATATTTGGAAGCCCATAGAGGGCTATGGTGAAAAAGGAAATATCCTCAGATGAAATCTGGAAAGAAGCTTTCTGAGAAACTGCTTAGTGTTCGGTTCATTCATCTCACAGAGTTACATCTGTATTTCGTGGATCTCTTTGCTAGCCTTATTTCTGTGGAATCTGAGAACAGGTATTTCAGATCCCATTGAAGACTATAGGGCCAAAGGAAATATCCTCCGATTACAAAGAGAAGGAAGCTTTCTTAGAAACTACTTTGTGTTCTGTGAAATCATATCACAGAGTTACAGCTTTCCCCTCAAGATGCCTTTCGCTAAGACAGATCTTGTGGAATTGGCAAAGTGATATTTGGAAGCCCATAGAGGGCTATGGTGAAAAAGGAAATATCCTCAGATGAAATCTGGAAAGAAGCTTTCTGAGAAACTGCTTAGTGTTCTGTTAATTCATCTCACAGAGTTACATCTGTATTTAGTGGATCTCTTTGCTAGCCTTATTTCTGTGGAATCTGAGAACAGGTATTTCAGATCCCATTGAAGTCTATAGGTCCAAAGGAAATATCCTCCGATTACAAAGAGAAAGAAGCTTTCTGAGAAACTTCTTTGCGTTCTGTGAAATCATCTCACAGAGTTACAGCTTTTCCCTCAAGAAGTCTTTCGCTAAGACAGTTCTTGTGGAATTGGCAAAGTGATATTTGGAAGCCCATAGAGGGCTAAGGTGAAAAAGGAAATATCCTCAGATGAAATCTGGAAAGAAGCTTTCTGAGAAACTGCTTAGTGTTCTGTTAATTCATCTCACAGAATTACATCTGCATTTCATGGATTTCTTTGCTAGCCTTATTTCTATGGAATCTGAGAACAGATATTTCGGATCCCTTTGAAGACTATACGGCCAAAGGAAATATCCTCCGATAACAAAGAGAAAGAAGCTTTCCGTGAAATTTCTTTGTGTTCTGTGAAGTCATCTCACAGAGTTACAGCTTACCCTTCAAGAATCCTTTCGCTAAGACAGTTCTTGTGGAATTGGCAAATTGATATTTGGAAGCCCATAGAGGGCTATGGTGAAAAAGGAAATATCCTCAGATGAAATCTGGAAAGAAGCTTTCTGAGAAACTGCTTAGTGTTCGGTTAATTCATCTCACAGAATTACATATGTACTTCGTGGATCTCTTTGCTAGCCTTATTTCTGTGGAATCTGAGAACAGATATTTCGGATCCCTTAGAAGACTATAGAGCCAAAGGAATTATCCTCCGATAACAAAGAGAAAGAAGTTTCTGAGAAACTTCTTTGTGTTCTGTGAAATCATCTCATAGAGTTACAGCTTTCCCCTCAAGAATCCTTTCGCTAAGACAGTTCTTGTGGAAATGGCAAGGTGATATTTGGAAGGCCATAGAGGGCTATGGTGAAAAAGGAAATATCCTCAGAAAAATGTGGAAAGAAGCGTTCTGAGAAACTGCTTAGTGTTCTGTTAATTCATCTCACAGAGTTACATCTGTATTTCCTGGATCTCTTTGCTAGCCTTATTTCTGTGGAATCTGAGAACAGGTATTTCGGATCCCTTTGAAGACTATAGGGCCAAAGGAAATATTCTACGATAACAAAGAGAAAGAAGCTTTCTTAGAAACTACTTTGTGTTCTGTGAAATCATCTCACAGAGTTACAGCTTTCCCCTCAAGAAGCCTTTCGCTAAGACAGTTCTTGTGGAATTGGCAAAGTGATATTTGGAAGCCCATAGAGGGCTATGGTGAAAAAGGAAATATCCTCAGATGAAATCTGGAAAGAAGCTTTCTGAGAAACTGCTTAGTGTTCTGTTAATTCATCTCAGAGTTACATCTGTATTTCGTGGAACTCTTTGCTAGCCTTATTTCTGTGGAATCTGACAACAGGTATTTCAGATCCCATTGAAGTCTATAGGTCCAAAGGAAATATCCTCCGATTACAAAGAGAAAGAAGCTTTCTGAGAAACTTCTTTGTGTTCTGTGAAATCATCTCACAGAGTTACAGCTTTCCCCTCAAGAAGACTTTCGCTAAGACAGTTCTTGTGGAATTGGCAAAGTGATATTTGGAAGCCCATAGAGGGCTATGGTGAAAAAGGAAATATCCTGAGATGAAATCAGGAAAGAAGCTTTCTGAGAAACTGCTTAGTGTTCGGGTCATTCATCTCAAAGAGTTACATCTGTATATCGTGGATCTCTTTGCAAGCCTTATTTCTGTGGAATCTGAGAACAGGTATTTCAGATCCCATTGAAGACTACAGGGCCAAAGGAAATATCCTCCGATTACAAAGAGAAAGAAGCTTTCTGAGAAACTTCTTTGCGTTCTGTGAAATCATCTCACAGAGTTACAGCTTTTCCCTCAAGAAGTCTTTCGCTAAGACAGTTCTTGTGGAATTGGCAAAGTGATATTTGGAAGCCCATAGAGGGCAATGGTGAAAAAGGAAATATCCTCAGATGAAATCTGGAAAGAAGCTTTCCGAGAAACTGCTTAGTGTTCGGGTCATTCATCTCAAAGAGTTACATCTGTATTTCGTGGATGTCTTTGCAAGCCTTATTTCTGTGGAATCTGCGAACAGGTATTTCAGATCCCATTGAAGACTACAGGGCCAAAGGAAATATCCTCCGATTACAAAGAGAAAGAAGCTTTCTGAGAAACTTCTTTGTGTTCTGTGAAATCACCTCACAGAGTTACAGCTTTCCCCTCAAGAAGCCTTTCGCTAAGACAGTTCTTGTGGAATTGGCAAAGTGATATTTGGAAGCCCGTAGAGGGCAATGGTGAAAAAGGAAATATCCACAGATGAAATCTGGAAAGAAGCTTTCTGAGAAACTGCTTAGTGTTCGGTTCATTCATCTCACAGATTTACATCTGTATTTCCTGGATCTCTTTGCTAGCCTTATTTCTGTGGAGTCTGAGAACAGGTATTTCAGATCCCATTGAAGACTATAGGGCCAAAGGAAATATCCTCCGATTACAAAGAGAAAGAAGCTTTCTGAGAAACTTCTTTGTGTTCTGTGAAATCATCTCACAGAGTTACAGCTTTCCCCTCAAGAAGCCCTTCGCTAAGACAGTTCTTGTGGAATTGGCAAAGTGATATTTGGAAGCCCATAGAGGGCTATGGTGAAAAAGGAAATATCCTCAGATGAAATCGGGAAAGAAGCTTTCTGAGAAACTGCTTAGTGTTCTGTTAATTCATCTCACAGAATTACATCTGTATTTCATGGATCTCTTTGCTAGCCTTATTTCTGTGGAATCTGAGAACAGATATCTCGGATCCCTTTGAAGACTATAGGGCCAAAGGAAATATCCTCCGATAACAAAGAGAAAGAAGCTTTCTGAGAAATTTCTTTGTGTACTGTGAAATCATCTCACAGAGTTACAGCTTACCCCTCAAGAAGCCTTTCGCTAAGACAGTTCTTGTGGTATTGACAAAGTGAAATTTGGAAGCCGATAGAGGGCTATGGTGAAAAAGGAAATGTCCTCAGATGAAATCTGGAAAGAAGCTTTCTGAGAAACTGCTTAGTGTTCTGTTAATTCATCTCACAGAGTTACATCTGTATTTCCTGGATCTCTTTGCTAGCCTTATTTCTGTGGAATCTGAGAACAGATAATTCGGATCCCTTAGAAGACTATAGGGCCAAAGGAATTATCCTCCAATAACAAGGAGAAAGAAGCTTTCTGAGAAACTTCTTTGTGTTCTGTGAAATCATCTCACAGAGTTTCAGCTTTCCTCTCAAGAATCCTTTCGCTAAGACAGTTCTTGTGGAAATGGCAAGGTGATATTTGGAAGGCCATAGAGGGCTATGGTGAAAAAGGAAATATCCTCAGAAAAATGTGGAAAGAAGCTTTCTGAGAAACTGCTTACTGTTCTGTTAATTCATCTCACAGAGTTACATCTGTCTTTCGTGGATCTCTTTGCTAGCCTTATTTCTGTGGAATCTGAGAACAGATATTTCACATCCCTTTGAAGACTAAAGGGCCAAAGGAAATATCCTCCGATAACAAAGAGAAAGAAGCTTTCTGAGAAATTTCTTTCTGTTTGTGAAATCATCTCACAGAGTAACAGCTTTCCCCTCAAGAAGCCTTTCTCTAAGACAGTTCTTGTGGAATTGGCAAAGTGATATTTGGAAGCCCATAGAGGGCTATGGTGAAAAAGGAATTATCCTCAGATGAAATCTGGAAAGAAGCTTTCTGAGAAACTGCTTAGTGTTCTGTTAATTCATCTCACAGAGTTACATCTGTATTTCCTGGATCTCTTTGCTAGCCTTATTTCTGTGGAATCTGAGAACAGATATTTCGGATCCCTTTGAAGACTATAGGCCCAAAGGAAATATTCTCCAATAACAAAGAGAAAGAAGCTTTCTTAGAAACTACTTTGTGTTCTGTGAAATCATCTCACAGAGTTACAGCTTTCCCCTCAAGAAGCCTTTCGATAAGACAGTTCTTGTGGAATAAGCAAAGTGATATTTGGAAGCCCATACAGGGCTATGGTGAAAAAGGAAATATCCTCAGATGAAATCCGGAAAGAAGCTTTCTGAGAAACTGCTTAGTGTTCTGTTAATTCATGTCATAGAGTTACATCAGTATTGCGTGGATCTATTTGCTAGCCTTATTTCTGTGGAATCTGAGAACAGGTATTTCACATCCCATTGAAGACGATAGGGCCAAAGGAAATATCCTCCGATTACAAGGAGAAAGAAGCTTTCTGAGAAACTTCTTTGTATTCTGTGAAATCATCTCACAGAGTTACAGCTTTCCCCTCAAGAAGCCTTTCGCTAAGACAGTTCTTGTGGAGTTGGCAAAGTGATATTTGGAAGCTCATAGAGGGCTATAGTGAAAAAGGAAATATCCTCTGATGAAATCTGGAAAGAAGCTTTGTGAGAAACTGCTTAGTGTTCTGTTAATTCATCTCACAGAATTAGGTCTGTATTGCGTGAATCTCTTTGCTAGCCTTATTTCTGTTGAATCTGCTAACAGGTATTTCAGATCCCTTTGAAGACTATAGGGCCAAAGGAAATATCCTCCGATTACAAAGAGAAGGAAGCTTTCTGAGAAACTTCTTTGTGTTCTGTGAAATCATCTCACAGAGTTACAGCTTTCCCCTCAAGAAGCCTTTCGCTAAGACAGTTCTTGTGGAATTGGCAAATTGATATTTGGAAGCCCTTAGAGGGCTATGGTGAAAAAGGAAATATCCTCAGATGAAATCTGGGAAGAAGCTTTCTGAGAAACTGCTTAGTGTTCTGTTAATTCATCTCACAGAATTACATCTGTATTTCATGGATTCCTTTGCTAGCCTTATTTCTGTGGAATCTGAGAACAGATATCTCGGATCCCTTTGAAGACTATAGGGCCAAAGGAAATATCCTCCGATAACAAAGAGAAAGAAGCTTTCTGAGAAATTCCTTTGTGTACTGTGAAATCATCTCACAGAGTTACAGCTTACCCCTCAAGAAGCCTTTCGCTAAGACAGTTCTTGTGGTATTGGCAAAGTGATATTTGGAAGCCCATAGAGGGCTATGGTGAAAAAGGAAATATCCTCAGATGAAATCTGGAAAGAAGCTTTCTGAGAAACTGCTTAGTGTTCTGTTAATTCATCTCACAGAGTTACATCTGTATTTCCTGGATCTCTTTGCTAGCCTTATTTCTGTGGAATCTGAGAAAAGATAATTCTGATCCCTTAGAAGACTATAGGGCCAAAGGAATTATCCTCCGATAACAAAGAGAAAGAAGCTTTCTGAGAAACTTCTTTGTGTTCTGTGAAATCATCTCACAGAGTTACAGCTTTCCTCTCAAGAAGCCTTTCGCTAAGACAGTTCTTGTGGAAATGGCAAGGTGATATTTGGAAGGCCATAGAGGGCTATTTTGAAAAAGGAAATATCCTCAGAAAAATGTGGAAAGAAGCTTTCTGAGAAACTGCTTAGTGTTCTGTTAATTCATCTCACAGAGTTACATCAGTATTTCGTGGATCTCTTTGCTAGCCTTATTTCTGTGGAATCTGAGAACAGATATTTCAGATCCCTTTGAAGACTATAGGGCCAAAGGAAATATCCTCCGATAACAAACAGAAAGAAGCTTTCTGAGAAATTTCTTTGTGTTTGTGAAATCATCTCACAGAGTTACAGCTTACCCCTCAAGAAGCCTTTCTCTAAGACAGTTCTTGTGGAATTGGCAAAGTGATATTTGGAAGCCCATAGAGGGCTATGGTGAAAAAGGAAATATCCTCAGATGAAATCTGGAAAGAAGCTTTCTGAGAAACTGCTTAGTGTTCTGTTAATTCATCTCACAGAGTTACATCTGTATTTCCTGGATCTCTTTGCTAGCCTTATTTCTGTGGTATCTGAGAACAGATATTTCGGATCCCTTTGAAGACTATAGGGCCAAAGGAAATATCCTCCGATTACAAAGAGAAGGAAGCTTTCTTAGAAACTACTTTGTGTTCTGTGAAATCATATCACAGAGTTACAGCTTTCCCCTCAAGAATCCTTTCGCTAAGACAGTTCTTGTGGAATTGGCAAAGTGATATTTGGAAGCCCCTAGAGGGCTATGGTGAAAAAGGAAATATCCTCAGATGAAACCTGGAAAGAAGCTTTCTGAGAAACTGCTTAGTGTTCTGTTAATTCATCTCACAGAGTTACATCTGTATTTAGTGGATCTCTTTGCTAGCCTTATTTCTGTGGAATCTGAGAACAGGTATTTCAGATCCCATTGAAGACTATAGGGCCAAAGAAATATCCTCCGATTACAAGGAGAAAGAAGCTTTCTGAGAAACTTCTTTGTGTTCTGTGAAATCATCTCACAGAGTTACAGCTTTCCTCTCAAGAAGCCTTTCGCTAAGACAGTTCTTGTGGAGTTGGCAAAGTGATATTTGGAAGCCCATAGAGGGCTATGGTGAAAAAGGAAATATCCTCAGATGAAATCTGGAAAGAAGCTTTCTGAGAAACTGCTTAGTGTTCTGTTAATTCATCTCACAGAGTTACATCTGTATTTCCTGGATCTCTTTGCTAGCCGTATTTCTGTGGAATCTGAGAACAGATAATTCGGATCCTTTAGAAGACTATAGGGCCAAAGGAATTATCCTCCGAAACAAAGAGAAAGAAGCTTTCTGAGAAACTTCTTTGTGTTCTGTGAAATCATCTCACAGAGTTACAGCTTTCTTCTCCAGAAGCCTTTCGCTAAGACAGTTCTTGTGGAAATGGCAAGGTGACATTTGGAAGGCCATAGAGGGCTATGGTGAAAAAGGAAATATCCTCAGAAAAATGTGGAAAGAAGCTTTCTGAGAAACTGCTTAGTGTTCTGTTAATTCATCTCACAGAGTTACATCTGTATTTCGTGAATCTCTTTGCTAGCCTTATTTCTGTGGAATCTGAGAACAGATATTTCAGATCCCTTTGAAGACTATAGGGCCAAAGGAAATATCCTCCGATAACAAAGAGAAAGAAGCTTTCTGAGAAATTTCTTTGTGTTCTGTGAAATCATCTCACAGAGTTACAGCTTTTCCCTCAAGAAGCCTTTCTCTAAGACAGTTTTTGTGGAATTGGCAAAGTGATATTTGGAAGCCCATAGAGGGCTATGGTGAAAAAGGAAATATCCTCAGATGAAATCTGGAAAGAAGCTTTCTGAGAAACTGCTTAGTGTTCTCTTAATTCATCTCACAGAGTTACATCTGTATTTGGTGGATCTCATTGCTAGCCTTATTTTTGTGGAATCTGAGAACAGGTATTTCAGAACCCATTGAAGACTATAGGGCCAAAGGAAATATCCTCCGATTACAAGGAGAAAGAAGCTTTCTGAGAAACTTCTTTGTGTTCTGTGAAATCATCTCACAGAGTTACAGCTTTCCCCTCAAGAAGCCTTTCGCAAAGACAGTTCTTGTGGAATTGCAAAGTGATATTTGGAAGCCCATAGAGGGTTATGGTGAAAAAGGAAATATCCTCAGATGAAACCTGGAAAGAAGCTTTCTGAGAAACTCCTTAGTGTTCGGTTAATTCATCTCACAGAATTACATCTGTACTTCGTGGATCTCTTTGCTAGCCTTATTTCTGTGGAATCTGAGAACAGATATTTCAGATCCCATTGAAGACTATAGGGCCAAAGGAAATATCCTCCGTTAAAAATAGAAAGAAACTTTCTGAGAAACTTCTTTGCGTTCTGTGAAATCATCTCACAGAGTTACAGCTTTCCCCTCAAGAAGCCTTTCCCTAAGACAGTTCTTGTGGAATTGGCAAAGTGATATATGGAAGCCCATAGAGGGCTATGGTGAAAAAGGAAATATCCTCAGATGAAATCTGGAAAGAAGCTTTCTGAGAAACTGCTTAGTGTTCTGTTAATTCATCTCTGAGAGTTACATCTGTATTTCCTGGATCTCTTTGCTAGCCTTATTTCTGTGGAATCTGAGAACAGATATTTCGGATCCCTTTGAAGACTATAGGGCCAAAGGAAATATCCTCCGATAACAAAGAGAAAGAAGCTTTCTGAGAAACTTCTTTGTGTTCTGTGAAATCATCTCACAGAGTTACAGCTTTCCCCTCAAGAAGCCTTTCGCTAATACAGTTCTTGTGGAATTGGAAAAGTGATATTTGGGAGGCCATAGAGGGCTATGGTGAAAAAGGAAATATCCTCAGATGAAATCTGGAAAGAAGCTTTCTGAGAAACTGCTTAGTGTTCTGTTAATTCATCTCACAGAGTTACATCTGTATTTCGTGGATCTCTTTGCTAGCCTTATTTCTGTGGAATCTGAGAACAGATATTTCGGATCCCATTGAAGACTACAGGGCCAAAGGAAATATCCTCCGATTACAAAGAGAAAGAAGCTTTCTGAGAAATTTCTTTGTGTTCTGTGAAATCATCTCACAGAGGTACAGCTTTCCCCACAAGAAGCCTTTAGCTAAGACAGTTCTTGTGGAATTGGAAAAGTGATATTTGGAAGCCCATAGAGGGCTATGGTGAAAAAGGAAATATCCTTAGATGAAATCTGGAAAGAAGCTTTCTGAGAAACTGCTTAGGGTTCGGTTAATTCATCTCACAGAGTTACATCTGTATTTCGTGGATCTCATTTCTTGCCTTTTTTCTGTGGAATCTGAAACATGTATTTCAGATCCCATTGAAGACTATAGGGCCAAAGGAAATATCCTCCGATTACAAAGAGAAAGAAGCTTTCTTAGAAACTTCTTTGTGTTCTGTGAAATCATCTCACAGAGTTACAGCTTTCCCCTCAAGAAGCCTTTCGCTAAGACAGTTCTTTTGGAATTGTCAAAGTGATATTTGGAAGCCCATAGAGGGCTATGGTGAAAAAGGAAATATCCTTAGATGAAATCTGGAAAGAAGCTTTCTGAGAAACTGCTTAGTGTTCTGTTAATTCATCTCACAGAGTTACATCTGTATTTCGTGGTCCTCTTTGCTAGCCTTATTTCTGTGGAATCTGAGAACAGGTATTTCAGATCCCTTTGAAGACTATAGGGCCAAAGGAAATACCCTCCGATTACAAAGAGAAAGAAGCTTTCTTAGAAACTTCTTTGTGTTCTGTGAAATCATCTCACAGAGTTACAACTTTCACCTCAAGAAGCCTTTCGCTAAGACAGTTCTTGTGGAATTGGCAAAGTGATATTTGGAAGCCCATAGAGGGCTATGGTGAAAAAGGAAATATCCTCAGATGAAATCTGGAAAGAAGCTTTCTGAGAAACTGCTTAGTGTTCTGTTAATTCATCTCACAGAGTTACATCTTTTTTTTCGTGGATTTCTTTGCTAGCATTATTTCTGTGGAATCTGAGAACAGATATTTCGGATCCCATTTAAGACTATAGGGCCAAAGGAAATATCCTCTGATAACAAAGAGAAAGAAGCTTTCTGAGAAACTTCTTTGCGTTCTGTGAAATCATCTCACAGAGTTACAACTTTCCTCTCAAGAAGCCTTTCGCTAAGACAGTTCTTGTGGAATTAGCAATGCGATATTTGGAAGCCCTTAGAGGGCTATGGTGAAAAAGGAAATATCCTCAGATGAAAACTGGAAAGAAGCTTTCTGAGAAACCGCTTAGTGTTCTGTTAATTCATCTCACAGAGTTACATCTTTTTTTTCGTGGATTTCTTTGCTATCGTTATTTCTGTGGAATCTGAGAACAGATATTTCGGATCCCTTTGAAGACTATACGGCCAAAGGAAATATCCTCCAATAACAAAGAGAAAGACGCTTTCCGTGAAATTTCTTTGTGTTGTGTGAAATCATCTCACAGAGTTACAGCTTACACCTCAAGAAGCCTTTCGCTAAGACAGTTCTTGTGGAATTGGCAAATTGATATTTGGAAGCCTATAGAGGGCTATGGTGAAAAAGGAAATATCCTCAGATGAAATCTGGAAAGAAGCTTTCTGAGAAACTGCTTAGTGTTCTGTTAATTCATCTCACAGAGTTACATCTGTACTTCGTGGATCTCTTTGCTAGCCTTATTTCTGTGGAATCTGAGAACAGATATTTCGGATCCCTTTGAAGACTACAGGGCCAACGGAAATATCCTCTGATAACAAAGAGAAAGAAGCTTTCTGAGAAACTTCTTTGCGTTCTGTGAAATCATCTCACAGAGTTACAGCTTTCCTCTCAAGAAGCCTTTCGCTAAGAGAGTTCTTGTGGAATTGGCAAAGTGATATATGGAAGCCCATAGAGGGCTATGGTGAAAAAGAAAATATCCTCAGATGAAATCTGGAAAGAAGCTTTCTGAGAAACTGCTTAGTGTTCTCTTAATTCATCTCACAGAGTTACATCTGTATTTTGTGGATCTCTTTGCTAGCCTTATTTCTGTGGAATCTGAGAACAGGTATTTCAGAACCCTTTGAAGACTATAGGGCCAAAGGAAATATCCTCCGATAACAAAGAGAAAGAAGCTTTCTTAGAAACTTCTTTGTGTTCTGTGAAATCATCTCACAGAGTTACAGCTTTCCCCCCAAGAAGCCTTTCACTAAGACAGTTCTTGTGGAATAGGCAAAGTGATATTTGGAAGCCCATGGAGGGTTATGGTGAAAAAGGAAATATCCTCAGATGAAACCTGGAAAGAAGCTTTCTGAGAAACTCCTTAGTGTTCGGTTAATTCATCTCACAGAATTACATCTTTACTTCGTGGATCTCTTTGCTAGCCTTATTTCTGTGGAATCTGAGAACAGATATTTCGGATCCCATTGAAGACTATAGGGCCAAAGGAAATATCCTCCGATAAAAAAGAGAAAGAAGCTTTCTGAGAAACTTCTTTTCGTTCTGTGAAATAACCTCACAGAGTTACAGCTTTCTCCTCAAGAAGGCTTTCCCTAGGACAGTTCTTGTGGAATTGGCAAAGTGATATATGGAAGTCCATAGAGGGCTATGGTGAAAAAGGAAATATCCTCAGATGAAATCTGGAAAGAAGCTTTCTGAGAAACTGCTTAGTGTTCTGTTAATTCATCTCACAGAGTTACATCCGTATTTCGTGAATCTCTTTGCTAGCCTTATTTCTGTGGAATCTGAGAACAGATATTTCGGATCCCTTTGAAGACTATAGGGCCAAAGTAAATATCCTCCGATAACAAAGAGAAAGAAGCTTTCTGAGAAACTTCTTTGTGTTCTGTGAAATCATCTCACAGAGTTACAGCTTTCCCCTCAAGCAGCCTTTCGCTAAGACAGTTCTTGTGGAATTGTCAAAGTGATATTTGGAAGCCCATAGAGGGCTATGGTGAAAAAGGAAATATCCTCAGATGAAATCTGGAAAGAAGCTTTCTGAGAAACTGCTTAGTGTTCAGTTAATTCATCTCACAGAGTTACATCTGTATTTCGTGGATCTCATTTCTAGCCTTATTTCTTTGGAGTCTGAGAACAGGTATTTCAGATCCCTTGGAAGACTATAGGGCCAAAGGAAATATCCTCCGATTACAAAGAGAAAGAATCTTTCTTAGAAACTTCTTTGTGTTCTGTGAAATCATCTCACAGAGTTACAGCTTTCCCCTCAAGAAGCCTTTCGCTAATACAGTTCTTGTGGAATTGGCAAAGTGATATTTGGAAGCCCATAGAGGGCTATGGTGAAAAAGGAAATATCCTCAGATGAAATCTGGAAAGAAGCTTTCTGAGAAACTGCTTAGTGTTCTGTTAATTCATCTCACAGAGTTACATCTGTATTTCGTGGATCTCTTTGCTAGCCTTATTTCTGTGGAATCTGAGAACAGATATTTCGGATCCCATTTAAGACTCTAGGGCCAAAGGAAATATCCTCTGATAACTAAGAGAAAGAAGCTTTCTGAGAAACTTCTTTGCGTTCTGTGAAATCATCTCACAGAGTTACAACTTTCCTCTCAAGGAGCCTTTCGCTAAGACAGTTCTTGTGGAATTGGCAATGCGATATTTGGAAGCCCTTAGAGGGCTATGGTGAAAAAGGAAATATCCTCAGATGAAATCTGGAAAGAAGCTTTCTGAGAAACTGCTTAGTGTTCTGTTAATTCATCTCACAGAGTTACATCTGTATTTCGTGGAACTCTTTGCTAGCCTTATTTCTGTGGAATCTGAGAACAGATATTTCGGATCCCTTTGAAGACTACAGGGCCAAAGGAAATATCCCCCGATAACAAAGAGAAAGAAGCTTTCTGAGAAACTTCTTTGTGTTCTGTGAAATCATCTCAGAGAGTTACAGCTTTCCCCTCAAGAAGCCTTTCGCTAAGACAGTTCTTGTGGAATTGGCAAAGTGATATTTGGAAGCACTTAGAGGGCTATGGTGAAAAAGGAAATATCCTCAGATGAAATCTGGAAAGAAGCTTTCTGAGAAACTGCTTAGTGTTCGGTTAATTCATCTCACAGAATTACATCTGTACTTCGTGGATCTCTTTGCAAGCCTTATTTCTGTGGAATCTGAGAACAGATATTTCGGATCCCTTTGAAGACTATAGGGCCAAAGGAAATATCCTCTGATAACAAAGAGAAAGAAGCTTTCTGAGAAACTTCTTTGTGTTCTTTGAAATCATCTCACAGAGTTACAGCTTTCCTCTCAAGAAGCCTTTCGCTAAGACAGTTCTTCTGGAATTGGCAAAGTGATATATGGAAGCCCTTAGAGGGCTATGGTGAAAAAGGAAATATCCTCAGATGAAATCTGGAAAGAAGCTTTCTAAGAAACTGTTTAGTGTTCTGTTAATTCATCTCACAGAGTTACATCTGTATTTCCTGGATCTCTTTGCTAGCCTTATTTCTGTGGAATCTGAGAACAGATATTTCGGATCCCTTAGAAGACTATAGGGCCAAAGGAATTATCCTCCGATAACAAAGAGAAAGAAGCTTTCTGAGAAACTTCTTTGTGTTCTGTGAAATCATCTCACAGAGTTACAGCTTTCCTCTCAAGAAGCCTTTCGCTAAGACAGTTCTTGTGGAAATGGAAAGGTGATATTTGGAAGGCCATAGAGGGCTATGGTGAAAAAGGAAATATCCTCAGATGAAACCTGGAAAGAAGCTTTCTGAGAAACTCCTTAGTGTTCGGTTAATTCATCTCACAGAATTACATCTCTACTTCGTGGATCTCTTTACTAGCCTTATTTCTGTGGAATCTGAGAACAGATATTTCGGATCCCATTGAAGTCTATTGGGCCAAAGGAAATATCCTCCGATAACAAAGAGAAAGAAGCTTTCTGAGAAACTTCTTTGTGTTCTGTGAAATCATCTCACAGAGTTACAGCTTTACCCTCAAGAAGCCTTTCGCTAAGACAGTTTTTGTGGAATTGGAAAAGTGATATTTGGAAGGCCATAGAGGGTTATGGTGAAAAAGGAAATATCCTCAGATGAAATCTGGAAAAAAGCTTTCTGAGAAACTGCTTAGTGTTCTGTTAATTCATCTCACAGATTTACATCTGTATTTCGTGGATCTCTTTGCTAGCCTTATTTCTGTGGAATCTGAGAACAGATATTTCGGATCCCATTGAAGACTATAGGGCCAAAGGAAATATCCTCCGATAACATAGAGAAAGAAGCTTTCTGAGAAATTTTTTTGTGTTCTGTGAAATCATCTCACAGAGTTACAGCTTTCCCCTCAAGAAGCCTTTCGCTAAGACAGTTCTTGTGGAATTGACAAAGTGATATTTGGAAGCCCTTAGAGGGCTATGGTGAAAAAGGATATATCCTCAGATGAAATCTGGAAAGAAGCTTTCTGAGAAACTGCTTAGTGTTCTGTTAATTCATCTCACAGAGTTACATCACTATTTCGTGGATCTCTTTGCTAGCCTTATTTCTGTGGAATCTGAGAACAGATATTTCGGATCCCTTTGAAGACTATAGGGCCAAAGGAAATATCCTCCGATAACAAAGAGAAAGAAGCTTTCTGAGAAACTTCTTTGCGTTCTGTGAAATCATCTCACAGAGTTACAGCTTTCCCCTCAAGAAGCCTTTCGCTAAGACAGTTCTTGTGGAATTCGCAAAGTGATATTTGGAAGCCCCTAGAGGGCTATGGTGAAAAAGGAAATATCCTCAGATGAAATCTGGAAAGAAGTTTTCTGAGAAACTGCTTAGTGTTCGGTTCATTCATCTCACAGAGGTACATCTGTATTTCGTGGAACACTTTGCTAGCCTTATTTCTGTGGAATCTGAGAACAGGTATTTCAGATCCCATTGAACACTATAGGGCCAAGGGAAATATCCTAAGATTACAAAGAGAAAGAAGCTTTCTTAGAAACTTCTTTGCGTTCTGTGAAATCATCTCACAGAGTTACAGCTTTCCCCTCAAGAAGCCTTTCGCTAAGACAGTTCTTGTGGAATTGGCAAAGTGATATTTGGAAGCCCATAGAGGGCTACGGTGAAAAAGGAAATATCCTCAGATGAAATCTGGAAAGAAGCTTTCCGAGAAACTGCCTAGTGTTCTGTTAATTCATCTCACAGAATTACATCTGCATTTCATGGATTTCTTTGCTAGCCTTATTTCTATGGAATCTGAGAACAGATATTTCGGATCCCTTTGAAGACTATACGGCCAAAGGAAATAACCTCCGATAACAAAGAGAAAGAAGCTTTCCGTGAAATTTCTTTGTGTTCTGTTAAATCATCTCACAGAGTTACAGCTTACCCTTCAAGAAGCCTTTCGCTAAAACAGTTCTTGTGGAATTGGCAAATTGATATTTGGAAGCCCATAGAGGGTTTTGGTGAAAAAGGAAATATCCTCAGATGAAATATGAAAAGAAGCTTTCTGAGAAACTGCTTAGTGTTCGGTTAATTCATCTCACAGAATTACATCTGTATTTCCTGGATCTCATTTCTAGCCTTATTTCTGTGGAATCTGAGAACAGGTATTTCAGATCCCATTGAAGACTATATGGCCAAAGGAAATATCCTCCGATTACAAAGAGAAAGAAGCTTTCTGAGAAACTTCTTTGTGTTCTGTGAAATCATCTCACAGAGTTACAGCTTTCCCCTCAAGAAGCCTTTCGCTAAGACAGTTCTTGTGGAATTAGCAATGCGATATTTGGAAGCCCTTAGAGGGCTATGGTGAAAAAGGAAATATCCTCAGATGAAATCTGGAAAGAAGCTTTCTGAGAAACCGCTTAGTGTTCTGTTAATTCATCTCACAGAGTTACATCTTTTTTTTCGTGGATTTCTTTGCTATCGTTATTTCTGTGGAATCTGAGAACAGATATTTCGGATCTCTTTGAAGACTATACGGCCAAAGGAAATATCCTCCGATAACAAAGAGAAAGACGCTTTCCGTGAAATTTCTTTGTGTTGTGTGAAATCATCTCACAGAGTTACAGCTTACACCTCAAGAAGCCTTTCGCTAAGACAGTTCTTGTGGAATTGGCAAATTGATATTTGGAAGCCTATAGAGGGCTATGGTGAAAAAGGAAATATCCTCAGACGAAATCTGGAAAGAAGCTTTCTGAGAAACTGCTTAGTGTTCTGTTAATTCATCTCACAGAGTTACATCTGTACTTCGTGGATCTCTTTGCTAGCCTTATTTCTGTGGAATCTGAGAACAGATATTTCGGATCCCTTTGAAGACTACAGGGCCAACGGAAATATCCTCTGATAACAAAGAGAAAGAAGCTTTCTGAGAAACTTCTTTGCGTTCTGTGAAATCATCTCACAGAGTTACAGCTTTCCTCTCAAGAAGCCTTTCGCTAAGAGAGTTCTTGTGGAATTGGCAAAGTGATATATGGAAGCCCATAGAGGGCTATGGTGAAAAAGAAAATATCCTCAGATGAAATCTGGAAAGAAGCTTTCTGAGAAACTGCTTAGTGTTCTCTTAATTCATCTCACAGAGTTACATCTGTATTTTGTGGATCTCTTTGCTAGCCTTATTTCTGTGGAATCTGAGAACAGGTATTTCAGAACCCTTTGAAGACTATAGGGCCAAAGGAAATATCCTCCGATAACAAAGAGAAAGAAGCTTTCTTAGAAACTTCTTTGTGTTCTGTGAAATCATCTCACAGAGTTACAGCTTTCCCCCCAAGAAGCCTTTCACTAAGACAGTTCTTGTGGAATAGGCAAAGTGATATTTGGAAGCCCATGGAGGGTTATGGTGAAAAAGGAAATATCCTCAGATGAAACCTGGAAAGAAGCTTTCTGAGAAACTCCTTAGTGTTCGGTTAATTCATCACACAGAATTACATCTTTACTTCGTGGATCTCTTTGCTAGCCTTATTTCTGTGGAATCTGAGAACAGATATTTCGGATCCCATTGAAGACTATAGGGCCAAAGGAAATATCCTCCGATAAAAAAGAGAAAGAAGCTTTCTGAGAAACTTCTTTTCGTTCTGTGAAATAACCTCACAGAGTTACAGCTTTCTCCTCAAGAAGGCTTTCCCTAGGACAGTTCTTGTGGAATTGGCAAAGTGATATATGGAAGTCCATAGAGGGCTATGGTGAAAAAGGAAATATCCTCAGATGAAATCTGGAAAGAAGCTTTCTGAGAAACTGCTTAGTGTTCTGTTAATTCATCTCACAGAGTTACATCCGTATTTCGTGAATCTCTTTGCTAGCCTTATTTCTGTGTAATCTGAGAACAGATATTTCGGATCCCTTTGAAGACTATAGGGCCAAAGTAAATATCCTCCGATAACAAAGAGAAAGAAGCTTTCTGAGAAACTTCTTTGTGTTCTGTGAAATCATCTCACAGAGTTACAGCTTTCCCCTCAAGCAGCCTTTCGCTAAGACAGTTCTTGTGGAATTGTCAAAGTGATATTTGGAAGCCCATAGAGGGCTATGGTGAAAAAGGAAATATCCTCAGATGAAATCTGGAAAGAAGCTTTCTGAGAAACTGCTTAGTGTTCAGTTAATTCATCTCACAGAGTTACATCTGTATTTCGTGGATCTCATTTCTAGCCTTATTTCTTTGGAGTCTGAGAACAGGTATTTCAGATCCCTTGGAAGACTATAGGGCCAAAGGAAATATCCTCCGATTACAAAGAGAAAGAATCTTTCTTAGAAACTTCTTTGTGTTCTGTGAAATCATCTCACAGAGTTACAGCTTTCCCCTCAAGAAGCCTTTCGCTAATACAGTTCTTGTGGAATTGGCAAAGTGATATTTGGAAGCCCATAGAGGGCTATGGTGAAAAAGGAAATATCCTCAGATGAAATCTGGAAAGAAGCTTTCTGAGAAACTGCTTAGTGTTCTGTTAATTCATCTCACAGAGTTACATCTGTATTTCGTGGATCTCTTTGCTAGCCTTATTTCTGTGGAATCTGAGAACAGATATTTCGGATCCCATTTAAGACTCTAGGGCCAAAGGAAATATCCTCTGATAACTAAGAGAAAGAAGCTTTCTGAGAAACTTCTTTGCGTTCTGTGAAATCATCTCACAGAGTTACAACTTTCCTCTCAAGGAGCCTTTCGCTAAGACAGTTCTTGTGGAATTGGCAATGCGATATTTGGAAGCCCTTAGAGGGCTATGGTGAAAAAGGAAATATCCTCAGATGAAATCTGGAAAGAAGCTTTCTGAGAAACTGCTTAGTGTTCTGTTAATTCATCTCACAGAGTTACATCTGTATTTCGTGGATCTCTTTGCTAGCCTTATTTCTGTGGAATCTGAGAACAGATATTTCGGATCCCTTTGAAGACTACAGGGCCAAAGGAAATATCCCCCGATAACAAAGAGAAAGAAGCTTTCTGAGAAACTTCTTTGTGTTCTGTGAAATCATCTCAGAGAGTTACAGCTTTCCCCTCAAGAAGCCTTTCGCTAAGACAGTTCTTGTGGAATTGGCAAAGTGATATTTGGAAGCCCTTAGAGGGCTATGGTGAAAAAGGAAATATCCTCAGATGAAATCTGGAAAGAAGCTTTCTGAGAAACTGCTTAGTGTTCGGTTAATGCATCTCACAGAATTACATCTGTACTTCGTGGATCTCTTTGCAAGCCTTATTTCTGTGGAATCTGAGAACAGATATTTCGGATCCCTTTGAAGACTATAGGGCCAAAGGAAATATCCTCTGATAACAAAGAGAAAGAAGCTTTCTGAGAAACTTCTTTGTGTTCTTTGAAATCATCTCACAGAGTTACAGCTTTCCTCTCAAGAAGCCTTTCGCTAAGACAGTTCTTCTGGAATTGGCAAAGTGATATATGGAAGCCCTTAGAGGGCTATGGTGAAAAAGGAAATATCCTCAGATGAAATCTGGAAAGAAGCTTTCTAAGAAACTGTTTAGTGTTCTGTTAATTCATCTCACAGAGTTACATCTGTATTTCCTGGATCTCTTTGCTAGCCTTATTTCTGTGGAATCTGAGAACAGATATTTCGGATCCCTTAGAAGACTATAGGGCCAAAGGAATTATCCTCCGATAACAAAGAGAAAGAAGCTTTCTGAGAAACTTCTTTGTGTTCTGTGAAATCATCTCACAGAGTTACAGCTTTCCTCTCAAGAAGCCTTTCGCTAAGACAGTTCTTGTGGAAATGGCAAGGTGATATTTGGAAGGCCATAGAGGGCTATGGTGAAAAAGGAAATATCCTCAGATGAAACCTGGAAAGAAGCTTTCTGAGAAACTCCTTAGTGTTCGGTTAATTCATCTCACAGAATTACATCTCTACTTCGTGGATCTCTTTACTAGCCTTATTTCTGTGGAATCTGAGAACAGATATTTCGGATCCCATTGAAGACTATTGGGCCAAAGGAAATATCCTCCGATAACAAAGAGAAAGAAGATTTCTGAGAAACTTCTTTGTGTTCTGTGAAATCATCTCACAGAGTTACAGCTTTCCCCTCAAGAAGCCTTTCGCTAAGACAGTTTTTGTGGAATTGGAAAAGTGATATTTGGAAGGCCATAGAGGGTTATGGTGAAAAAGGAAATATCCTCAGATGAAATCTGGAAAAAAGCTTTCTGAGAAACTGCTTAGTGTTCTGTTAATTCATCTCACAGATTTACATCTGTATTTCGTGGATCTCTTTGCTAGCCTTATTTCTGTGGAATCTGAGAACAGATATTTCGGATCCCATTGAAGACTATAGAGCCAAAGGAAATATCCTCCGATAACATAGAGAAAGAAGCTTTCTGAGAAATTTTTTTGTGTTCTGTGAAATCATCTCACAGAGGTACAGCTTTCCCCTCAAGAAGCCTTTCGCTAAGACAGTTCTTGTGGAATTGACAAAGTGATATTTGGAAGCCCTTAGAGGGCTATGGTGAAAAAGGATATATCCTCAGATGAAATCTGGAAAGAAGCTTTCTGAGAAACTGCTTAGTGTTCTGTTAATTCATCTCACAGAGTTACATCACTATTTCGTGGATCTCTTTGCTAGCCTTATTTCTGTGGAATCTGAGAACAGATATTTCGGATCCCTTTGAAGACTATAGGGCCAAAGGAAATATCCTCCGATAACAAAGAGAAAGAAGCTTTCTGAGAAACTTCTTTGCGTTCTGTGAAATCATCTCACAGAGTTACAGCTTTCCCCTCAAGAAGCCTTTCGCTAAGACAGTTCTTGTGGAATTCGCAAAGTGATATTTGGAAGCCCCTAGAGGGCAATGGTGAAAAAGGAAATATCCTCAGATGAAATCTGGAAAGAAGTTTTCTGAGAAACTGCTTAGTGTTCGGTTCATTCATCTCACAGAGGTACATCTGTATTTCGTGGAACACTTTGCTAGCCTTATTTCTGTGGAATCTGAGAACAGGTATTTCAGATCCCATTGAACACTATAGGGCCAAGGGAAATATCCTAAGATTACAAAGAGAAAGAAGCTTTCTTAGAAACTTCTTTGCGTTCTGTGAAATCATCTCACAGAGTTACAGCTTTCCCCTCAAGAAGCCTTTCGCTAAGACAGTTCTTGTGGAATTGGCAAAGTGATATTTGGAAGCCCATAGAGGGCTACGGTGAAAAAGGAAATATCCTCAGAAGAAATCTGGAAAGAAGCTTTCCGAGAAACTGCCTAGTGTTCTGTTAATTCATCTCACAGAATTACATCTGCATTTCATGGATTTCTTTGCTAGCCTTATTTCTATGGAATCTGAGAACAGATATTTCGGATCCCTTTGAAGACTATACGGCCTAAGGAAATATCCTCCGATAACAAAGAGAAAGAAGCTTTCCGTGAAATTTCTTTGTGTTCTGTTAAATCATCTCACAGAGTTACAGCTTACCCTTCAAGAAGCCTTTCGCTAAAACAGTTCTTGTGGAATTGGCAAATTGATATTTGGAAGCCCATAGAGGGTTTTGGTGAAAAAGGAAATATCCTCAGATGAAATCTGAAAAGAAGCTTTCTGAGAAACTGCTTAGTGTTCGGTTAATTCATCTCACAGAATTACATCTGTATTTCCTGGATCTCATTTCTAGCCTTATTTCTGTGGAATCTGAGAACAGGTATTTCAGATCCCATTGAAGACTATATGGCCAAAGGAAATATCCTCCGATTACAAAGAGAAAGAAGCTTTCTGAGAAACTTCTTTGTGTTCTGTGAAATCATCTCACAGAGTTACAGCTTTCCCCTCAAGAAGCCTTTCGCTAAGACAGTTCTTGTGGAATTGGCAAAGCGATATTTGGAAGCCCTTAGAGGGCTATCGTGAAAAAGGAAATATCCTCAGATGAAATCTGGAAAGAAGCTTTCTGAGAAACTGCTTAGTGTTCTGTTAATTCATCTCACAGAGTTACATCAGAATTGCGTGGATCTCTTTGCTAGCCTTATTTCTGTGGAATCTGAGAACAGATATTTCGGATCCCATTGAAGACTATAGGGCCAAAGGAAATATCCTCCGATAACAAAGAGAAAGAAGCTTTCTGAGAAACTTCTTTGTGTTCTGTGAAATCATCTCACAGAGTTACAGCTTTCCCCTCAAGAAGCCTTTCGCTAAGACGGTTCTTTTGGAATTGGCAAAGTGATATTTGGAAGGCAATAGAGGGCTATGGTGAAAAAGGAAATATCCTCAGATGAAATCTGGAAAGAAGCTTTCTGAGAAACTGCTTAGTGTTCTGTTAATTCATCTCACAGAGTTACAACTGTATTTCGTGGATCTCTTTGCCAGCCTTATTTCTGTGGAATCTGAGAACAGATATTTCGGATCCCTTTTAAGACTATAGGGACAAAGGAAATATCCTCCGATAACAAAGAGAAAGAACCTTTCTGAGAAACTTCTTTGCGTTCTGTGAAATCATCTCACAGAGTTACAGCTTTCCTCTCAAGAAGCCTTTCGCTAAGACAGTTCTTGTGGAATTGGAAAGCGATATTTGGAAGCCCTTAGAGGGCTATGGTGAAAAAGGAAATATCCTCAGATGAAATCTGGAAAGAAGCTTTCTGAGAAACTGCTTAGTGTTCTGTTAATTCATCTCTCAGAGTTACATCTGTATTTCCTGGATCTCTTTGCTAGCCTTATTTCTGTGGAATCTGAGAACAGATATTTCGGATCCCTTTGAAGACTATAGGGCCAAAGGAAATATCCTCCGATTACAAAGAGAAAGAAGCTTTCTTAGAAACTTCTTTGTGTTCTGTGAAATCATCTCACAGAGTTACAGCTTTCCCCTCAAGAAGACTTTCGCTAAGACAGTTCTTGTGGAATTGGCAAAGTGATATTTGGAAGCCCATAGAGGGCTATCGTGAAAAAGGAAATATCCTCAGATGAAACCTGGAAAGAAGCTTTCTGAGAAGCTGCTTAGTGTTCTCTTAATTCATCTCACAGAGTTACATCTGTATTTGGTGGATCTCTTTGCCAGCCTTATTTCTGTGGAATCTGAGAACAGATATTTCGGATCCCATTTAAGACTATAGGGCCAAAGAAATATCCTCCGATAACAAAGAGAAAGAAGCTTTCTGAGAAACTTCTTTGCGTTCTGTGAAATCATCTCACAGAGTTACAGCTTTCCTCTCAAGAAGCCTTTCGCTAAGACAGTTCTTGTGGAATTGGCAAAGCGATATTTGGAAGCCCTTAGAGGGCTATGGTGAAAAAGGAAATATCCTCAGATGGAACCTGGAAAGAAGCTTTCTGAGAAACTGCTTAGTGTTCTGTTAATTCATCTCTCAGAGTTACATCTGTATTTCCTGGATCTCTTTGCTAGCCTTATTTCTGTGGAATCTGAGAACAGATATTTCGGATCCCTTTGAAGACTATAGGGCCAAAGGAAATATTCTCCGATATAAGAGAAAAAAGCTTTCTGAGAAACTTCTTTGTATTCTGTGAAATCATCTCACAGAGTTACAGCTTTCCTCTCAAGAAGCCTTTCTCTAAGACAGTTCTTGTGGAATTGGCAAAGTGATATTTGGAAGCCCATAGAGGGCTATGGTGAAAAAGGAAATATCCTCAGATCAAATCTGGAAAGAAGCTTTCTGAGAAACTGCTTAGTGTTTTTTTAATTCATCTCACAGAGTTACATCTTTGTTTCGTGGATCTCTTTGCTAGCCTTATTTCTGTGGAATCTGAGAACAGGCATTTCAGATCCCTTTGAAGACTATAGGGCCAAAGCAAATATCCTCCGATAACAAAGAGAAAGAAGCTTTCTTAGAAACTTCTTTGTGTTCTGTGAAATCATATCACAGAGTTACAGCTTTCCACTCAAGAAGCCTTTCGCTAAGACAGTTCTTGTGTAATTGGCAAAGTGATATTTGGAAGCCCATAGAGGGCTATGGTGAAAAAGGAAATATCCTCAGATGAAATCTGGAAAGAAGCTTTCTGAGAAACTGCTTAGTGTTCGGTTAATTCATCTCACAGAATTACATCTGTACTTCTTGGATCTCTTTGCTAGCCTTATATCTGTGGAATCTGAGAACAGATATTTCGGATCCCATTGAAGACTATAGGGCCAAAGGAAATATCCTCCGATAACAAAGAGAAAGAAGCTTTCTGAGAAACTTCTTTGTGTTCTGTGAAATCATCTCACAGAGTTACAGCTTTCCCCTCAAGAAGCCTTTCGCTAAGACAGTTCTTGTGGAATTGGCAAAGTGAAATTTGGAAGCCCTTAGAGGGCTATGGTGAAAGAGGAAATATCCTCAGATGAAATCTGGAAAGAAGCTTCTGAGAAACTGCTTAGTGTTCTGTTAATTCATCTCACAGTGTTACATCTGTACTTCGTGGATGTCTTTGCTAGCCTTATTTCTGTGGAATGTGAGAACAGATATTTCGGATCCCATTGAAGACTATAGGACCAAAGGAAATATCCTCCGATAACAAAGAGAAAGAAGCTTTCTGAGAAACTTCTTCTCGTTCTGTGAAATCATCTCACAGTGTTACAGCTTTCCCCTCAAGAAGCCTTTCGCTAAGACCGTTCTTGTGGAATTGCCAAAGTGATATTTGGAAGCCCATAGAGGGCTATGGTAAAAAAGGAAGTATCCTCAGATGAAATCTGGAAAGAAGCTTTCTGAGAAACTGGTTAGTGTTCTGTTAATTCATTTCACAGAGTTGCATATGTATTTCCTGGATCTCTTTGCTAGCCTTATTTCTGTGGAATCTGAGAACAGGTATTTCAGATCCCATTGAAGACTATAGGGCCAAAGGAAATATCCTCCGATTATAAAGAGAAAGAAGCTTTCTTAGAAACTTCTTTGTGTTCTGTGAAATCATCTCACAGAGTTACAGCTTTGCCCTCAAGAAGCCTTTCGCTAAGACAGTTCTTGTGGAATTGGCAAAGTGATATTTGGAAGCCCATAGAGGGCTATGTTGAAAAAGAAAATATCCTCAGATGAAATCCGGAAAGAAGCTTTCTGAGAAACTGCTTGGTGTTCGGTTCATTCATCTCACAGTGTTACATCTGTACTTCGTGGATGTCTTTGCTAGCCTTATTTCTGTGGAATGTGAGAACAGATATTTCGGATCCCATTGAAGACTATAGGACCAAAGGAAATATCCTCCGATAACAAAGAGAAAGAAGCTTTCTGAGAAACTTCTTCTCGTTCTGTGAAATCATCTCACAGTGTTACAGCTTTCCCCTCAAGAAGCCTTTCGCTAAGACCGTTCTTGTGGAATTGGCAAAGTGATATTTGGAAGCCCATAGAGGGCTATGGTGAAAAAGGAAGTATCCTCAGATGAAATCTGGAAAGAAGCTTTCTGAGAAACTGCTTGGTGTTCGGTTAATTCATCTCACAGAGTTACATCTGTATTTCGTGGATTTCTTTGCGAGCCTTATTTCTGTGGAATCTGAGAACAGGTATTTCAGATCCCTTTGAAGACTACAGGGCCAAAGGAAATATCCTCCAATAACAAAGAGAAAGAAGCTTTCTGAGAAACTTCTTTGTGTTCTGTGAAATCATCTCACAGAGTTACAGCTTTCCCCTCAAGAAGCCTTTCGCTAAGACAGTTCTTGTGGAATTGGCAAAGTGATATTTGGAAGCCCCTAGAGGGCTATGGTGAAAAAGGAAATATCCTCCGATGAAATCTGGAAAGAAGCTTTCTGAGAAACTGCTTAGTGTTCTGTTAATTCATCTCACAGAGTTACATCGGTATTTCGTGGATCTCTTTGCTAGCCTTATTTCTGTGGAATGTGAGAACAGATATTTCGGATCCCATTGAAGACCATAGGGCCAAAGAAAATATCCTCCGATAACAAAGAGAAAGAAGCTTTCTGAGAAACTTCTTTGCGTTCTGTGAAATCATCTCACAGAGTTACAGCTTTCCCCTCAAGAAGCCTTTCGATAAGACAGTTCTTGTGGAATTGGCAAAGTGATATTTGGAAGTCCATAGAGGGCTATGGTTGAAAAGGATATATCCTCAGATGAAATCTGGAAAGAAGCTTTCTGGGAATCTGCTTAGTGTTCTGTTAATTCATCTCACAGAGTTACATCTGTATTTCGTGGATCTCTTTGCTAGCCTTTTTTCTGTGGATTCTGAGAACAGGTATTTCAGATCCCTTTGAAGACTATAGGGCCAAAGGAAATATCCTCCGATAACAAAGAGAAAGAAGCTTTCTGAGAAACTTCTTTGCGTTCTGAGAAATCATCTCACAGAGTTACAGCTTTCCCCTCAAGAAGCCTTTCGATAAGACAGTTCTTGTGGAATTGGCAAAGTGATATTTGGAAGCCCATAGAGGGCTATGGTGAAAAAGGAAATATCCTCAGATGAAATCTGGAAAGAAGCTTTCTGAGAAACTGCTTAGTGTTCTGTTAATTCATCTCACAGAATTACATCTGTATTTCATGGATTTCTTTGCTAGCCTTATTTCTGTGGAATCTGAGAACAGATATTTCGAATCCCTGTGAAGACTGTAGGGCGAAAGGAGATATCCTCCAATAACAAAGTGAAGGAAGCTTTCTGCGAAATTTCTTTGTGTTCTGTGAAATCATCTCACAGAGTTACAGCTTACCCCTCAAGAAGAATTTCGCTAAGACAGTTTTTCTGGAATTGGCCAAGTGATATTTGGAAGCCCTTAGAGAGCTATGGTGAAAAAGGAAATATCCTCAGATGAAATCTGGAAAGAAGCTTTCTGAGAAACTGCTTAGTGTTCTGTTAATTCATCTCACAGAGTTACATCTGTATTTCGTGGATCTCTTTGCTAGTCTTATTTCTGTGGAATCTGTGAACAGATATTTCGGATCCCTTTGAAGACTATAGGGCCAAAGGAAATATCCTCCGATAACAAAGAGAAAGAAGCTTTCTGAGAAATTTCTTTGTGTTCTGAGAAATCATCTCACAGAGTTACAGCTTTCCCCACAAGAAGCCTTTCGCTAATACAGTTCTTGTGGAATTGGCAAAGTGATATTTGGAAGCCCATAGAGGGCTATGGTGAAAAAGGAAATATCCTCAGATGAAATCTGGAAAGAAGCTTTCTGAGACTGCTTAGTGTTCGGTTCATTCATCTCACAGAGTTACATCTGTATTTCGTGGATCTATTTGCTAGCCTTATCTCTGTGGAATCTGAGAACAGGTAATTCAAGTCCCATTGAAGACTACAGGGCCTAAGGAAATATCCTCCGATTACAAGGAGAAAGAAGCTTTCTTAGAAACTACTTTGTGTTCTGTGAAATCATCTCACAGAGTTACAGCTTACCCCTCAAGAAGCCTTTCGCTAAGACAGTTCCTGTGGAATTGGCAAAGTGATATTTGGAAGCCCATAGAGGGCTATGGTGAAAAAGGAAATATCCTCAGATGAAATCTGGAAAGAAGCTTTCTGAGAAACTGCTTAGTGTTCTGTTAATTCATCTCACCGATTTACATCTGTATTTCGTGGATCTCTTTGCTAGCCTTATTTCTGTGGAATCTGAGAACAGATAATTCGGATCCCATTGAAGACTATAGGGCCAAAGGAAATATCCTCCGATAACAAAGAGAAAGAAGCTTTCTGAGAAACTTCTTTGCGTTCTGTGAAATCATCTCACAGAGTTACAGCTTTCCCCTCAAGAAGTCTTTCGCTAAAACAGTTCTTGTGGAATTGGCAAAGTGATATTTGGAATCCCGTAGAGGGCTATGGTGAAAAAGGAAATATCCTCAGATGAAATCTGGAAAGAAGCTTTCTGAGAAACTGCTTAGTGTTCTGTTAATTCATCTCACAGAGTTACATCTGTATTTCGTGGATCTCTTTGCTAGCCTTATTTCTGTGGAATCTGAGAACAGGTATTTCAGATCCCATTGAAGACTATAGGTCCAAAGGAAATATCCTCCGATTACAAAGAGAAAGAAGCTTTCTGAGAAACTTCTTTGTGTTCTGTGAAATCATCTCACAGAGTTACAGCTTTCCCCTCAAGAAGCCTTTCGCTAAGACAGTTCTTGTGGAATTGGCAAAGTGATATTTGGAAGCCCTTAGAGGGCTATGGTGAAAAAGGAAATATCCTCAGATGAAATCTGGAAAGAAGCTTTCTGAGAAACTGCTTAGTGTTCTGTTCATTCATCTCACAGAGTTACATCTGTATTTCGTGGATCTCTTTGCTAGCCTTATTTCTGTGGAATCTAAGAACAGATATTTCTGATCCTTTTGAAGAGTATAGGGCCAAAGGAAATATCCTCCGATAACAAAGAGAAAGAAGCTTTCTGAGAAACTTCTTTGCGTTCTGTGAAATCATCTCACAGAGTTACAGCTTTCCTCTCAAGAAGCCTATTGCTAAGACAGTTCTTGTGGAATTGGCAAAGTGATATTTGGAAGCCCTTAGAGGGCTATGGTGAAAGACGAAATATCCTCAGATGAAATCTGGAAAGAAGCTTCTGAGAAACTGCTTAGTGTTCTGTTAATTCATCTCACAGTGTTACATCTGTACTTCGTGGATGTCTTTGCTAGCCTTATTTCTGTTGAATGTGAGAACAGATATTTCGGAACCCATTGAAGACTATAGGACCAAAGGAAATATCGTCCGATAACAAAGAGAAAGAAGCTTTCTGAGAAACTTCTTCTCGTTCTGTGAAATCATCTCACAGTGTTACCGCTTTCCCCTCAAGAAGCCTTTCGCTAAGACCGTTCTTGTGGAATTGGCAAAGTGATATTTGGAAGCCCATAGAGGGCTATGGTGAAAAAGGAAGTATCCTCAGATGAAATCTGGAAAGAAGCTTTCTGAGAAACTGGTTAGTGTTCTGTTAATTCATTTCACAGAGTTGCATCTGTATTTCCTGGATCTCTTTGCTAGCCTTATTTCTGTGGAATCTGTGAACAGGTATTTCAGATCCCATTAAAGACTATAGGGCCAAAGGAAATATCCTCCAAGTATAAAGAGAAAGAAGCTTTCTTAAAAACTTCTTTGTGTTCTGTGAAATCATCTCACAGAGTTACAGCTTTCCCCTCAAGAAGTCTTTCGCTAAGACAGTTCTTGTGGAATTGGGAAAGTGATATTTGGAAGCCCATGGAGGGCTATGGTGAAAAAGGAAATATCCTCAGATGAAATCTGGAAAGAAGCTTTCTGAGTAACTGCTTAGTGTTCGGTTAATTCATCTCACAGAGTTACATCTGTATTTCGTGGATCTCTTTGCTAGCCTTATTTCTGTGGAATCTGAGAACAGATATTTCGGATCCCTTTGAGGACTATAGGGCCAAAGGAAATATCCTCCGATAACAAAGAGAAAGAAGCTTTCTGAGAAACTTCTTTGTGTTCTGTGAAATCATCTAACAGAGTTACAGCTTTCCCCTCAAGAAGCCTTTCGCTAAGACAGTTCTTGTGGAATTGGAAAAGTGATATTTGGAAGCCCTTAGAGGGCTACGGTGAAAGAGGAAATATCCTCAGATGAAATCTGGAAAGAAGCTTCTGAGAAACTGCTTAGTGTTCTGTTAATTCATCTCACAGTGTTACATCTGTACTTCGTGGATGTCTTTGCTGGCCTTATTTCTGTTGAATGTGAGAACAGATATTTCGGATCCCATTGAAGTCTATAGGACCAAAGGAAATATCCTCCGATAACAAAGAGAAAGAAGCTTACTGAGAAACTTCTTTGCGTTCTGTGAAATCATCTCACAGTGTTACAGCTTTCCCCTCAAGAAGCCTTTCGCTAAGACCGTTCTTGTGGAATTCGCAAAGTGATATTTGGAAGCCCATAGAGGGCTATGGTGAAAAAGGAAGTATCGTCAGATGAAATCTGGAAAGAAGCTTTCTGAGAAACTGGTTAGTGTTCTGTTAATTCATTTCACAGAGTTGCATCTATATTTCCTGGATCTCTTTGCTAGCCTTATTTCTGTGGAATCTGAGAACAGGTATTTCAGATCCCATTGAATACTATAGGGCCAAAGGAAATATCCACCGATAACAAAGAGAAAGAAGCTTTCTGAGAAACTTCTTTGCGCTCTGTGAAATCATCTCACAGAGTTACAGCTTTCCCCACAAGAAGCCTTTCGCAAAGACAGTTCTTGTGGAATTGGCAAAGTGATATTTGGAAGCCCATAGAGGGCTATGGTGAAAAAGGAAATATCCTCAGATGAAATCTGGAAAGAAGCTTTCTGAGAAACTGCTTAGTGTTCGGTTCATTCATCTCACAGAGTTACATCTGTATTTCGTGGATCTCTTTGCTAGCCTTATTTCTGTGGAATCTGAGAACAGGTATTTCAGATCCCATTGAAGACTATAGGGCCAAAGGAAATATGCTCCGATTACAAAGAGAAAGAAGGTTTCTGAGAAACTTCTTTGTGTTCTGTGAAATCATCTCACAGAGTTACAGCTTTCCCCTCAAGAAGCCTTTCGATAAGACAGTTCTTGTGGAATAAGCAAAGTGATATTTGGAAGCCCATAGAGGGCTAAGGTGAAAAAGGAAATATCCTCAGATGAAATCTGGAAAGAAGCTTTCTAAGAAACTGTTTAGTGTTCTGTTAATTCATCTCACAGAGTTACATCTGTATTTCCTGGATCTCTTTGCTAGCCTTATTTCTGTGGAATCTGAGAACAGATATTTCGGATCCCTTAGAAGACTATAGGGCCAAAGGAATTATCCTCCGATAACAAAGAGAAAGAAGCTTTCTGAGAAACTTCTTTGTGTTCTGTGAAATCATCTCACAGAGTTACAGCTTTCCTCTCAAGAAGCCTTTCGCTAAGACAGTTCTTGTGGAAATGGCAAGGTGATATTTGGAAGGCCATAGAGGGCTATGGTGAAAAAGGAAATATCCTCAGATGAAACCTGGAAAGAAGCTTTCTGAGAAACTCCTTAGTGTTCGGTTAATTCATCTCACAGAATTACATCTCTACTTCGTGGATCTCTTTACTAGCCTTATTTCTGTGGAATCTGAGAACAGATATTTCGGATCCCATTGAAGACTATTGGGCCAAAGGAAATATCCTCCGATAACAAAGAGAAAGAAGATTTCTGAGAAACTTCTTTGTGTTCTGTGAAATCATCTCACAGAGTTACAGCTTTCCCCTCAAGAAGCCTTTCGCTAAGACAGTTTTTGTGGAATTGGAAAAGTGATATTTGGAAGGCCATAGAGGGTTATGGTGAAAAAGGAAATATCCTCAGATGAAATCTGGAAAAAAGCTTTCTGAGAAACTGCTTAGTGTTCTGTTAATTCATCTCACAGATTTACATCTGTATTTCGTGGATCTCTTTGCTAGCCTTATTTCTGTGGAATCTGAGAACAGATATTTCGGATCCCATTGAAGACTATAGGGCCAAAGGAAATATCCTCCGATAACATAGAGAAAGAAGCTTTCTGAGAAATTTTTTTGTGTTCTGTGAAATCATCTCACAGAGGTACAGCTTTCCCCTCAAGAAGCCTTTCGCTAAGACAGTTCTTGTGGAATTGACAAAGTGATATTTGGAAGCCCTTAGAGGGCTATGGTGAAAAAGGATATATCCTCAGATGAAATCTGGAAAGAAGCTTTCTGAGAAACTGCTTAGTGTTCTGTTAATTCATCTCACAGAGTTACATCACTATTTCGTGGATCTCTTTGCTAGCCTTATTTCTGTGGAATCTGAGAACAGATATTTCGGATCCCTTTGAAGACTATAGGGCCAAAGGAAATATCCTCCGATAACAAAGAGAAAGAAGCTTTCTGAGAAACTTCTTTGCGTTCTGTGAAATCATCTCACAGAGTTACAGCTTTCCCCTCAAGAAGCCTTTCGCTAAGACAGTTCTTGTGGAATTCGCAAAGTGATATTTGGAAGCCCCTAGAGGGCTATGGTGAAAAAGGAAATATCCTCAGATGAAATCTGGAAAGAAGTTTTCTGAGAAACTGCTTAGTGTTCGGTTCATTCATCTCACAGAGGTACATCTGTATTTCGTGGAACACTTTGCTAGCCTTATTTCTGTGGAATCTGAGAACAGGTATTTCAGATCCCATTGAACACTATAGGGCCAAGGGAAATATCCTAAGATTACAAAGAGAAAGAAGCTTTCTTAGAAACTTCTTTGCGTTCTGTGAAATCATCTCACAGAGTTACAGCTTTCCCCTCAAGAAGCCTTTCGCTAAGACAGTTCTTGTGGAATTGGCAAAGTGATATTTGGAAGCCCTTAGAGGGCTATGGTGAAAAAGGAAATATCCTCAGATGAAATCTGGAAAGAAGCTTTCTGAGAAACTGCTTAGTGTTCTGTTCATTCATCTCACAGAGTTACATCTGTATTTCGTGGATCTCTTTGCTAGCCTTATTTCTGTGGAATCTAAGAACAGATATTTCTGATCCATTTGAAGACTATAGGGCCAAAGGAAATATCCTCCGATAACAAAGAGAAAGAAGCTTTCTGAGAAACATCTTTGCGTTCTGTGAAATCATCTCACAGAGTTACAGCTTTCCTCTCAAGAAGCCTATTGCTAAGACAGTTCTTGTGGAATTGGCAAAGTGATATTTGGAAGCCCTTAGAGGGCTATGGTGAAAGACGAAATATCCTCAGATGAAATCTGGAAAGAAGCTTCTGAGAAACTGCTTACTGTTCTGTTAATTCATCTCACAGTGTTACATCTGTACTTCGTGGATGTCTTTGCTAGCCTTATTTCTGTTGAATGTGAGAACAGATATTTCGGATCCCATTGAAGACTATAGGACCAAAGGAAATATCCTCCGATAACAAAGAGAAAGAAGCTTTCTGAGAAACTTCTTCTCGTTCTGTGAAATCATCTCACAGTGTTACCGCTTTCCCCTCAAGAAGCCTTTCGCTAAGACCGTTCTTGTGGAATTGGCAAAGTGATATTTGGAAGCCCATAGAGGGCTATGGTGAAAAAGGAAGTATCCTCAGATGAAATCTGGAAAGAAGCTTTCTGAGAAACTGGTTAGTGTTCTGTTAATTCATTTCACAGAGTTGCATCTGTATTTCCTGGATCTCTTTGCTAGCCTTATTTCTGTGGAATCTGTGAACAGGTATTTCAGATCCCATTAAAGACTATAGGGCCAAAGGAAATATCCTCCAAGTATAAAGAGAAAGAAGCTTTCTTAAAAACTTCTTTGTGTTCTGTGAAATCATCTCACAGAGTTACAGCTTTCCCCTCAAGAAGTCTTTCGCTAAGACAGTTCTTGTGGAATTGGGAAAGTGATATTTGGAAGCCCATGGAGGGCTATGGTGAAAAAGGAAATATCCTCAGATGAAATCTGGAAAGAAGCTTTCTGAGTAACTGCTTAGTGTTCGGTTAATTCATCTCACAGAGTTACATCTGTATTTCGTGGATCTCTTTGCTAGCCTTATTTCTGTGGAATCTGAGAACAGATATTTCGGATCCCTTTGAGGACTATAGGGCCAAAGGAAATATCCTCCGATAACAAAGAGAAAGAAGCTTTCTGAGAAACTTCTTTGTGTTCTGTGAAATCATCTAACAGAGTTACAGCTTTCCCCTCAAGAAGCCTTTCGCTAAGACAGTTCTTGTGGAATTGGAAAAGTGATATTTGGAAGCCCTTAGAGGGCTACGGTGAAAGAGGAAATATCCTCAGATGAAATCTGGAAAGAAGCTTCTGAGAAACTGCTTAGTGTTCTGTTAATTCATCTCACAGTGTTACATCTGTACTTCGTGGATGTCTTTGCTGGCCTTATTTCTGTTGAATGTGAGAACAGATATTTCGGATCCCATTGAAGTCTATAGGACCAAAGGAAATATCCTCCGATAACAAAGAGAAAGAAGCTTACTGAGAAACTTCTTTGCGTTCTGTGAAATCATCTCACAGTGTTACAGCTTTCCCCTCAAGAAGCCTTTCGCTAAGACCGTTCTTGTGGAATTCGCAAAGTGATATTTGGAAGCCCATAGAGGGCTATGGTGAAAAAGGAAGTATCGTCAGATGAAATCTGGAAAGAAGCTTTCTGAGAAACTGGTTAGTGTTCTGTTAATTCATTTCACAGAGTTGCATCTATATTTCCTGGATCTCTTTGCTAGCCTTATTTCTGTGGAATCTGAGAACAGGTATTTCAGATCCCATTGAATACTATAGGGCCAAAGGAAATATCCACCGATAACAAAGAGAAAGAAGCTTTCTGAGAAACTTCTTTGCGCTCTGTGAAATCATCTCACAGAGTTACAGCTTTCCCCACAAGAAGCCTTTCGCAAAGACAGTTCTTGTGGAATTGGCAAAGTGATATTTGGAAGCCCATAGAGGGCTATGGTGAAAAAGGAAATATCCTCAGATGAAATCTGGAAAGAAGCTTTCTGAGAAACTGCTTAGTGTTCGGTTCATTCATCTCACAGAGTTACATCTGTATTTCGTGTATCTCTTTGCTAGCCTTATTTCTGTGGAATCTGAGAACAGGTATTTCAGATCCCATTGAAGACTATAGGGCCAAAGGAAATATGCTCCGATTACAAAGAGAAAGAAGGTTTCTGAGAAACTTCTTTGTGTTCTGTGAAATCATCTCACAGAGTTACAGCTTTCCCCTCAAGAAGCCTTTCGATAAGACAGTTCTTGTGGAATAAGCAAAGTGATATTTGGAAGCCCATACAGGGCTATGGTGAAAAAGGAAATATCCTCAGATGAAATCTGGAAAGAAGCTTTCTAAGAAACTGTTTAGTGTTCTGTTAATTCATCTCACAGAGTTACATCTGTATTTCCTGGATCTCTTTGCTAGCCTTATTTCTGTGGAATCTGAGAACAGATATTTCGGATCCCTTAGAAGACTATAGGGCCAAAGGAATTATCCTCCGATAACAAAGAGAAAGAAGCTTTCTGAGAAACTTCTTTGTGTTCTGTGAAATCATCTCACAGAGTTACAGCTTTCCTCTCAAGAAGCCTTTCGCTAAGACAGTTCTTGTGGAAATGGCAAGGTGATATTTGGAAGGCCATAGAGGGCTATGGTGAAAAAGGAAATATCCTCAGATGAAACCTGGAAAGAAGCTTTCTGAGAAACTCCTTAGTGTTCGGTTAATTCATCTCACAGAATTACATCTCTACTTCGTGGATCTCTTTACTAGCCTTATTTCTGTGGAATCTGAGAACAGATATTTCGGATCCCATTGAAGACTATTGGGCCAAAGGAAATATCCTCCGATAACAAAGAGAAAGAAGATTTCTGAGAAACTTCTTTGTGTTCTGTGAAATCATCTCACAGAGTTACAGCTTTCCCCTCAAGAAGCCTTTCGCTAAGACAGTTTTTGTGGAATTGGAAAAGTGATATTTGGAAGGCCATAGAGGGTTATGGTGAAAAAGGAAATATCCTCAGATGAAATCTGGAAAAAAGCTTTCTGAGAAACTGCTTAGTGTTCTGTTAATTCATCTCACAGATTTACATCTGTATTTCGTGGATCTCTTTGCTAGCCTTATTTCTGTGGAATCTGAGAACAGATATTTCGGATCCCATTGAAGACTATAGGGCCAAAGGAAATATCCTCCGATAACATAGAGAAAGAAGCTTTCTGAGAAATTTTTTTGTGTTCTGTGAAATCATCTCACAGAGGTACAGCTTTCCCCTCAAGAAGCCTTTCGCTAAGACAGTTCTTGTGGAATTGACAAAGTGATATTTGGAAGCCCTTAGAGGGCTATGGTGAAAAAGGATATATCCTCAGATGAAATCTGGAAAGAAGCTTTCTGAGAAACTGCTTAGTGTTCTGTTAATTCATCTCACAGAGTTACATCACTATTTCGTGGATCTCTTTGCTAGCCTTATTTCTGTGGAATCTGAGAACAGATATTTCGGATCCCTTTGAAGACTATAGGGCCAAAGGAAATATCCTCCGATAACAAAGAGAAAGAAGCTTTCTGAGAAACTTCTTTGCGTTCTGTGAAATCATCTCACAGAGTTACAGCTTTCCCCTCAAGAAGCCTTTCGCTAAGACAGTTCTTGTGGAATTCGCAAAGTGATATTTGGAAGCCCCTAGAGGGCTATGGTGAAAAAGGAAATATCCTCAGATGAAATCTGGAAAGAAGTTTTCTGAGAAACTGCTTAGTGTTCGGTTCATTCATCTCACAGAGGTACATCTGTATTTCGTGGAACACTTTGCTAGCCTTATTTCTGTGGAATCTGAGAACAGGTATTTCAGATCCCATTGAACACTATAGGGCCAAGGGAAATATCCTAAGATTACAAAGAGAAAGAAGCTTTCTTAGAAACTTCTTTGCGTTCTGTGAAATCATCTCACAGAGTTACAGCTTTCCCCTCAAGAAGCCTTTCGCTAAGACAGTTCTTGTGGAATTGGCAAAGTGATATTTGGAAGCCCATAGAGGGCTACGGTGAAAAAGGAAATATCCTCAGAAGAAATCTGGAAAGAAGCTTTCCGAGAAACTGCCTAGTGTTCTGTTAATTCATCTCACAGAATTACATCTGCATTTCATGGATTTCTTTGCTAGCCTTATTTCTATGGAATCTGAGAACAGATATTTCGGATCCCTTTGAAGACTATACGGCCAAAGGAAATATCCTCCGATAACAAAGAGAAAGAAGCTTTCCGTGAAATTTCTTTGTGTTCTGTTAAATCATCTCACAGAGTTACAGCTTACCCTTCAAGAAGCCTTTCGCTAAAACAGTTCTTGTGGAATTGGCAAATTGATATTTGGAAGCCCATAGAGGGTTTTGGTGAAAAAGGAAATATCCTCAGATGAAATCTGAAAAGAAGCTTTCTGAGAAACTGCTTAGTGTTCGGTTAATTCATCTCACAGAATTACATCTGTATTTCCTGGATCTCATTTCTAGCCTTATTTCTGTGGAATCTGAGAACAGGTATTTCAGATCCCATTGAAGACTATATGGCCAAAGGAAATATCCTCCGATTACAAAGAGAAAGAAGCTTTCTGAGAAACTTCTTTGTGTTCTGTGAAATCATCTCACAGAGTTACAGCTTTCCCCTCAAGAAGCCTTTCGCTCAGACAGTTCTTGTGGAATTGGCAAAGCGATATTTGGAAGCCCTTAGAGGGCTATCGTGAAAAAGGAAATATCCTCAGATGAAATCTGGAAAGAAGCTTTCTGAGAAACTGCTTAGTGTTCTGTTAATTCATCTCACAGAGTTACATCAGAATTGCGTGGATCTCTTTGCTAGCCTTATTTCTGTGGAATCTGAGAACAGATATTTCGGATCCCATTGAAGACTATAGGGCCAAAGGAAATATCCTCCGATAACAAAGAGAAAGAAGCTTTCTGAGAAACTTCTTTGTGTTCTGTGAAATCATCTCACAGAGTTACAGCTTTCCCCTCAAGAAGCCTTTCGCTAAGACGGTTCTTTTGGAATTGGCAAAGTCATATTTGGAAGGCAATAGAGGGCTATGGTGAAAAAGGAAATATCCTCAGATGAAATCTGGAAAGAAGCTTTCTGAGAAACTGCTTAGTGTTCTGTTAATTCATCTCACAGAGTTACAACTGTATTTTGTGGATCTCTTTGCCAGCCTTATTTCTGTGGAATCTGAGAACAGATATTTCGGATCCCTTTTAAGACTATAGGGACAAAGGAAATATCCTCCGATAACAAAGAGAAAGAACCTTTCTGAGAAACTTCTTTGCGTTCTGTGAAATCATCTCACAGAGTTACAGCTTTCCTCTCAAGAAGCCTTTCGCTAAGACAGTTCTTGTGGAATTGGAAAGCGATATTTGGAAGCCCTTAGAGGGCTATGGTGAAAAAGGAAATATCCTCAGATGAAATCTGGAAAGAAGCTTTCTGAGAAACTGCTTAGTGTTCTGTTAATTCATCTCTCAGAGTTACATCTGTATTTCCTGGATCTCTTTGCTAGCCTTATTTCTGTGGAATCTGAGAACAGATATTTCGGATCCCTTTGAAGACTATAGGGCCAAAGGAAATATCCTCCGATTACAAAGAGAAAGAAGCTTTCTTAGAAACTTCTTTGTGTTCTGTGAAATCATCTCACAGAGTTACAGCTTTCCCCTCAAGAAGACTTTCGCTAAGACAGTTCTTGTGGAATTGGCAAAGTGATATTTGGAAGCCCATAGAGGGCTATGGTGAAAAAGGAAATATCCTCAGATGAAATCTGGAAAGAAGCTTTCTAAGAAACTGCTTAGTGTTCGGTTAATTCATCTCACAGAATTACATCTGTACTTCTTGGATCTCTTTGCTAGCCTTATTTCTGTGGAATCTGAGAACAGATATTTCGGATCCAATTGAAGACTATAGGGCCAAAGGAAATATCCTCCGATAACAAAGAGAAAGAAGCTTTCTGAGAAATTTCTTTGTGTTCTGTGAAATCATCTCACAGAGTTACAGCTTTCCCCTCAAGAAGCCTTTCGCTAAGACAGTTCTGGTGTATTTGGCAAAGTGATATTTGGAAGCCCATAGAGGGCAATGGTGAAAAAGGAAATATCCTCAGATGAAATCTGGAAAGAAGCTTTCTGAGAAACTGCTTTGTGTTCGGTTAATTCATCTCACAGAGTTACATCTGTATTTCGTGGATCTCATTTCTAGCCTTATTTCTGTGGAATCTGAGAACAGGTATTTCAGATCCCTTTGAAGACTATAGGGCCAAAGGAAATATCCTCCGATTACAAAGAGAAAGAAGCTTTCTCAGAAACTTCTTTGTGTTCTGTGAAATCATCTCACAGAGTTACAGCTTTCCCCTCAAGAAGCCTTTCGCTAAGACAGTTCTTGTGGAATTGGCAAAGTGATATTTGGAAGCCCATAGAGGGCTATGTTGACAAAGGAAATATCCTCAGATGAAATCTGGAAAGAAGCTTTCTGAGAAACTGCTTAGTGTTCTGTTAATTCATCTCACAGAGTTACATCTGTATTTCGTGGATCTCTTTGCTAGCCTTATTTCTGTGGAATCTGAGAACAGATATTTCGGATCCCTTTGAAGACTATAGGGCCAAAGGAAATATCCTCCAATAACAAAGAGAAAGAAGCTTTCTGAGAAACTTCTTTGCGTTCTGTGAAATCATCTAACAGAGTTACAGCTTTCCTCTCAAGAAGCCTTTCGCTAAGACAGTTCTTGTGGAATTGGCAAAGTGATATTTGGAAGCCCTTAGAGGGCTATGGTGAAAAAGGAAATATCCTCAGATGAAATCTGGAAAGAAGCTTTCTGAGAAACTGCTTAGTGTTCTGTTCATTCATCTCACAGAGTTACATCTGTACTTCGTGGATGTCTTTGCTAGCCTTATTTCTGTGGAATGTGAGAACAGATATTTCGGATCCCATTGAAGAATATAGGACCAAAGGAAATATCCTCCGATAACAAAGAGAAAGAAGCTTTCTGAGAAACTTCTTCTCGTTCTGTAAAATCATCTCACAGTGTTACAGCTTTCCCCTCAAGAAGCCTTTCGCTAAGACCGTTCTTGTGAATTGGCAAAGTGATATTTGGAAGCCCCTAGAGGGCTATGGTGAAAAAGGAAGTATCCTCAGATGAAATCTGGAAAGAAGCTTTCTGAGAAACTGGTTAGTGTTCTGTTAATTCATCTCACAGAGTTACATCTGTATTTCGTGGATCTCTTTGCTAGCCTTATTTCTGTGGAATCTGAGAACACATATTTCAGATCCCATTGAAGACTATAGGGCCAAAGGAAATATCCTCCGATAACAAAGAGAAAGAAGCTTTCTGAGAAACTTCTTTGTGTTCTGTGAAATCATCTCACAGAGTTACAGCTTTCCCCTCAAGTAGCCTTTCGCTAAGACAGTTCTTGTGGAATTGTCAAAGTGATATTTGGAAGCCCATAGATGGCTATGGTGAAAAAGGAAATATCCTTAGATGAAATCTGGAAAGAAGTTTTCTGAGAAACTGCTTAGTGTTCGGTTAATTCATCTCACAGAGTTACATCTGTATTTCGTGGATCTCATTTCTAGCCTTATTTCTGTGGAATCTGAGAACAGGTATTTCAGATCCCATTGAAGACTATAGGGCCAAAGGAAATATCCTCCGATTACAAAGAGAAAGAATCTTTCTTAGAAACTTCTTTGTGTTCTGTGAAATCATCTCACAGAGTTACAGCTTTCCCCTCAAGAAGCCTTTCGCTAAGACAGTTCTTGTGGAATTGGCAAAATGATATTTGGAAGCCCATAGAGGGCTATCGTGAAAAAGGAAATATCCTCAGATGAAATCTGGAAAGAAGCTTTCTGAGAAGCTGCTTAGTGTTCTCTTAATTCATCTCACAGAGTTACATCTGTATTTCGTGGATCTCTTTGCCAGCCTTATTTCTGTGGAATCTGAGAACAGATATTTCGGATCCCATTTAAGACTATAGGGCCAAAGAAATATCCTCCGATAACAAAGAGAAAGAAGCTTTCTGAGAAACTTCTTTGCGTTCTGTGAAATCATCTCACAGAGTTACAGCTTTCCTCTCAAGAAGCCTTTCGCTAAGACAGTTCTTGTGGAATTGGCAAAGCGATATTTGGAAGCCCTTAGAGGGCTATGGTGAAAAAGGAAATATCCTCAGATGGAACCTGGAAAGAAGCTTTCTGAGAAACTGCTTAGTGTTCTGTTAATTCATCTCTCAGAGTTACATCTGTATTTCCTGGATCTCTTTGCTAGCCTTATTTCTGTGGAATCTGAGAACAGATATTTCGGATCCCTTTGAAGACTATAGGGCCAAAGGAAATATTCTCCGATATAAGAGAAAAAAGCTTTCTGAGAAACTTCTTTGTATTCTGTGAAATCATCTCACAGAGTTACAGCTTTCCTCTCAAGAAGCCTTTCTCTAAGACAGTTCTTGTGGAATTGGCAAAGTGATATTTGGAAGCCCATAGAGGGCTATGGTGAAAAAGGAAATATCCTCAGATCAAATCTGGAAAGAAGCTTTCTGAGAAACTGCTTAGTGTTTTTTTAATTCATCTCACAGAGTTACATCTTTGTTTCGTGGATCTCTTTGCTAGCCTTATTTCTGTGGAATCTGAGAACAGGTATTTCAGATCCCTTTGAAGACTATAGGGCCAAAGCAAATATCCTCCGATTACAAAGAGAAAGAAGCTTTCTTAGAAACTTCTTTGTGTTCTGTGAAATCATATCACAGAGTTACAGCTTTCCCCTCAAGAAGCCTTTCGCTAAGACAGTTCTTGTGTAATTGGCAAAGTGATATTTGGAAGCCCATAGAGGGCTATGGTGAAAAAGGAAATATCCTCAGATGAAATCTGGAAAGAAGCTTTCTGAGAAACTGCTTAGTGTTCGGTTAATTCATCTCACAGAATTACATCTGTACTTCTTGGATCTCTTTGCTAGCCTTATATCTGTGGAATCTGAGAACAGATATTTCGTATCCAATTGAAGACTATAGGGCCAAAGGAAATATCCTCCGATAACAAAGAGAAAGAAGCTTTCTGAGAAACTTCTTTGTGTTCTGTGAAATCATCTCACAGAGTTACAGCTTTCCCCTCAAGAAACCTTTCGCTAAGACAGTTCTTGTGGAATTGGCAAAGTGATATTTGGAAGCCCTTAGAGGGCTATGGTGAAAGAGGAAATATCCTCAGATGAAATCTGGAAAGAAGCTTCTGAGAAACTGCTTAGTGTTCTGTTAATTCATCTCACAGTGTTACATCTGTACTTCGTGGATGTCTTTGCTAGCCTTATTTCTGATGAATGTGAGAACAGATATTTCGGATCCCATTGAAGACTATAGGTCCAAAGGAAATATCCTCCGATTACAAAGAGAAAGAAGCTTTCTGAGAAACTTCTTTGTGTTCTGTGAAATCATCTCACAGAGTTACAGCTTTCCCCTCAAGAAGCCTTTCGCTAAGACACTTCTTGTGGAATTGGCAAAGTGATATTTGGAAGCCCATAGAGGGCTATGGTGAAAAAGGAAATATCCACAGATTAAATCTGGAAAGAAGCTTTCTGAGAAACTGCTTAGTGTTCGGTTCATTCATCTCACAGATTTACATCTGTATTTCGTGGATCTCTTTGCTAGCCTTATTTCTGTGGAATCTGAGAACAGGTATTTCAGATCCCATTGAAGACTATAGGGCCAAAGGAAATAACCTCCGATTACAAAGAGAAAGAAGCTTTCTGAGAAACTTCTTTGTGTTCTGTGAAATCATCTCACAGAGTTACAGCTTTCCCCTCAAGAAGCCCTTCGCTAAGACTGTTCTTGTGGAATTGGCAAAGTGATATTTGGAAGCCCATAGAGGGCTATGGTGAAAAAGGAAATATCCTCAGATGGAATCTGGAAAGAAGGTTCTGAGAAACTGCTTGATGTTCGGTTCATTCATCTCACAGAGTTACATCTGTATTTCGTGGATCTCTTTGCTAGCCTTATTTCTGTGGAATCTGAGAACAGGTATTTCAGATCCCATTGAATACTAAAGGGCCAAAGGCAATATCCTCCGATTATAAAGAGAAAGGAGCTTTCTAAGAAACTTCTTTGTGTTCTGTGAAATCATCTCACAGAGTTACAGCTTTCCCCTCAAGAAGCCTTTCGCTAAGACAGTTCTTGTGGAATTGGCAAAGTGATATTTGGAAGCCCATAGAGGGCTATGTTGAAAAAGAAAATATCCTCAGATGAAATCCGGAAAGAAGCTTTCTGAGAAACTGCTTGGTGTTCGGTTCATTCATCTCACAGTGTTACATCTGTACTTCGTGGATGTCTTTGCTAGCCTTATTTCTGTGGAATGTGAGAACAGATATTTCGGATCCCATTGAAGACTATAGGACCAAAGGAAATATCCTCCGATAACAAAGAGAAAGAAGCTTTCTGAGAAACTTCTTCTCGTTCTGTGAAATCATCTCACAGTGTTACAGCTTTCCCCTCAAGAAGCCTTTCGCTAAGACCGTTCTTGTGGAATTGGCAAAGTGATATTTGGAAGCCCATAGAGGGCTATGGTGAAAAAGGAAGTATCCTCAGATGAAATCTGGAAAGAAGCTTTCTGAGAAACTGCTTGGTGTTCGGTTCATTCATCTCACAGAGTTACATCTGTATTTCGTGGATTTCTTTGCGAGCCTTATTTCTGTGGAATCTGAGAACAGGTATTTCAGATCCCTTTGAAGACTACAGGGCCAAAGGAAATATCCTCCAATAACAAAGAGAAAGAAGGTTTCTGAGAAACTTCTTTGTGTTCTGTGAAATCATCTCACAGAGTTACAGCTTTCCCCTCAAGAAGCCTTTCGCTAAGACAGTTCTTGTGGAATTGGCAAAGTGATATTTGGAAGCCCCTAGAGGGCTATGGTGAAAAAGGAAATATCCTCAGATGAAATCTGGAAAGAAGCTTTCTGAGAAACTGCTTAGTGTTCTGTTAATTCATCTCACAGAGTTACATCGGTATTTCGTGGATCTCTTTGCTAGCCTTATTTCTGTGGAATGTGAGAACAGATATTTCGGATCCCATTGAAGACTATAGGGCCAAAGAAAATATCCTCCGATAACAAAGAGAAAGAAGCTTTCTGAGAAACTTCTTTGCGTTCTGTGAAATCATCTCACAGAGTTACAGCTTTCCCCTCAAGAAGCGTTTCGATAAGACAGTTCTTGTGGAATTGGCAAAGTGATATTTGGAAGTCCATAGAGGGCTATGGTTGAAAAGGATATATCCTCAGATGAAATCTGGAAAGAAGCTTTCTGGGAATCTGCTTAGTGTTCTGTTAATTCATCTCACAGAGTTACATCTGTATTTCGTGGATCTCTTTGCTAGCCTTTTTTCTGTGGATTCTGAGAACAGGTATTTCAGATCCCTTTGAAGACTATAGGGCCAAAGGAAATATCCTCCGATAACAAAGAGAAAGAAGCTTTCTGAGAAACTTCTTTGCGTTCTGAGAAATCTTCTCACAGAGTTACAGCTTTCCCCTCAAGAAGCCTTTCGATAAGACAGTTCTTGTGGAATTGGCAAAGTAATATTTGGAAGCCCATAGAGGGCTATGGTGAAAAAGGAAATATCCTCAGATGAAATCTGGAAAGAAGCTTTCTGAGAAACTGCTTAGTGTTCTGTTAATTCATCTCACAGAATTACATCTGTATTTCATGGATTTCTTTGCTAGCCTTATTTCTGTGGAATCTGAGAACAGACATTTCGGATCCCTGTGAAGACAGTAGGGCGAAAGGAAATATCCTCCGATAACAAAGTGAAGGAAGCTTTCTGCGAAATTTCTTTGTGTTCTGTGAAATCATCTCACAGAGTTACAGCTTACCCCTCAAGAAGAATTTCGCTAAGACAGTTTTTGTGGAATTGGCAAAGTGATATTTGGAAGCCCTTAGAGAGCTATGGTGAAAAAGGAAATATCCTCAGATGAAATCTGGAAAGAAGCTTTCTGAGAAACTGCTTAGTGTTCTGTTAATTCATCTCACAGAGTTACATCTGTATTTCGTGGATCTCTTTGCTAGTCTTATTTCTGTGGAATCTGAGAACAGATATTTCGGATCCCTTTGAAGACTATAGGGCCAAAGGAAATATCCTCCGATAACAAAGAGAAAGAAGCTTTCTGAGAAATTTCTTTGTGTTCTGAGAAATCATCTCACAGAGTTACAGCTTTCCCCACAAGAAGCCTTTCGCTAATACAGTTCTTGTGGAATTGGCAAAGTGATATTTGGAAGCCCATAGAGGGCTATGGTGAAAAAGGAAATATCCTCAGATGAAATCTGGAAAGAAGCTTTCTGAGACTGCTTAGTGTTCGGTTCATTCATCTCACAGAGTTACATCTGTATTTCGTGGATCTATTTGCTAGCCTTATCTCTGTGGAATCTGAGAACAGGTAATTCAAGTCCCATTGAAGACTACAGGGCCTAAGGAAATATCCTCCGATTACAAAGAGAAAGAAGCTTTCTTAGAAACTACTTTGTGTTCTGTGAAATCATCTCACAGAGTTACAGCTTACCCCTCAAGAAGCCTTTCGCTAAGACAGTTCCTGTGGAATTGGCAAAGTGATATTTGGAAGCCCATAGAGGGCTATGGTGAAAAAGGAAATATCCTCAGATGAAATCTGGAAAGAAGCTTTCTGAGAAACTGCTTAGTGTTCTGTTAATTCATCTCACAGAGTTACATCTGTATTTCGTGGATCTCTTTGCTAGCCTTATTTCTGTGGAATCTGAGAACAGGTATTTCAGATCCCATTGAAGACTATAGGTCCAAAGGAAATATCCTCCGATTACAAAGAGAAAGAAGCTTTCTGAGAAACTTCTTTGTGTTCTGTGAAATCATCTCACAGAGTTACAGCTTTCCCCTCAAGAAGCCTTTCGCTAAGACAGTTCTTGTGGAATTGGCAAAGTGATATTTGGAAGCCCTTAGAGGGCTATGGTGAAAAAGGAAATATCCTCAGATGAAATCTGGAAAGAAGCTTTCTGAGAAACTGCTTAGTGTTCTGTTCATTCATCTCACAGAGTTACATCTGTATTTCGTGGATCTCTTTGCTAGCCTTATTTCTGTGGAATCTAAGAACAGATATTTCTGATCCATTTGAAGACTATAGGGCCAAAGGAAATATCCTCAGATAACAAAGAGAAAGAAGCTTTCTGAGAAACTTCTTTGCGTTCTGTGAAATCATCTCACAGAGTTACAGCTTTCCTCTCAAGAAGCCTATTGCTAAGACAGTTCTTGTGGAATTGGCAAAGTGATATTTGGAAGCCCTTAGAGGGCTATGGTGAAAGAGGAAATATCCTCTGATGAAATCTGGAAAGAAGCTTCTGAGAAACTGCTTAGTGTTCTGTTAATTCATCTCACAGTGTTACATCTGTACTTCGTGGATGTCTTTGCTAGCCTTATTTCTGTTGAATGTGAGAACAGATATTTCGGATCCCATTGAAGACTATAGGACCAAAGGAAATATCCTCCGATAACAAAGAGAAAGAAGCTTTCTGAGAAACTTCTTCTCGTTCTGTGAAATCATCTCACAGTGTTACCGCTTTCCCCTCAAGAAGCCTTTCGCTAAGACCATTCTTGTGGAATTGGCAAAGTGATATTTGGAAGCCCATAGAGGGCTATGGTGAAAAAGGAAGTATCCTCAGATGAAATCTGGAAAGAAGCTTTCTGAGAAACTGGTTAGTGTTCTGTTAATTCATTTCACAGAGTTGCATCTGTATTTCCTGGATCTCTTTGCTAGCCTTATTTCTGTGGAATCTGTGAACAGGTATTTCAGATCCCATTAAAGACTATAGGGCCAAAGGAAATATCCTCCAAGTATAAAGAGAAAGAAGCTTTCTTAAAAACTTCTTTGTGTTCTGTGAAATCATCTCACAGAGTTACAGCTTTCCCCTCAAGAAGTCTTTCGCTAAGACAGTTCTTGTGGAATTGGGAAAGTGATATTTGGAAGCCCATGGAGGGCTATGGTGAAAAAGGAAATATCCTCAGATGAAATCTGGAAAGAAGCTTTCTGAGTAACTGCTTAGTGTTCGGTTAATTCATCTCACAGAGTTACATCTGTATTTCGTGGATCTCTTTGCTAGCCTTATTTCTGTGGAATCTGAGAACAGATATTTCGGATCCCTTTGAGGACTATAGGGCCAAAGGAAATATCCTCCGATAACAAAGAGAAAGAAGCTTTCTGAGAAACTTCTTTGTGTTCTGTGAAATCATCTAACAGAGTTACAGCTTTCCCCTCAAGAAGCCTTTCGCTTAGACAGTTCTTGTGGAATTTGCAAAGTGATATTTGGAAGCCCGTAGAGGGCTATGGTGAAAAAGGAAATATCCTCAGATGAAATCTGGAAAGAAGCTTTCTGAGAAACTGCTTAGTGTTCTGTTAATTCATCTCACAGAGTTACATCTGTATTTCGTGGATCTCTGCTAGCCTTATTTCTGTGGAATCTGAGAACAGGTATTTCAGATCCCATTGAAGACTATAGGTCGAAAGGAAATATCCTCCGATTACAAAGAGAAAGAAGCTTTCTGAGAAACTTCTTTGTGTTCTGTGAAATCATCTCACAGAGTTACAGCTTTCCCCTCAAGAAGCCTTTCGCTAAGACAGTTCTTGTGGAAATGGCAAAGTGATATCTGGAAGCCCATAGAGGGCTATGGTGAAAAAGGAAATATCCACAGATGAAATCTGGAAAGAAGCTTTCCGAGAAACTGCTTAGTGTTCGGGTCATTCATCTGAAAGGGTTACATCTGTGTTTCGTGGATCTCTTTGCAAGCCTTATTTCTGTGGAATCTGAGAACAGGTATTTCAGATCCCATTGAAGACTACAGGGCCAAAGGAAATATGCTCCGATTACAAAGAGAAAGAAGGTTTCTGAGAAACTTCTTTGTGTTCTGTGAAATCATCTCACAGAGTTACAGCTTTCCCCTCAAGAAGCCTTTCGATAAGACAGTTCTTGTGGAATAAGCAAAGTGATATTTGGAAGCCCATACAGGGCTATGGTGAAAAAGGAAATATCCTCAGATGAAATCTGGAAAGAAGCTTTCTGAGAAACTGCTTAGTGTTCTGTTAATTCATCTCATAGTGTTACATCAGTATGGCGTGGATCTCTATGCTAGCCTTATTTCTGTGGAATCTGAGAACAGGTATTTCAGATCCCATTGAAGACTATAGGGCCAAAGGAAATATCCTCCGATTACAAGGAGAAAGAAGCTTTCTGAGAAACTTCTTTGTGTTCTGTGAAATCATCTCACAGAGTTACAGCTTTCCCCTCAAGAAGCCTTTCGCTAAGACAGTTCTTGTGGAGTTGGCAAAGTGATATTTGGAAGCCCATAGAGGGCTATAGTGAAAAAGGAAATATCCTCTGATGAAATCTGGAAAGAAGTTTCCTGAGAAACTGCTTAGTGTTCTGTTAATTCATCTCACAGAATTAGATCTGTATTGCGTGAATCTCTTTGCTAGCCTTATTTCTGTGGAATCTGCGAACAGGTATTTCAGATCCCTTTGAAGACTATAGGGCCAAAGGAAATATCCTCCGATTACAAAGAGAAAGAAGCTTTCTGAGAAACTTCTTTGTGTTCTTTGAAATCATCTCACAGAGTTACAGCTTTCCCCTCAAGGAGACTTTTGCTAAGACAGTTCTGGTGTAATTGGCAAAGTGATATTTGGAAGCCCTTAGAGTTCTATGGTGAAAAAGGAAATATCCTCAGATGAAATCTGGAAAGAAGCTTTCTGAGAAACTGCTTAGTGTTCTGTTAATTCATCTCACAGAGTTACATCTGTATTTCCTGGATCTCTTTGCTAGCCTTATTTCTGTGGAATCTGAGAACAGATAATTCGGATTCCTTAGAAGACTATAGGGCCAAAGGAATTATCCTCCGATAACAAAGAGAAAGAAGCTTTCTGGGAAACTTCTTTGTGTTCTGTGAAATCATCTGACAGAGTTACAGCTTTCCCCTCAAGAAGCCTTTCGCTAAGACAGTTCTTGTGGAATTGGCAAAGTGATATTTGGAAACCCATAGAGGGCTACGGTGAAAAGGAAATATCCTCAGATGAAATCTGGAAAGAAGCTTTCTGAGAAACTGCTTAGTGTTCGGTTAATTCATCTCACAGAGTTACATCTGTATTTCGTGGATCTCTTTGCTAGCCTTATTTCTGTGGAATCTGAGAACAGGTATTTCAGATACCATTGAAGACTATAGGGCCAAAGGAAATATCCTCCGATAACAAAGAGAAAGAAGCTTTCTTAGAAACTACTTTGTGTTCTGTGAAATCATCTCACAGAGTTACAGCTTTCCCCTCAAGAAGCCTTTCGCTAAGACAGTTCTTGTGGAATTGGCAAAGTGATATTTGGAAGCCCATAGAGGGCTATGGTGAAAAAGGAAATATCCTCAGATGAAATCTGGAAATTAGCTTTCTGAGAAACTGCTTAGTGTTCTGTTAATTCATCTCACAGAGTTACATCTGTATTTAGTGGAACTCTTTGCTAGCCTTATTTCTGTGGAATCTGAGAACAGATATCTCGGATCCCTTTGAAGACTATAGGGCCAAAGGAAATATTCTCCGATAACAAAGAGAAAGAAGCTTTCTTAGAAACTACTTTGTGTTCTGTGAAATCATCTCACAGAGTTACAGCTTTCCCCTCAAGAAGCCTTTCGCTTAGATAGTTCTTGTGGAATTGGCAAAGTGATATTTGGAAGCCCCTAGAGGGCTATGGTGAAAAAGGAAATATCCTCAGATGAAATCTGGAAAGAAGCTTTCTGAGAAACTACTTAGTGTTCTGTTAATTCATCTCACAGAGTTACACCTGTATTTCGTGGATCTCTTTGCTAGCCTTATTTCTGTGGAATCTGAGAACAGATATTTCGGATCCCATTGAAGACTATAGGGCCAAAGGAAATATCCTCCGATAACAAAGAGAAAGAAGCTTTCTGAGAAACTTCTTTGTGTTCTGTGAAATCATCTCACAGAGTCACAGCTTTCCCCTCAAGAAGCCTTTTGATAAGACAGTTCTTGTGGAATAAGCAAAGTGATATTTGGAAGCCCATACAGGGCTATGGTGAAAAAGGAAATATCCTCAGATGAAATCTGGAAAGAAAGCTTTCTGAGAAACTGCTTAGTGTTCTGTTAATTCATCTCATAGAGTTACATCAGTATTGCGTGGATCTATTTGCTAGCCTTATTTCTGTGGAATCTGAGAACAGGTATTTCAGATCCCATTGAAGACTATAGGGCCAAAGGAAATATCCTCCGATATCAAAGAGAAAGAAGCTTTCTGAGAAACTTCTTTGCATTCTGTGAAATCATCTCACAGAGTTACAGCTTACCCCTCAAGAAGCCTTTCGCTAAGACAGTTCTTGTGGAATTGGCAAAGTGATATTTGGAAGCCCATAGAGGGTATGGTGAAAAAGGAAATATCCTCAGATGAAATCTGGAAAGAAGCTTTCTGAGAAACTGCTTAGTGTTCTGTTAATTCATCTCACAGAGTTACATCTGTATTTCCTGGATCTCTTTGCTAGCCCTATTTCTGTGGAATCTGAGAGCAGATAATTCGGATCCCTTAGAAGACTATAGGGCCAAAGAAATTATCCTCCGATAACAAAGAGAAAGAAGCTTTCTGAGAAACTTCTTTGTGTTCTGTGAAATCATCTCACAGAGTTACAGCTTTCCCCTCAATAAGCCTTTCGCTAAGACAGTTCTTGTGGAATTGGCAAAGTGATATTGGGAAGCCCATAGAGGGCTACGGTGAAAAAGGTAATATCCTCAGATGAAATCTGGAAAGAAGCTTTCCGAGAAACTGCTTAGTGTTCGGGTCATTCATCTCAAAGAGTTACATCTGTATTTCGTGGATCTCTTTGCTAGCCTTATTTCTGTGGAATCTGAGAACAGGTATTTCAGATCCCATTGAAGACTATAGGTCCAAAGGAAATATCCTCCGATTACAAAGAGAAAGAAGCTTTCTGAGAAACTTCTTTGTGTTCTGTGAAATCATCTCACAGAGTTACAGCTTTCCCCTCAAGAAGCCTTTCGCTAAGACACTTCTTGTGGAATTGGCAAAGTGATATTTGGAAGCCCATAGAGGGCTATGGTGAAAAAGGAAATATCCACAGATTAAATCTGGAAAGAAGCTTTCTGAGAAACTGCTTAGTGTTCGGTTCATTCATCTCACAGATTTACATCTGTATTTCGTGGATCTCTTTGCTAGCCTTATTTCTGTGGAATCTGAGAACAGGTATTTCAGATCCCATTGAAGACTATAGGGCCAAAGGAAATAACCTCCGATTACAAAGAGAAAGAAGCTTTCTGAGGAACTTCTTTGTGTTCTGTGAAATCATCTCACAGAGTTACAGCTTTCCCCTCAAGAAGCCCTTCGCTAAGACAGTTCTTGTGGAATTGGCAAAGTGATATTTGGAAGCCCATAGAGGGCTATGGTGAAAAAGGAAATATCCTCAGATGAAATCTGGAAAGAAGGTTCTGAGAAACTGCTTGATGTTCGGTTCATTCATCTCACAGAGTTACATCTGTATTTCGTGGATCTCTTTGCTAGCCTTATTTCTGTGGAATCTGAGAACAGGTATTTCAGATCCCATTGAATACTATAGGGCCAAAGGCAATATCCTCCGATTACAAAGAGAAAGAAGCTTTCTTAGAAACTTCTTTGTGTTCTGTGAAATCATCTCACAGAGTTACAGCTTTCCCCTCAAGAAGCCTTTCGCTAAGACAGTTCTTGTGGAATTGGCAAAGTGATATTTGGAAGCCCCTACAGGGCTATGGTGAAAAAGGAAATATCCTCAGATGAAATTGGGAAAGAAGCTTTCTGAGAAACTGCTTGATGTTTGGTTCATTCATCTCACAGAGTTACATCTGTATTTCGTGGATCTCTTTGCTAGCCTTATTTCTGTGGAATCTGAGAACAGGTATTTCAGATCCCATTGAATACTATAGGGCCAAAGGAAATATCCTCCGATTACAAAGAGAAAGAAGCTTTCTTAGAAACTTCTTTGTGTTCTGTGAAATCATCTCACAGAGTTACAGCTTTCCCCTCAAGAAGCCTTTCGCTAAGACAATTCTTGTGGAATTGGCAAAGTGATATTTGGAAGCCCCTAGAGGGCTATGGTGAAAAAGGAAATATCCTCAGATGAAATCTGGAAAGAAGCTTTCTGAGAAACTGCTTAGTGTTCTGTTAATTCATCTCACAGAGTTACATCTGTATTTCGTGAATGTCTTTGCTAGCCTTATTTCTGTGGAATCTGAGAACAGATATTTCGGATCTCATTGAAGACTATAGTGCCAAAGGAAATATCCTCCGATAACAAAGAGAAAGAAGCTTTCTGAGAAACTTCTTTGTGTTCTGTGAAATCATCTCACAGAGTTACAGCTTTCCCCTCAAGAAGCCTTTCGATAAGACAGCTCTTGTGGAATAAGCAAAGTGATATTTGGAAGCCCCTAGAGGGCTATGGTGAAAAAGGAAATATCCTCAGATGAAATCTGGAAAGAAGCTTTCTGAGAAACTGCTTAGTGTTCTGTTAATTCATCTCATAGAGTTACATCAGTATTGCGTGGATCTATTTGCTAGCCTTATTTCTGTGGAATATGAGAACAGGTATTTCAGATCCCATTGAAGACTATAGGGCCAAAGGAAATATCCTCCGATTACAAGGAGAAGGAAGCTTTCTGAGAAACTTCTTTGTGTTCTGTGAAATCATCTCACAGAGTTACAGCTTTCCCCTCAAGAAGCCTTTCGCTAAGACAGTTCTTGTGGAGTTGGCAAAGTGATATTTGGAAGCCCATAGAGGGCTATAGTGAAAAAGGAAATATCCTCTGATGAAATCTGGAAAGAAGCTTTCTGAGAAACTGCTTAGTGTTCTGTTAATTCATCTCACAGAATTAGATATGTATTGCGTGAATCTCTTTGCTAGCCTTATTTCTGTGGAATGTGCGAACAGGTATTTCAGATCCCTTTGAAGACTATAGGGCCAAAGGAAATATCCTCCGATTACAAAGAGAAAGAAGCTTTCTGAGAAACTTCTTTGTGTTCTGTGAAATCATCTCACAGAGTTACAGCTTTCCCCTCAAGAAGCCTGTCGCTAAGACAGTTCTTGAGGAATTGGCAAAGTGATATTTAGAAGCCCTTAGAAGGCCATGGTGAAAAAGGAAATATCCTCAGATGAAATCTGGAAAGAAGCTTTCTGAGAAACTGCTTAGTGTTCTGTTAATTCATCTCACAGAATTACATCTGTATGTCATGGATTTCTTTGCTAGCCTTATTTCTGTGGAATCTGAGAACAGATATCTCGGATCCCTCTGAAGACTATAGGGCCAAAGGAAATATCCTCCGATAACAAAGAGAAAGAAGCTTTCTGAGAAATTTCTTTGTGTACTGTGAAATCATCTCACAGAGTTACAGCTTACCCCTCAAGAAGCCTTTCGCTAAGACAGTTCTTGTGGTATTGGCAAAGTGATATTTGGAAGCCCATAGAGGGCTATGGTGAAAAAGGAAATATCCTCAGATGAAATCTGGAAAGAAGCTTTCTGAGAAACTGCTTAGTGTTCTGTTAATTCATCTCACAGAGTTACATCTGTATTTCCTGGATCTCTTTACTAGCCTTATTTCTGTGGAATCTGAGAACAGATAATTCGGATCCCTTAGAGGACTATAGGGCCAGAGAAATTATCCTCCGATAACAAAGAGAAAGAAGCTTTCTGAGAAACTTCTTTGTGTTCTGTGAAATCATCTCACAGAGTTACAGCTTTCCCCTCAAGAAGCCTTTCGCTAAGACAGTTCTTGTGGAATTGGCAAAGTGATATTTGGAAGCCCATAGAGGGCTATGGTGAAAAGGAAATATCCTCAGATGAAATCTGGAAAGAAGCTTTCTGAGAAACTGCTTAGTGTTCGGTTAATTCATCTCACAGAGTTACATCTATCTGTATTTCGTGGATCTCTTTGCTAGCCTTATTTCTGTGGAATCTGAGAACAGGTATTTCAGATCCCATTGAAGACTATAGGGCCAAAGGAAATATCCTCCGATAACAAAGAGAAAGAAGCTTTCTGAGAAACTTCTTTGCGTTCTGTGAAATCATCTCACAGAGTTACAGCTTTCCTCTCAAGAAGCCTTTCGCTAAGACACTTCTTGTGGAATTGGCAAAGCGATATTTGGAAGCCCTTAGAGGGCTATGGTGAAAAAGGAAATATCCTCAGATGAAATCTGGAAAGAAGTTTTCTGAGAAACTGCTTAGTGTTCTGTTAATTCATCTCACAGAGTTACATCTGTATTTCCTGGATCTCTTTGCTAGCCTTATTTCTGTGGAATCTGAGAACTGATATTTCGGATCCCTTTGAAGACTATACGGCCAAAGGAAATATCCTCCGATAACAAAGAGAAAGAAGCTTTCCATGAAATTTCTTTGTGTTCTGTGAAATCATCTCACAGAGTTACAGCTTACCCCTCAAGAAGCCTTTCGCTAGGACAGTTCTTGTGGAATTCGCAAATTGATATTTGGAAGCCCTTAGAGTTCTATGGTGAAAAAGGAAATATCCTCAGATGAAATCTGGAAAGAAGCTTTCTGAGAAACTGCTTAGTGTTCTGTTAATTCATCTCACAGAGTTACATCTGTATTTCGTGGATCTCTTTGCTAGCCTTATTTCTGTGGAATCTGAGAACAGATATTTCGGATCCCATTGAAGACTATAGGGCCAAAGGAAATATCCTCCGATAACAAAGAGAAAGAAGCTTTCTGAGAAATTTCTTTGTGTTCTGTGAAATCATCTCACAGAGGTACAGCTTTCCCCTCAAGAAGCCTTTCGCTAAGACGGATCTTTTGGAATTGGCAAAGTGATATTTGGAAGGCCACAGAGGGCTATGGTGAAAAAGGAAGTATCCTCAGATCAAATCTGGAAAGAAGCTTTATGAGAAACTGCTTAGTGTTTTTTTAATTCATCTCACAGTGTTACATCTGTATTTCGTGGATCTCTTTGCTAGCCTTATTTCTGTGGAATCTGAGAACAGGTATTTCAGATCCCTTTGAAGACTATAGGGCCAAAGCAAATATCCTCCGATTACAAAGAGAAAGAAGCTTTGTTAGAAACTTCTTTGTGATCTGTGAAATCATCTCACAGAGTTACAGCTTTCCCCTCAAGAAGCCTTTCGCTAAGACAGTTCTTGTGGAATTGGCAAAGTGATATTTGGAAGCCCATAGAGGGCTATGGTGAAAAAGGAAATATCCTCAGATGAAATCTGGAAAGAAGCTTTCTGAGAAACTGCTTAGTGTTCGGTTAGTTCATCTCACAGAATTACATCTGTACTTCTTGGATCTCTTTGCTAGCTTTATTTCTGTGGAATCTGAGAACAGATATTTCGGATCCCATTGAAGACTATAGGGCCAAAGGAAATATCCTCCGATAACAAAGAGAAAGAAGCTTTCTGAGAAATTTCTTTGTGTTCTGTGAAATCATCTCACAGAGTTACAGCTTTCCCCTCAAGAAGCCTTTCGCTAAGACAGTTCTTGTGGAATTTCTCAAAGTGATATTTGGAAGCCCTTAGAGTTCTATGGTGAAAAAGGAAATATCCTCAGATGAAATCTGGAAAGAAGCTTTCTGAGAAACTGCTTAGTGTTCTGTTAATTCATCTCACAGAGTTACATCTGTATTTCGTGGATCTCTTTTCTAGCCTTATTTCTGTGGAATCTGAGAACAGATATTTCGGATCCCATTGAAGACTATAGGGCCAAAGGAAATATCCTCCGATAACAAAGAGAAAGAAGCTTTCTGAGAAATTTCTTTGTGTTCTGTGAAATCATCTCACAGAGGTACAGCTTTCCCCTCAAGAAGCCTTTCGCTAAGACGGATCTTTTGGAATTGGCAAAGTGATATTTGGAAGGCCACAGAGGGCTATGGTGAAAAAGGAAGTATCCTCAGATCAAATCTGGAAAGAAGCTTTATGAGAAACTGCTTAGTGTTTTTTTAATTCATCTCACAGTGTTACATCTGTATTTCGTGGATCTCTTTGCTAGCCTTATTTCTGTGGAATCTGAGAACAGGTATTTCAGATCCCTTTGAAGACTATAGGGCCAAAGCAAATATCCTCCGATTACAAAGAGAAAGAAGCTTTGTTAGAAACTTCTTTGTGATCTGTGAAATCATCTCACAGAGTTACAGCTTTCCCCTCAAGAAGCCTTTCGCTAAGACAGTTCTTGTGGAATTGGCAAAGTGATATTTGGAAGCCCATAGAGGGCTATGGTGAAAAAGGAAATATCCTCAGATGAAATCTGGAAAGAAGCTTTCTGAGAAACTGCTTAGTGTTCGGTTAGTTCATCTCACAGAATTACATCTGTACTTCTTGGATCTCTTTGCTAGCTTTATTTCTGTGGAATCTGAGAACAGATATTTCGGATCCCATTGAAGACTATAGGGCCAAAGGAAATATCCTCCGATAACAAAGAGAAAGAAGCTTTCTGAGAAATTTCTTTGTGTTCTGTGAAATCATCTCACAGAGTTACAGCTTTCCCCTCAAGAAGCCTTTCGCTAAGACAGTTCTTGTGGAATTTCTCAAAGTGATATTTGGAAGCCGATAGAGGGCTATGGTGAAAAAGGAAATATCCTCAGATGAAATCTGGAAAGAAGCTTTCTGAGAAACTGCTTAGTGTTTTGTTAATTCATCTCACAGAGTTAGTCTGTATTTCGTGGATCTCTTTGCTAGCCTTATTTCTGTGGAATCTGAGAACAGATATTTCGGATCCCATTTAAGACTATAGGGCCAAAGGAAATATCCTCCGATAACAAAGAGAAAGAAGCTTTCTGAGAAACTTCTTTGCGTTCTGTGAAATCATCTCACAGAGTTACAGCTTTCCTCTCAAGAAGCCTTTCGCTAAGACAGTTCTTGTGGAATTGGCAAAGCGATATTTGGAAGCCCTTAGAGGGCTATGGTGAAAAAGGAAATATCCTCAGATGAAATCTGGAAAGAAGCTTTCTGAGAAACTGCTTAGTGTTCTGTTAATTCATCTCACAGAGTTACATCTGTATTTCCTGGATCTCTTTGCTAGCCTTATTTCTGTGGAATCTGAGAACTGATATTTCGGATCCCTTTGAAGACTATACGGCCAAAGGAAATATCCTCCGATAACAAAGAGAAAGAAGCTTTCCGTGAAATTTCTTTATGTTCTGTGAAATCATCTCACAGAGTTACAGCTTACCCCTCAAGAAGCCTTTCGCTAAGACAGTTCTTGTGGAATTCGCAAATTGATATTTGGAAGCCCTTAGAGTTCTATGGTGAAAAAGGAAATATCCTCAGATGAAATCTGAAAAGAAGCTTTCTGAGAAACTGCTTAGTGTTCTGTTAATTCATCTCACAGAGTTACATCTGTATTTCGTGGGTCTCTTTGCTAGCCTTATTTCTGTGGAATCTGAGAACAGATATTTCGGATCCCATTGAAGACTATAGGGCCAAAGGAAATATCCTCCGATAACAAAGAGAAAGAAGCTTTCTGAGAAATTTCTTTGTGTTCTGTGAAATCATCTCACAGAGGTACAGCTTTCCCCTCAAGAAGCCTTTCGCTAAGACAGTTCTTGTGGAATTGGCAAAGTGATATTTGGAAGCCCATAGAGGGCTAAGGTGAAAAAGGAAATATCCTTAGATGAAATCTGGAAAGAAGCTTTCTGAGAAACTGCTTAGGGTTCGGTTAATTCATCTCACAGAGTTACATCTGTATTTCGTGGATCTCATTTCTAGCCTTATTTCTGTGGAATCTGAGAACAGGTATTTCAGATCCCATTGAAGACAATAGGGCAAAGGAAATATCCTCCGATTACAAAGAGAAAGAAGCTTTCTGAGAAACTTCTTTGTGTTCTGTGAAATCATCTCACAGAGTTACAGCTTTCCCCTCAAGAAGCCTTTCGCTAAGACGGATCTTTTGGAATTGGCAAAGTAATATTTGGAAGGCCATAGAGGGCTATGGTGAAAAAGGAAGTATCCTCAGATCAAATCTGGAAAGAAGCTTTATGAGAAACTGCTTAGTGTTTTTTTAATTCATCTCACAGTGTTACATCTGTATTTCGTGGATCTCTTTGCTAGCCTTATTTCTGTGGAATCTGAGAACAGGTATTTCAGATCCCTTTGAAGACTATAGGGCCAAAGCAAATATCCTCCGATTACAAAGAGAAAGAAGCTTTGTTAGAAACTTCTTTGTGATCTGTGAAATCATCTCACAGAGTTACATCTTTCCGCTCAAGAAGCCTTTCGCTAAGACAGTTCTTGTGGAATTGGCAAAGTGATATTTGGAAGTCCATAGAGGGCTATGGTGAAAAAGGAAATATCCTCAGATGAAATCTGGAAAGAAGCTTTCTGAGTAGCTGCTTAGTGTTCGGTTAATTCATCTCACAGAATTACATCTGTACTTCTTGGATCTCTTTGCTAGCCTTATTTCTGTGGAATCTGAGAACAGATATTTCGGATCCCATTGAAGACTATAGGGCCAAAGGAAATATCCTCCGATAACAAAGAGTAAGAAGCTTTCAGAGAAATTTCTTTGTGTTCTGTGAAATCATCTCACAGAGTTACAGGTTTCCCCTCAAGAAGCCTTTCGCTGAGACAGTTCTTGTGGAATTGGCAAAGTGATATTAGGAAGCCCATAGAGGGCTATGGTGAAAAAGGAAATATCCTCAGATGAAATCTGGAAAAAAGCTTTCTGAGAAACTGCTTAGTGTTCGGTTAATTCATCTCACAGAGTTACATCTGTATTTCGTGGATCTCATTTCTAGCCTTATTTCTGTGGAATCTGAGAACAGGTATTTCGGATCCCATTGAAGACTATAGGGCCAAAGGAAATATCCTCCGATTACAAAGAGAAAGAAGCTTTCTGAGAAACTTCTTTGTGTTCTGTGAAATCATCTCACAGAGTTACAGCTTTCCCCTCAAGAAGCCTTTCGCTAAGACAGTTCTTGTGGAATTGGCAAAGTAATATTTGGAAGCCCATAGAGGGCTATGGTGAAAAAGGAAATATCCTCAGATGAAATCTGGAAAGAAGCTTTCTGAGAAACTGATTAGTGTTCTGTTAATTCATCTCATAGAGTTACATCTGTATTTCGTGGATCACTTTGCTAGCCTTATTTCTGTGGAATCTGAGAACAGATATTTCGGATCCCATTTAAGACTACAGGGCCAAAGGAAATATCCTCCGATAACAAAGAGAAAGAAGCTTTCTGAGAAACTTCTTTGTGTTCTGTGAAATCATCTCACAGAGTTACAGCTTTCCTCTCAAGAAGCCTTTCGCTAAGACAGTTCTTGTGGAATTGGCAAAGCGATATTTGGAAGCCCTTAGAGGGCTATGGTGAAAAAGGAAATATCCTCAGATGAAATCTGGAAAGAAGCTTTCTGAGAAACTGCTTAGTGTTCTGTTAATTCATCGTATACAATTAAATCAGTATTTCATGGATCTCTTTGCTAGCCTTATTTCTGTGGAATCTGAGAACAGATATTTCGGATCCCTTTGAAGACTATAGGGCCAAAGGAAATATCCTCCGATAACAAAGAGAAAGAAGCTTTCTGAGAAACTTCTTTGTGTTCTGTGAAATCATCTCACAGAGTTACAGCTTTCCCCCCAAGAAGCCTTTCGCTAAGACAGTTCTTGTGGAATTGGCAAAGTTATATTTGGAAGTACTTAGAGGGCTATGGTGAAAAAGGAAATATCCTCAGATGATATCTTTAAAGAAGCTTTCTGAGAAACTGCTTAGTGTTCTGTTAATTCATCTCATAGAGTTACATCTGTATTTCGTGGATCTCTTTGCTAGCCTTATTTCTGTGGAATCTGAGAACAGATATTTCGGATCCCATTGAAGACTATAGGGCCAAAGGAAATATCCTCCGATAACAAAGAGAAAGAAGCTTTCTGAGAAACTTCTTTGTGTTCTGTGAAATCATCTCACAGAGTTACAGCTTTCCCCTCAAAAAGCCTTTCGCTAAGACAGTTGTTGTGGAATTGGCAAAGTGATATTTGGAAGCCGATAGAGGGCTATGGTGAAAAAGGAAATATCCTCAGATGAAATCTGGAAAGAAGCTTTCTGAGAAACTGCTTAGTGTTCTGTTAATTCATCTCACAGAGTTACATCTGTATTTCCTGGATCTCTTTGCTAGCCTTATTTCTGTGGAATCTGAGAACAGATATATCGGATCCCATTGAAGACTATAGGGCCAAAGGAAATATCCTCTGATAACAAATAGAAAGAAGCTTTCTGAGAAACTTCTTTGCGTTGTGTGAAATCATCTCACAGAGTTACAGCTTACCCCTCAAGAAGCCTTTCGCTAAGACAGTTCTTGTGGAATTCGCAAATTGATATTTGGAAGCCCATAGAGTTCTATGGTGAAAAAGGAAATATCCTCAGATGAAATCTGGAAGGAAGCTTTCTGAGAAACTGCTTAGTGTCCTGTTAATTCATCTCACAGAGTTACATCTGTATTTCGTGGATCTCTTTGCTAGCCTTATTTCTGTGGAATCTGAGAACAGATATTTCGGATCCCATTGAAGACTATAGGGCCAAAGGAAATATCCTCCGATAACAAAGAGAAAGAAGCTTTCTGAGAAATTTCTTTGTGTTCTGTGAAATCATCTCACAGAGGTACAGCTTTCCCCTCAAGAAGCCTTTCGCTAAGACAGTTCTTGTGGAATTGGCAAAGTGATATTTGGAAGCCCATAGAGGGCTAAGGTGAAAAAGGAAATATCCTTAGATGAAATCTGGAAAGAAGCTTTCTGAGAAACTGCTTAGGGTTCGGTTAATTCATCTCACAGAGTTACATCTGTATTTCGTGGATCTCATTTCTAGCCTTATTTCTGTGGAATCTGAGAACAGGTATTTCAGATCCCATTGAAGACTATAGGGCCAAAGGAAATATCCTCCGATTACAAAGAGAAAGAAGCTTTCTGAGAAACTTCTTTGTGTTCTGTGAAATCATCTCACAGAGTTACAGTTTTCCCCTCAAGAAGCCTTTCGCTAAGACGGATCTTTTGGAATTGGCAAAGTGATATTTGGAAGGCCACAGAGGGCTATGGTGAAAAAGGAAATATCCTCAGATGAAATCTGGAAAGAAGCTTTCTGAGAAACTGCTTAGTGTTCTGTTAATTCATCTCACAGAGTTACATCTGTATTTCGTGGATCTCTTTGCTAGCTTTATTTCTGTGGAATCTGAGAACAGATATTTCGGATCCCATTGAAGACTATAGGGCCAAAGGAAATATCCTCCGATAAGAAAGAGAAAGAAGCTTTTTGAGAAACTTCTTTGTATTCTGTGAAATCATCTCACAGAGTTACAGCTTTCCCCTCAAGAAGCCTTTCGCTAAGACAGTTCTTGTGGAATTGGCAAAGTGATATTTGGAAGCCCATAGAGGGCTATGGTGAAAAAGGAAGTATCCTCAGATCAAATCTGGAAAGAAGCTTTATGAGAAACTGCTTAGTGTTTTTTTAATTCATCTCACAGTGTTACATCTGTATTTCGTGGATCTCTTTGCTAGCCTTATTTCTGTGGAATCTGAGAACAGGTATTTCAGAACCCTTTGAAGACTATAGGGCCAAAGCAAATATCCTCCGATTACAAAGAGAAAGAAGCTTTGTTAGAAACTTCTTTGTGATCTGTGAAATCATCTCACAGAGTTACAGCTTTCCCCTAAAGAAGCCTTTCGCTAAGACAGTTCTTGTGGAATTGGCAAAGTGATATTTGGAAGCCCATAGAGGGCTATGGTGAAAAAGGAAATATCCTCAGATGAAATCTGGAAAGAAGCTTTCTGAGAAACTGCTTAGTGTTCGGTTAATTCATCTCACAGAATTACATCTGTATTTCGTGGATCTCATTTCTTGCCTTATTTCTGTGGAATCTGAGAACAGGTATTTCAGATCCCTTTGAAGACTATAGGGCCAAAGGAAATATCCTCCGATTACAAAGAGAAAGAAGCTTTCTCAGAAACTTCTTTGTGTTCTGTGAAATCATCTCACAGAGTTACAGCTTTCCCCTCAAGAAGCCTTTCGCTAAGACAGTTCTTGTGGAATTGGCAAAGTGATATTTGGAAGCCCATAGAGGGCTATGGTGAAAAAGCAAATATCCCCAGATGAAATCTGGAAAGAAGCTTTCTGAGAAACTGCTTCATGTTCTTTTAATTCATCTCACAGAGTTACATCTGTATTTCGTGGATCTCTTTGCTAGCCTTATTTCTGTGAAATCTGAGAACAGATATTTTGGATCCCTTTGAAGACTATAGGGCCAAAGGAAATATCCTCCGATAACAAAGAGAAAGAAGCTTTCTGAGAAACTTCTTTGTGTTCTGTGAAATCATCTCACAGAGTTACAGCTTTCCCCTCAAAAAGCCTTTCGCTAAGACAGTTCTTGTGGAATTGGCAAACTGATATTGGAAGCCCATAGAGGGCTATGGTGAAAAAGGAAATATCCTCAGATGAATTCTGGAAAGAAGCTTTCTGAGAAACTGCTTAGTGTTCTGTTCATTCATCTCACAGAGTTACATCTGTAGTTCGTGGATCTCTTTGCTAGCCTTATTTCTGTGGAATCTGAGAACAGATATTTCGGATGCCATTGAAGACTATAGGGCCAAAGGAATTATCCTCCGATAACAAAGAGAAAGAAGCTGTCTTACAAACTTCTTGGCGTTCTGTGAAATCATCTCACAGAGTTACAGCTTTCCTCACAAGAAGCCTTTGACTAAGACAGATCTTGTGGAATTGGCAAAGTGATATTTGGAAGCCCATAGAGGGCTATGGTGAAAAAGGAAATATCCTCAGATGAAATCTGGGAAGAAGCTTTCTGAGAAACTGCTTAGTGTTCTGTTAATTCATCTCACAGAGTTACATCTGTATTTCCTGGATCTCTTTGCTAGCCATATTTCTGTGGAATCTGAGAACAGATATTTCGGATCCCTTTGAAGACTATAGGGCCAAAGGAAATATCCTCCGATAACAAAGAGAAAGAAGCTTTCTGAGAAACTTCTTTGTGTTCTGTGAAATCATCTCACAGAGTTACAGCTTTCCCCTGAAGAAGCCTTTCGCTAAGACAGTTCTTGTGGAATTGGCCAAGTGATGTTTGGAAGCCCATAGAGGGCTATGGTGAAAAAGGAAATATCCTCAGATGAAATCTGGAAAGAAGCTTTCTGAGAAACTGCTTAGTGTTCTGATAATTCATCTCACAGAGTTACATCTGTATTTCCTGGATCTCTTTGCTAGCCTTATTTCTGTGGAATCTGAGAACAGATATTTCGGATCCCATTGAAGACTATAGGGCCAAAGAAATATCCTCCGATAACAAAGAGAAAGAAGCTTTCTGAGAAACTTCTTTGCGTTCTGTGAAATCATCTCACAGAGTTACAGCTTTCCCCTCAAGAAGCCTTTCGCTAAGACAGTTCTTGTGGAATTGGCAAAGAGATATTTGGAAGCCCATAGATGGCTATGGTGAAAAAGGAAATATCCTCAGGTGAAATATGAAAAGAAGCTTTCTGAGAAACTGCTTAGTGTTCTGTTAATTCATTTCAACGAATTACATCTGTATTTCATGGATTTCTTTGCTAGCCTTATTTCTGTGGATTCTGAGAACGGATATTTCGGATCCCTTTGAAGACAATAGGGCCAAAGGAAATATCCTCCGATGACAAAGAGATAGAAGCTTTCTGAGAAACTTCTTTGCATTCTGTGAAATCATCTCACAGAGTTACAGCTTTCCTCTCAAGAAGCCTTTCGCTAAGACAGTTCTTGTGGAATTGGCAAAGTGATATTTGGAAGCCCATAGAGGGCTATGGTGAAAAAGCAAATATCCCCAGATGAAATCTGGAAAGAAGCTTTCTGAGAAACTGCTTCATGTTCGGTTAATTCATCTCACAGAGTTACATCTGTATTTCGTGGATCTCTTTGCTAGCCTTATTTCTGTGAAATCTGAGAACAGATATTTTGGATCCCTTTGAAGACTATAGGGCCAAAGGAAATATCCTCCGATAACAAAGAGAAAGAAGCTTTCTGAGAAACTTCTTTGTGTTCTGTGAAATCATCTCACAGAGTTACAGCTTTCCCCTCAAAAAGCCTTTCGCTAAGACAGTTCTTGTGGAATTGGCAAACTGATATTGGAAGCCCAAAGAGGGCTATGGTGAAAAAGGAAATATCCTCAGATGAATTCTGGAAAGAAGCTTTCTGAGAAACTGCTTAGTGTTCTGTTCATTCATCTCACAGAGTTACATCTGTAGTTCGTGGATCTCTTTGCTAGCCTTATTTCTGTGGAATCTGAGAACAGATATTTCGGATGCCATTGAAGACTATAGGGCCAAAGGAATTATCCTCCGATAACAAAGAGAAAGAAGCTGTCTGAGAAACTTCTGTGCGTTCTGTGAAATCATCTCACAGACTTACAGCTTTCCTCTCAAGAAGCCTTTGACTAAGACAGATCTTGTGGAATTGGCAAAGTGATATTTGGAAGCCCATAGAGGGCTATGGTGAAAAAGGAAATATCCTCAGATGAAATCTGGGAAGAAGCTTTCTGAGAAACTGCTTAGTGTTTTGTTAATTCATCTCACAGACTTACATCTGTATTTCCTGGATCTCTTTGCTAGCCATATTTCTGTGGAATCTGAGAACAGATATTTCGGATCCCTTTGAAGACTATAGGGCCAAAGGAAATATCCTCCGATAACAAAGAGAAAGAAGCTTTCTGAGAAACTTCTTTGTGTTCTGTGAAATCATCTCACAGAGATACAGCTTTCCCCTCAAGAAGCCTTTCGCTAAGACAGTTCTTGTGGAATTGGCAAAGTGATATTTGGAAGCCCATAGAGGGCTATGGTGAAAAAGGAAATATCCTCAGATGAAATCTGGAAAGAAGCTTTCTGAGAAACTGCTTAGTGTCCTGTTAATTCATCTCACAGAGTTACATCTGTATTTCGTGGATCTTTTTGCTAGCCTTATTTCTGTGGAATCTGAGAACAGATATTTCGGATCCCTTTCAAGACTATAGAGCCAAAGGAAATATCCTCCGATAACAAAGAGAAAGAAGCTTTCTGAGAAACTTCTTTGTGTTCTGTGAAATAATCTCACAGAGTTACAGCTTTCCCCTGAAGAAGCCTTTCGCTAAGACAGTTCTTGTGGAATTGGCCAAGTGATATTTGGAAGCCCATAGAGGGCTATGGTGAAAAAGGAAATATCCTCAGATGAAATCTGGAAAGAAGCTTTCTGAGAAACTGCTTAGTGTTCTGATAATTCATCTCACAGAGTTACATCTGTATTTCCTGGATCTCTTTGCTAGCCTTATTTCTGTGGAATCTGAGAACAGATATTTCGGATCCCATTGAAGACTATAGGGCCAAAGAAATATCCTCCGATAACAAAGAGAAAGAAGCTTTCTGAGAAACTTCTTTGCGTTCTGTGAAATCATCTCACAGAGTTACAGCTTTCCCCTCAAGAAGCCTTTCGCTAAGACAGTTCTTGTGGAATTGGCAAAGAGATAATGGAAGCCCATAGATGGCTATGGTGAAAAAGGAAATATCCTCAGGTGAAATATGAAAAGAAGCTTTCTGAGAAACTGCTTAGTGTTCTGTTAATTCATCTCAACGAATTACATCTGTATTTCATGGATTTCTTTGCTAGCCTTATTTCTGTGGATTCTGAGAACGGATATTTCGGATCCCTTTGAAGACAATAGGGCCAAAGGAAATATCCTCCGATGACAAAGAGATAGAAGCTTTCTGAGAAACTTCTTTGCATTCTGTGAAATCATCTCACAGAGTTACAGCTTTCCTCTCAAGAAGCCTTTCGCTAAGACAGTTCTTGTGGAATTGGCAAAGTGATATTTGGAAGCCCATAGAGGGCTACGGTGAAAAAGGAAATATCCTCAGATGAAATCTGGAAAGAAGCTTTCTGAGAAACTGCTTAGTATTCTCTTAATTCATCTCACAGAGTTACATCTGTATTTCGTGGATCTCTTTGGTAGCCTTATTTCTGTGGAATCTGAGAACAGGTATTTCAGATCCCTTTGAAGACTATAGGGCCAAAGCAAATATCCTCCGATTACAAAGAGAAAGAAGCTTTGTTAGAAACTTCTTTGTGATCTGTGAAATCATCTCACAGAGTTACAGCTTTCCCCTCAAGCAGCCTTTCGCTAAGACAGTTCTTGTGGAATTAGCAAAGTGATATTTGGAAGCCCATAGAGGGCTATGGTGAAAAAGGAAATATCCTCAGATGAAATCTGGAAAGAAGCTTTCTGAGAAACTGCTTAGTGTTCGGTTAATTCATCTCACAGAATTACATCTGTATTTCGTGGATCTCATTTCTTGCCTTATTTCTGTGGAATCTGAGAACAGGTATTTCAGATCCCTTTGAAGACTATAGGGCCAAAGGAAATATCCTCCGATTACAAAGAGAAAGAAGCTTTCTTAGAAACTTCTTTGTGTTCTGTGAAATCATCTCACAGAGTTACAGCTTTCCCCTCAAGAAGCCTTTCGCTAAGACAGTTCTTGTGGAATTGGCAAAGTGATATTTGGAAGCCCCTACAGGGCTATGGTGAAAAAGGAAATATCCTCAGATGAAATCTGGAAAGAAGCTTTCTGAGAAACTGCTTAGTGTTCTGTTAATTCATCTCACAGAGTTACATCTGTATTTCGTGGATCTCTTTGCTAGCCTTATTTCTGTGGAATTTGAGAACAGATATTTCGGATCTCATTGAAGACTATAGGGCCAAAGGAAATATCCTCCGATAACAAAGAGAAACAAGCTTTCTGAGAAACTTCTTTGTGTTCTGTGAAATCATCTCACAGAGTTACAGCTTTCCCCTCAAGAAGCCTTTCGATAAGACAGTTCTTGTGGAATAAGCAAAGTGATATTTGGAAGCCCATACAGGGCTATGGTGAAAAAGGAAATATCCTCAGATGAAATCTGGAAAGAAGCTTTCTGAGAAACTGCTTAGTGTTCTGTTAATTCATCTCATAGAGTTACATCAGTATTGCGTGGATCTATTTGCTAGCCTTATTTCTGTGGAATCTGAGAACAGGTATTTCAGATCCCATTGAAGACTATAGGGCCAAAGGAAATATCCTCCGATTACAATGAGAAAGAAGCTTTCTGAGAAACTTCTTTGTGTTCTGTGAAATCATCTCACAGAGTTACAGCTTTCCCCTCAAGAAGCCTTTCGCTAAGACAGTTCTTGTGGAGTTGGCAAAGTGATATTTGGAAGCCCATAGAGGGCTATGGTGAAAAGGAAATATCCTCAGATGAAATCTGGAAAGAAGCTTTCTGAGAAACTGCTTAGTGTTCGGTTAATTCATCTCACAGAGTTACATCTGTATTTCGTGGATCTCTTTGCTAGCCTTATTTCTGTGGAATCTGAGAACAGGTATTTCAGATGCCATTGAAGACTATAGGGCCAAAGGAAATATCCTCCGATTACAAAGAGAAAGAAGCTTTCTTAGAAACTACTTTGTGTTCTGTGAAATCATATCACAGAGTTACAGCTTTCCCCTCAAGAAGCCTTACGCTAAGACAGTTCTTGTGGAATTGGCAAAGTGATATTTGGAAGCCCATAGAGGGCTACGGTGAAAAAGGAAATATCCTCAGATGAAATCTGGAAAGAAGCTTTCTGAGAAACTGCTTAGTGTTCTGTTAATTCATCTCACAGAGTTACATCTGTATTTCGTGGATCTCTTTGCTAGCCTTATTTCTGTGGAATCTGAAAACAGGTATTTCATATCCCATTGAAGACTATAGGTCCAAAGGAAATATCCTCCGATTACAAAGAGAAAGAAGCTTTCTGAGAAACTTCTTTGTGTTCTGTGAAATCATCTCACAGAGTTACAGCTTTCCCCTCAAGAAGCCTTTCGCTAAGACAGTTCTTGTGGAGTTGGCAAAGTGATATTTGGAAGCCCATAGAGGGCTATGGTGAAAAAGGAAATATCCACAGATGAAATCTGGAAAGAAGCTTTCTGAGAAACTGCTTAGTGTTCGGTTCATTCATCTCACAGATTTACATCTGTATTTAGTGTATCTCTTTGCTAGCCTTATTTCTGTGGAATGTGGAACAGGTATTTCAGATCCCTTTGAAGACAATAGGGCCAAAGGAAATATCCTCCGATTACAAAGAGAAAGAAGCTTTCTTCGAAACTTCTTTGTGTTCTGTGAAATCATCTCACAGAGTTACAGCTTTCCACTCAAGAAGCCCTTCGCTAAGACAGTTCTTGTGGAATTGGCAAAGTGATATTTGGAAGCCCATAGAGGGCTATGGTGAAAAAGGAAATATCCTCAGATGAAATTGGGAAAGAAGCTTTCTGAGAAACTGCTTGATGTTTGGTTCATTCATCTCACAGAGTTACATCTGTATTTCGTGGATCTCTTTGCTAGCCTTATTTCTGTGGAATCTGAGAACAGGTATTTCAGATCCCATTGAATACTATAGGGCCAAAGGAAATATCCTCCGATTACAAAGAGAAAGAAGCTTTCTTAGAAACTTCTTTGTGTTCTGTGAAATCATCTCACAGAGTTACAGCTTTCCCCTCAAGAAGCCTTTCGCTAAGACAATTCTTGTGGAATTGGCAAAGTGATATTTGGAAGCCCCTAGAGGGCTATGGTGAAAAAGGAAATATCCTCAGATGAAATCTGGAAAGAAGCTTTCTGAGAAACTGCTTAGTGTTCTGTTAATTCATCTCACAGAGTTACATCTGTATTTCGTGAATGTCTTTGCTAGCCTTATTTCTGTGGAATCTGAGAACAGATATTTCGGATCTCATTGAAGACTATAGTGCCAAAGGAAATATCCTCCGATAACAAAGAGAAAGAAGCTTTCTGAGAAACTTCTTTGTGTTCTGTGAAATCATCTCACAGAGTTACAGCTTTCCCCTCAAGAAGCCTTTCGATAAGACAGCTCTTGTGGAATAAGCAAAGTGATATTTGGAAGCCCCTAGAGGGCTATGGTGAAAAAGGAAATATCCTCAGATGAAATCTGGAAAGAAGCTTTCTGAGAAACTGCTTAGTGTTCTGTTAATTCATCTCATAGAGTTACATCAGTATTGCGTGGATCTATTTGCTAGCCTTATTTCTGTGGAATATGAGAACAGGTATTTCAGATCCCATTGAAGACTATAGGGCCAAAGGAAATATCCTCCGATTACAAGGAGAAGGAAGCTTTCTGAGAAACTTCTTTGTGTTCTGTGAAATCATCTCACAGAGTTACAGCTTTCCCCTCAAGAAGCCTTTCGCTAAGACAGTTCTTGTGGAGTTGGCAAAGTGATATTTGGAAGCCCATAGAGGGCTATAGTGAAAAAGGAAATATCCTCTGATGAAATCTGGAAAGAAGCTTTCTGAGAAACTGCTTAGTGTTCTGTTAATTCATCTCACAGAATTAGATCTGTATTGCGTGAATCTCTTTGCTAGCCTTATTTCTGAGGAATGTGCGAACAGGTATTTCAGATCCCTTTGAAGACTATAGGGCCAAAGGAAATATCCTCCGATTACAAAGAGAAAGAAGCTTTCTGAGAAACTTCTTTGTGTTCTGTGAAATCATCTCACAGAGTTACAGCTTTCCCCTCAAGAAGCCTGTCGCTAAGACAGTTCTTGAGGAATTGGCAAAGTGATATTTGGAAGCCCTTAGAAGGCCATGGTGAAAAAGGAAATATCCTCAGATGAAATCTGGAAAGAAGCTTTCTGAGAAACTGCTTAGTGTTCTGTTAATTCATCTCACAGAATTACATCTGTATGTCATGGATTTCTTTGCTAGCCTTATTTCTGTGGAATCTGAGAACAGATATCTCGGATCCCTCTGAAGACTATAGGGCCAAAGGAAATATCCTCCGATAACAAAGAGAAAGAAGCTTTCTGAGAAATTTCTTTGTGTACTGTGAAATCATCTCACAGAGTTACAGCTTACCCCTCAAGAAGCCTTTCGCTAAGACAGTTCTTGTGGTATTGGCAAAGTGATATTTGGAAGCCCATAGAGGGCTATGGTGAAAAAGGAAATATCCTCAGATGAAATCTGGAAAGAAGCTTTCTGAGAAACTGCTTAGTGTTCTGTTAATTCATCTCACAGAGTTACATCTGTATTTCCTGGATCTCTTTACTAGCCTTATTTCTGTGGAATCTGAGAACAGATAATTCGGATCCCTTAGAGGACTATAGGGCCAGAGAAATTATCCTCCGATAACAAAGAGAAAGAAGCTTTCTGAGAAACTTCTTTGTGTTCTGTGAAATCATCTCACAGAGTTACAGCTTTCCCCTCAAGAAGCCTTTCGCTAAGACAGTTCTTGTGGAATTGGCAAAGTGATATTTGGAAGCCCATAGAGGGCTATGGTGAAAAGGAAATATCCTCAGATGAAATCTGGAAAGAAGCTTTCTGAGAAACTGCTTAGTGTTCGGTTAATTCATCTCACAGAGTTACATCTATCTGTATTTCGTGGATCTCTTTGCTAGCCTTATTTCTGTGGAATCTGAGAACAGGTATTTCAGATGCCATTGAAGACTATAGGGCCAAAGGAAATATCCTCCGATAACAAAGAGAAAGAAGCTTTCTGAGAAACTTCTTTGCGTTCTGTGAAATCATCTCACAGAGTTACAGCTTTCCTCTCAAGAAGCCTTTCGCTAAGACACTTCTTGTGGAATTGGCAAAGCGATATTTGGAAGCCCTTAGAGGGCTATGGTGAAAAAGGAAATATCCTCAGATGAAATCTGGAAAGAAGTTTTCTGAGAAACTGCTTAGTGTTCTGTTAATTCATCTCACAGAGTTACATCTGTATTTCCTGGATCTCTTTGCTAGCCATATTTCTGTGGAATCTGAGAACTGATATTTCGGATCCCTTTGAAGACTATACGGCCAAAGGAAATATCCTCCGATAACAAAGAGAAAGAAGCTTTCCATGAAATTTCTTTGTGTTCTGTGAAATCATCTCACAGAGTTACAGCTTACCCCTCAAGAAGCCTTTCGCTAGGACAGTTCTTGTGGAATTCGCAAATTGATATTTGGAAGCCCTTAGAGTTCTATGGTGAAAAAGGAAATATCCTCAGATGAAATCTGGAAAGAAGCTTTCTGAGAAACTGCTTAGTGTTCTGTTAATTCATCTCACAGAGTTACATCTGTATTTCGTGGATCTCTTTGCTAGCCTTATTTCTGTGGAATCTGAGAACAGATATTTCGGATCCCATTGAAGACTATAGGGCCAAAGGAAATATCCTCCGATAACAAAGAGAAAGAAGCTTTCTGAGAAATTTCTTTGTGTTCTGTGAAATCATCTCACAGAGGTACAGCTTTCCCCTCAAGAAGCCTTTCGCTAAGACGGATCTTTTGGAATTGGCAAAGTGATATTTGGAAGGCCACAGAGGGCTATGGTGAAAAAGGAAGTATCCTCAGATCAAATCTGGAAAGAAGCTTTATGAGAAACTGCTTAGTGTTTTTTTAATTCATCTCACAGTGTTACATCTGTATTTCGTGGATCTCTTTGCTAGCCTTATTTCTGTGGAATCTGAGAACAGGTATTTCAGATCCCTTTGAAGACTATAGGGCCAAAGCAAATATCCTCCGATTACAAAGAGAAAGAAGCTTTGTTAGAAACTTCTTTGTGATCTGTGAAATCATCTCACAGAGTTACAGCTTTCCCCTCAAGAAGCCTTTCGCTAAGACAGTTCTTGTGGAATTGGCAAAGTGATATTTGGAAGCCCATAGAGGGCTATGGTGAAAAAGGAAATATCCTCAGATGAAATCTGGAAAGAAGCTTTCTGAGAAACTGCTTAGTGTTCGGTTAGTTCATCTCACAGAATTACATCTGTACTTCTTGGATCTCTTTGCTAGCTTTATTTCTGTGGAATCTGAGAACAGATATTTCGGATCCCATTGAAGACTATAGGGCCAAAGGAAATATCCTCCGATAACAAAGAGAAAGAAGCTTTCTGAGAAATTTCTTTGTGTTCTGTGAAATCATCTCACAGAGTTACAGCTTTCCCCTCAAGAAGCCTTTCGCTAAGACAGTTCTTGTGGAATTTCTCAAAGTGATATTTGGAAGCCGATAGAGGGCTATGGTGAAAAAGGAAATATCCTCAGATGAAATCTGGAAAGAAGCTTTCTGAGAAACTGCTTAGTGTTCTGTTAATTCATCTCACAGAGTTAGTCTGTATTTCGTGGATCTCTTTGCTAGCCTTATTTCTGTGGAATCTGAGAACAGATATTTCGGATCCCATTTAAGACTATAGGGCCAAAGGAAATATCCTCCGATAACAAAGAGAAAGAAGCTTTCTGAGAAACTTCTTTGCGTTCTGTGAAATCATCTCACAGAGTTACAGCTTTCCTCTCAAGAAGCCTTTCGCTAAGACAGTTCTTGTGGAATTGGCAAAGCGATATTTGGAAGCCCTTAGAGGGCTATGGTGAAAAAGGAAATATCCTCAGATGAAATCTGGAAAGAAGCTTTCTGAGAAACTGCTTAGTGTTCTGTTAATTCATCTCACAGAGTTACATCTGTATTTCATGGATCTCTTTGCTAGCCTTATTTCTGTGGAATCTGAGAACTGATATTTCGGATCCCTTTGAAGACTATACGGCCAAAGGAAATATCCTCCGATAACAAAGAGAAAGAAGCTTTCCGTGAAATTTCTTTATGTTCTGTGAAATCATCTCACAGAGTTACAGCTTACCCCTCAAGAAGCCTTTCGCTAAGACAGTTCTTGTGGAATTCGCAAATTGATATTTGGAAGCCCTTAGAGTTCTATGGTGAAAAAGGAAATATCCTCAGATGAAATCTGAAAAGAAGCTTTCTGAGAAACTGCTTAGTGTTCTGTTAATTCATCTCACAGAGTTACATCTGTATTTCGTGGGTCTCTTTGCTAGCCTTATTTCTGTGGAATCTGAGAACAGATATTTCGGATCCCATTGAAGACTATAGGGCCAAAGGAAATATCCTCCGATAACAAAGAGAAAGAAGCTTTCAGAGAAATTTCTTTGTGTTCTGTGAAATCATCTCACAGAGGTACAGCTTTCCCCTCAAGAAGCCTTTCGCTAAGACAGTTCTTGTGGAATTGGCAAAGTGATATTTGGAAGCCCATAGAGGGCTAAGGTGAAAAAGGAAATATCCTTAGATGAAATCTGGAAAGAAGCTTTCTGAGAAACTGCTTAGGGTTCGGTTAATTCATCTCACAGAGTTACATCTGTATTTCGTGGATCTCATTTCTAGCCTTATTTCTGTGGAATCTGAGAACAGGTATTTCAGATCCCATTGAAGACAATAGGGCAAAGGAAATATCCTCCGATTACAAAGAGAAAGAAGCTTTCTGAGAAACTTCTTTGTGTTCTGTGAAATCATCTCACAGAGTTACAGCTTTCCCCTCAAGAAGCCTTTCGCTAAGACGGATCTTTTGGAATTGGCAAAGTAATATTTGGAAGGCCATAGAGGGCTATGGTGAAAAAGGAAGTATCCTCAGATCAAATCTGGAAAGAAGCTTTATGAGAAACTGCTTAGTGTTTTTTTAATTCATCTCACAGTGTTACATCTGTATTTCGTGGATCTCTTTGCTAGCCTTATTTCTGTGGAATCTGAGAACAGGTATTTCAGATCCCTTTGAAGACTATAGGGCCAAAACAAATATCCTCCGATTACAAAGAGAAAGAAGCTTTGTTAGAAACTTCTTTGTGATCTGTGAAATCATCTCACAGAGTTACATCTTTCCGCTCAAGAAGCCTTTCGCTAAGACAGTTCTTGTGGAATTGGCAAAGTGATATTTGGAAGTCCATAGAGGGCTATGGTGAAAAAGGAAATATCCTCAGATGAAATCTGGAAAGAAGCTTTCTGAGAAACTGCTTAGTGTTCGGTTAATTCATCTCACAGAATTACATCTGTACTTCTTGGATCTCTTTGCTAGCCTTATTTCTGTGGAATCTGAGAACAGATATTTCGGATCCCATTGAAGACTATAGGGCCAAAGGAAATATCCTCCGATAACAAAGAGTAAGAAGCTTTCAGAGAAATTTCTTTGTGTTCTGTGAAATCATCTCACAGAGTTACAGCTTTCCCCTCAAGAAGCCTTTCGCTGAGACAGTTCTTGTGGAATTGGCAAAGTGATATTCGGAAGCCCATAGAGGGCTATGGTGAAAAAGGAAATATCCTCAGATGAAATCTGGAAAAAAGCTTTCTGAGAAACTGCTTAGTGTTCGGTTAATTCATCTCACAGAGTTACATCTGTATTTCGTGGATCTCATTTCTAGCCTTATTTCTGTGGAATCTGAGAACAGGTATTTCGGATCCCATTGAAGACTATAGGGCCAAAGGAAATATCCTCCGATTACAAAGAGAAAGAAGCTTTCTGAGAAACTTCTTTGTGTTCTGTGAAATCATCTCACAGAGTTACAGCTTTCCCCTCAAGAAGCCTTTCGCTAAGACAGTTCTTGTGGAATTGGCAAAGTAATATTTGGAAGCCCATAGAGGGCTATGGTGAAAAAGGAAATATCCTCAGATGAAATCTGGAAAGAAGCTTTCTGAGAAACTGATTAGTGTTCTGTTAATTCATCTCATAGAGTTACATCTGTATTTCGTGGATCACTTTGCTAGCCTTATTTCTGTGGAATCTGAGAACAGATATTTCGGATCCCATTTAAGACTACAGGGCCAAAGGAAATATCCTCCGATAACAAAGAGAAAGAAGCTTTCTGAGAAACTTCTTTGTGTTCTGTGAAATCATCTCACAGAGTTACAGCTTTCCTCTCAAGAAGCCTTTCGCTAAGACAGTTCTTGTGGAATTGGCATAGCGATATTTGGAAGCCCTTAGAGGGCTATGGTGAAAAAGGAAATATCCTCAGATGAAATCTGGAAAGAAGCTTTCTGAGAAACTGCTTAGTGTTCTGTTAATTCATCGTATACAATTACATCAGTATTTCATGGATCTCTTTGCTAGCCTTATTTCTGTGGAATCTGAGAACAGATATTTCGGATCCCTTTGAAGACTATAGGGCCAAAGGAAATATCCTCCGATAACAAAGAGAAAGAAGCTTTCTGAGAAACTTCTTTGTGTTCTGTGAAATCATCTCACAGAGTTACAGCTTTCCCCCCAAGAAGCCTTTCGCTAAGACAGTTCTTGTGGAATTGGCAAAGTTATATTTGGAAGTACTTAGAGGGCTATGGTGAAAAAGGAAATATCCTCAGATGATATCTTTAAAGAAGCTTTCTGAGAAACTGCTTAGTGTTCTGTTAATTCATCTCATAGAGTTACATCTGTATTTCGTGGATCTCTTTGCTAGCCTTATTTCTGTGGAATCTGAGAACAGATATTTCGGATCCCATTGAAGACTATAGGGCCAAAGGAAATATCCTCCGATAACAAAGAGAAAGAAGCTTTCTGAGAAACTTCTTTGTGTTCTGTGAAATCATCTCACAGAGTTACAGCTTTCCCCTCAAAAAGCCTTTCGCTAAGACAGTTGTTGTGGAATTGGCAAAGTGATATTTGGAAGCCGATAGAGGGCTATGGTGAAAAAGGAAATATCCTCAGATGAAATCTGGAAAGAAGCTTTCTGAGAAACTGCTTAGTGTTCTGTTAATTCATCTCACAGAGTTACATCTGTATTTCCTGGATCTCTTTGCTAGCCTTATTTCTGTGGAATCTGAGAACAGATATATCGGATCCCATTGAAGACTATAGGGCCAAAGGAAATATCCTCTGATAACAAATAGAAAGAAGCTTTCTGAGAAACTTCTTTGCGTTGTGTGAAATCATCTCACAGAGTTACAGCTTACCCCTCAAGAAGCCTTTCGCTAAGACAGTTCTTGTGGAATTCGCAAATTGATATTTGGAAGCCCATAGAGTTCTATGGTGAAAAAGGAAATATCCTCAGATGAAATCTGGAAGGAAGCTTTCTGAGAAACTGCTTAGTGTTCTGTTAATTCATCTCACAGAGTTACATCTGTATTTCGTGGATCTCTTTGCTAGCCTTATTTCTGTGGAATCTGAGAACAGATATTTCGGATCCCATTGAAGACTATAGGGCCAAAGGAAATATCCTCCGATAACAAAGAGAAAGAAGCTTTCTGAGAAATTTCTTTGTGTTCTGTGAAATCATCTCACAGAGGTACAGCTTTCCCCTCAAGAAGCCTTTCGCTAAGACAGTTCTTGTGGAATTGGCAAAGTGATATTTGGAAGCCCATAGAGGGCTAAGGTGAAAAAGGAAATATCCTTAGATGAAATCTGGAAAGAAGCTTTCTGAGAAACTGCTTAGGGTTCGGTTAATTCATCTCACAGAGTTACATCTGTATTTCGTGGATCTCATTTCTAGCCTTATTTCTGTGGAATCTGAGAACAGGTATTTCAGATCCCATTGAAGACTATAGGGCCAAAGGAAATATCCTCCGATTACAAAGAGAAAGAAGCTTTCTGAGAAACTTCTTTGTGTTCTGTGAAATCATCTCACAGAGTTACAGTTTTCCCCTCAAGAAGCCTTTCGCTAAGACGGATCTTTTGGAATTGGCAAAGTGATATTTGGAAGGCCATAGAGGGCTATGGTGAAAAAGGAAATATCCTCAGATGAAATCTGGAAAGAAGCTTTCTGAGAAACTGCTTAGTGTTCTGTTAATTCATCTCACAGAGTTACATCTGTATTTCGTGGATCTCTTTGCTAGCTTTATTTCTGTGGAATCTGAGAACAGATATTTCGGATCCCATTGAAGACTATAGGGCCAAAGGAAATATCCTCCGATAAGAAAGAGAAAGAAGCTTTTTGAGAAACTTCTTTGTATTCTGTGAAATCATCTCACAGAGTTACAGCTTTCCCCTCAAGAAGCCTTTCGCTAAGACAGTTCTTGTGGAATTGGCAAAGTGATATTTGGAAGCCCATAGAGGGCTATGGTGAAAAAGGAAGTATCCTCAGATCAAATCTGGAAAGAAGCTTTATGAGAAACTGCTTAGTGTTTTTTTAATTCATCTCACAGTGTTACATCTGTATTTCGTGGATCTCTTTGCTAGCCTTATTTCTGTGGAATCTGAGAACAGGTATTTCAGAACCCTTTGAAGACTATAGGGCCAAAGCAAATATCCTCCGATTACAAAGAGAAAGAAGCTTTGTTAGAAACTTCTTTGTGATCTGTGAAATCATCTCACAGAGTTACAGCTTTCCCCTCAAGAAGCCTTTCGCTAAGACAGTTCTTGTGGAATTGGCAAAGTGATATTTGGAAGCCCATAGAGGGCTATGGTGAAAAAGGAAATATCCTCAGATGAAATCTGGAAAGAAGCTTTCTGAGAAACTGCTTAGTGTTCGGTTAATTCATCTCACAGAATTACATCTGTATTTCGTGGATCTCATTTCTTACCTTATTTCTGTGGAATCTGAGAACAGGTATTTCAGATCCCTTTGAAGACTATAGGGCCAAAGGAAATATCCTCCGATTACAAAGAGAAAGAAGCTTTCTCAGAAACTTCTTTGTGTTCTGTGAAATCATCTCACAGAGTTACAGCTTTCCCCTCAAGAAGCCTTTCGCTAAGACAGTTCTTGTGGAATTGGCAAAGTGATATTTGGAAGCCCATAGAGGGCTATGGTGAAAAAGCAAATATCCCCAGATGAAATCTGGAAAGAAGCTTTCTGAGAAACTGCTTCATGTTCTTTTAATTCATCTCACAGAGTTACATCTGTATTTCGTGGATCTCTTTGCTAGCCTTATTTCTGTGAAATCTGAGAACAGATATTTTGGATCCCTTTGAAGACTATAGGGCCAAAGGAAATATCCTCCGATAACAAAGAGAAAGAAGCTTTCTGAGAAACTTCTTTGTGTTCTGTGAAATCATCTCACAGAGTTACAGCTTTCCCCTCAAAAAGCCTTTCGCTAAGACAGTTCTTGTGGAATTGGCAAACTGATATTGGAAGCCCATAGAGGGCTATGGTGAAAAAGGAAATATCCTCAGATGAATTCTGGAAAGAAGCTTTCTGAGAAACTGCTTAGTGTTCTGTTCATTCATCTCACAGAGTTACATCTGTAGTTCGTGGATCTCTTTGCTAGCCTTATTTCTGTGGAATCTGAGAACAGATATTTCGGATGCCATTGAAGACTATAGGGCCAAAGGAATTATCCTCCGATAACAAAGAGAAAGAAGCTGTCTGAGAAACTTCTGTGCGTTCTGTGAAATCATCTCACAGACTTACAGCTTTCCTCACAAGAAGCCTTTGACTAAGACAGATCTTGTGGAATTGGCAAAGTGATATTTGGAAGCCCATAGAGGGCTATGGTGAAAAAGGAAATATCCTCAGATGAAATCTGGGAAGAAGCTTTCTGAGAATCTGCTTAGTGTTCTGTTAATTCATCTCACAGAGTTACATCTGTATTTCCTGGATCTCTTTGCTAGCCATATTTCTGTGGAATCTGAGAACAGATATTTCGGATCCCTTTGAAGACTATAGGGCCAAAGGAAATATCCTCCGATAACAAAGAGAAAGAAGCTTTCTGAGAAACTTCTTTGTGTTCTGTGAAATCATCTCACAGAGTTACAGCTTTCCCCTGAAGAAGCCTTTCGCTAAGACAGTTCTTGTGGAATTGGCCAAGTGATGTTTGGAAGCCCATAGAGGGCTATGGTGAAAAAGGAAATATCCTCAGATGAAATCTGGAAAGAAGCTTTCTGAGAAACTGCTTAGTGTTCTGATAATTCATCTCACAGAGTTACATCTGTATTTCCTGGATCTCTTTGCTAGCCTTATTTCTGTGGAATCTGAGAACAGATATTTCGGATCCCATTGAAGACTATAGGGCCAAAGAAATATCCTCCGATAACAAAGAGAAAGAAGCTTTCTGAGAAACTTCTTTGCGTTCTGTGAAATCATCTCACAGAGTTACAGCTTTCCCCTCAAGAAGCCTTTCGCTAAGACAGTTCTTGTGGAATTGGCAAAGAGATATTTGGAAGCCCATAGATGGCTATGGTGAAAAAGGAAATATCCTCAGGTGAAATATGAAAAGAAGCTTTCTGAGAAACTGCTTAGTGTTCTGTTAATTCATCTCAACGAATTACATCTGTATTTCATGGATTTCTTTGCTAGCCTTATTTCTGTGGATTCTGAGAACGGATATTTCGGATCCCTTTGAAGACAATAGGGCCAAAGGAAATATCCTCCGATGACAAAGAGATAGAAGCTTTCTGAGAAACTTCTTTGCATTCTGTGAAATCATCTCACAGAGTTACAGCTTTCCTCTCAAGAAGCCTTTCGCTAAGACAGTTCTTGTGGAATTGGCAAAGTGATATTTGGAAGCCCATAGAGGGCTATGGTGAAAAAGCAAATATCCCCAGATGAAATCTGGAAAGAAGCTTTCTGAGAAACTGCTTCATGTTCGGTTAATTCATCTCACAGAGTTACATCTGTATTTCGTGGATCTCTTTGCTAGCCTTATTTCTGTGAAATCTGAGAACAGATATTTTGGATCCCTTTGAAGACTATAGGGCCAAAGGAAATATCCTCCGATAACAAAGAGAAAGAAGCTTTCTGAGAAACTTCTTTGTGTTCTGTGAAATCATCTCACAGAGTTACAGCTTTCCCCTCAAAAAGCCTTTCGCTAAGACAGTTCTTGTGGAATTGGCAAACTGATATTGGAAGCCCAAAGAGGGCTATGGTGAAAAAGGAAATATCCTCAGATGAATTCTGGAAAGAAGCTTTCTGAGAAACTGCTTAGTGTTCTGTTCATTCATCTCACAGAGTTACATCTGTAGTTCGTGGATCTCTTTGCTAGCCTTATTTCTGTGGAATCTGAGAACAGATATTTCGGATGCCATTGAAGACTATAGGGCCAAAGGAATTATCCTCCGATAACAAAGAGAAAGAAGCTGTCTGAGAAACTTCTGTGCGTTCTGTGAAATCATCTCACAGACTTACAGCTTTCCTCTCAAGAAGCCTTTGACTAAGACAGATCTTGTGGAATTGGCAAAGTGATATTTGGAAGCCCATAGAGGGCTATGGTGAAAAAGGAAATATCCTCAGATGAAATCTGGGAAGAAGCTTTCTGAGAAACTGCTTAGTGTTCTGTTAATTCATCTCACAGACTTACATCTGTATTTCCTGGATCTCTTTGCTAGCCATATTTCTGTGGAATCTGAGAACAGATATTTCGGATCCCTTTGAAGACTATAGGGCCAAAGGAAATATCCTCCGATAACAAAGAGAAAGAAGCTTTCTGAGAAACTTCTTTGTGTTCTGTGAAATCATCTCACAGAGATACAGCTTTCCCCTCAAGAAGCCTTTCGCTAAGACAGTTCTTGTGGAATTGGCAAAGTGATATTTGGAAGCCCATAGAGGGCTATGGTGAAAAAGGAAATATCCTCAGATGAAATCTGGAAAGAAGCTTTCTGAGAAACTGCTTAGTGTCCTGTTAATTCATCTCACAGAGTTACATCTGTATTTCGTGGATCTTTTTGCTAGCCTTATTTCTGTGGAATCTGAGAACAGATATTTCGGATCCCTTTCAAGACTATAGAGCCAAAGGAAATATCCTCCGATAACAAAGAGAAAGAAGCTTTCTGAGAAACTTCTTTGTGTTCTGTGAAATCATCTCACAGAGTTACAGCTTTCCCCTGAAGAAGCCTTTCGCTAAGACAGTTCTTGTGGAATTGGCCAAGTGATATTTGGAAGCCCATAGAGGGCTATGGTGAAAAAGGAAATATCCTCAGATGAAATCTGGAAAGAAGCTTTCTGAGAAACTGCTTAGTGTTCTGATAATTCATCTCACAGAGTTACATCTGTATTTCCTGGATCTCTTTGCTAGCCTTATTTCTGTGGAATCTGAGAACAGATATTTCGGATCCCATTGAAGACTATAGGGCCAAAGAAATATCCTCCGATAACAAAGAGAAAGAAGCTTTCTGAGAAACTTCTTTGCGTTCTGTGAAATCATCTCACAGAGTTACAGCTTTCCCCTCAAGAAGCCTTTCGCTAAGACAGTTCTTGTGGAATTGGCAAAGAGATATTTGGAAGCCCATAGATGGCTATGGTGAAAAAGGAAATATCCTCAGGTGAAATATGAAAAGAAGCTTTCTGAGAAACTGCTTAGTGTTCTGTTAATTCATCTCAACGAATTACATCTGTATTTCATGGATTTCTTTGCTAGCCTTATTTCTGTGGATTCTGAGAACGGATATTTCGGATCCCTTTGAAGACAATAGGGCCAAAGGAAATATCCTCCGATGACAAAGAGATAGAAGCTTTCTGAGAAACTTCTTTGCATTCTGTGAAATCATCTCACAGAGTTACAGCTTTCCTCTCAAGAAGCCTTTCGCTAAGACAGTTCTTGTGGAATTGGCAAAGTGATATTTGGAAGCCCATAGAGGGCTACGGTGAAAAAGGAAATATCCTCAGATGAAATCTGGAAAGAAGCTTTCTGAGAAACTGCTTAGTGTTCTCTTAATTCATCTCACAGAGTTACATCTGTATTTCGTGGATCTCTTTGGTAGCCTTATTTCTGTGGAATCTGAGAACAGGTATTTCAGATCCCTTTGAAGACTATAGGGCCAAAGCAAATATCCTCCGATTACAAAGAGAAAGAAGCTTTGTTAGAAACTTCTTTGTGATCTGTGAAATCATCTCACAGAGTTACAGCTTTCCCCTCAAGCAGCCTTTCGCTAAGACAGTTCTTGTGGAATTAGCAAAGTGATATTTGGAAGCCCATAGAGGGCTATGGTGAAAAAGGAAATATCCTCAGATGAAATCTGGAAAGAAGCTTTCTGAGAAACTGCTTAGAATTCGGTTAATTCATCTCACAGAATAACATCTGTACTTCTTGGATCTCTTTGCTAGCCTTATTTCTGTGGAATCTGAGAACAGATATTTCGGATCCCATTGAAGACTATAGGGCCAAAGGAAATATCCTCCGATAACAAAGAGAAAGAAGCTTTCTGAGAAATTTCTTTGTGTTCTGTGAAATCATCTCACAGAGTTACAGCTTTCCCCTCAAGAAGCCTTTCGCTAAGACAGTTCTTGTGGAATTGGCAAAGTGATATTTGGAAGCCCATAGAGGGCTATGGTGAAAAAGGAAATATCCTCAGATGAAATCTGGAAAGAAGCTTTCTGAGAAACTGCTTAGTGTTTGGTTAATTCATCTCACAGAGTTACATCTGTATTTCGTGGATCTCATTTCTAGCCTTATTTCTGTGGAATCTGAGAACAGGTATTTCAGATCCCATTGAAGACTATAGGGCCAAAGGAAATATCCTCCGATTACAAAGAAAAAGAGGCTTTCTCAGAAACTTCTTTGTGTTCTGTGAAATCATCTCACAGAGTTACAGCTTTCCCCTCAAGAAGCCTTTCGCTAAGACAGTTCTTGTGGAATTGGCAAAGTGATATTTGAAAGCCCATAGAGGGCTATGGTGAAAAAGGAAATATCCTCAGATGAAATCTGGAAAGAAGCTTTCTGAGAAACTGCTTAGTGTTCTGTTAATTCATCTCACAGAGTTACATCTGTATTTCGTGGATCTCTTTGCTAGCCTTATTTCTGTGGAATCTGAGAACAGATATTTCGGATCCCTTTGAAGACTATAGGGCCAAAGGAAATATCCTCCAATAACAAAGAGAAAGAAGCTTTCTGAGAAACTTCTTTGTGTTCTGTGAAATCATCTCACAGAGTTACAGCTTTCCCCTCAAAAAGCCTTTCGCTAAGACAGTTCTTGTGGAATTGGCAAACTGATATTGGAAGCCCGTAGAGGGCTATGGTGAAAAAGGAAATATCCTCAGATGAAATCTGGAAAGAAGCTTTCTGAGAAACTGCTTAGTGTTCTGTTCATTCATCTCACAGAGTTACATCTGTAGTTCGTGGATCTCTTTGCTAGCCTTATTTCTGTGGAATCTGAGAACAGATATTTCGGATGCCATTGAAGACTATAGGGCCAAAGGAATTATCCTCCGATAACAAAGAGAAAGAAGCTGTCTGAGAAACTTCTGTGCGTTCTGTGAAATCATCTCACAGAGTTACAGCTTTCACCTCAAGAAGCCTTTCGCTAAGACAGTTCTTCTGGAATTGGCAAAGTGATATTTGGAAGCCCATAGAGGGCTGTGGTGAAAAAGGAAATATCCTCAGATGAAATCTGGAAAGAAGCTTTCTGAGAAACTGCTTAGTGTTCTGTTAATTCATCTCACAGAGTTACATCTGTATTTCGTAGATCTCTTTGCTAGCCTTATTTCTGTGGAATCTGAGAACAGATATTTCGGATCCCTTTGAAGCCTATAGGGCCAAAGGAAATATCCTCCGATAACAAAGAGAAAGAAGCTTTCTGAGAAATTTCTTTGTGTTCTGTGAAATCATCTCACAGAGTTACAGCTTTCCCCTGAAGAAGTCTTTCGCTAAGACAGATCTTGTGGAATTGGAAAAGTGAGATTTGGAAGCCTATAGAGGGCTATGGTGAAAAGGGAAATATCCTCAGATGAAATCTGGAAAGAAGCTTTATGAGAAACTGCTTAGTGTTCGGTTAAATCATCTCACAGAGTTACATCTGTATTTCGTGGATCTCTTTGCTAGCCTTATTTCTGTGGAATCTGAGATCAGATATTTCGGATCCCTTTGAAGACTATAGGGCCAAAGGAAATATCCTCCTATACAAAGAGAAAGAAGTTTTCTGAGAAACTTCTTTGTGTTCTGTGAAATCATCTCACAGTGTTACAGCTTACTCCTCAAGAAGTCTTTCGCTAAGAGAGTTCTTGTGGAATTGGCAAAGTGATATTTGGAAGCCCATAGGGGGCTATGGTGAAAAAGGAAATATCCTCAGATGAAATCTGGAAAGAAGCTTTCTTAGAAACTGCTTAGTGTTCTGTTAATTCATCGTATACAATTACATCAGTATTTCATGGATCTCTTTGCTAGCCTTATTTCTGTGGAATCTGATAACAGATATTTCGGATCCCTTTGAAGACTATAGGGCCAAAGGAAATATCCTCCGATAACAAAGAGAAAGAAGCTTTCTGAGAAACTTCTTTGTGTTCTGTGAAATCATCTAACAGAGTTACAGCTTTCCCCTCAAGAAGCCTTTCGCTAAGACAGTTCTTGTGGAATTGGCAAAGTGATATTTGGAAGCCCTTAGAGGGCTATGGTGAAAGAGGAAATATCCTCAGATGAAATCTGGAAAGAAGCTTCTGAGAAACTGCTTAGTGTTCTGTTAATTCATCTCACAGTGTTACATCTGTACTTCGTGGATGTCTTTGCTAGCCTTATTTCTGTTGAATGTGAGAACAGATATTTCGGATCCCATTGAAGACTATAGGACCAAAGGAAATATCCTCCGATAACAAAGAGAAAGAAGCTTTCTGAGAAACTTCTTTGTGTTCTGTGAAATCATCTCACAGAGTTACAGCTTTCCCCTGAAGAAGCCTTTCGCTAAGACAGTTCTTGTGGAATTGGCCAAGTGATGTTTGGAAGCCCATAGAGGGCTATGGTGAAAAAGGAAATATCCTCAGATGAAATCTGGAAAGAAGCTTTCTGAGAAACTGCTTAGTGTTCTGATAATTCATCTCACAGAGTTACATCTGTATTTCCTGGATCTCTTTGCTGGCCTTATTTCTGTGGAATCTGAGAACAGATATTTCGGATCCCATTGAAGACTATAGGGCCAAAGAAATATCCTCCGATAACAAAGAGAAAGAAGCTTTCTGAGAAACTTCTTTGCGTTCTGTGAAATCATCTCACAGAGTTACAGCTTTCCCCTCAAGAAGCCTTTCGCTAAGACAGTTCTTGTGGAATTGGCAAAGAGATATTTGGAAGCCCATAGATGGCTATGGTGAAAAAGGAAATATCCTCAGGTGAAATATGAAAAGAAGCTTTCTGAGAAACTGCTTAGTGTTCTGTTAATTCATCTCAACGAATTACATCTGTATTTCATGGATTTCTTTGCTAGCCTTATTTCTGTGGATTCTGAGAACGGATATTTCGGATCCCTTTGAAGACAATAGGGCCAAAGGAAATATCCTCCGATGACAAAGAGATAGAAGCTTTCTGAGAAACTTCTTTGCATTCTGTGAAATCATCTCACAGAGTTACAGCTTTCCTCTCAAGAAGCCTTTCGCTAAGACAGTTCTTGTGGAATTGGCAAAGTGATATTTGGAAGCCCATAGAGGGCTATGGTGAAAAAGCAAATATCCCCAGATGAAATCTGGAAAGAAGCTTTCTGAGAAACTGCTTCATGTTCGGTTAATTCATCTCACAGAGTTACATCTGTATTTCGTGGATCTCTTTGCTAGCCTTATTTCTGTGAAATCTGAGAACAGATATTTTGGATCCCTTTGAAGACTATAGGGCCAAAGGAAATATCCTCCGATAACAAAGAGAAAGAAGCTTTCTGAGAAACTTCTTTGTGTTCTGTGAAATCATCTCACAGAGTTACAGCTTTCCCCTCAAAAAGCCTTTCGCTAAGACAGTTCTTGTGGAATTGGCAAACTGATATTGGAAGCCCAAAGAGGGCTATGGTGAAAAAGGAAATATCCTCAGATGAATTCTGGAAAGAAGCTTTCTGAGAAACTGCTTAGTGTTCTGTTCATTCATCTCACAGAGTTACATCTGTAGTTCGTGGATCTCTTTGCTAGCCTTATTTCTGTGGAATCTGAGAACAGATATTTCGGATGCCATTGAAGACTATAGGGCCAAAGGAATTATCCTCCGATAACAAAGAGAAAGAAGCTGTCTGAGAAACTTCTGTGCGTTCTGTGAAATCATCTCACAGACTTACAGCTTTCCTCTCAAGAAGCCTTTGACTAAGACAGATCTTGTGGAATTGGCAAAGTGATATTTGGAAGCCCATAGAGGGCTATGGTGAAAAAGCAAATATCCTCAGATGAAATCTGGGAAGAAGCTTTCTGAGAAACTGCTTAGTGTTCTGTTAATTCATCTCACAGACTTACATCTGTATTTCCTGGATCTCTTTGCTAGCCATATTTCTGTGGAATCTGAGAACAGATATTTCGGATCCCTTTGAAGACTATAGGGCCAAAGGAAATATCCTCCGATAACAAAGAGAAAGAAGCTTTCTGAGAAACTTCTTTGTGTTCTGTGAAATCATCTCACAGAGATACAGCTTTCCCCTCAAGAAGCCTTTCGCTAAGACAGTTCTTGTGGAATTGGCAAAGTGATATTTGGAAGCCCATAGAGGGCTATGGTGAAAAAGGAAATATCCTCAGATGAAATCTGGAAAGAAGCTTTCTGAGAAACTGCTTAGTGTCCTGTTAATTCATCTCACAGAGTTACATCTGTATTTCGTGGATCTTTTTGCTAGCCTTATTTCTGTATAATCTGAGAACAGATATTTCGGATCCCTTTCAAGACTATAGAGCCAAAGGAAATATCCTCCGATAACAAAGAGAAAGAAGCTTTCTGAGAAACTTCTTTGTGTTCGGTGAAATAATCTCACAGAGTTACAGCTTTCCCCTGAAGAAGCCTTTCGCTAAGACAGTTCTTGTGGAATTGGCCAAGTGATATTTGGAAGCCCATAGAGGGCTATGGTGAAAAAGGAAATATCCTCAGATGAAATCTGGAAAGAAGCTTTCTGAGAAACTGCTTAGTGTTCTGATAATTCATCTCACAGAGTTACATCTGTATTTCCTGGATCTCTTTGCTAGCCTTATTTCTGTGGAATCTGAGAACAGATATTTCGGATCCCATTGAAGACTATAGGGCCAAAGAAATATCCTCCGATAACAAAGAGAAAGAAGCTTTCTGAGAAACTTCTTTGCGTTCTGTGAAATCATCTCACAGAGTTACAGCTTTCCCCTCAAGAAGCCTTTCGCTAAGACAGTTCTTGTGGAATTGGCAAAGAGATATTTGGAAGCCCATAGATGGCTATGGTGAAAAAGGAAATATCCTCAGGTGAAATATGAAAAGAAGCTTTCTGAGAAACTGCTTAGTGTTCTGTTAATTCATCTCAACGAATTACATCTGTATTTCATGGATTTCTTTGCTAGCCTTATTTCTGTGGATTCTGAGAACGGATATTTCGGATCCCTTTGAAGACAATAGGGCCAAAGGAAATATCCTCCGATGACAAAGAGATAGAAGCTTTCTGAGAAACTTCTTTGCATTCTGTGAAATCATCTCACAGAGTTACAGCTTTCCTCTCAAGAAGCCTTTCGCTAAGACAGTTCTTGTGGAATTGGCAAAGTGATATTTGGAAGCCCATAGAGGGCTACGGTGAAAAAGGAAATATCCTCAGATGAAATCTGGAAAGAAGCTTTCTGAGAAACTGCTTAGTGTTCTCTTAATTCATCTCACAGAGTTACATCTGTATTTCGTGGATCTCTTTGGTAGCCTTATTTCTGTGGAATCTGAGAACAGGTATTTCAGATCCCTTTGAAGACTATAGGGCCAAAGCAAATATCCTCCGATTACAAAGAGAAAGAAGCTTTGTTAGAAACTTCTTTGTGATCTGTGAAATCATCTCACAGAGTTACAGCTTTCCCCTCAAGCAGCCTTTCGCTAAGACAGTTCTTGTGGAATTAGCAAAGAGATATTTGGAAGCCCATAGAGGGCTATGGTGAAAAAGGAAATATCCTCAGATGAAATCTGGAAAGAAGCTTTCTGAGAAACTGCTTAGAATTCGGTTAATTCATCTCACAGAATAACATCTGTACTTCTTGGATCTCTTTGCTAGCCTTATTTCTGTGGAATCTGAGAACAGATATTTCGGATCCCATTGAAGACTATAGGGCCAAAGGAAATATCCTCCGATAACAAAGAGAAAGAAGCTTTCTGAGAAATTTCTTTGTGTTCTGTGAAATCATCTCACAGAGTTACAGCTTTCCCCTCAAGAAGCCTTTCGCTAAGACAGTTCTTGTGGAATTGGCAAAGTGATATTTGGAAGCCCATAGAGGGCTATGGTGAAAAAGAAAATATCCTCAGATGAAATCTGGAAAGAAGCTTTCTGAGAAACTGCTTAGTGTTTGGTTAATTCATCTCACAGAGTTACATCTGTATTTCGTGGATCTCATTTCTAGCCTTATTTCTGTGGAATCTGAGAACAGGTATTTCAGATCCCATTGAAGACTATAGGGCCAAAGGAAATATCCTCCGATTACAAAGAAAAAGAGGCTTTCTCAGAAACTTCTTTGTGTTCTGTGAAATCATCTCACAGAGTTACAGCTTTCCCCTCAAGAAGCCTTTCGCTAAGACAGTTCTTGTGGAATTGGCAAAGTGATATTTGAAAGCCCATAGAGGGCTATGGTGAAAAAGGAAATATCCTCAGATGAAATCTGGAAAGAAGCTTTCTGAGAAACTGCTTAGTGTTCTGTTAATTCATCTCACAGAGTTACATCTGTATTTCGTGGATCTCTTTGCTAGCCTTATTTCTGTGGAATCTGAGAACAGATATTTCGGATCCCTTTGAAGACTATAGGGCCAAAGGAAATATCCTCCAATAACAAAGAGAAAGAAGCTTTCTGAGAAACTTCTTTGTGTTCTGTGAAATCATCTCACAGAGTTACAGCTTTCCCCTCAAGAAGCCTTTCGCTAAGACAGTTCTTGTGGAATTGGCAAAGTGATATTGGAAGCCCGTAGAGGGCTATGGTGAAAAAGGAAATATCCTCAGATGAAATCTGGAAAGAAGCTTTCTGAGAAACTGCTTAGTGTTCTGTTCATTCATCTCACAGAGTTACATCTGTAGTTCGTGGATCTCTTTGCTAGCCTTATTTCTGTGGAATCTGAGAACAGATATTTCGGATGCCATTGAAGACTATAGGGCCAAAGGAATTATCCTCCGATAACAAAGAGAAAGAAGCTGTCTGAGAAACTTCTGTGCGTTCTGTGAAATCATCTCACAGAGTTACAGCTTTCACCTCAAGAAGCCTTTCGCTAAGACAGTTCTTCTGGAATTGGCAAAGTGATATTTGGAAGCCCATAGAGGGCTGTGGTGAAAAAGGAAATATCCTCAGATGAAATCTGGAAAGAAGCTTTCTGAGAAACTGCTTAGTGTTCTGTTAATTCATCTCACAGAGTTACATCTGTATTTCGTAGATCTCTTTGCTAGCCTTATTTCTGTGGAATCTGAGAACAGATATTTCGGATCCCTTTGAAGCCTATAGGGCCAAAGGAAATATCCTCCGATAACAAAGAGAAAGAAGCTTTCTGAGAAATTTCTTTGTGTTCTGTGAAATCATCTCACAGAGTTACAGCTTTCCCCTGAAGAAGTCTTTCGCTAAGACAGATCTTGTGGAATTGGAAAAGTGAGATTTGGAAGCCTATAGAGGGCTATGGTGAAAAGGGAAATATCCTCAGATGAAATCTGGAAAGAAGCTTTATGAGAAACTGCTTAGTGTTCGGTTAAATCATCTCACAGAGTTACATCTGTATTTCGTGGATCTCTTTGCTAGCCTTATTTCTGTGGAATCTGAGATCAGATATTTCGGATCCCTTTGAAGACTATAGGGCCAAAGGAAATATCCTCCTATACAAAGAGAAAGAAGTTTTCTGAGAAACTTCTTTGTGTTCTGTGAAATCATCTCACAGAGTTACAGCTTACTCCTCAAGAAGTCTTTCGCTAAGAGAGTTCTTGTGGAATTGGCAAAGTGATATTTGGAAGCCCATAGGGGGCTATGGTGAAAAAGGAAATATCCTCAGATGAAATCTGGAAAGAAGCTTTCTTAGAAACTGCTTAGTGTTCTGTTAATTCATCGTATACAATTACATCAGTATTTCATGGATCTCTTTGCTAGCCTTATTTCTGTGGAATCTGATAACAGATATTTCGGATCCCTTTGAAGACTATAGGGCCAAAGGAAATATCCTCCGATAACAAAGAGAAAGAAGCTTTCTGAGAAACTTCTTTGTGTTCTGTGAAATCATCTAACAGAGTTACAGCTTTCCCCTCAAGAAGCCTTTCGCTAAGACAGTTCTTGTGGAATTGGCAAAGTGATATTTGGAAGCCCTTAGAGGGCTATGGTGAAAGAGGAAATATCCTCAGATGAAATCTGGAAAGAAGCTTCTGAGAAACTGCTTAGTGTTCTGTTAATTCATCTCACAGTGTTACATCTGTACTTCGTGGATGTCTTTGCTAGCCTTATTTCTGTTGAATGTGAGAACAGATATTTCGGATCCCATTGAAGACTATAGGACCAAAGGAAATATCCTCCGATAACAAAGAGAAAGAAGCTTTCTGAGAAACTTCTTTGTGTTCTGTGAAATCATCTCACAGAGTTACAGCTTTCCCCTGAAGAAGCCTTTCGCTAAGACAGTTCTTGTGGAATTGGCCAAGTGATGTTTGGAAGCCCATAGAGGGCTATGGTGAAAAAGGAAATATCCTCAGATGAAATCTGGAAAGAAGCTTTCTGAGAAACTGCTTAGTGTTCTGATAATTCATCTCACAGAGTTACATCTGTATTTCCTGGATCTCTTTGCTAGCCTTATTTCTGTGGAATCTGAGAACAGATATTTCGGATCCCATTGAAGACTATAGGGCCAAAGAAATATCCTCCGATAACAAAGAGAAAGAAGCTTTCTGAGAAACTTCTTTGCGTTCTGTGAAATCATCTCACAGAGTTACAGCTTTCCCCTCAAGAAGCCTTTCGCTAAGACAGTTCTTGTGGAATTGGCAAAGAGATATTTGGAAGCCCATAGATGGCTATGGTGAAAAAGGAAATATCCTCAGGTGAAATATGAAAAGAAGCTTTCTGAGAAACTGCTTAGTGTTCTGTTAATTCACCTCAACGAATTACATCTGTATTTCATGGATTTCTTTGCTAGCCTTATTTCTGTGGATTCTGAGAACGGATATTTCGGATCCCTTTGAAGACAATAGGGCCAAAGGAAATATCCTCCGATGACAAAGAGATAGAAGCTTTCTGAGAAACTTCTTTGCATTCTGTGAAATCATCTCACAGAGTTAAGGCTTTCCTCTCAAGAAGCCTTTCGCTAAGACAGTTCTTGTGGAATTGGCAAAGTGATATTTGGAAGCCCATAGAGGGCTATGGTGAAAAAGCAAATATCCCCAGATGAAATCTGGAAAGAAGCTTTCTGAGAAACTGCTTCATGTTCGGTTAATTCATCTCACAGAGTTACATCTGTATTTCGTGGATCTCTTTGCTAGCCTTATTTCTGTGAAATCTGAGAACAGATATTTTGGATCCCTTTGAAGACTATAGGGCCAAAGGAAATATCCTCCGATAACAAAGAGAAAGAAGCTTTCTGAGAAACTTCTTTGTGTTCTGTGAAATCATCTCACAGAGTTACAGCTTTCCCCTCAAAAAGCCTTTCGCTAAGACAGTTCTTGTGGAATTGGCAAACTGATATTGGAAGCCCAAAGAGGGCTATGGTGAAAAAGGAAATATCCTCAGATGAATTCTGGAAAGAAGCTTTCTGAGAAACTGCTTAGTGTTCTGTTCATTCATCTCACAGAGTTACATCTGTAGTTCGTGGATCTCTTTGCTAGCCTTATTTCTGTGGAATCTGAGAACAGATATTTCGGATGCCATTGAAGACTATAGGGCCAAAGGAATTATCCTCCGATAACAAAGAGAAAGAAGCTGTCTGAGAAACTTCTGTGCGTTCTGTGAAATCATCTCACAGACTTACAGCTTTCCTCTCAAGAAGCCTTTGACTAAGACAGATCTTGTGGAATTGGCAAAGTGATATTTGGAAGCCCATAGAGGGCTATGGTGAAAAAGGAAATATCCTCAGATGAAATCTGGGAAGAAGCTTTCTGAGAAACTGCTTAGTGTTCTGTTAATTCATCTCACAGACTTACATCTGTATTTCCTGGATCTCTTTGCTAGCCATATTTCTGTGGAATCTGAGAACAGATATTTCGGATCCCTTTGAAGACTATAGGGCCAAAGGAAATATCCTCCGATAACAAAGAGAAAGAAGCTTTCTGAGAAACTTCTTTGTGTTCTGTGAAATCATCTCACAGAGATACAGCTTTCCCCTCAAGAAGCCTTTCGCTAAGACAGTTCTTGTGGAATTGGCAAAGGGATATTTGGAAGCCCATAGAGGGCTATGGTGAAAAAGGAAATATCCTCAGATGAAATCTGGAAAGAAGCTTTCTGAGAAACTGCTTAGTGTCCTGTTAATTCATCTCACAGAGTTACATCTGTATTTCGTGGATCTTTTTGCTAGCCTTATTTCTGTGGAATCTGAGAACAGATATTTCGGATCCCTTTCAAGACTATAGAGCCAAAGGTAATATCCTCCGATAACAAAGAGAAAGAAGCTTTCTGAGAAACTTCTTTGTGTTCTGTGAAATAATCTCACAGAGTTACAGCTTTCCCCTGAAGAAGCCTTTCGCTAAGACAGTTCTTGTGGAATTGGCCAAGTGATATTTGGAAGCCCATAGAGGGCTATGGTGAAAAAGGAAATATCCTCAGATGAAATCTGGAAAGAAGCTTTCTGAGAAACTGCTTAGTGTTCTGATAATTCATCTCACAGAGTTACATCTGTATTTCCTGGATCTCTGTGCTAGCCTTATTTCTGTGGAATCTGAGAACAGATATTTCGGATCCCATTGAAGACTATAGGGCCAAAGAAATATCCTCCGATAACAAAGAGAAAGAAGCTTTCTGAGAAACTTCTTTGCGTTCTGTGAAATCATCTCACAGAGTTACAGCTTTCCCCTCAAGAAGCCTTTCGCTAAGACAGTTCTTGTGGAATTGGCAAAGAGATATTTGGAAGCCCATAGATGGCTATGGTGAAAAAGGAAATATCCTCAGGTGAAATATGAAAAGAAGCTTTCTGAGAAACTGCTTAGTGTTCTGTTAATTCATCTCAACGAATTACATCTGTATTTCATGGATTTCTTTGCTAGCCTTATTTCTGTGGATTCTGAGAACGGATATTTCGGATCCCTTTGAAGACAATAGGGCCAAAGGAAATATCCTCCGATGACAAAGAGATAGAAGCTTTCTGAGAAACTTCTTTGCATTCTGTGAAATCATCTCACAGAGTTACAGCTTTCCTCTCAAGAAGCCTTTCGCTAAGACAGTTCTTGTGGAATTGGCAAAGTGATATTTGGAAGCCCATAGAGGGCTACGGTGAAAAAGGAAATATCCTCAGATGAAATCTGGAAAGAAGCTTTCTGAGAAACTGCTTAGTGTTCTCTTAATTCATCTCACAGAGTTACATCTGTATTTCGTGGATCTCTTTGGTAGCCTTATTTCTGTGGAATCTGAGAACAGGTATTTCAGATCCCTTTGAAGACTATAGGGCCAAAGCAAATATCCTCCGATTACAAAGAGAAAGAAGCTTTGTTAGAAACTTCTTTGTGATCTGTGAAATCATCTCACAGAGTTACAGCTTTCCCCTCAAGCAGCCTTTCGCTAAGACAGTTCTTGTGGAATTAGCAAAGTGATATTTGGAAGCCCATAGAGGGCTATGGTGAAAAAGGAAATATCCTCAGATGAAATCTGGAAAGAAGCTTTCTGAGAAACTGCTTAGAATTCGGTTAATTCATCTCACAGAATAACATCTGTACTTCTTGGATCTCTTTGCTAGCCTTATTTCTGTGGAATCTGAGAACAGATATTTCGGATCCCATTGAAGACTATAGGGCCAAAGGAAATATCCTCCGATAACAAAGAGAAAGAAGCTTTCTGAGAAATTTCTTTGTGTTCTGTGAAATCATCTCACAGAGTTACAGCTTTCCCCTCAAGAAGCCTTTCGCTAAGACAGTTCTTGTGGAATTGGCAAAGTGATATTTGGAAGCCCATAGAGGGCTATGGTGAAAAAGAAAATATCCTCAGATGAAATCTGGAAAGAAGCTTTCTGAGAAACTGCTTAGTGTTTGGTTAATTCATCTCACAGAGTTACATCTGTATTTCGTGGATCTCATTTCTAGCCTTATTTCTGTGGAATCTGAGAACAGGTATTTCAGATCCCATTGAAGACTATAGGGCCAAAGGAAATATCCTCCGATTACAAAGAAAAAGAGGCTTTCTCAGAAACTTCTTTGTGTTCTGTGAAATCATCTCACAGAGTTACAGCTTTCCCCTCAAGAAGCCTTTCGCTAAGACAGTTCTTGTGGAATTGGCAAAGTGATATTTGAAAGCCCATAGAGGGCTATGGTGAAAAAGGAAATATCCTCAGATGAAATCTGGAAAGAAGCTTTCTGAGAAACTGCTTAGTGTTCTGTTAATTCATCTCACAGAGTTACATCTGTATTTCGTGGATCTCTTTGCTAGCCTTATTTCTGTGGAATCTGAGAACAGATATTTCGGATCCCTTTGAAGACTATAGGGCCAAAGGAAATATCCTCCAATAACAAAGAGAAAGAAGCTTTCTGAGAAACTTCTTTGTGTTCTGTGAAATCATCTCACAGAGTTACAGCTTTCCCCTCAAGAAGCCTTTCGCTAAGACAGTTCTTGTGGAATTGGCAAAGTGATATTGGAAGCCCGTAGAGGGCTATGGTGAAAAAGGAAATATCCTCAGATGAAATCTGGAAAGAAGCTTTCTGAGAAACTGCTTAGTGTTCTGTTCATTCATCTCACAGAGTTACATCTGTAGTTCGTGGATCTCTTTGCTAGCCTTATTTCTGTGGAATCTGAGAACAGATATTTCGGATGCCATTGAAGACTATAGGGCCAAAGGAATTATCCTCCGATAACAAAGAGAAAGAAGCTGTCTGAGAAACTTCTGTGCGTTCTGTGAAATCATCTCACAGAGTTACAGCTTTCACCTCAAGAAGCCTTTCGCTAAGACAGTTCTTCTGGAATTGGCAAAGTGATATTTGGAAGCCCATAGAGGGCTGTGGTGAAAAAGGAAATATCCTCAGATGAAATCTGGAAAGAAGCTTTCTGAGAAACTGCTTAGTGTTCTGTTAATTCATCTCACAGAGTTACATCTGTATTTCGTAGATCTCTTTGCTAGCCTTATTTCTGTGGAATCTGAGAACAGATATTTCGGATCCCTTTGAAGCCTATAGGGCCAAAGGAAATATCCTCCGATAACAAAGAGAAAGAAGCTTTCTGAGAAATTTCTTTGTGTTCTGTGAAATCATCTCACAGAGTTACAGCTTTCCCCTGAAGAAGTCTTTCGCTAAGACAGATCTTGTGGAATTGGAAAAGTGAGATTTGGAAGCCTATAGAGGGCTATGGTGAAAAGGGAAATATCCTCAGATGAAATCTGGAAAGAAGCTTTATGAGAAACTGCTTAGTGTTCGGTTAAATCATCTCACAGAGTTACATCTGTATTTCGTGGATCTCTTTGCTAGCCTTATTTCTGTGGAATCTGAGATCAGATATTTCGGATCCCTTTGAAGACTATAGGGCCAAAGGAAATATCCTCCTATACAAAGAGAAAGAAGTTTTCTGAGAAACTTCTTTGTGTTCTGTGAAATCATCTCACAGAGTTACAGCTTACTCCTCAAGAAGTCTTTCGCTAAGAGAGTTCTTGTGGAATTGGCAAAGTGATATTTGGAAGCCCATAGGGGGCTATGGTGAAAAAGGAAATATCCTCAGATGAAATCTGGAAAGAAGCTTTCTTAGAAACTGCTTAGTGTTCTGTTAATTCATCGTATACAATTACATCAGTATTTCATGGATCTCTTTGCTAGCCTTATTTCTGTGGAATCTGATAACAGATATTTCGGATCCCTTTGAAGACTATAGGGCCAAAGGAAATATCCTCCGATAACAAAGAGAAAGAAGCTTTCTGAGAAACTTCTTTGTGTTCTGTGAAATCATCTAACAGAGTTACAGCTTTCCCCTCAAGAAGCCTTTCGCTAAGACAGTTCTTGTGGAATTGGCAAAGTGATATTTGGAAGCCCTTAGAGGGCTATGGTGAAAGAGGAAATATCCTCAGATGAAATCTGGAAAGAAGCTTCTGAGAAACTGCTTAGTGTTCTGTTAATTCATCTCACAGTGTTACATCTGTACTTCGTGGATGTCTTTGCTAGCCTTATTTCTGTTGAATGTGAGAACAGATATTTCGGATCCCATTGAAGACTATAGGACCAAAGGAAATATCCTCCGATAACAAAGAGAAAGAAGCTTTCTGAGAAACTTCTTTGCGTTCTGTGAAATCATCTCACAGTGTTACAGCTTTCCCCTCAAGAAGCCTTTCGCTAAGACCGTTCTTGTGGAATTGGCAAAGTGATATTTGGAAGCCCATAGAGGGCTATGGTGAAAAAGGAAGTATCGTCAGATGAAATCTGGAAAGAAGCTTTCTGAGAAACTGGTTAGTGTTCTGTTAATTCATTTCACAGAGTTGCATCTATATTTCCTGGATCTCTTTGCTAGCCTTATTTCTGTGGAATCTGACAACAGGTATTTCAGATCCCATTGAAGACTATAGGGCCAAAGGAAATATCCTCCGATTATAAAGAGAAAGAAGCTTTCTTAGAAACTTCTTTGTGTTCTGTGAAATCATCTCACAGAGTTACAGCTTTCCCCTCAAGAAGTCTTTCGCTAAGACAGTTCTTGTGGCATTGGCAAAGTGATATTTGGAAGCCCATTGAGGGCTATGGTGAAAAAGGAAATATCCTCAGATGAAATCTGGAAAGAAGCTTTCTGAGAAACTGCTTAGTGTTCTGTTAATTCATCTCACAGAGTTACATCTGTATTTCGTGGATCTCTTTGCTAGCCTTATTTCTGTGGAATCTGAGAACAGGTATTTCAGATCCCATTGAATACTATTGGGCCAAAGGAAATATCCTCCGATAACAAAGAGAAAGAAGCTTTCTGAGAAACTTCTTTGTGTTCTGTGAAATCATCTCACAGAGTTACAGCTTTCCCCACAAGAAGCCTTTCGCAAAGACAGTTCTTGTGGAATTGGCAAAGTGATATTTGGAAGCCCATAGAGGGCTATGGTGAAAAAGGAAATATCCTCAGATGAAATCTGGAAAGAAGCTTTCCGAGAAACTGCTTAGTGTTCGGGTCATTCATCTCAAAGAGTTACATCTGTGTTTCGTGGATCTCTTTGCAAGCCTTATTTCTGTGGAATCTGAGAACAGGTATTTCAGATCCCATTGAAGACTACAGGGCCAAAGGAAATATGCTCCGATTACAAAGAGAAAGAAGGTTTCTGAGAAACTTCTTTGTGTTCTGTGAAATCATCTCACAGAGTTACAGCTTTCCCCTCAAGAAGCCTTTCGATAAGACAGTTCTTGTGGAATAAGCAAGGTGACATTTGGAAGCACATACAGGGCTATGGTGAAAAAGGAAATATTCTCAGATGAAATCTGGAAAGAAGCTTTCTGAGAAACTGCTTAGTGTTCTGTTAATTCATCTCATAGAGTTACATCAGTATTGCGTGGATCTCTTTGCTAGCCTTATTTCTGTGGAATCTGAGAACAGGTATTTCTGATCCCATTGAAGACTATAGGGCCAAAGGAAATATCCTCCGATTACAAGGAGAAAGAAGCTTTCTGAGAAACTTCTTTGTGTTCTGTGAAATCATCTCACAGAGTTACAGCTTTCCCCTCAAGAAGCCTTTCGCTAAGACAGTTCTTGTGGAGTTGGCAAAGTGATATTTGGAAGCCCATAGAGGGCTATAGTGAAAAAGGAAATATCCTCTGATGAAATCTGGAAAGAAGCTTTCTGAGAAACTGCTTAGTGTTCTGTTAATTCATCTCACAGAATTAGATCTGTATTGCGTGAATCTCTTTGCTAGCCTTATTTCTGTGGAATCTGCGAACAGGTATTTCAGATCCCTTTGAAGACTATAGGGCCAAAGGAAATATCCTCCGATTACAAAGAGAAAGAAGCTTTCTGAGAAACTTCTTTGTGTTCTGTGAAATCATCTCACAGAGTTACAGCTTTCCCCTCGAGAAGCCTTTCGCTAAGACAGTTCTTGTGGAATTGGCAAAGTGATATTGGAAGCCCTTAGAGGGCTATGGTGAAAAAGGAAATATCCTCAGATGAAATCTGGAAAGAAGCTTTCTGCGAAACTGCTTAGTGTTCTGTTAATTCATCTCACAGAGTTACATCTGTATTTCCTGGATCTCTTTGCTAGCCTTATTTCTGTGGAATCTGAGAACAGATATTTCGGATGCCATTGAAGACTATAGGGCCAAAGGAATTATCCTCCGATAACAAAGAGAAAGAAGCTGTCTGAGAAACTTCTGTGCGTTCTGTGAAATCATCTCACAGAGTTACAGCTTTCACCTCAAGAAGCCTTTCGCTAAGACAGTTCTTCTGGAATTGGCAAAGTGATATTTGGAAGCCCATAGAGGGCTGTGGTGAAAAAGGAAATATCCTCAGATGAAATCTGGAAAGAAGCTTTCTGAGAAACTGCTTAGTGTTCTGTTAATTCATCTCACAGAGTTACATCTGTATTTCGTAGATCTCTTTGCTAGCCTTATTTCTGTGGAATCTGAGAACAGGTATTTCGGATCCCTTTGAAGCCTATAGGGCCAAAGGAAATATCCTCCGATAACAAAGAGAAAGAAGCTTTCTGAGAAATTTCTTTGTGTTCTGTGAAATCATCTCACAGAGTTACAGCTTTCCCCTGAAGAAGTCTTTCGCTAAGACAGATCTTGTGGAATTGGAAAAGTGAGATTTGGAAGCCTATAGAGGGCTATGGTGAAAAGGGAAATATCCTCAGATGAAATCTGGAAAGAAGCTTTATGAGAAACTGCTTAGTGCTCGGTTAAATCATCTCACAGAGTTACATCTGTATTTCGTGGATCTCTTTGCTAGCCTTATTTCTGTGGAATCTGAGATCAGATATTTCGGATCCCTTTGAAGACTATAGGGCCAAAGGAAATATCCTCCTATACAAAGAGAAAGAAGTTTTCTGAGAAACTTCTTTGTGTTCTGTGAAATCATCTCACAGAGTTACAGCTTACTCCTCAAGAAGTCTTTCGCTAAGAGAGTTCTTGTGGAATTGGCAAAGTGATATTTGGAAGCCCATAGGGGGCTATGGTGAAAAAGGAAATATCCTCAGATGAAATCTGGAAAGAAGCTTTCTTAGAAACTGCTTAGTGTTCTGTTAATTCATCGTATACAATTACATCAGTATTTCTTGGATCTCTTTGCTAGCCTTATTTCTGTGGAATCTGATAACAGATATTTCGGATCCCTTTGAAGACTATAGGGCCAAAGGAAATATCCTCCGATAACAAAGAGAAAGAAGCTTTCTGAGAAACTTCTTTGTGTTCTGTGAAATCATCTAACAGAGTTACAGCTTTCCCCTCAAGAAGCCTTTCGCTAAGACAGTTCTTGTGGAATTGGCAAAGTGATATTTGGAAGCCCTTAGAGGGCTATGGTGAAAGAGGAAATATCCTCAGATGAAATCTGGAAAGAAGCTTCTGAGAAACTGCTTAGTGTTCTGTTAATTCATCTCACAGTGTTACATCTGTACTTCGTGGATGTCTTTGCTAGCCTTATTTCTGTTGAATGTGAGAACAGATATTTCGGATCCCATTGAAGACTATAGGACCAAAGGAAATATCCTCCGATAACAAAGAGAAAGAAGCTTTCTGAGAAACTTCTTTGCGTTCTGTGAAATCATCTCACAGTGTTACAGCTTTCCCCTCAAGAAGCCTTTCGCTAAGACCGTTCTTGTGGAATTGGCAAAGTGATATTTGGAAGCCCATAGAGGGCTATGGTGAAAATTGAAATATCCTCAGATGAAATCTGGAAAGAAGCTTTCTGAGAAACTGCTTAGTGTTCTGTTAATTCATCTCACAGAGTTACATCTGTATTTCCTGGATCTCTTTGCTAGCCCTATTTCTGTGGAATCTGAGAACAGATAATTCAGATCCCTTAGAAGACTATAGGGCCAAAGAAATTATCCTCCGATAACAAAGAGAAAGAAGCTTTCTGAGAAACTTCTTTGTGTTCTGTGAAATCATCTCACAGAGTTACAGCTTTCCCCTCAAGAAGCCTTTCGCTAAGACAGTTCTTGTGGAATTGGCAAAGTGATATTGGGAAGCCCATAGAGGGCTACGGTGAAAAAGGTAATATTCTCAGATGAAATCTGGAAAGAAGCTTTCCGAGAAACTGCTTAGTGTTCGGGTCATTCATCTCACAGAGTTACATCTGTATTTCGTGGATCTCTTTGCTAGCCTTATTTCTGTGGAATCTGAGAACAGGTATTTCAGATCCCATTGAAGACTATAGGTCGAAAGGAAATATCCTCCGATTACAAAGAGAAAGAAGCTTTCTGAGAAACTTCTTTGTGTTCTGTGAAATCATCTAACAGAGTTACAGCTTTCCCCTCAAGAAGCCTTTCGCTAAGACAGTTCTTGTGGAAATGGCAAAGTGATATGTGGAAGCCCATAGAGGGCTATGGTGAAAAAGGAAATATCCACAGATGAAATCTGGAAAGAAGCTTTCCGAGAAACTGCTTAGTGTTCGGGTCATTCATCATAAAGAGTTACATCTGTGTTTCGTGGATCTCTTTGCTAGCCTTATTTCTGTGGAATCTGAGAACAGGTATTTCAGATCCCATTGAAGACTACAGGGCCAAAGGAAATATGCTCCGATTACAAAGAGAACGAAGGTTTCTGAGAAACTTCTTTGTGTTCTGTGAAATCATCTCACAGAGTTACAGCTTTCCCCTCAAGAAGCCTTTCGATAAGACAGTTCTTGTGGAATAAGCAAAGTGATATTTGGAAGCCCATACAGGGCTATGGTGAAAAATGAAATATCCTCAGATGAAATCTGGAAAGAAGCTTTCTGAGAAACTGCTTAGTGTTCTGTTAATTCATCTCACAGAATTAGATCTGTATTGCGTGAATCTCTTTGCTAGCCTTATTTCTGTGGAATCTGCGAACAGGTATTTCAGATCCCTTTGAAGACTATAGGGCCAAAGGAAATATCCTCCGATTACAAAGAGAAAGAAGCTTTCTGAGAAACTTCTTTGTGTTCTGTGAAATCATCTCACAGAGTTACAGCTTTCCCCTCAAGGAGACTTTTGCTAAGACAGTTCTTGTGGAATTGGCAAAGTGATATTTGGAAGCCCTTAGAGGGCTATGGTGAAAAAGGAAATATCCTCAGATGGAATCTGGAAAGAAGCTTTCTGAGAAACTGCTTAGTGTTCTGTTAATTCATCTCACAGAGTTACATCTGTATTTCCTGGATCTCTTTGCTAGCCTTATTTCTGTGGAATCTGAGAACTGATATTTCGGATCCCCTTGAAGACTATACGGCCAAAGGAAATATCCTCTGATAACAAAGAGAAAGAAGCTTTCCGTGAAATTTCTTTATGTTCTGTGAAATCATCTCACAGAGTTACAGCTTACCCCTCAAGAAGCCTTTCGCTAAGACAGTTCTTGTGGAATTCGCAAATTGATATTTGGAGCCCTTAGAGTTCTATGGTGAAAAAGGAAATATCCTCAGATGAAATCTGGAAAGAAGCTTTCTGAGAAGCTGCTTAGTGTTCTGCTAATTCATCTCACAGAGTTACATCTGTATTTCGTGGATCTCTTTGCTAGCCTTATTTCTGTGGAATCTGAGAACAGATATTTCGGATCCCATTGAAGACTATAGAGCCAAAGGAAATATCCTCCGATAACAAAGAGAAAGAAGCTTTCTGAGAAATTTCTTTGTGTTCTGTGAAATCATCTCACAGAGGTACAGCTTTCCCCTCAAGAAGCCTTTCGCTAAGACAGTTCTTGTGGAATTGGCAAAGTGATATTTGGAAGCCCATAGAGGGCTAAGGTGAAAAAGGAAATATCCTTAGATGAAATCTGGAAAGAAGCTTTCTGAGAAACTGCTTAGGGTTCGGTTAATTCATCTCACAGAGTTACATCTGTATTTCGTGGATCTCATTTCTAGCCTTATTTCTGTGGAATCTGAGAACAGGTATTTCAGATCCCATTGAAGACAATAGGGCCAAAGGAAATATCCTCCGATTACAAAGAGAAAGAAGCTTTCTGAGAAACTTCTTTGTGTTCTGTGAAATCATCTCTCAGAGTTACAGCTTTCCCCTCAAGAAGCCTTTCGCTAAGACGGATCTTTTGGAATTGGCAAAGTGATATTTGGAAGGCCATAGAGGGCTATGGTGAAAAAGGAAGTATCCTCAGATCAAATCTGGAAAGAAGCTTTATGAGAAACTGCTTAGTGTTTTTTTAATTCGTCTCACAGTGTTACATCTGTATTTCGTGGATCTCTTTGCTAGCCTTATTTCTGTGGAATCTGAGAACAGATATTTCGGATCCCTTTGAAGACTATAGGGCCAAAGGAAATATCCTCCGATATCAAAGAGAAAGAAGCTTTCTGAGAAACTTCTTTGTATTCTGTGAAATCATCTCACAGAGTTACAGCTTTCCCCTCAAGAAGCCTTTCGCTAAGACAGTTCTTGTGGAATTGGCAAAGTGATATTTGGAAGCCCATAGAGGGCTATGGTGAAAAAGGAAGTATCCTCAGATCAAATCTGGAAAGAAGCTTTATGAGAAACTGCTTAGTGTTCTGTTAATTCATCTCACAGAGTTACATCGGTATTTCGTGGATCTCTTTGCTAGCCTTATTTCTGTGGAATCTGAGAACAGATATTTCGGATCCCATTGAAGACTATAGGGCCAAAGGTAATATCCTCCGATAACAAAGAGAAAGAAGCTTTCTGAGAAATTTCTTTGTGTTCTGTGAAATCATCTCACAGAGTTACAGCTTTCCCCTCAAGAAGCCTTTCGCTAAGACAGTTCTTGTGGAATTGGCAAAGTGATATTTGGAAGCCCATAGAGGGCTATGGTGAAAAAGGAAATATCCACAGATGAAATCTGGAAAGAAGCTTTCTGAGAAACTGCTTAGTGTTCGGTTCATTCATCTCACAGATTTACATCTGTATTTCGTGGATCTCTTTGCTAGCCTTATTTCTGTGGAATGTGAGAACAGGTATTTCAGATCCCATTGAAGACAATAGGGCCAAAGGAAATATCCTCCGATCACAAAGAAAAGAAGCTTTCTTCGAAACTTCTTTGTGTTCTGTGAAATCATCTCACAGAGTTACAGCTTTCCCCTCAAGAAGCCCTTCGCTAAGACAGTTCTTGTGGAATTGGCAAAGTGATATTTGGAAGCCCATAGAGGGCTATGGTGAAAAAGGAAATATCCTCAGATGAAATCTGGAAAGAAGCTTTCTGGGAAACTGCTTCATGTTTGGTTCATTCATCTCACAGAGTTACATCTGTATTTCGTGGATCTCTTTGCTAGCCTTATTTCTGTGGAATCTGAGAACAGGTATTTCAGATCCCATTGAATACTATAGGGCCAAAGGAAATATCCTCCGATTACAAAGAGAAAGAAGCTTTCTTAGAAACTTCTTTGTGTTCTGTGAAATCACCTCACAGAGTTACAGCTTTCCCCTCAAGAAGCCTTTCACTAAGACAGTTCTTGTGGCATTGGCAAAGTGATATTTGGAAGCCCCTAGAGGGCTATGGTGAAAAAGGAAATATCCTCAGATGAAATCTGGAAAGAAGCTTTCTGAGAAACTGCTTAGTGTTCTGTCAATTCATCTCACAGAGTTACATCTGTATTTCGTGGATCTCTTTGCTAGCCTTATTTCTGTGGAATCTGAGAACAGATATTTCGGATCGCATTGAAGACTATAGGGCCAAAGGAAATATCCTCCGATAACAAAGAGAAAGAAGCTTTCTGAGAAACTTCTTTGTGTTCTGTGAAATCATCTCACAGAGTTACAGCTTTCCCCTCAAGAAGCCTTTCGATAAGACAGCTCTTGTGGAATAAGCAAACTGATATTTGGAAGCCCATACAGGGCTATGGTGAAAAAGGAAATATCCTCAGATGAAATCTGGAAAGAAGCTTTCTGAGAAACTGCTTAGTGTTCTGTTAATTCATCTCATAGAGTTACATCATTATTGCGTGGATCTATTTGCTAGCCCTATTTATGTGGAATCTGAGAACAGGTATTTCAGATCCCATTGAAGACTATAGGGACAAAGGAAATATCCTGCGATTACAAGGAAAAAGAAGCTTTCTGAGAAACTTCTTTGTGTTCTGTGAAATCATCTCACAGAGTTACAGCTTTCCCCTCAAGAAGCCTTTCGCTAAGACAGTTCTTGTGGAGTTGGCAAAGTGATATTTGGAAGCCCATAGAGGGCTATAGTGAAAAAGGAAATATCCTCTGATGAAATCTGGAAAGAAGCTTACTGAGAAACTGCTTAGTGTTCTGTTAATTCATCTCACAGAATTAGGTCTGTATTGCGTGAATCTCTTTGCTAGCCTTATTTCTGTGGAATCTGAGAACAGGTATTTCAGATCCCTTTGAAGACTATAGGGCCAAAGGAAATATCCTCCGATTACAAAGAGAAAGAAGCTTTCTGAGAAACTTCTTTGTGTTCTGTGAAATCATCTCACAGAGTTACAGCTTTCCCCTCAAGAAGCCTTTCGCTAAGACAGTTTTTGTGGAATTGGAAAAGTGATATTTGGAAGGCCATAGAGGGCTATGGTGAAAAAGGAAATATCCTCAGATGAAATCTGGAAAGAAGATTTCTGAGAAACTGCTTAGTGTTCGGTTAATTCATCTCACAGAGTTACATCTGTATTTTGTGGATCTCATTTCTAGCCTTATTTCTGTGGAATCTGAGAACAGGTATTTCAGATCCCATTGAAGACTATAGGGTCAAAGGAAATATCCTCCGATTACAAAGAGAAAGAAGCTTTCTGAGAAACTTCTTTGCGTTCTGTGAAATCATCTCACAGAGTTACAGCTTTCCCCTCAAGAAGCCTTTCGATAAGACAGTTCTTGTGAAATTGGTAAAGTGATATTTGGAAGCCCATAGAGGGCTATGGTGAAAAAGGAAATATCCTCAGATGAAATCTGGAAAGAAGCTTTCTGAGAATCTGCTTAGTGTTCTGTTAATGCATCTCACAGAGTTACATCTGTATTTCGTGGATCTCTTTGCTAGCCTTATTTCTGTGGAATCTGAGAACAGATATTTCGGATCCCTTTGAAGACTATAGGGCCAAACGAAATATCCTCCGATAACAAAGAGAAAGAAGCTTTCTGAGAAACTTCTTTGTGTTCTGTGAAAACATCTCTCAGAGTTACAGCTTTCCCCCCAAGAAGCCTTTCGCTAAGACAGTTCTTGTGGAATTGGCAAAGTGATATTTGGAAGCCGATAGAGGGCTATGGTGAAAAAGGAAATATCCTCAGATGAAATCTGGAAAGAAGCTTTCTGAGAAACTGCTTAGTGTTCTGTTAATTCATCTCAGAGAGTTACATCTGTATTTCGTGGATCTCTTTGCTAGCCTTATTTCTGTGGAATCTGAGAACAGATATTTCGGATCCCATTTAAGACTATAGGGCCAAAGGAAATATCCTCCGATAACAAAGAGAAAGAAGCTTTATGAGAAACTTCTTTGCGTTCTGTGAAATCATCTCACAGAGTTACAGCTTTCCCCTCAAGAAGCCTTTCGCTAAGACAGTTCTTGTGGAATTGGCAAAGTGATATTTGGAAGCCCATAGAGGGCTAAGGTGAAAAAGGAAATATCCTTAGATGAAATCTGGAAAGAAGCTTTCTGAGAAACTGCTTAGGGTTCGGTTAATTCATCTCACAGAGTTACATCTGTATTTCGTGGATCTCTTTGCTAGCCTTATTTCTGTGGAATCTGAGAACAGGTATTTCAGATCCCATTGAATACTATAGGGCCAAAGGAAATATCCTCCGATTACAAAGAGAAAGAAGCTTTCTTAGAAACTTCTTTGTGTTCTGTGAAATCACCTCACAGAGTTACAGCTTTCCCCTCAAGAAGCCTTTCACTAAGACAGTTCTTGTGGCATTGGCAAAGTGATATTTGGAAGCCCCTAGAGGGCTATGGTGAAAAAGGAAATATCCTCAGATGAAATCTGGAAAGAAGCTTTCTGAGAAACTGCTTAGTGTTCTGTTAATTCATCTCACAGAGTTACATCTGTATTTCGTGGATCTCTTTGCTAGCCTTATTTCTGTGGAATCTGAGAACAGATATTTCGGATCGCATTGAAGACTATAGGGCCAAAGGAAATATCCTCCGATAACAAAGAGAAAGAAGCTTTCTGAGAAACTTCTTTGTGTTCTGTGAAATCATCTCACAGAGTTACAGCTTTCCCCTCAAGAAGCCTTTCGATAAGACAGCTCTTGTGGAATAAGCAAACTGATATTTGGAAGCCCATACAGGGCTATGGTGAAAAAGGAAATATCCTCAGATGAAATCTGGAAAGAAGCTTTCTGAGAAACTGCTTAGTGTTCTGTTAATTCATCTCATAGAGTTACATCATTATTGCGTGGATCTATTTGCTAGCCCTATTTATGTGGAATCTGAGAACAGGTATTTCAGATCCCATTGAAGACTATAGGGACAAAGGAAATATCCTGCGATTACAAGGAAAAAGAAGCTTTCTGAGAAACTTCTTTGTGTTCTGTGAAATCATCTCACAGAGTTACAGCTTTCCCCTCAAGAAGCCTTTCGCTAAGACAGTTCTTGTGGAGTTGGCAAAGTGATATTTGGAAGCCCATAGAGGGCTATAGTGAAAAAGGAAATATCCTCTGATGAAATCTGGAAAGAAGCTTACTGAGAAACTGCTTAGTGTTCTGTTAATTCATCTCACAGAATTAGGTCTGTATTGCGTGAATCTCTTTGCTAGCCTTATTTCTGTGGAATCTGAGAACAGGTATTTCAGATCCCTTTGAAGACTATAGGGCCAAAGGAAATATCCTCCGATTACAAAGAGAAAGAAGCTTTCTGAGAAACTTCTTTGTGTTCTGTGAAATCATCTCACAGAGTTACAGCTTTCCCCTCAAGAAGCCTTTCGCTAAGACAGTTTTTGTGGAATTGGAAAAGTGATATTTGGAAGGCCATAGAGGGCTATGGTGAAAAAGGAAATATCCTCAGATGAAATCTGGAAAGAAGATTTCTGAGAAACTGCTTAGTGTTCGGTTAATTCATCTCACAGAGTTACATCTGTATTTTGTGGATCTCATTTCTAGCCTTATTTCTGTGGAATCTGAGAACAGGTATTTCAGATCCCATTGAAGACTATAGGGTCAAAGGAAATATCCTCCGATTACAAAGAGAAAGAAGCTTTCTGAGAAACTTCTTTGCGTTCTGTGAAATCATCTCACAGAGTTACAGCTTTCCCCTCAAGAAGCCTTTCGATAAGACAGTTCTTGTGAAATTGGTAAAGTGATATTTGGAAGCCCATAGAGGGCTATGGTGAAAAAGGAAATATCCTCAGATGAAATCTGGAAAGAAGCTTTCTGAGAATCTGCTTAGTGTTCTGTTAATGCATCTCACAGAGTTACATCTGTATTTCGTGGATCTCTTTGCTAGCCTTATTTCTGTGGAATCTGAGAACAGATATTTCGGATCCCTTTGAAGACTATAGGGCCAAACGAAATATCCTCCGATAACAAAGAGAAAGAAGCTTTCTGAGAAACTTCTTTGTGTTCTGTGAAAACATCTCTCAGAGTTACAGCTTTCCCCCCAAGAAGCCTTTCGCTAAGACAGTTCTTGTGGAATTGGCAAAGTGATATTTGGAAGCCGATAGAGGGCTATGGTGAAAAAGGAAATATCCTCAGATGAAATCTGGAAAGAAGCTTTCTGAGAAACTGCTTAGTGTTCTGTTAATTCATCTCAGAGAGTTACATCTGTATTTCGTGGATCTCTTTGCTAGCCTTATTTCTGTGGAATCTGAGAACAGATATTTCGGATCCCATTTAAGACTATAGGGCCAAAGGAAATATCCTCCGATAACAAAGAGAAAGAAGCTTTATGAGAAACTTCTTTGCGTTCTGTGAAATCATCTCACAGAGTTACAGCTTTCCTCTCAAGAAGCCTTTCGCTAAGACAGTTCTTGTGGAATTGGCAAAGCGATATTTGGAAGCCCTTAGAGGGCTATGGTGATAAAGGAAATATCCTCAGATGAAATCTGGAAAGAAGCTTTCTGAGAAACTGCTTAGTGTTCTGTTAATTCATCTCACAGAGTTACATCTGTATTTCCTGGATCTCTGTGCTAGCCTTATTTCTGTGGAATCTGAGAACAGATATTTCGGATCCCATTTAAGACTATAGGGCCAAAGGAAATATCCTCCGATAACAAAGAGAAAGAAGCTTTATGAGAAACTTCTTTGCGTTCTGTGAAATCATCTCACAGAGTTACAGCTTTCCCCTCAAGAAGCCTTTCGCTAAGACAGTTCTTGTGGAATTGGCAAAGTGATATTTGGAAGCCCATAGAGGGCTAAGGTGAAAAAGGAAATATCCTTAGATGAAATCTGGAAAGAAGCTTTCTGAGAAACTGCTTAGGGTTCGGTTAATTCATCTCACAGAGTTACATCTGTATTTCGTGGATCTCATTTCTAGCCTTATTTCTGTGGAATCTGAGAACAGGTATTTCAGATCCCATTGAAGACTATAGGGCCAAAGGAAATATCCTCCGATAACAAAGAGAAAGAAGCTTTCTGGGAAACTTCTTTGTGTTCTGTGAAATCATCTCACAGAGTTACAGCTTTCCCCTCAAGAAGCCTTTCGCTAAGACGGATCTTTTGGAATTGGCAAAGTGATATTTGGAAGGCCATAGAGGGCTATGGTGAAAAAGGAAATATCCTCAGATGAAATCTGGAAAGAAGCTTTCTGAGAAACTGCTTAGTGTTCTGTTAATTCATCTCACAGAGTTACATCTGTATTTCGTGGATCTCTTTGCTAGCTTTATTTCTGTGGAATCTGAGAACAGATATTTCGGATCCCATTGAAGACTATAGGGCCAAAGGAAATATCCTCCGATAACAAAGAGAAAGAAGCTTTTTGAGAAACTTCTTTGTGTTCTGTGAAATCATCTCACAGAGTTACAGCTTTCCCCTCAAGAAGCCTTTCCCTAAGACAGTTCTTGTGGAATTGTAAAAGTGATATTTGGAAGCCCATAGATGGCTACGGTGAAAAAGGAAATATCCTTAGATAAAATCTGGAAAGAAGTTTTCTGAGAAACTGCTTAGTGTTCGGTTAATTCATCTCACAGAGTTACATCTGTATTTCGTGGATCTCATTTCTAGCCTTATTTCTGTGGAATCTGAGAACAGGTATTTCAGATCCCATTGAAGACTATAGGGCCAAAGGAAATATCCTCCGATTACAAAGAGAAAGAATCTTTCTTAGAAACTTCTTTGTGTTCTGTGAAATCATCTCACAGAGTTACAGCTTTCCCCTCAAGAACCCTTTCGCTAAGACAGTTCTTGTGGAATTGGCAAAGTGATATTTGGAAGCCAATAGAGGGCAATCGTGAAAAAGGAAATATCCTCAGATGAAATCTGGAAAGAAGCTTTCTGAGAAACTGCTTAGTGTTCTGTTAATTCATCTCACAGAGTTACATCTGTATTTCGTGGATCTCTTTGCTAGCCTTATTTCTGTGGAATCTGAGAACAGATATTTCGGATCCCATTTAAGACTATAGGGCCAAAGGAAATATCCTCCGATAACAAAGAGAAAGAAGCTTTCTGAGAAACTTCTTTGCGTTCTGTGAAATCATCTCACAGAGTTACAGCTTTCCTCTCAAGAAGCCTTTCGCTAAGACAGTTCTTGTGGAATTGGCAAAGCGATATTTGGAAGCCCTTAGAGGGCTATGGTGAAAAAGGAAATATCCTCAGATGAAATCTGGAAAGAAGCTTTCTGAGAAACTGCTTAGTGTTCTGTTAATTCATCTCTCAGAGTTATATCTGTAATTCCTGGATCTCTTTGCTAGCCTTATTTCTGTGGAATCAGAGAACAGATATTTCGGATCCCTTTGAAGACTATAGGGCCAAAGCAAACATTCTCCGATAACAAAGAGAAAGAAGCTTTCTGAGAAACTTCTTTGTATTCTGTGAAATCATCTCACAGAGTTACAGCTTTCCCCTCAAGAAGCCTTTCGCTAAGACAGTTCTTGTGGAATTGGCAAAGTGATATTTGGAAGTCCATAGAGGGCTATGGTGAAAAAGGAAGTATCCTCAGATCAAATCTGGAAAGAAGCTTTATGAGAAACTGCTTAGTGTTTTTTTAATTCATCTCACAGTGTTACATCTGTATTTCGTGGATCTCTTTGCTAGCCTTATTTCTGTGGAATCTGAGAACAGGTATTTCAGATCCCTTTGAAGACTATAGGGCCAAAGCTAATATCCTCCGATTACAAAGAGAAAGAAGCTTTGTTAGAAACTTCTTTGTGATCTGTGAAATCATCTCACAGAGTTACATCTTTCCGCTCAAGAAGCCTTTCGCTAAGACAGTTCTTGTGGAATTGGCAAAGTGATATTTGGAAGCCCCTAGAGGGCTATGGTGAAAAAGGAAATATCCTCAGATGAAATCTGGAAAGAAGCTTTCTGAGAAACTGCTTAGTGTTCGTTTAATTCATCTCACAGAATTACATCTGTACTTCTTGGATCTCTTTGCTAGTCTTATTTCTGTGGAATCTGAGAACAGATATTTCGGATCCCATTGAAGACTATAGGGCCAAAGGATATATCCTCCGATAACAAAGAGAAAGAAGCTTTGTGAGAAATTTCTTTGTGTTCTGTGAAATCATCTCACAGAGTTACAGCTTTCCCCTCAAGAAGCCTTTCGATAAGACAGTTCTTGTGGAATTGGCAAAGCGATATTTGGAAGCCCTTAGAGGGCTATGGTGAAAAAGGAAATATCCTCAGATGAAATCTGGAAAGAAGCTTTCTGAGAAATTGTTTAATGTTCGGTTAATTCATCTCACAGAGTTACATCTGTATTTCGTGGATCTCTTTGCTAGCCTTATTTCTGTGGAATCTGAGAACAGATATTTTGGATCCCTTTGAAGACTATAGGGCCAAAGGAAATATCCTCCGAAAACAAAGAGAAATAACCTTTCTGAGAAACTTCTTTTCGTTCTGTGAAATCATCTCACAGAGTTACAGCTTTCCCCTCAAGAAGCCTTTCGATAAGACAGTTCTTGTGGAATTGGCAAAGTGATATTTGGAAGCCCATAGAGGGCTAAGGTGAAAAAGGAAATATCCTCAGATGAAATCTGGAAAGAAGCTTTCTGAGAATCTGCTTAGTGTTCTGTTAATTCATCTCACAGAGTTACATCTGTATTTCGTGGATCTCTTTGCTAGCCTTATTTCTGTGGAATCTGAGAACAGATATTTCGGATCCCTTTGAAGACTATAGGGCCAAAGGAAATATCCTCCGATAAAAAAGAGAAAGAAGCTTTCTGAGAAACTTCTTTGTGTTCTGTGAAATCATCTCACAGAGTTACAGCTTTCCCCTCAAAAAGCCTTTCGCTAAGACAGTTCTTGTGGAATTGGCAAACTGATATTGGAAGCCCATAGAGGGCTACGGTGAAAAAGGAAATATCCTCAGATGAATTCTGGAAAGAAGCTTTCTGAGAAACTGCTTAGTGTTCTGTTCATTCATCTCACAGAGTTACATCTGTAGTTCGTGGATCTCTTTGCTAGCCTTATTTCTGTGGAATCTGAGAACAGATATTTCGGATGCCATTGAAGACTATAGGGCCAAAGGAATTATCCTCCGATAACAAAGAGAAAGAAGCTGTCTGAGAAACTTCTTTGTATTCTGTGAAATCATCTCACAGAGTTACAGCTTTCCCCTCAAGAAGCCTTTCGCTAAGACAGTTCTTGTGGAATTGGCAAAGTGATATTTGGAAGCCCATAGAGGGCTATGCTGAAAAAGGAAGTATCCTCAGATCAAATCTGGAAAGAAGCTTTATGAGAAACGGCTTAGTGTTTTTTTAATTCATCTCACAGTGTTACATCTGCATTTCGTGGATCTCTTTGCTAGCCTTATTTCTGTGGAATCTGAGAACAGGTATTTCAGATCCCTTTGAAGACTATAGGGCCAAAGCAAATATCCTCCGAATACAAAGAGAAAGAAGCTTTGTTAGAAACTTCTTTGTGATCTGTGAAATCATCTCACAGAGTTACAGCTTTCCCCTCAAGAAGCCTTTCGCTAAGACTGTTCTTGTGGAATTGGCAAAGTGATATTTGGAAGCCCATAGAGGGCTATGGTGAAAAAGGAAATATCCTCAGATGAAATCTGGAAAGAAGCGTTCTGAGAAACTGCTTAGTGTTCGGTTAATTCATCTCACAGAATTACATCTGTATTTCGTGGATCTCATTTCTAGCCTTATTTCTGTGGAATCTGAGAACAGGTATTTCAGATCCCATTGAAGACTATAGGGCCAAAGGAAATATCCTCCGATTACAAAGAGAAAGAAGCTTTCTGAGAAACTTCTTTGTGTTCTGTGAAATCATCTCACAGAGTTACAGCTTTCCTCTCAAGAAGCCTTTCGCTAAGACAGTTCTTGTGGAATTGGCAAAGCGATATTTGGAAGCCCTTAGAGGGCTATGGTGAAAAAGGAAATATCCTCAGATGAAATCTGGAAAGAAGCTTTCTGAGAAACTGCTTCATGTTCGGTTAATTCATCTCACAGAGTTACATCTGTATTTCGTGGATCTCTTAGCTAGCCTTATTTCTGTGAAATCTGAGAACAGATATTTTGGATCCCTTTGAAGACTATAGGGCCAAAGGAAATATTCTCCGATAACAAAGAGAAAGAAGCTTTCTGAGAAACTTCTTTGTGTTCTGTGAAATCATCTCACAGAGTTACAGCTTTCCCCTCAAAAAGCCTTTCGCTAAGACAGTTCTTGTGGAATTGGCAAACAGATATTGGAAGCCCATAGAGGGCTACGGTGAAAAAGGAAATATCCTCAGATGAATTCTGGAAAGAAGCTTTCTGAGAAACTGCTTAGTGTTCTGTTCATTCATCTCACAGAGTTACATCTGTAGTTCGTGGATCTCTTTGCTAGCCTTATTTCTGTGGAATCTGAGAACAGATATTTCGGATGCCATTGAAGACTATAGGGCCAAAGGAATTATCCTCCGATAACAAAGAGAAAGAAGCTGTCTGAGAAACTTCTGTGCGTTCTGTGAAATCATCTCACAGACTTACAGCTTTCCTCTCAAGAAGCCTTTGACTAAGACAGATCTTGTGGAATTGGCAAAGTGATATTTGGAAGCCCATAGAGGGCTATGGTGAAAAAGGAAATATCCTCAGATGAAATCTGGAAGGAAGCTTTCTGAGAAACTGCTTAGTGTTCTGTTAATTCATCTCACAGAGTTACATCTGTATTTCCTGGATCTCTTTGCTAGCCATATTTCTGTGGAATCTGAGAACAGATATTTCGGATCCCTTTGAAGACTATAGGGCCAAAGGAATTATCCTCCGATAACAAAGAGAAAGAAGCTGTCTGAGAAACTTCTGTGCGTTCTGTGAAATCATCTCACAGACTTACAGCTTTCCTCTCAAGAAGCCTTTGACTAAGACAGATCTTGTGGAATTGGCAAAGTGATATTTGGAAGCCCATAGAGGGCTATGGTGAAAAAGGAAATATCCTCAGATGAAATCTGGAAAGAAGCTTTCTGAGAAACTGCTTAGTGTTCTGTTAATTCATCTCACAGAGTTACATCTGTATTTCCTGGATCTCTTTGCTAGCCATATTTCTGTGGAATCTGAGAACAGATATTTCGGATGCCTTTGAAGACTATAGGGCCAAAGGAAATATCCTCCGATAACAAAGAGAAAGAAGCTTTCTGAGAAACTTCTTTGTGTTCTGTGAAATCATCTCACAGAGTTACAGCTTTCCCCTCAAGAAGCCTTTCGCTAAGACAGTTCTTGTGGAATTGGCAAAGTGATATTTGGAAGCCCATAGAGGGCTATGGTGAAAAAGGAAATATCCTCAGATGAAATCTGGAAAGAAGCTTTCTGAGAAACTGCTTAGTGTCCTGTTAATTCATCTCACAGAGTTACATCTGTATTTCGTGGATCTTTTTGCTAGCCTTATTTCTGTGGAATCTGAGAACAGATATTTCGGATCCCTTTGAAGACTATAGAGCCAAAGGAAATATCCTCCGATAACAAAGAGAAAGAAGCTTTCTGAGAAACTTCTTTGTGTTCTGTGAAATAATCTCACAGAGTTACAGCTTTCCCCTCAAGAAGCCTTTCGCTAAGACAGTTCTTGTGGAATTGGCAAAGTGATATTTGGAAGCCCATAGAGGGCTATGGTGAAAAAGGAAATATCCTCAGATGAAATCTGGAAAGAAGCGTTCTGAGAAACTGCTTAGTGTTCGGTTAATTCATCTCACAGAATTACATCTGTATTTCGTGGATCTCATTTCTCGCCTTATTTCTGTGGAATCTGAGAACAGGTATTTCAGATCCCATTGAAGACTATAGGGCCAAAGGAAATATCCTCCGATTACAAAGAGAAAGAAGCTTTCTGAGAAACTTCTTTGTGTTCTGTGAAATCATCTCACAGAGTTACAGCTTTCCCCTCAAGAAGCCTTTCACTAAGACAGTTCTTGTGGAATTGGCAAAGTGATATTTGGAAGCCCATAGAGGGCTATGGTGAAAAAGGAAATATCCTCAGATGAAATCTGGAAAGAAGCTTTCTGAGAAACTGCTTAGTGTCCTGTTAATTCATCTCACAGAGTTACATCTGTATTTCGTGGATCTTTTTGCTAGCCTTATTTCTGTGGAATCTGAGAACAGATATTTCGGATCCCTTTGAAGACTATAGAGCCAAAGGAAATATCCTCCGATAACAAAGAGAAAGAAGCTTTCTGAGAAACTTCTTTGTGTTCTGTGAAATTATCTCACAGAGTTACAGCTTTCCCCTCAAGAAGCCTTTCGCTAAGACAGTTCTTGTGGAATTGGCAAAGTGATATTTGGAAGCCCATAGAGGGCTATGGTGAAAAAGGAAATATCCTCAGATGAAATCTGGAAAGAAGCTTTCTGAGAAACTGCTTAGTATTCTGATAATTCATCTCACAGAGTTACGTCTGTATTTCCTGGATCTCTTTGCTAGCCTTATTTCTGTGGAATCTGAGAACAGATATTTCGGATCCCATTGAAGACTATAGGGCCAAAGAAATATCCTCCGATAACAAAGAGAAAGAAGCTTTCTGAGAAACTTCTTTGCGTTCTGTGAAATCATCTCACAGAGTTACAGCTTTCCCCTCAAGAAGCCTTTCGCTAAGACAGTTCTTGTGGAATTGGCAAAGAGATATTTGGAAGCCCATAGATGGCTATGGTGAAAAAGGAAATATCCTCAGGTGAAATATGAAAAGAAGCTTTCTGAGAAACTGCTAAGTGTTCTGTTAATTCATCTCAACGAATTACATCTGTATTTCATGGATTTCTTTGCTAGCCTTATTTCTGTAGATTCTGAGAACGGATATTTCGGATCCCTTTGAAGACAATAGGGCCAAAGGAAATATCCTCCGATGACAAAGAGATAGAAGCTTTCTGAGAAACTTCTTTGCATTCTGTGAAATCATCTCACAGAGTTACAGCTTTCCTCTCAAGAAGCCTTTCGCTAAGACAGTTCTTGTGGAATTGGCAAAGTGATATTTGGAAGCCCATAGAGGGCTACGGTGAAAAAGGAAATATCCTCAGATGAAATCTGGAAAGAAGCTTTCTGAGAAACTGCTTAGTGTTCTCTTAATTCATCTCACAGAGTTACATCTGTATTTCGTGGATCTCTTCGGTAGCCTTATTTCTGTGGAATCTGAGAAGAGGTATTTCAGATCCCTTTGAAGACTATAGGGCCAAAGCAAATATCCTCCGATTATAAAGAGAAAGAAGCTTTCTGAGAAACTTCTTTGTGATCTCCGAAATCATCTCACAGAGTTACAGCTTTCCCCTCAAGAAGCCTTTCGCTAAGACAGTTCTTGTGGAATTGGCAAAGTGATATTTGGAAGTCCATAGAGGGCTATGGTGAAAAAGGAAGTATCCTCAGATCAAATCTGGAAAGAAGCTTTATGAGAAACTGCTTAGTGTTTTTTTAATTCATCTCACAGTGTTACATCTGTATTTCGTGGATCTCTTTGCTAGCCTTATTTCTGTGGAATCTGAGAACAGGTATTTCAGATCCCTTTGAAGACTATAGGGCCAAAGCTAATATCCTCCGATTACAAAGAGAAAGAAGCTTTGTTAGAAACTTCTTTGTGATCTGTGAAATCATCTCACAGAGTTACATCTTTCCGCTCAAGAAGCCTTTCGCTAAGACAGTTCTTGTGGAATTGGCAAAGTGATATTTGGAAGCCCCTAGAGGGCTATGGTGAAAAAGGAAATATCCTCAGATGAAATCTGGAAAGAAGCTTTCTGAGAAACTGCTTAGTGTTCGGTTAATTCATCTCACAGAATTACATCTGTACTTCTTGGATCTCTTTGCTAGTCTTATTTCTGTGGAATCTGAGAACAGATATTTCGGATCCCATTGAAGACTATAGGGCCAAAGGATATATCCTCCGATAACAAAGAGAAAGAAGCTTTCTGAGAAATTTCTTTGTGTTCTGTGAAATCATCTCCCAGAGTTACAGCTTTCCCCTCAAGAAGCCTTTCGATAAGACAGTTCTTGTGGAATTGGCAAAGCGATATTTGGAAGCCCTTAGAGGGCTATGGTGAAAAAGGAAATATCCTCAGATGAAATCTGGAAAGAAGCTTTCTGAGAAACTGCTTAATGTTCGGTTAATTCATCTCACAGAGTTACATCTGTATTTCGTGGATCTCTTTGCTAGCCTTATTTCTGTGGAATCTGAGAACAGATATTTTGGATCCCTTTGAAGACTATAGGGCCAAAGGAAATATCCTCCGAAAACAAAGAGAAATAACCTTTCTGAGAAACTTCTTTTCGTTCTGTGAAATCATCTCACAGAGTTACAGCTTTCCCCTCAAGAAGCCTTTCACTAAGACAGTTCTTGTGGCATTGGCAAAGTGATATTTGGAAGCCCCTAGAGGGCTATGGTGAAAAAGGAAATATCCTCAGATGAAATCTGGAAAGAAGCTTTCTGAGAAACTGCTTAGTGTTCTGTTAATTCATCTCACAGAGTTACATCTGTATTTCGTGGATCTCTTTGCTAGCCTTATTTCTGTGGAATCTGAGAACAGATATTTCGGATCCCTTTGAAGACTATAGGGCCAAAGGAAATATCCTCCGAAAACAAAGAGAAATAACCTTTCTGAGAAACTTCTTTTCGTTCTGTGAAATCATCTCACAGAGTTACAGCTTTCCCCTCAAGAAGCCTTTCACTAAGACAGTTCTTGTGGCATTGGCAAAGTGATATTTGGAAGCCCCTAGAGGGCTATGGTGAAAAAGGAAATATCCTCAGATGAAATCTGGAAAGAAGCTTTCTGAGAAACTGCTTAGTGTTCTGTTAATTCATCTCACAGAGTTACATCTGTATTTCGTGGATCTCTTTGCTAGCCTTATTTCTGTGGAATCTGAGAACAGATATTTCGGATCGCATTGAAGACTATAGGGCCAAAGGAAATATCCTCCGATAACAAAGAGAAAGAAGCTTTCTGAGAAACTTCTTTGTGTTCTGTGAAATCATCTCACAGAGTTACAGCTTTCCCCTCAAGAAGCCTTTCGATAAGACAGCTCTTGTGGAATAAGCAAACTGATATTTGGAAGCCCATACAGGGCTATGGTGAAAAAGGAAATATCCTCAGATGAAATCTGGAAAGAAGCTTTCTGAGAAACTGCTTAGTGTTCTGTTAATTCATCTCATAGAGTTACATCATTATTGCGTGGATCTATTTGCTAGCCCTATTTATGTGGAATCTGAGAACAGGTATTTCAGATCCCATTGAAGACTATAGGGACAAAGGAAATATCCTGCGATTACAAGGAAAAAGAAGCTTTCTGAGAAACTTCTTTGTGTTCTGTGAAATCATCTCACAGAGTTACAGCTTTCCCCTCAAGAAGCCTTTCGCTAAGACAGTTCTTGTGGAGTTGGCAAAGTGATATTTGGAAGCCCATAGAGGGCTATAGTGAAAAAGGAAATATCCTCTGATGAAATCTGGAAAGAAGCTTACTGAGAAACTGCTTAGTGTTCTGTTAATTCATCTCACAGAATTAGGTCTGTATTGCGTGAATCTCTTTGCTAGCCTTATTTCTGTGGAATCTGAGAACAGGTATTTCAGATCCCTTTGAAGACTATAGGGCCAAAGGAAATATCCTCCGATTACAAAGAGAAAGAAGCTTTCTGAGAAACTTCTTTGTGTTCTGTGAAATCATCTCACAGAGTTACAGCTTTCCCCTCAAGAAGCCTTTCGCTAAGACAGTTTTTGTGGAATTGGAAAAGTGATATTTGGAAGGCCATAGAGGGCTATGGTGAAAAAGGAAATATCCTCAGATGAAATCTGGAAAGAAGATTTCTGAGAAACTGCTTAGTGTTCGGTTAATTCATCTCACAGAGTTACATCTGTATTTTGTGGATCTCATTTCTAGCCTTATTTCTGTGGAATCTGAGAACAGGTATTTCAGATCCCATTGAAGACTATAGGGTCAAAGGAAATATCCTCCGATTACAAAGAGAAAGAAGCTTTCTGAGAAACTTCTTTGCGTTCTGTGAAATCATCTCACAGAGTTACAGCTTTCCCCTCAAGAAGCCTTTCGATAAGACAGTTCTTGTGAAATTGGTAAAGTGATATTTGGAAGCCCATAGAGGGCTATGGTGAAAAAGGAAATATCCTCAGATGAAATCTGGAAAGAAGCTTTCTGAGAATCTGCTTAGTGTTCTGTTAATGCATCTCACAGAGTTACATCTGTATTTCGTGGATCTCTTTGCTAGCCTTATTTCTGTGGAATCTGAGAACAGATATTTCGGATCCCTTTGAAGACTATAGGGCCAAACGAAATATCCTCCGATAACAAAGAGAAAGAAGCTTTCTGAGAAACTTCTTTGTGTTCTGTGAAAACATCTCTCAGAGTTACAGCTTTCCCCCCAAGAAGCCTTTCGCTAAGACAGTTCTTGTGGAATTGGCAAAGTGATATTTGGAAGCCGATAGAGGGCTATGGTGAAAAAGGAAATATCCTCAGATGAAATCTGGAAAGAAGCTTTCTGAGAAACTGCTTAGTGTTCTGTTAATTCATCTCAGAGAGTTACATCTGTATTTCGTGGATCTCTTTGCTAGCCTTATTTCTGTGGAATCTGAGAACAGATATTTCGGATCCCATTTAAGACTATAGGGCCAAAGGAAATATCCTCCGATAACAAAGAGAAAGAAGCTTTATGAGAAACTTCTTTGCGTTCTGTGAAATCATCTCACAGAGTTACAGCTTTCCTCTCAAGAAGCCTTTCGCTAAGACAGTTCTTGTGGAATTGGCAAAGCGATATTTGGAAGCCCTTAGAGGGCTATGGTGATAAAGGAAATATCCTCAGATGAAATCTGGAAAGAAGCTTTCTGAGAAACTGCTTAGTGTTCTGTTAATTCATCTCACAGAGTTACATCTGTATTTCCTGGATCTCTGTGCTAGCCTTATTTCTGTGGAATCTGAGAACAGATATTTCGGATCCCATTTAAGACTATAGGGCCAAAGGAAATATCCTCCGATAACAAAGAGAAAGAAGCTTTATGAGAAACTTCTTTGCGTTCTGTGAAATCATCTCACAGAGTTACAGCTTTCCCCTCAAGAAGCCTTTCGCTAAGACAGTTCTTGTGGAATTGGCAAAGTGATATTTGGAAGCCCATAGAGGGCTAAGGTGAAAAAGGAAATATCCTTAGATGAAATCTGGAAAGAAGCTTTCTGAGAAACTGCTTAGGGTTCGGTTAATTCATCTCACAGAGTTACATCTGTATTTCGTGGATCTCATTTCTAGCCTTATTTCTGTGGAATCTGAGAACAGGTATTTCAGATCCCATTGAAGACTATAGGGCCAAAGGAAATATCCTCCGATAACAAAGAGAAAGAAGCTTTCTGGGAAACTTCTTTGTGTTCTGTGAAATCATCTCACAGAGTTACAGCTTTCCCCTCAAGAAGCCTTTCGCTAAGACGGATCTTTTGGAATTGGCAAAGTGATATTTGGAAGGCCATAGAGGGCTATGGTGAAAAAGGAAATATCCTCAGATGAAATCTGGAAAGAAGCTTTCTGAGAAACTGCTTAGTGTTCTGTTAATTCATCTCACAGAGTTACATCTGTATTTCGTGGATCTCTTTGCTAGCTTTATTTCTGTGGAATCTGAGAACAGATATTTCGGATCCCATTGAAGACTATAGGGCCAAAGGAAATATCCTCCGATAACAAAGAGAAAGAAGCTTTTTGAGAAACTTCTTTGTGTTCTGTGAAATCATCTCACAGAGTTACAGCTTTCCCCTCAAGAAGCCTTTCCCTAAGACAGTTCTTGTGGAATTGTAAAAGTGATATTTGGAAGCCCATAGATGGCTACGGTGAAAAAGGAAATATCCTTAGATAAAATCTGGAAAGAAGTTTTCTGAGAAACTGCTTAGTGTTCGGTTAATTCATCTCACAGAGTTACATCTGTATTTCGTGGATCTCATTTCTAGCCTTATTTCTGTGGAATCTGAGAACAGGTATTTCAGATCCCATTGAAGACTATAGGGCCAAAGGAAATATCCTCCGATTACAAAGAGAAAGAATCTTTCTTAGAAACTTCTTTGTGTTCTGTGAAATCATCTCACAGAGTTACAGCTTTCCCCTCAAGAACCCTTTCGCTAAGACAGTTCTTGTGGAATTGGCAAAGTGATATTTGGAAGCCAATAGAGGGCAATCGTGAAAAAGGAAATATCCTCAGATGAAATCTGGAAAGAAGCTTTCTGAGAAACTGCTTAGTGTTCTGTTAATTCATCTCACAGAGTTACATCTGTATTTCGTGGATCTCTTTGCTAGCCTTATTTCTGTGGAATCTGAGAACAGATATTTCGGATCCCATTTAAGACTATAGGGCCAAAGGAAATATCCTCCGATAACAAAGAGAAAGAAGCTTTCTGAGAAACTTCTTTGCGTTCTGTGAAATCATCTCACAGAGTTACAGCTTTCCTCTCAAGAAGCCTTTCGCTAAGACAGTTCTTGTGGAATTGGCAAAGCGATATTTGGAAGCCCTTAGAGGGCTATGGTGAAAAAGGAAATATCCTCAGATGAAATCTGGAAAGAAGCTTTCTGAGAAACTGCTTAGTGTTCTGTTAATTCATCTCTCAGAGTTATATCTGTAATTCCTGGATCTCTTTGCTAGCCTTATTTCTGTGGAATCAGAGAACAGATATTTCGGATCCCTTTGAAGACTATAGGGCCAAAGCAAACATTCTCCGATAACAAAGAGAAAGAAGCTTTCTGAGAAACTTCTTTGTATTCTGTGAAATCATCTCACAGAGTTACAGCTTTCCCCTCAAGAAGCCTTTCGCTAAGACAGTTCTTGTGGAATTGGCAAAGTGATATTTGGAAGTCCATAGAGGGCTATGGTGAAAAAGGAAGTATCCTCAGATCAAATCTGGAAAGAAGCTTTATGAGAAACTGCTTAGTGTTTTTTTAATTCATCTCACAGTGTTACATCTGTATTTCGTGGATCTCTTTGCTAGCCTTATTTCTGTGGAATCTGAGAACAGGTATTTCAGATCCCTTTGAAGACTATAGGGCCAAAGCTAATATCCTCCGATTACAAAGAGAAAGAAGCTTTGTTAGAAACTTCTTTGTGATCTGTGAAATCATCTCACAGAGTTACATCTTTCCGCTCAAGAAGCCTTTCGCTAAGACAGTTCTTGTGGAATTGGCAAAGTGATATTTGGAAGCCCCTAGAGGGCTATGGTGAAAAAGGAAATATCCTCAGATGAAATCTGGAAAGAAGCTTTCTGAGAAACTGCTTAGTGTTCGTTTAATTCATCTCACAGAATTACATCTGTACTTCTTGGATCTCTTTGCTAGTCTTATTTCTGTGGAATCTGAGAACAGATATTTCGGATCCCATTGAAGACTATAGGGCCAAAGGATATATCCTCCGATAACAAAGAGAAAGAAGCTTTCTGAGAAATTTCTTTGTGTTCTGTGAAATCATCTCACAGAGTTACAGCTTTCCCCTCAAGAAGCCTTTCGATAAGACAGTTCTTGTGGAATTGGCAAAGCGATATTTGGAAGCCCTTAGAGGGCTATGGTGAAAAAGGAAATATCCTCAGATGAAATCTGGAAAGAAGCTTTCTGAGAAATTGTTTAATGTTCGGTTAATTCATCTCACAGAGTTACATCTGTATTTCGTGGATCTCTTTGCTAGCCTTATTTCTGTGGAATCTGAGAACAGATATTTTGGATCCCTTTGAAGACTATAGGGCCAAAGGAAATATCCTCCGAAAACAAAGAGAAATAACCTTTCTGAGAAACTTCTTTTCGTTCTGTGAAATCATCTCACAGAGTTACAGCTTTCCCCTCAAGAAGCCTTTCGATAAGACAGTTCTTGTGGAATTGGCAAAGTGATATTTGGAAGCCCATAGAGGGCTAAGGTGAAAAAGGAAATATCCTCAGATGAAATCTGGAAAGAAGCTTTCTGAGAATCTGCTTAGTGTTCTGTTAATTCATCTCACAGAGTTACATCTGTATTTCGTGGATCTCTTTGCTAGCCTTATTTCTGTGGAATCTGAGAACAGATATTTCGGATCCCTTTGAAGACTATAGGGCCAAAGGAAATATCCTCCGATAAAAAAGAGAAAGAAGCTTTCTGAGAAACTTCTTTGTGTTCTGTGAAATCATCTCACAGAGTTACAGCTTTCCCCTCAAAAAGCCTTTCGCTAAGACAGTTCTTGTGGAATTGGCAAACTGATATTGGAAGCCCATAGAGGGCTACGGTGAAAAAGGAAATATCCTCAGATGAATTCTGGAAAGAAGCTTTCTGAGAAACTGCTTAGTGTTCTGTTCATTCATCTCACAGAGTTACATCTGTAGTTCGTGGATCTCTTTGCTAGCCTTATTTCTGTGGAATCTGAGAACAGATATTTCGGATGCCATTGAAGACTATAGGGCCAAAGGAATTATCCTCCGATAACAAAGAGAAAGAAGCTGTCTGAGAAACTTCTTTGTATTCTGTGAAATCATCTCACAGAGTTACAGCTTTCCCCTCAAGAAGCCTTTCGCTAAGACAGTTCTTGTGGAATTGGCAAAGTGATATTTGGAAGCCCATAGAGGGCTATGCTGAAAAAGGAAGTATCCTCAGATCAAATCTGGAAAGAAGCTTTATGAGAAACGGCTTAGTGTTTTTTTAATTCATCTCACAGTGTTACATCTGCATTTCGTGGATCTCTTTGCTAGCCTTATTTCTGTGGAATCTGAGAACAGGTATTTCAGATCCCTTTGAAGACTATAGGGCCAAAGCAAATATCCTCCGAATACAAAGAGAAAGAAGCTTTGTTAGAAACTTCTTTGTGATCTGTGAAATCATCTCACAGAGTTACAGCTTTCCCCTCAAGAAGCCTTTCGCTAAGACTGTTCTTGTGGAATTGGCAAAGTGATATTTGGAAGCCCATAGAGGGCTATGGTGAAAAAGGAAATATCCTCAGATGAAATCTGGAAAGAAGCGTTCTGAGAAACTGCTTAGTGTTCGGTTAATTCATCTCACAGAATTACATCTGTATTTCGTGGATCTCATTTCTAGCCTTATTTCTGTGGAATCTGAGAACAGGTATTTCAGATCCCATTGAAGACTATAGGGCCAAAGGAAATATCCTCCGATTACAAAGAGAAAGAAGCTTTCTGAGAAACTTCTTTGTGTTCTGTGAAATCATCTCACAGAGTTACAGCTTTCCTCTCAAGAAGCCTTTCGCTAAGACAGTTCTTGTGGAATTGGCAAAGCGATATTTGGAAGCCCTTAGAGGGCTATGGTGAAAAAGGAAATATCCTCAGATGAAATCTGGAAAGAAGCTTTCTGAGAAACTGCTTCATGTTCGGTTAATTCATCTCACAGAGTTACATCTGTATTTCGTGGATCTCTTAGCTAGCCTTATTTCTGTGAAATCTGAGAACAGATATTTTGGATCCCTTTGAAGACTATAGGGCCAAAGGAAATATTCTCCGATAACAAAGAGAAAGAAGCTTTCTGAGAAACTTCTTTGTGTTCTGTGAAATCATCTCACAGAGTTACAGCTTTCCCCTCAAAAAGCCTTTCGCTAAGACAGTTCTTGTGGAATTGGCAAACAGATATTGGAAGCCCATAGAGGGCTACGGTGAAAAAGGAAATATCCTCAGATGAATTCTGGAAAGAAGCTTTCTGAGAAACTGCTTAGTGTTCTGTTCATTCATCTCACAGAGTTACATCTGTAGTTCGTGGATCTCTTTGCTAGCCTTATTTCTGTGGAATCTGAGAACAGATATTTCGGATGCCATTGAAGACTATAGGGCCAAAGGAATTATCCTCCGATAACAAAGAGAAAGAAGCTGTCTGAGAAACTTCTGTGCGTTCTGTGAAATCATCTCACAGACTTACAGCTTTCCTCTCAAGAAGCCTTTGACTAAGACAGATCTTGTGGAATTGGCAAAGTGATATTTGGAAGCCCATAGAGGGCTATGGTGAAAAAGGAAATATCCTCAGATGAAATCTGGAAGGAAGCTTTCTGAGAAACTGCTTAGTGTTCTGTTAATTCATCTCACAGAGTTACATCTGTATTTCCTGGATCTCTTTGCTAGCCATATTTCTGTGGAATCTGAGAACAGATATTTCGGATCCCTTTGAAGACTATAGGGCCAAAGGAATTATCCTCCGATAACAAAGAGAAAGAAGCTGTCTGAGAAACTTCTGTGCGTTCTGTGAAATCATCTCACAGACTTACAGCTTTCCTCTCAAGAAGCCTTTGACTAAGACAGATCTTGTGGAATTGGCAAAGTGATATTTGGAAGCCCATAGAGGGCTATGGTGAAAAAGGAAATATCCTCAGATGAAATCTGGAAAGAAGCTTTCTGAGAAACTGCTTAGTGTTCTGTTAATTCATCTCACAGAGTTACATCTGTATTTCCTGGATCTCTTTGCTAGCCATATTTCTGTGGAATCTGAGAACAGATATTTCGGATGCCTTTGAAGACTATAGGGCCAAAGGAAATATCCTCCGATAACAAAGAGAAAGAAGCTTTCTGAGAAACTTCTTTGTGTTCTGTGAAATCATCTCACAGAGTTACAGCTTTCCCCTCAAGAAGCCTTTCGCTAAGACAGTTCTTGTGGAATTGGCAAAGTGATATTTGGAAGCCCATAGAGGGCTATGGTGAAAAAGGAAATATCCTCAGATGAAATCTGGAAAGAAGCTTTCTGAGAAACTGCTTAGTGTCCTGTTAATTCATCTCACAGAGTTACATCTGTATTTCGTGGATCTTTTTGCTAGCCTTATTTCTGTGGAATCTGAGAACAGATATTTCGGATCCCTTTGAAGACTATAGAGCCAAAGGAAATATCCTCCGATAACAAAGAGAAAGAAGCTTTCTGAGAAACTTCTTTGTGTTCTGTGAAATAATCTCACAGAGTTACAGCTTTCCCCTCAAGAAGCCTTTCGCTAAGACAGTTCTTGTGGAATTGGCAAAGTGATATTTGGAAGCCCATAGAGGGCTATGGTGAAAAAGGAAATATCCTCAGATGAAATCTGGAAAGAAGCGTTCTGAGAAACTGCTTAGTGTTCGGTTAATTCATCTCACAGAATTACATCTGTATTTCGTGGATCTCATTTCTCGCCTTATTTCTGTGGAATCTGAGAACAGGTATTTCAGATCCCATTGAAGACTATAGGGCCAAAGGAAATATCCTCCGATTACAAAGAGAAAGAAGCTTTCTGAGAAACTTCTTTGTGTTCTGTGAAATCATCTCACAGAGTTACAGCTTTCCCCTCAAGAAGCCTTTCACTAAGACAGTTCTTGTGGAATTGGCAAAGTGATATTTGGAAGCCCATAGAGGGCTATGGTGAAAAAGGAAATATCCTCAGATGAAATCTGGAAAGAAGCTTTCTGAGAAACTGCTTAGTGTCCTGTTAATTCATCTCACAGAGTTACATCTGTATTTCGTGGATCTTTTTGCTAGCCTTATTTCTGTGGAATCTGAGAACAGATATTTCGGATCCCTTTGAAGACTATAGAGCCAAAGGAAATATCCTCCGATAACAAAGAGAAAGAAGCTTTCTGAGAAACTTCTTTGTGTTCTGTGAAATTATCTCACAGAGTTACAGCTTTCCCCTCAAGAAGCCTTTCGCTAAGACAGTTCTTGTGGAATTGGCAAAGTGATATTTGGAAGCCCATAGAGGGCTATGGTGAAAAAGGAAATATCCTCAGATGAAATCTGGAAAGAAGCTTTCTGAGAAACTGCTTAGTATTCTGATAATTCATCTCACAGAGTTACGTCTGTATTTCCTGGATCTCTTTGCTAGCCTTATTTCTGTGGAATCTGAGAACAGATATTTCGGATCCCATTGAAGACTATAGGGCCAAAGAAATATCCTCCGATAACAAAGAGAAAGAAGCTTTCTGAGAAACTTCTTTGCGTTCTGTGAAATCATCTCACAGAGTTACAGCTTTCCCCTCAAGAAGCCTTTCGCTAAGACAGTTCTTGTGGAATTGGCAAAGAGATATTTGGAAGCCCATAGATGGCTATGGTGAAAAAGGAAATATCCTCAGGTGAAATATGAAAAGAAGCTTTCTGAGAAACTGCTAAGTGTTCTGTTAATTCATCTCAACGAATTACATCTGTATTTCATGGATTTCTTTGCTAGCCTTATTTCTGTAGATTCTGAGAACGGATATTTCGGATCCCTTTGAAGACAATAGGGCCAAAGGAAATATCCTCCGATGACAAAGAGATAGAAGCTTTCTGAGAAACTTCTTTGCATTCTGTGAAATCATCTCACAGAGTTACAGCTTTCCTCTCAAGAAGCCTTTCGCTAAGACAGTTCTTGTGGAATTGGCAAAGTGATATTTGGAAGCCCATAGAGGGCTACGGTGAAAAAGGAAATATCCTCAGATGAAATCTGGAAAGAAGCTTTCTGAGAAACTGCTTAGTGTTCTCTTAATTCATCTCACAGAGTTACATCTGTATTTCGTGGATCTCTTCGGTAGCCTTATTTCTGTGGAATCTGAGAAGAGGTATTTCAGATCCCTTTGAAGACTATAGGGCCAAAGCAAATATCCTCCGATTATAAAGAGAAAGAAGCTTTCTGAGAAACTTCTTTGTGATCTCCGAAATCATCTCACAGAGTTACAGCTTTCCCCTCAAGAAGCCTTTCGCTAAGACAGTTCTTGTGGAATTGGCAAAGTGATATTTGGAAGTCCATAGAGGGCTATGGTGAAAAAGGAAGTATCCTCAGATCAAATCTGGAAAGAAGCTTTATGAGAAACTGCTTAGTGTTTTTTTAATTCATCTCACAGTGTTACATCTGTATTTCGTGGATCTCTTTGCTAGCCTTATTTCTGTGGAATCTGAGAACAGGTATTTCAGATCCCTTTGAAGACTATAGGGCCAAAGCTAATATCCTCCGATTACAAAGAGAAAGAAGCTTTGTTAGAAACTTCTTTGTGATCTGTGAAATCATCTCACAGAGTTACATCTTTCCGCTCAAGAAGCCTTTCGCTAAGACAGTTCTTGTGGAATTGGCAAAGTGATATTTGGAAGCCCCTAGAGGGCTATGGTGAAAAAGGAAATATCCTCAGATGAAATCTGGAAAGAAGCTTTCTGAGAAACTGCTTAGTGTTCGGTTAATTCATCTCACAGAATTACATCTGTACTTCTTGGATCTCTTTGCTAGTCTTATTTCTGTGGAATCTGAGAACAGATATTTCGGATCCCATTGAAGACTATAGGGCCAAAGGATATATCCTCCGATAACAAAGAGAAAGAAGCTTTCTGAGAAATTTCTTTGTGTTCTGTGAAATCATCTCCCAGAGTTACAGCTTTCCCCTCAAGAAGCCTTTCGATAAGACAGTTCTTGTGGAATTGGCAAAGCGATATTTGGAAGCCCTTAGAGGGCTATGGTGAAAAAGGAAATATCCTCAGATGAAATCTGGAAAGAAGCTTTCTGAGAAACTGCTTAATGTTCGGTTAATTCATCTCACAGAGTTACATCTGTATTTCGTGGATCTCTTTGCTAGCCTTATTTCTGTGGAATCTGAGAACAGATATTTTGGATCCCTTTGAAGACTATAGGGCCAAAGGAAATATCCTCCGAAAACAAAGAGAAATAACCTTTCTGAGAAACTTCTTTTCGTTCTGTGAAATCATCTCACAGAGTTACAGCTTTCCCCTCAAGAAGCCTTTCGATAAGACAGTTCTTGTGGAATTGGCAAAGTGATATTTGGAAGCCCATAGAGGGCTAAGGTGAAAAAGGAAATATCCTCAGATGAAATCTGGAAAGAAGCTTTCTGAGAATCTGCTTAGTGTTCTGTTAATTCATCTCACAGAGTTACATCTGTATTTCGTGGATCTCTTTGCTAGCCTTATTTCTGTGGAATCTGAGAACAGATATTTCGGATCCCTTTGAAGACTATAGGGCCAAAGGAAATATCCTCCGATAACAAAGAGAAAGAAGCTTTCTGAGAAACTTCTTTGTATTCTGTGAAATCATCTCACAGAGTTACAGCTTTCCCCTCAAGAAGCCTTTCGCTAAGACAGTTCTTGTGGAATTGGCAAAGTGATATTTGGAAGCCCATAGAGGGCTATGCTGAAAAAGGAAGTATCCTCAGATCAAATCTGGAAAGAAGCTTTATGAGAAACTGCTTAGTGTTTTTTTAATTCATCTCACAGTGTTACATCTGCATTTCGTGGATCTCTTTGCTAGCCTTATTTCTGTGGAATCTGAGAACAGGTATTTCAGATCCCTTTGAAGACTATAGGGCCAAAGCAAATATCCTCCGAATACAAAGAGAAAGAAGCTTTGTTAGAAACTTCTTTGTGATCTGTGAAATCATCTCACAGAGTTACAGCTTTCCCCTCAAGAAGCCTTTCGCTAAGACAGTTCTTGTGGAATTGGCAAAGTGATATTTTGAAGCCCATAGAGGGCTATGGTGAAAAAGGAAATATCCTCAGATGAAATCTGGAAAGAAGCGTTCTGAGAAACTGCTTAGTGTTCGGTTAATTCATCTCACAGAATTACATCTGTATTTCGTGGATCTCATTTCTAGCCTTATTTCTGTGGAATCTGAGAACAGGTATTTCAGATCCCATTGAAGACTATAGGGCCAAAGGAAATATCCTCCGATTACAAAGAGAAAGAAGCTTTCTGAGAAACTTCTTTGTGTTCTGTGAAATCATCTCACAGAGTTACAGCTTTCCTCTCAAGAAGCCTTTCGCTAAGACAGTTCTTGTGGAATTCGCAAAGCGATATTTGGAAGCCCTTAGAGGGCTATGGTGAAAAAGGAAATATCCTCAGATGAAATCTGGAAAGAAGCTTTCTGAGAAACTGCTTCATGTTCGGTTAATTCATCTCACAGAGTTACATCTGTATTTCGTGGATCTCTTAGCTAGCCTTATTTCTGTGAAATCTGAGAACAGATATTTTGGATCCCTTTGAAGACTATAGGGCCAAAGGAAATATTCTCCGATAACAAAGAGAAAGAAGCTTTCTGAGAAACTTCTTTGTGTTCTGTGAAATCATCTCACAGAGTTACAGCTTTCCCCTCAAAAAGCCTTTCGCTAAGACAGTTCTTGTGGAATTGGCAAACTGATATTGGAAGCCCATAGAGGGCTATGGTGAAAAAGGAAATATCCTCAGATGAATTCTGGAAAGAAGCTTTCTGAGAAACTGCATAGTGTTCTGTTCATTCATCTCACAGAGTTACATCTGTAGTTCGTGGATCTCTTTGCTAGCCTTATTTCTGTGGAATCTGAGAACAGATATTTCGGATGCCATTGAAGACTATAGGGCCAAAGGAATTATCCTCCGATAACAAAGAGAAAGAAGCTGTCTGAGAAACTTCTGTGCGTTCTGTGAAATCATCTCACAGACTTACAGCTTTCCTCTCAAGAAGCCTTTGACTAAGACAGATCTTGTGGAATTGGCAAAGTGATATTTGGAAGCCCATAGAGGGCTATGGTGAAAAAGGAAATATCCTCAGATGAAATCTGGAAGGAAGCTTTCTGAGAAACTGCTTAGTGTTCTGTTAATTCATCTCACAGAGTTACATCTGTATTTCCTGGATCTCTTTGCTAGCCATATTTCTGTGGAATCTGAGAACAGATATTTCGGATCCCTTTGAAGACTATAGGGCCAAAGGAATTATCCTCCGATAACAAAGAGAAAGAAGCTGTCTGAGAAACTTCTGTGCGTTCTGTGAAATCATCTCACAGACTTACAGCTTTCCTCTCAAGAAGCCTTTGACTAAGACAGATCTTGTGGAATTGGCAAAGTGATATTTGGAAGCCCATAGAGGGCTATGGTGAAAAAGGAAATATCCTCAGATGAAATCTAGAAAGAAGCTTTCTGAGAAACTGCTTAGTGTTCTGTTAATTCATCTCACAGAGTTACATCTGTATTTCCTGGATCTCTTTGCTAGCCATATTTCTGTGGAATCTGAGAACAGATATTTCGGATCCCTTTGAAGACTATAGGGCCAAAGGAAATATCCTCCGATAACAAAGAGAAAGAAGCTTTCTGAGAAACTTCTTTGTGTTCTGTGAAATCATCTCACAGAGTTACAGCTTTCCCCTCAAGAAGCCTTTCGCTAAGACAGTTCTTGTGGAATTGGCAAAGTGATATTTGGAAGCCCATAGAGGGCTATGGTGAAAAAGGAAATATCCTCAGATGAAATCTGGAAAGAAGCTTTCTGAGAAACTGCTTAGTGTCCTGTTAATTCATCTCACAGAGTTACATCTGTATTTCGTGGATCTTTTTGCTAGCCTTATTTCTGTGGAATCTGAGAACAGATATTTCGGATCCCTTTGAAGACTATAGAGCCAAAGGAAATATCCTCCGATAACAAAGAGAAAGAAGCTTTCTGAGAAACTTCTTTGTGTTCTGTGAAATAATCTCAAAGAGTTACAGCTTTCCCCTCAAGAAGCCTTTCGCTAAGACAGTTCTTGTGGAATTGGCAAAGTGATATTTGGAAGCCCATAGAGGGCTATGGTGAAAAAGGAAATATCCTCAGATGAAATCTGGAAAGAAGCTTTCTGAGAAACTGCTTAGTGTTCTGATAATTCATCTCACAGAGTTACATCTGTATTTCCTGGATCTCTTTGCTAGCCTTATTTCTGTGGAATCTGAGAACAGATATTTCGGATCCCATTGAAGACTATAGGGCCAAAGAAATATCCTCCGATAACAAAGAGAAAGAAGCTTTCTGAGAAACTTCTTTGCGTTCTGTGAAATCATCTCACAGAGTTACAGCTTTCCCCTCAAGAAGCCTTTCGCTAAGACAGTTCTTGTGGAATTGGCAAAGAGATATTTGGAAGCCCATAGATGGCTATGGTGAAAAAGGAAATATCCTCAGGTGAAATATGAAAAGAAGCTTTCTGAGAAACTGCTTAGTGTTCTGTTAATTCATCTCAACGAATTACATCTGTATTTCATGGATTTCTTTGCTAGCCTTATTTCTGTGGATTCTGAGAACGGATATTTCGGATCCCTTTGAAGACAATAGGGCCAAAGGAAATATCCTCCGATGACAAAGAGATAGAAGCTTTCTGAGAAACTTCTTTGCATTCTGTGAAATCATCTCACAGAGTTACAGCTTCCCTCTCAAGAAGCCTTTCGCTAAGACAGTTCTTGTGGAATTGGCAAAGTGATATTTGGAAGCCAATAGAGGTCTATGGTGAAAAAGGAAATATCCTCAGATGAAATCTGGAAAGAAGCTTTCTGAGAAACTGCTTAGTGTTCTCTTAATTCATCTCACAGAGTTACATCTGTATTTCGTGGATCTCTTCGGTAGCCTTATTTCTGTGGAATCTGAGAAGAGGTATTTCAGATCCCTTTGAAGACTATAGGGCCAAAGCAAATATCCTCCGATTACAAAGAGAAAGAAGCTTTCTGAGAAACTTCTTTGTGATCTCCGAAATCATCTCACAGAGTTACAGCTTTCCCCTCAAGAAGACTTTCGCTAAGACAGTTCTTGTGGAATTGGTAAAGTGATATTTGGAAGCCCATAGAGGGCTATGGTGAAAAAGGAAATATCCTCAGATGAAATCTGGAAAGAAGCTTTCTGAGAAACTGCTTAGAGTTCGATTAATTCATCTCACAGAATTACATCTGTATTTCTTGGATCTCTTTGCTAGCCTTATTTCTGTGGAATCTGAGAACAGATATTTCGGATCCCATTGAAGACTATAGGGCCAAAGGAAATATCCTCCGATAACAAAGAGAAAGAAACTTTCTGAGAAATTTCTTTGTGTTCTGTGAAATCATCTCACAGAGTTACAGCTTTCCCCTCAAGAAGCCTTTCGCTAAGACAGTTCTTGTGGAATTGGCAAAGTGATATTTGGAAGCCCATAGAGGGCTATGGTGAAAAAGGAAATATCCTCAGATGAAATCTGGAAAGAAGCTTTCTGAGAAACTGCTTAGTGTTCGGTTAATTCATCTCACAGAGTTACATCTGTATTTCGTGGATCTCATTTCTAGCCTTATTTCTGTGGAATCTGAGAACAGGTATTTCAGATCCCATTGAAGACTATAGGGCCAAAGGAAATATCCTCCGATTACAAAGAAAAAGAGGCTTTCTCAGAAACTTCTTTGTGTTCTGTGAAATCATCTCACAGAGTTACAGCTTTCCCCTCAAGAAGCCTTTCGCTAAGACAGTTCTTGTGGAATTGGCAAAGTGATATTTGAAAGCCCATAGAGGGCTATGGTGAAAAAGGAAATATCCTCAGATGAAATCTGGAAAGAAGCTTTCTGAGAAACTGCTTAGTGTTCTGTTAATTCATCTCACAGAGTTACATCTGTATTTCGTGGATCTCTTTGCTAGCCTTATTTCTGTGGAATCTGAGAACAGATATTTCGGATCCCATTTAAGACTATAGGGCCAAAGGAAATATCCTCCGATAACAAAGAGAAAGAAGCTTTCTGAGAAACTTCTTTGCGTTCTGTGAAATCATCTCACAGAGTTACAGCTTTCCTCTCAAGAAGCCTTTCGCTAAGACAGTTCTTGTGGAATTGGCAAAGCGATATTTGGAAGCCCTAAGAGGGCTATGGTGAAAAAGGAAATATCCTCAGATGAAATCTGGAAAGAAGCTTTCTGAGAAACTGCTTCATGTTCGGTTAATTCATCTCACATAGTTACATCTGTATTTCGTGGATCTCTTTGCTAGCCTTATTTCTGTGGAAGCTGAGAACAGATATTTTGGATCCCTTTGAAGACTATAGGGCCAAAGGAAATATCCTCCAATAACAAAGAGAAAGAAGCTTTCTGAGAAACTTCTTTGTGTTCTGTGAAATCATCTCACAGAGTTACAGCTTTCCCCTCAAGAAGCCTTTCGCTAAGACAGTTCTTGTGGAATTGGCAAAGTGATATTGGAAGCCCGTAGAGGGCTATGGTGAAAAAGGAAATATCCTCAGATGAAATCTGGAAAGAAGCTTTCTGAGAAACTGCTTAGTGTTCTGTTCATTCATCTCACAGAGTTACATCTGTAGTTCGTGGATCTCTTTGCTAGCCTTATTTCTGTGGAATCTGAGAACAGATATTTCGGATGCCATTGAAGACTATAGGGCCAAAGGAATTATCCTCCGATAACAAAGAGAAAGAAGCTGTCTGAGAAACTTCTGTGCGTTCTGTGAAATCATCTCACAGAGTTACAGCTTTCACCTCAAGAAGCCTTTCCATAAGACAGTTCTTCTGGAATTGGCAAAGTGATATTTGGAAGCCCATAGAGGGCTATGGTGAAAAAGGAAATATCCTCAGATGAAATCTGGAAAGAAGCTTTCTGAGAAACTGCTTAGTGTTCTGTTAATTCATCTCACAGAGTTACATCTGTATTTCGTAGATCTCTTTGCTAGCCTTATTTCTGTGGAATCTGAGAACAGATATTTCGGATCCCTTTGAAGCCTATAGGGCCAAAGGAAATATCCTCCGATAACAAAGAGAAAGTAGCTTTCTGAGAAATTTCTTTGTGTTCTGTGAAATCATCTCACAGAGTTACAGCTTTCCCCTGAAGAAGTCTTTCGCTAAGACAGATCTTGTGGAATTGGAAAAGTGAGATTTGGAAGCCTATAGAGGGCTATGGTGAAAAGGGAAATATCCTCAGATGAAATCTGGAAAGAAGCTTTATGAGAAACTGCTTAGTGTTCGGTTAAATCATCTCACAGAGTTATATCTGTATTTCGTGGATCTCTTTGCTAGCCTTATTTCTGTGGAATCTGAGATCAGATATTTCGGATCCCTTAGAAGACTATAGGGCCAAAGGAAATATCCTCCGATACAAAGAGAAAGAAGTTTTCTGAGAAACTTCTTTGTGTTCTGTGAAATCATCTCACAGAGTTACAGCTTACTCCTCAAGAAGTCTTTCGCTAAGAGAGTTCTTGTGGAATTGGCAAAGTGATATTTGGAAGCCCATAGAGGGCTATGGTGAAAAAGGAAATATCCTCAGATGAAATCTGGAAAGAAGCTTTCTGAGAAACTGCTTAGTGTTCTGTTAATTCATCTCATAGAGTTACATCTGTATTTCCTGGATCTCTTCGGTAGCCTTATTTCTGTGGAATCTGAGAACAGATATTTCGGATCCCTTTGAAGACTATAGGGCCAAAGGAAATATCCTCCGATAACAAAGAGAAAGAAGCTTTCTGAGAAACTTCTTTGCGTTCTGTGAAATCATCTCACAGAGTTACAGCTTTCCTCTCAAGAAGCCTTTGGCTAAGACATTTCTTGTGGAATTGGCAAAGGGATATTTGGAAGCCCCTAGAGGGCTATGGTGAAAAAGGAAATATCCTCAGGTGAAATCTGAAAAGAAGCTTTCTGAGAAACTGCTTAGTGTTCCGTTAATTCATTTCATAGAATTACATCTGTATTTCATGGATTTCTTTGCTAGCCTTATTTGTGTGGAATCTGATGACAGATATTTCGGATCCCTTTGAAGACTATGGGGCCAAAGGAAATATCCTCCGATAACAAAGAGAAAGAAGCTTTCTGAGAAACTTCTTTGCGTTCTGTGAAATCATCTCACAGAGTTACAGCTTACCCCTCAAGAAGCCTTTCGCTAAAACAGTTCTTGTGGAATTGGCAAAGTGATATTTGGAAGCCCATAGAGGACAATGGTGAAAAAGGAAATATCCTCAGATGAAATCTGGAAAGAAGTTTTCTGAGAAACTGCTTAGTGTTCTGTTAACTCATCTCACAAAGTTACATCTGTATGTCGTAGATCTCTTTGCTAGCCTTATTTCTGTGGAATCTGAGAACAGATATTTCGGATCCCTTTGAAGACTATAGGGCCAAAGGAAATATCCTCCGATAACAAAGAGAAAGAAGCTTTCTGAGAAATTTCTTTGTGTTCTGTGAAATCATCTAACAGAGTTACAGCTTTCCCCTCAAGAAGTCTTTCGCTAAGACAGTTCTTGTGGAATTGGAAAAGTGATATTTGGAAGCCCATAGAGGGCTATGGTGAAAAAGGAAATATCCTCAGATGAAATCTGGAAAGAAGCTTTCTGAGAAACTGCTTCGTGTTCCGTTAATTCATCTCACAGAGTTACATCTGTATTTCCTGGATTTCTTAGCTAGCCTTATTTCTGTGGAATCTGAGAACAGATATTTCGGATCCCTTTGAAGACTATAGGGCCAAAGGAAATATCCTCCGATAACAAAGAGAAAGAAGCTTTCTGAGAAACTTCTTTGCGTTCTGTGAAATCATCTCACAGAGTTACAGCTTACCCCTCAAGAAGCCTTTCGCTAAGACAGTTGTTGTGGAATTGGCAAAGTGATATTTGGAAGCCCATAGAGGGCTATGGTGAAAAAGGAAATATCCTCAGATAAAATCTGGAAAGAAGCTTTCTGAGAAACTGCTTAGTGTTCTGTTAATTCATCGTATACAATTACATCAGTATTTCATGGATCTCTTTGCTAGCCTTATTTCTGTGGAATCTGATAACAGATATTTCGGATCCCTTTGAAGACTATAGGGCCAAAGGAAATATCCTCCAATAACAAAGAGAAAGAAGCTTTCTGAGAAACTTCTTTGCGTTCTGTGAAATCATCTCACAGAGTTACAGCTTACCCCTCAAGAAGCCTTTCGCTAAAACAGTTCTTGTGGAATTGGCAAGGTGATATTTGGAAGCCCATAGAGGGCTATGGTGAAAAAGGAAATATCCTCAGATGAAATCTGGAAAGAAGTTTTCTGAGAAACTGCTTAGTGTTCTGTTAACTCATCTCACAAAGTTACATCTGTATTTCGTAGATCTCTTTGCTAGCCTTATTTCTGTGGAATCTGAGAACAGATATTTCGGATCCCTTTGAAGACTATAGGGCCAAAGGAAATATCCTCCGATAACAAAGAGAAAGAAGCTTTCTGAGAAATTTCTTTGTGTACTGTGAAATCATCTAACAGAGTTACAGCTTTCCCCTCAAGAAATCTTTCGCTAAGACAGTTCTTGTGGAATTGGAAAAGTGATATTTGGAAGCCTATAGAGGGCTATGGTGAAAAAGGAAATATCCTCAGATGAAATCTGGAAAGAAGCTTTCTGAGAAACTGCTTAGTGTTCGGTTAATTCATCTCACAGAGTTACATCTGTATTTCGTGGATCTCTTTGCTAGCCTTATTTCTGTGGAATCTGAGAACAGATATTTTGATCCCTTTGAAGACTATAGGGCCAGAGGAAATATCCTCCGATAACAAAGAGAAAGAAGCTTTCTGAGAAACTTCTTTGTGTTCTGTGAAATCATCTCACAGAGTTACAGCTTTCCCCTCAAGAAGCCTTTCGCTAAGACAGTTCTTGTGGAATTGGCAAAGTGATATTGGAAGCCCATAGAGGGCTATTGTGAAAAAGGAAATATCCTCAGATGAAATCTGGAAAGAAGCTTTCTGAGAAACTGCTTAGTGTTCGGTTAAATCATCTCACAGAGTTACATCTGTATTTCGTCGATCTCTTTGCTAGCCTTATTTCTGTTGAATCTGAGAACAGATATTTCGGATCCCATTGAAGACTATAGGGCCAAAGGAAATAGCCTCCGATTACAAAGAGAAAGAAGCTTTCTGAGAAACTTCTTTGTGTTCTGTGAAATAATCTCACAGAGTTACAGCTTTCCCCTGAAGAAGCCTTTCACTAAGACAGTTCTTGTGGAATGGGCAAAGTGATATTTGGAAGCCCATAGAGGGCTATGGTGAAAAAGGAAATATCCTCAGATGAAATCTGGAAAGAAGCTTTCCGAGAAACTGCTTAGTGTTCTGATAATTCATCTCACAGAGTTACGTCTGTATTTCCTGGATCTCTTTGCTAGCCTTATTTCTGTGGAATCTGAGAACAGATATTTTGGATCCCTTTGAAGACTATAGGGCCAAAGGAATTATCCTCCGATAACAAGGAGAAAGAAGCTTTCTGAGAAACTTCTTTGTGTTCTTGAAATCATCTCACAGAGTAACAGCTTTCCCCTCAAGAAGCCTTTCGCTAAGACAGTTCTTGTGGAATTGGCAAAGTGATATTTGGAAGCCCATAGAGGGCTATGGTGAAAAAGGAAATACCTCAGATGAAATCTGGAAAGAAGCTTTCTGAGAAACTGCTTAGTGTTCTGTTAATTCATCTCATAGAATTACATCTGTATTTCATGGATTTCTTTGCTAGCCTTATTTGTGTGGAATCTGATAACAGATATTTCGGATCCCTTTGAAGACTATAGGGCCAAAGGAAATATCCTCCGATAACAAAGAGAAAGAAGCTTTCTGAGAAATTTCTTTGTGTTCTGTGAAATCATCTCACAGAGTTACAGCTTTCCCCTCAAGAAGCCTTTCGCTAAGGCAGTTCTTGTGGAATTGGCAAAGTGATATTTGGAAGCCCATAGAGGGCTATGGTGAAAAAGGAAATATCCTCAGATGAAATCTGGAAAGAAGCTTTCTGAGAAACTGCTTAGTGTTCTGTTAATTCATCGCATAGAATTACAACTGTATTTCATGGATCTCTTTGCTAGCCTTATTTCTGTGGAATCTGATAACAGATATTTCGGATCCCTTTGAAGACTATAGGGCCAAAGGAAATATCCTCCGATAACAAAGAGAAAGAAGCTTTCTGAGAAACTTCTTTGCGTTCTGTGAAATCATCTCACAGAGTTACAGCTTTCCCCTCAAGAAGCCTTTCGCTAAGACAGTTCTTGTGGAATTGGCAAAGTGATATTGGAAGCCCATAGAGGGCTATGGTGAAAAAGGAAATATCCTCAGATGAAATCTGGAAAGAAGCTTTCTGAGAAACTGCTTAGTGTTCTGTTCATTCATCTCACAGAGTTACATCTGTAGTTCGTGGATCTCTTTGCTAGCCTTATTTCTGTGGAATCTGAGAACAGATATTTGGGATGCCATTGAAGACTATAGGGCCAAAGGAAATATCCTCCGATAACAAAGAGAAAGAAGCTTTCTGAGAAACTTCTTTGCGTTCTGTGAAATCATCTCACAGAGTTACAGCTTTCCCCTCAAGAAGCCTTTCGCTAAGACAGTTCTTGTGGAATTGGCAAAGTGATATTTGGAAGCCCATAGAGGGCTATGGTGAAAAAGGAAATATCCTCAGATGAAATCTGGAAAGAAACTTTCTGAGAAACTGCGTAGTGTTCGGTTAATTCATCTCACAGAGTTACATCTGTATTTCGTGGATCTCTTTGCTAGCCTTATTTATGTGGAATCTGAGAACAGATATTTCGGATCCCTTTGAAGACTATAGGGCCAAAGGAAATATCCTCTGATAACAAAGAGAAAGAAGCTTTCTGGGAAACTACTTTTTGTTCTGTGAAATCATCTCACAGAGTTACAGCTTTCCCCTCAAGAAGCCGTTCGCTAAGACAGTTCTTGTGGAATTGGCAAAGTGATATTTGCAAGCCCTTAGAGGGCTATGGTGAAAAAGGAAATATCCTCAGATGAAATCTGGAAAGAAGCTTTCTGAGAAACTGCTTAGTGTTCTGTTAATTCATCTCACAGAGTTACATCTGTATTTCGTGGATCTCTTTGCTAGCCTTATTTCTGTGGAATCTGAGAACAGATATTTCGGATCCCATTGAAGACTATAGGGCCAAAGGAAATATCCTCCGATAACAAAGAGAAAGAAGCTTTCTGAGAAACTTCTTTGCGTTCTGTGAAATCATCTCACAGAGTTACAGCTTTCCCCTCAAGAAGCCTTTCGCTAAGACAGTTCTTGTGGAATTGGCAAAGTGATATTTGGAAGCCCATAGAGGGCTATGGTGAAAAAGGAAATATCCTCAGATGAAATCTATAAAGAAGCTTTCTGAGAAACTGCTTAGTGTTCTGTGAATTCATCTCACAGAGTTACATCTGTATTTCGTGGATCTCTTTGCTAGCCTTATTTCTATGGAATCTGAGAACAGATATTTCGGATCCCATTGAATACTATAGGGCCAAAGACAATATCCTCCGATAACAAAGAGAAAGATGCTTTCTGAGAAACTTCTTTGCGTTCTGTGAAACCATCTCACAGAGTTACAGCTTTCCCCTAAAGAAGCCTTTCGCTAAGACAGTTCTTGCGGAATTGGCAAAGTGATATTTGGAAGCCCATAGAGGGCTATGGTGAAAAAGGAAATATCCTCTGATGAAATCTGGAAAGAAGCTTTCTGGAAACTGCTTAGTGTTCTGTTAATTCATCTCACAGAGTTATATCTGTATTTTGCGGATCCCTTTGCTGGCCTTATTTCTGTGGAATCTGAACAGATATTTCGGATCCCATTGATGACTATAGGGCCAAAGGAAATATCCTCCGATAACAAAGAGAAAGAAGCTTTCTGAGAAACTTCTTTGCGTTCTGTGAAATCATCTCAAAGAATTACAGCTTTCCCCTCAAGAAGCCTTTCGCTAAGACAGTTCTTGTGGAATTGGCAAAGTGATATTTGGAAGCACATAGAGGGCTACGGTGAAAAAGGAAATATCCTCAGATGAAATCTGGAAAGAAGCTTTCTGAGAAACTGCTAAGTGTTCTGTTAATTCATCTCACAGAGTTACATCTGTATTTCGTGGATCTCTTTGCTAGCCTTATTTCTGTGGAATCTGAGAACTGGTACTTCAGATCCCATTGAAGACTATAGGGCCAAAGGAAATATCCTCTGATTACAAAGAGAAAGAAGCTTTCTTAGAAACTTCTTTGTGTTCTGTGAAATCATCTCACAGAGTTACAGCTTTCCCCTCAAGAAGCCTTTCACTAAGACAGTTCTTGTGGAATTGGCAAAGTGATATTTGGAAGCCCATAGAGGGCTATGGTGAAAAAGGAAATATCCTCAGATGAAATCTGGAAAGAAGCTTTCTGAGAAACTGCTTAGTGTTCTGTGAATTCATCTCACAGAGTTACATCTGTATTTCGTGGATCTCTTTGCTAGCCTTATTTCTGTGGAATCTGAGAACAGATATTTCAGATCCCATTGAAGACTATAGGGCCAAAGGAAATATCCTCCGATAACAAAGAGAAAGAAGCTTTCTGAGAAACTTCTTTGCGTTCTGTGAAATCATCTCACAGAGTTACAGTATTCCCCTCCAGAAGCCTTTCGCTAAGACAGTTCTTGTGGAATTGGCAAAGTGATATTTGGAAGCCCGTAGAGGGCTATGTTGAAAAAGGAAATATCCTTAGATGAAATCTGGAAAGAAGCTTTCTGAGAAAGTGCTTAGTGTTCTGTTAATTCATCTCACAGTGTTACATCTGTATTTCATGGATCTGTTTGCTAGCCTTATTTATGTGGAATCTGAGAACAGATATTTCGGATCCCATTGAAGACTATAGGGCCAAAGGAAATATCCTCCGATAACAAAGAGAAAGAAGCTTTCTGAGAAACTTGTTTGCGTTCTGTGAAATCATCTCACAGAGTTACAGCTTTCCCCTCAAGAAGCCTTTCGCTAAGACAGTTCTTGTGGAATTGGCAAAGTGATATTTGGAAGCCCATAGAGGGCTATGGTGAAAACGGAAATATCCTCAGATGAAATCTGGAAAGAAGCTTTCTGAGAAACTGCTAAGTGTTCTGTTAATTCATCTCACAGAGTTACATCTGAATTTCGTGGATCTCTTTGTTAGCCTTATTTCTGTGGAATCTGAGAACAGGTACTTCAGATCCCATTGAAGATTATAGGGCCAAAGGAAATATCCTCCGATAACAAAGAGAAAGAAGCTTTCTGAGAAACTTCTTTGCGTTCTGTGAAATCATCTCACAGAGTTACAGCTTTCCCCTCATGAAGTCTTTCGCTAAGACAGTTCTTATGGAATTGGCAAAGTCATATTTGGAATCCCATAGAGGGCTATGTTGAAAAAGGAAATATCTTCAGATGAAATCTGAAAAGAAGCTTTCTGAGCAACTGCTTAGTGTTCTGTTAATTCATCTCACAGAGTTATATCTGTATTTCGTGGATCTCTTTGCTAGCCTTATTTCCGTGGAATCTGAGAACAGATATTTTGGATCCCATTGAAGAGTATGGGCCAAAGGAAATATCCTCCGAAAACAAAGAGAATGAAGCTTTCTGAGAAACTTCTTTGCGTTCTGTGAAATCATCTCACAGAGTTACAGCTTTCCCCTCAAGAAGCCTTTCGCTAAGACAGTTCTTGTGGAATTGGCAAAGTGATATTTGGAAGCCCATAGAGGGCTATGGTGAAAAAGGAAATATCCTCAGATGAAATCTGGAAAGAAGCTTTCTGAGAAAGTGCTTAGTGTTCGGTTAATTCATCTCAGAGAGTTACATCTGTATTTCGTGGATCTCTTTGCTAGCCTTATTTCTGTGGAATCTGAGAACAGGTATTTCAGATCCCATGGAAGACTATAGGGCCAAAGGAAGTATCCTCCATTTACACATAGAAAGAATCTGTCTTAGAAACTTCTTTGCGTTCTGTGAAATCATCTCACAGAGTTACAGCATTCCCCTCAAGAAGCCTTTCGCTAAGACAGTTCTTGTGGAATTGGCAAAGTGATATTTGGAAGCCCATAGAGGGCTATGGTGAAAAAGGAAATATCCTCAGATGAAATCTGGAAAGAAGCTTTCTGAGAAACTGCTTAGTGTTCGGTTAATTCATCTCACAGAGTTACCTCTGTATTTCGTGGATCTCTTTGCTAGCCTTATTTCTATGGAATCTGAGAACAGGTATTTCAGATCCCATTGAAGACTATAGGGCCAAAAGAAATATCCTCCGATTACAAAGAGAAAGAAGCTTTCGTAGAAACTTCTTTGTGTTCTGTACATTCATCTCAGAGAGTTACAGCTTTCCAATCAAGAAGCCTTTCGCTAAGACAGTTCTTGTGGAATTGGCAAAGTGATATTTGGAAGCCCATAGAGGGCTATGGTGAAAAAGGAAATATCCTCAGATGAAATCTGGAAAGAAGCTTTCTGAGAAACTGCTTAGTGTCTGTGAATTCATCTCACAGAGTTACATCTGTATTTCGTGGATCTCTTTGCTAGCCTTATTTCTGTGGAATCTGAGAACAGATATTTCAGATCCCATTGAAGACTATAGGGCCAAAGGAAATATCCTCCGATAACAAAGAGAAAGAAGCTTTCTGAGAAACTTCTTTGCGTTCTGTGAAATCATCTCACAGAGTTACAGCATTCCCCTCCAGAAGCCTTTCGCTAAGACAGTTCTTGTGGAATTGGCAAAGTGATATTTGGAAGCCCGTAGAGGGCTATGTTGAAAAAGGAAATATCCTTAGATGAAATCTGGAAAGAAGCTTTCTGAGAAACTGCTTAGTGTTCTGTTAATTCATCTCACAGTGTTACATCTGTATTTCATGGATCTGTTTGCTAGCCTTATTTATGTGGAATCTGAGAACAGATATTTCGGATCCCTTTGAAGACTATAGGGCCAAAGGAAATATCCTCCGATAACAAAGAGAAAGAAGCTTTCTGAGAAACTTGTTTGCGTTCTGTGAAATCATCTCACAGAGTTACAGCTTTCCCCTCAAGAAGCCTTTCGCTAAGACAGTTCTTGTGGAATTGGCAAAGTGATATTTCGAAGCCCATAGAGGGCTATGGTGAAAACGGAAATATCCTCAGATGAAATCTGGAAAGAAGCTTTCTGAGAAACTGCTAAGTGTTCTGTTAATTCATCTCACAGAGTTACATCTGTATTTCGTGGATCTCTTTGTTAGCCTTATTTCTGTGGAATCTGAGAACAGGTACTTCAGATCCCATTGAAGACTATAGGGCCAAAGGAAATATCCTCCGATAACAAAGAGAAAGAAGCTTTCTGAGAAACTTCTTTGCGTCCTGTGAAATCATCTCACAGAGTTACATCTTTCCCCTCAAGAAGTCTTTCGCTAAGACAGTTCTTATGGAATTGGCAAAGTCATATTTGGAATCCATAGAGGGCTATGTTGAAAAAGGAAATATCTTCAGATGAAATCTGAAAAGAAGCTTTCTGAGCAACTGCTTAGTGTTCTGTTAATTCATCTCACAGAGTTATATCTGTATTTCGTGGATCTGTTTGCTAGCCTTATTTCCGTGGAATCTGAGAACAGATATTTTGGATCCCATTGAAGACTATGGGCCAAAGGAAATATCCTCCGATAACAAAGAGAATGAAGCTTTCTGAGAAACTTCTTTGCGTTCTGTGAAATCATCTCACAGAGTTACAGCTTTCCCCTCAAGAAGCCTTTCGCTAAGACAGTTCTTGTGGAATTGGCAAAGTGATATTTGGAAGCCCATAGAAGGCTATGGTGAAAAAGGAAATATCCTCAGATGAAATCTGGAAAGAAGCTTTCTGAGAAAGTGCTTAGTGTTCGGTTAATTCATCTCAGAGAGTTACATCTGTATTTCGTGGATCTCTTTGCTAGCCTTATTTCTGTGGAATCTGAGAAAAGGTATTTCAGATCCCATGGAAGACTATAGGGCCAAAGGAAGTATCCTCCATTTACACATAGAAACAATCTGTCTTAGAAACTTCTTTGCGTTCTGTGAAATCATCTCACAGAGTTACAGCTTTCCCCTCAAGAAGCCTTTCGCTAAGACAGTTCTTGTGGAATTGGCAAAGTGATATTTGGAAGCCCATAGAGGGCTATGGTGAAAAAGGAAATATCCTCAGATGAAATCTGGAAAGAAGCTTTCTGAGAAACTGCTTAGTGTTCGGTTAATTCATCTCACAGAGTTACCTCTGTATTTCGTGGATCTCTTTGCTAGCCTTATTTCTATGGAATCTGAGAACAGGTATTTCAGATCCCATTGAAGACTATAGGGCCAAAAGAAATATCCTCCGATTACAAAGAGAAAGAAGCTTTCGTAGAAACTTCTTTGTGTTCTGTACATTCATCTCAGAGAGTTACAGCTTTCCCATCAAGAAGCCTTTCGCTAAGACAGTTCTTGTGGAATTGGCAAAGTGATATTTGGAAGCCCCTAGAGGGCTATGGTGAAAAAGGAAATATCCTCAGATGAAATCTGGAAAGAAGCTTTTGAGAAACTGCTTAGTGTTCTGTTATTTCATCTCACAGAGTTACATCTGTATTTCGTGGATCTCTTTGCTAGCCTTATTTCTGTGGAATCTGAGAACAGGTACTTCAGATCCCATTTAAGACTATAGGGCCAAAGGAAATATCCTCCGATTACAAAGAGAAAGAAGCTTTCTTAGAAACTTCTTTGTGTTCTGTCAAATCATCTCACAGAGTCACAGCTTTCCCCTCAAGAATCCTTTCTCTAAGACAGTTCTTGTGGAATTGGCAAAGTGATATTTGGAAGCCCTTAGAGGGCTATGGTGAAAAAGGAAATATCCTCAGATGAAATCTGGAAAGAAGCTTTCTGAGAAACTGCTTAGTGTTCTGTTAATTCATCTCACAGAATTACATCTGTATTTCGTGGATCTCTTTGCTAGCCTTATTTCTGTGGAATCTGAGAACAGATATTTCGGATCCCCTTGAAGACTATAGGGCCAAAGGAAATATCCTCCGATAACAAAGAGAAAGAAGCTTTCTGAGAAACTTCTTTGCGTTCTGTGAAATCATCTCACAGAGTTACAGCTTTCCCCTCAAGAAGCCTTTCGCTAAGACAGTTCTTGTGGAATTGGCAAAGTGATATTTGGAAGCTCATAGAGGGCTATGGTGAAAAAGGAAATATCCTCAGATGAAATCTGCAAAGAAGCTTTCTGAGAAACTGCTTAGTGTTCCGTTAATTCATCTCACAGAGTTACATCTGTATTTCGTGGATCTCTTTGCTAGCCTTATTTCTGTGTAATCTGAGAACAGATATTTCGGATCCCATTGAAGACTATAGGGCCAAAGGAAATATCCTCTGATAACAAATAGAAAGAAGCTTTCTGAGAAACTTCTTTGCGTTCTGTGAAATCATCTCACAGAGTTACAGCTTTCCCCTCAAGAAGCCTTTCGCTAAGACATTTCTTTTGGAATTGGCAAAGTGATATTTGGAAGCCCATAGAGGGCTATGGTGAAAAAGGAAATATCCTCAGATGAAATCTGGAAAGAAACTTCCTGAGAAACGGCTTAGTGTTCGGTTAATTCATCTCACAGTGTTACATCTGTATTTCGTGAATCTCTTTGCTAGCCTTATTTCTGTGGAATCTGAAAACAGATATTTCGGATCCCTTTGAAGACTATAGGGACAAAGGAAATATCCTCCGATAACAAAGAGAAAGAAGCTTTCTGAGAAACCTCTTTGTGTTCTGTGAAATCATCTCACAGAGTTACAGCTTTCCCCTCAAGAAGCCTTTCGCTAAGACACTTCTTGTGGAATTGGCAAAGTGATATTTGGAAGCCCATAGAGGGCTATGGTGAAAAAGGAAATATCCTCAGATGAAATCTGGAAAGAAGCTTTCTGAGAAACTGCTTAGTGTTCTGTTAATTCATATCACAGAGTTAAATCTGTATTTCGTGGATCTCTTTGCTAGCCTTATTTCTGTGGAAAATGAGAACAGATATTTCGGATCCCTTTGAAGACTATAGGGCCAAAGGAAATATCCTCCGATAACAAAGAGAAAGAAGCTTTCTGAGAAATTTCTTTGTGTTCTGTGAAATTATCTGACAGAGTTACAGCTTTCCCTCAAGAAGCCTTTCGCTAAGACAGTTCTTGTGGAATTAGCAAAGTGATATTTGGAAGCCCATAGAGGGCTATGGTGAAAAAGGAATATCCTGAGATGAAATCTGGAAAGAAGCTTTCTGAGAAACTGCTTAGTGTTCTGTTCATTCATCTCACAGAGTTACATCTGTATTTCGTGGATCTCTTTGGCAGCCTTATTTCTGTGGAATCTGAGTATAGATATTTCGGATCCCCTTGAAGACTATGGGGCCAAAGGAAATATCCTCCGATAACAAAGAGAAAGAAGCTTTCTGAGAAACTTCTTAGCGTTCTGTGAAATCATCTCACAGAGTTACAGCTTTCCCCTCAACAAGCCTTTCGCTAAGACACTTCTTGGGGAATTGGCAAAGTGATATTTGGAAGCCCATAGAGGGCTATGATGAAAAAGGAAATATCCTCAGATGAAATCTGGAAAGAAGCTTTCTGAGAAACTGCTTAGTGTTCTTTTAATTCATCTCACAGAGTTACATCTGTTTTTCGTGGATCACTTTGCTAGCCTTATTTCTGTGTAATCTGAGAATAGATATTTCAGATCCCTTTGAAGACTATAGGGCCAAAGGAAATATCCTCCGATGACAAAGAGAAAGAAGCTTTCTGAGAAACTTCTTCGTGTTCTGTGAAATCATCTCAAAGAGTTACACCTTTCCCCTCAAGAAGCCTTTCGCTAAGACAGTTCTTCTGGAATTGGCAAAGTGATATTTGGAAGCCCATAGAGGGCTATGGTGAAAAAGGAATTATCCTCAGTTGAAATCTGGAAAGAAGCTTTCTGAGAAACTGCTTAGTGTTCTGTTAATTCATCACACAGAGTTACATCTGTGTTTCGTGGATCTCTTTGCTAGCCTCATTTCTGTGGAATCTGAGAACAGATATTTCGGATCCCAATGAAGACAATAGGACCAAAGGAAATATCCTCCGATAACAAAGAGAAAGAAGCTTTCTGAGAAACTTCTTGCATTTTGTGAAATCATCTCACAGAGTTACAGCTTTCCCCTCAAGAAGCCTTTCGCTAAGACAGTTCTTGTGGAATTGGCAAAGTGATATTTGGAAGCCCATAGAGGACTATGGTGAAAAAGGAAATATCCTCAGATGAAATCTGGAAGGAAGCTTTCTGAGAAACTGCTTAGTGTTCTGTTAATTCATCTCACAGAGTTACATCTGTGTGTCCTGGATCTCTTTGCTAGCCTTATTTCTGTGGAATCTGAGAACAGATATATCCGATCCCTTTGAAGATTATAGGGCCAAAGGAAATATCCTCCGATAACAAAGAGAAAGAAGCTTTCTGAGAAACTTCTTTGTGTTCTTTGAAATCATCTCACAGAGTTACAGCTTTCCCCTCAAGAAGCCTTTCGCTAAGACAGTTCTTGTGGAATTGGCAAACTGATATTTGGAAGCCCATAGAGGGCTATGGTGAAAAAGGAAATATCCTCAGATGAAATCTGGAAAGAAGCTTTCTGACAAACTGCTTAGTGTTCTGTTAATTCATCTCACAGAGTTACATCTGTATTTCGTGGATCTCTTTGCTAGCCTTATTTCTGTGGAATCTGAGAACAGATATTTCGGATCCCTTTGAAGACTGTAGGGCCAAAGAAATATCCTCCGATAACAAAGAGAAAGAAGCTTTCTGAGAAACTTCTTTGTGTTCTGTGAAATCATCTCACAGAGTTACACCTTTCCCCTCAAGAAGCCTTTCGCTAAGACAGTTCTTGTGGAATTGGAAAAGTTATATTTGGAAGCCCATAGAGGGCTATGATGAAAAAGGAATTATCCTCAGATGAAATCTGGAAAGAAGCTTTCTGAGAAACTGCTTAGTGTTCTGTTAATTCATCTCACAGAGTTACATCTGTGTTTCGTGGATCTCTTTGCTAGCCTTATTTCTGTGGAATCTGAGAACAGATATTTCGGATCCCTTTGAAGACTATAGGGCCAAAGGAAATATCCTCCGATAACAAAGAGAAAGAAGCTTTCTGAGAAACTTCTTGGCGTTCTGTGAAATCATCTCACAGAGTTACAGCTTTCCCTTCAAGAAGACTTTCGCTAAGACAGTTCTTGTGGAATTGGCAAAGTGATATTTGGAAGCCCATAGAGGGCTATGGTGAAAAAGGAAATATCCTCAGATGAAATCTGAGAAGAAGCTTTCTGAGAAACTGCTTAGTTTTCTGTTAAGTCATCTCACAGAGTTACATCTGTATTTCGTGGATCTCTTTGCTAGTCTTTATTCTGTGGAATCTGAGAACAGATATTCGCATCCCTTTGAAGACTATAGGGCCAAACGAAATATCCTCCGATAACAAAGAGAAAGAAGCTCTCTGAGAAACGTCGTTGTGTTCTGTGAAATCATCTCACAGAGTTACAGCTTTCCCCTCAACAAGCTTAGTGTTCTGTTAATTCATCTCACAGAGTTACATCTGTTTTTCGTGGATGTCTTTGCTAGCCTTATTTCTGTGTAATCTGAGAATAGATATTTTGGATCCCTTTGAAGACTATAGGGCCAAAGGAAATATCCTCCGATAACAAAGAGAAAGAAGCTTTCTGAGAAACTTCTTTGTGTTCTGTGAAATCATCTCACAGAGTTACAGCTTTCCCCTCAGGAAGCCTTTCACTAAGACAGTTCTTGTGGAATTGGCAAACTGATATTTGGAAGCCCATAGAGGGCTATGGTGAAAAAGGAAATATCCTCAGATGAAATATGGAAAGAAGCTTTCTGAGAAACTGCTTCGTGTTCTGTTAATTCATTTCACAGAGTTACATCTGTATTTCGTGGATCTCTTTGCTAGCCTTTATTCTGAGGAATCTGAGAACAGATATTTCGGATACCTTTGAAGACTATAGGGCCAAAGGAAATATCCTCCGATAACAAAGAGAAAGAAGCTCTCTGAGAAACGTCTTTGTGTTCTGTGAAATCATCTCACAGAGTTACAGCTTTCCCCTCAAGAAGCCTTTCGCTAAGACAGTTCTTGTGGAATTGGCAAACTGATATTTAGAAGCCCATAGAGGGCAATGGTGAAAAAGGAAATATCCTCAGATGAAATCTGGAAAGAAGCTTTCTGAGGAACTGCTTAGTGTTCTGTTAATTCATCTCACAGAGTTACATCTGTATTTCGTGGATCTCTTTGCTAGCCTTATTTCTGTGGAATCTGAGAACAGATATTTCGTATCCCTTTGAAGACTATAGGGCCAAAGGAAATATCCTCCGATAACAAAGAGAAAGAAGCTTTCTGAGAAACTTCTTTGTGTTCTGTGATATCATCTCGGAGAGTTACAGCTTTCCCCTCAAGAAGCCTTTCGCTAAGACAGTTCTTGTGGAATTGGCAAAGTGATATTTGGAAGCCCATAGAGGGCTATGGTGAAAAAGGAAATATCCTCAGATGAAATCTGGATAGAAGCTTTCTGAGGAACTGCTTAGTGTTCTGTTAATTCGTCATAGAGTTACGTCTGTATTTCGTGGATCTCTTTGCTAGCCTTATTTCAGTGGAATCTGAGAACAGATATTTCGGATCCCTTTGAAGACTATAGGGCCAAAGGAAATATCCTCCGATAACAAAGAGAAAGAAACTTTCTGAGAAATTTCTTTCTGTTCTGTGAAATCATCTCGCAGAGTTACTGCTTTCCCCTCAAGAAGCCTTTCGCTAAGACAGTTCTTGTGGAATTGGCAAAGTGATATTTGGAAGCCCAAACAGGGTTATTGTGAAAAAGGAATTATCCTCAGATGAAATATGGAAAGAAGCTTTCTGAGAAACTGCTTAGTTTTCTGTTAATTCATCTCAGAGAGTTACATCTGTATTTCGTGGATCTCTTTGTTAGCCTTATTTCTGTGGAATCTGAGAAGAGATATTTCGGATCCCATTGAAGACTATAGGGTCAAAGAAATATCCTCCGATAACAAAGAGAAAGAAGCTTTCTGAGAAACTTCTTTGTGTTCTGTGAAATCATCTCACAGAGTTACAGCTTTCCCCTCAAGAAGCCTTTCGCTAAGACAGTTCTTGTGGAATTGGCAAAGTGATATTTGGAAGCCCATAGAGGGCTATGGTGAAAAAGGAAATATCCTCAGATGAAATCTGGAAAGAAGCTTTCTGAGAAACTGCTTAGTGTTCTGTTAATTCATCTCACAGAGTTACATCTGTATTTCGTGGATCTCTTTGCTAGCCTTATTTCTGTGGAATCTGAGAACAGATATTTCGGATCCCATTGAAGACATTAGGGTCAAAGGAAATATCCTCCGATAACAAAGAGAAAGAAGCTTTCTGAGAAACTTCTTGCCGTTCTGTGAAATCATCTCACAGAGTTACAGCTTTCCCCTCAAGAAGCCTTTCGCTAAGACAGTTCTTGTGGAATTGGCAAAGTGATATTTGGAAGCCCATAGAGGGCTAAGGTGAAAAAGGAAATACCCTAGATGAAATCTGGAAAGAAGCTTTCTGAGAAACTGCTTAGTGTTCTGTTAATTCATCTCACAGAATTACATCTGTATTTCATGGATCTCTTTGCTAGCCTTATTTCTGTGGAATCTGAGAACAGATATTTCGTATCCCTTTGAAGATTATAGGGCCCAAGGAAATATCCTCAGATAACAAAGAGAAAGAAGCTTTCTGAGAAATTTCTTTGTGTTCTGTGAAATCATCTCACCGAGTTAGAGCATTCCCCTCAAGAAGCCTTTCGCTAAGTCAGGTCTTGTGGAATACGCAAAGTGATATTTGGAAGTCCATGGAGGGCTATGTTGAAAAAGGAAATATCCTCAGATGAAATCTGGAAAGAAGCTTTCTGAGAAACTGCTTAGTGTTCTCTTAATTCATCTCACAGAGTTAAATCTGTATTTCGTGGTCACTTTGCTAGCCTTATTTCAGTGGAATCTGAGAAGAGATATTTCGGATCCCATTGAAGACTACAGGGTCAAAGGAAATATCCTCCGATAACAAAGAGAAAGAAGCTTTCTGAGAAACTACTTTGTGTTCTGTGAAATCATCTCACAGAGTTACAGCTTTCCGCCAAGAAGCCTTTCGCTAAGACAGTTCTTGTGGAATTGGCAAGGTGATATTTGGAAGGCCATAGAGGGCTATGGTGAAAAGGGAAATATCCTCAGATGAAATCTGGAAAGAAGCTTTCTGAGGAACTGCTTAGTGTTCTGTTAATTCATCTCACAGAGTTACATCTGTATTTCGTGGATCTCTTTGCTAGCCTTATTTCTGTGGAATCTGAGAACAGATATTTCAGATCCCTTTGAAGACAATAGAGCCAAAGGAAATATCCTCCGATAACAAAGAGAAAGAAGCTTTCTGAGAAATTCCTTTGTGTTCTATGAAATCATCTCACAGAGTTACAGCTTTCCCCTCAAGAAGCCTTTCGCTAAGACAGTTCTTGTGGAATTGGCAAAGTGATATTTGGAAGCCCATAGAGGGCTATGGTGAAAAAGGAAATATCCTCAGATGAAATCTGGAAAGAAGCTTTCTGAGAAACTGCTTAGTGTTCGGTTAATTCATCTCACAGAGTTACATCTGTATTTCGTGGATCTCTTTGCTAGCCTTATTTCTGTGGAATCTGAGAACAGATATTTCGGATCCCTTTCAAGACTATAGGGCCAAAGGAAATATCCTCTGATAACAAAGAGAAAGAAGCTCTCGGAGAAACTACTTTGTCTTCTGTGAAATCATCTCACAGAGTTACAGCTTTCCCCTCAAGAAGCCTTTCGCTAAGACAGTTCTTGTGGAATTGGCAAAGTGATATTTGGAAGCCCATAGAGGGCTATGGTGAAAAAGGAAATATCCTCAGATGAAATCTGGAAAGAAGCTTTCTGACAAACTGCTTAGTGTTCTGTTAATTCATCTCACAGAGTTACATCTGTATTTCGTGGATCTCTTTGCTAGCCTTATTTCTGTGGAATCTGAGAACAGATATTTCGGATCCCTTTGAAGACTATAGGGCCAAAGGAAATATCCTCTGATAACAAAGAGAAAGAAGCTTTCTGAGAAACTTCTTTGTGTTCTGTGAAATCATCTCACAGAGTTACACCTTTCCCCTCAAGAAGCCTTTCGCTAAGACAGTTCTTGTGGAATTGGCAAAGTGATATTTGGAAGCCCGTAGAGGGCTATGGTGAAAAAGGAATTATCCTCAGATGAAATCTGGAAAGAAGCTTTCTGAGAAACTGCTTAGTGTTCTGTTATTTCATCTCACAGAGTTACATCTGTATTTCGTGGATCTCTTTGCTAGCCTTATTCTGTGGAATCGAGAAGAGATATTTCGGATCCCATTGAAGACATTAGGGGCAAAGGAAATATCCTCCAATAATAAAGAGAAAGTAGCTTTCTGAGAAACTTCTTGGCGTTCTGTGAAATCATCTCACAGAGTTACAGCTTTCCCCTCAAGAAGCCTTTCACTAAGTCAGTTCTTGTGGAATTCGCAAAGTGATATATGGAAGCCCATAGAGGGCTATGGTGAAAAAGGAAATATCCTCAGATGAAATCTGGAAGGAAGCTTTCTGAGAAACTGCTTAGTGTTCGGTTAATTCATCTCACAGAGTTACATCTGTATTTCGTGGATCTCTTTGCTAGCCTTACTTCTGTGGAATCTGAGAACAGATATTCCGGATTCCTTTGAAGACTTTAGGGACAAAGGAAATATCCTCCGATAACAAAGAGAAAGAAGCTTTCTGAGAAACTTCTTTGTGTTCTGTGAAATCATCTCACAGAGTTACAGCTCTCCCCCAAGAAGGCTTTCGCTAAGACAGTTCTTGTGGAATTGGCAAAGTGATATTTGGAAGCACATAGAGGGCTATGGTGAAAAAGGACATATCCTCAGATGAAATCTGGAAAGAAGCTTTCTGAGGAACTGCTTAGTGTTCTGTTAATTCATCTCATAGAGTTACATCTGTATTTCGTGGATCTCTTTGCTAGCCTTATTTCTGTGGAATCTGAGAACAGATATTTCAGATCCCTTTGAAGACAATAGGGCCAAAGGAAATATCCTCCGATAACAAAGAGAAAGAAGCTTTCTGAGAAATTCCTTTGTGTTCTATGAAATCATCTCACAGAGTTACAGCTTTCCCCTCAAGAAGCCTTTCGCTAAGACAGTTCTTGTGGAATTGGCAAAGTGATATTTGGAAGCCCATAGAGGGCTATGTTGAAAAAGGAAATATCCTCAGATGAAATCTGGAAAGAAGCTTTCTAAGAAACTGCTTAGTGTTCGGTTAATTCATCTCACAGAGTTACATCTGTATTTCGTGGATCTCTTTGCTAGCCTTATTTCTGTGGAATCTGAGAACAGATATTTCGGATCCCTTTCAAGACAATAGGGCCAAAGGAAATATCCTCCGATAACAAAGATAAAGAAACTTTCTGAGAAACTACTTTGTCTTCTGTGAAATCATCTCACAGAGTTACAGCTTTCCCCTCAAGAAGCCTTTCGCTAAGACCGTTCTTGTGGAATTGGCAAAGTGATATTTGGAAGCCCAAAGAGGGCTATGGTGAAAAAGGAAATATCCTCAGATGAAATCTGGAAAGAAGCTTTCTGAGAAACTGCTTCGTGTTCTGTTAATTCATCTCACAGAGTTACATATGTATTTCGTGGATCTCTTTGCTAGCCTTTATTCTGTGGAATCTGAGAACAAATATTTCGGATACCTTTGAAAACTATAGGGCCAAAGGAAATATCCTCCGATAACAAAGAGAAGCAAGCTCTCTGAGAAACGTCTTTGTGTTCGGTGAAATCATCTCACAGAGTTACTGCTTTCCCCTCAAGAAGCCTTTCGCTAAGACAGTTTTTGTGGAATTGGCAAAGTGATATTTGGAAGCCCATAGAGGGCTATGGTGGAAAAGGAAATATCCTCAGATGAAATCTGGAAAGAAGATTTCTGAGAAACTGCTTAGTGTTCTGTTAATTCATCTCACAGAGTTACATCTCTATTTCGTGGATCACTTTGCTAGCCTTATTTCAGTGGAATCTGAGAAGAGATATTTCGGATCCCATTGAAGACTATAGGGTCAAAGGAAATATCCTCCGATAACAAAGAGAAAGAAGCTTTCTGAGAAACTTCTTTGTGTTCTGTGAAATCATCTCACAGAGTTACAGCTTTCCCCCAAGAAGCCTTTCGCTAAGACAGTTCTTGTCGAATTGGCAAAGTGATATTTGGAAGCCCATAGAGGGCTATGGTGAAAAAGGAAATATCCTCAGATGAAATCTGGAAAGAAGCTTTCTGAGAAACTGCTTCGTGTTCTGTTAATTCATCTCACAGAGTTACATCTGTATTGCGTGGATCTCTTTGCTAGCCTTATTTCTGTGGAATCTGAGAACAGATATGTCGGATCCCTTTGAAGACTATAGGGCCAAAGGAAATATCCTCCGATAACATAGAGAAAGAAGCTTTATGAGAAACTTCTTTGTGTTCTGTGAAATCATCTCACAGAGTTACACCTTTCCCCTCAAGAAGCCTTTCGCTAAGACAGTTCTTGTGGAATTGGCAAAGTGATATTTGGAAGCCCCTAGAGGGCTATGGTGAAAAAGGAAATATCCTCAGATGAAATCTGGAAGGAAGCTTTCTGAGAAACTGCTTAGTGTTCGGTTAATTCATCTCACAGAGTTACATCTGCATTTCGTGGATCTCTTTGCTAGCCTTTTTTCTGTGGAATCTGAGAAGAGATATTTCGGATCCCTTTCAAAACTATAGGGCCAAAGGAAATATCCTCCGATAACAAAGAGAAAGAAGCTTTCTGAGAAACTACTTTGTCTTCTGTGAAATCATCTCACAGAGTTACAGCTTGCCCCTCAAGAATCCTTTCGCTAAGACAGTTCTTGTGGAATTGGCAAAGTGATATTTGGAAGCCCATAGAGGGCTATGGTAAAAAGGAAATATCCTCAGATGAAATCGGGAAAGAAGCTTTCTGAGGAACTTCTTAGTATTCTGTTAATTCATCTCATAGAGTTACATCTGTATTTCGTGGATCTCTTTGCTAGCCTTATTTCTGTGGAATCTGAGAAGAGATATTTCGGATCCCATGAAGACTATAGGGTCAAAGGAAATATCCTCCGATAACAAATAGAAAGAAGCTCTCTGAGAAACGTCTTAGTGTTCTGTGAAATCATCTCACAGAGTTACAGCTTTCCCCCAAGAAGCCTTTCGCTAAGACAGTTCTTGTGGAATAGGCAAAGTGATATTTGGAAGCCCAGAGAGGGCTATGGTGAAAAAGGAAATATCCTCAGATGAAATCTGGAAAAAAGATTATTGAGGAACTGCTTACTGTTCTGTTAATTCATCTCAAAGAGTTACATCTGTATTTCGTGGATCTTTTTGCTAGACTTATTTCTGTGGAATCTGAGAACAGATATTTCAGATCCCTTTGAAGACAATAGGGCCAAAGGAAATATCCTCCGATAACAAAGAAAAAGAAGCTTTCTGAGAAATTCCTTTGTGTTCTATGAAATCATCTCACAGAGTTACAGCTTTCCCCTCAAGAAGCCTTTCGCTAAGACAGTTCTTGTGGAATTGGCAAAGTGATATTTGGAAGTCCGTGGAGGGCTATGTTGAAAAAGGAAATATCCTCAGATGAAATCTGGAAAGAAGCTTTCTGAGAAACTGCTTAGTGTTCTGATAATTCACCTCACAGAGTTACATCTGTATTTCGTGGATCTCATTGCTAGCCTTATTTCTGTTGAATCTGAGAACAGATATTTCGGATCCCTTTCAAGACTATAGTGCCAAAGGAAATATCCTCCGATAACAAAGAGAAAGAAGCTTTCTCAGAAACTTCTTTGTGTTCTGTGAAATCATCTCACAGAGTTACAGCTTTCCCCTGAAGAAGCCTTTCGCTAAGACAGTTTTGTGGAATTGGCAAAGTGATATTTGGAAGCCCATAGAGGGCTATGGTGAAAAAGGAAATATCCTCAGATGAAATCTGGAAAGAAGCTTTCTGAGAAACTGCTTAGTGTTCTGTTAATTCATCTCACAGAATTACATCTGTATTTCATGGATCTCTTTGCTGGTCTTATTTCTGTGGAATCTGAGAACAGATATTTCATATCCCTTTGAAGTCTATAGGGCCAAAGTAAATATCCTCCGATAACAAAGAGAAAGAAGCTTTCTGAGAAATTTCTTTGTGTTCTGTGAAATCATCTCACCGAGTTACAGCATTCCCCTCAAGAAGCCTTTCGCTAAGTCAGTTCTTGTGGAATTCGCAAAGTGCTATTTGGAAGCCCATAGAGGGCTATGGTGAAAAAGGAAATATCCTCAGATGAAATCTGGAAGGAAGCTTTCTGAGAAACTGCTTAGTGTTCGGTTAATTCATCTCACAGAGTTACATCTGCATTTCGTGGATCTCTTTGCTAGCCTTATTTCTGTGGAATCTGAGAAGAGATATTTCGGATCCCTTTCAAAACTATAGGGCCAAAGGAAATATCCTCCGATAACAAAGAGAAAGAAGCTTTCTCAGAAACTTCTTTGTGTTCTGTGAAATCATCTCGCAGAGGTACAGCTTTCCCCTCAAGAAGCCTTTCGCTAAGACAGTTCTTGTGGAATTGGCAAAGTGATATTTGGAAGCCCATAGAGGGCTACGGTGAAAAAGGAATTATCCTCATATGAAATCTGGAAAGAAGCTTTCTGAGGAACTGCTTAGTGTTCTGTTAATTCATCTCATAGAGTTACATCTGTATTTCATGGATCTCTTTGCTAGCCTTATTTCTGTGTAATCTGAGAACGGATATTTCAGATCCCTTTGAAGACAATAGGGCCAAAGGAAATATCGTCCGATAACAAAGAGAAAGAAGCTTTCTGAGAAATTCCTTTGTGTTCTATGAAATCATCTCACAGAGTTACAGTTTTCCCCTCAAGAAGCCTTTCGCTAAGACAGTGCTTGTGGAATTGGCAAAGAGATATTTGGAAGCCCATAGAGGGCTATGGTGAAAAAGGAAATATCCTCAGATGAAATCTGGAAAGAAGCTTTCTGAGAAACTGCTTAGTGTTCGGTTAATTCATCTCACAGAGTTACATCTGTATTTCGTGGATCTCTTTGCTAGCCTTATTTCTGTGGAATCTGAGAACAGATATTTCGGATCCCTTTCAAGACTATACGGCCAAAGGAAATATCCTCCGATAACAAAGAGAAAGAAGCTTTCTGAGAAACTACTTTGTCTTCTGTGAAATCATCTCACAGAGTTACAGCTTTCCCCTCAAGAAGCCTTTCGCTAAGACAGTTCTTGTGGAATTGGCAAAGTGATATTTGGAAGCCCAAAGAGGGCTATGATGAAAAAGGAAATATCCTCAGATGAAATCTGGAAAGAAGCTTTCTGAGAAACTGCTTCGTGTTCTGTTAATTCATCTCACAGAGTTACATCTGTATTTCGTGGATCTCTTTGCTAGCCTTTAATCTGTGGAATCTGAGAACAGATATTTCGGATCCCTTTGAAGACTATAGGGCCAAAGGAAATATCCTCCGATAACAAAGAGAAAGAAGCTTTCTGAGAAACTTCTTTGTGTTCTGTGAAATCATCTCACAGAGTTACAGCTTTCCCCTCAAGAAGCCTTTCGCTAAGACAGTTCTTGTGGAATTGGCAAAGTGATATTTGGAAGCCCATAGAGGGCTATGGTGAAAAAGGAATTATCCTCAGATGAAATCTGGAAAGAAGGTTTCTGAGAAACTGCTTAGTGTTCTGTTAATTCATCTCACAGAATTACATCTGTATTTCATGGATCCCTTTGCTCGCCTTATTTCTGTGGAATCTGAGAACAGATATTTCGGATCCCTTTGAAGACAATAGGGCCAAAGGAAATACAATCCGATAACAAAGAGAACGAAGCTTTCTGAGAAATTTCTTTGTGTTCTGTGAAATCATCTCACCGAGTTACAGCATTCACCTCAAGAAGCCTTTCGCTAAGTCAGTTCTTGTGGAATTCGCAAAGTGATATTTGGAAGCCCATAGACGGCTACGGTGAAAAAGGAAATATCCTCAGATGAAATCTGGAAAGAAGCTTTCTGAGAAACTGCTTAGTGTTCTGTTAATTCATCTCTCAGAGTTACATCTGTATTTCGTGGATCTCTTTGCTAGCCTTATTTCTGTGGAATCTGAGAACAGATATTTCGGATCCCTTTGAAGACTATAGGGACAAAGGAAATATCCTCCAATAACAAAGAGAAAGAAGCTTTCTGAGAAATTTCTTTGTGTTCTCTGAAATCATCTCACAGAGTTACTGCTTTCCCCTCAAGAAGCCTTTCGCTAAGACAGTTCTTGTGGAATTGGCAAAGTGATATTTGGAAGCCCATAGAGGGCTATGGTGGAAAAGGAAATATCCTCAGATGAAATCTGGAAAGAAGCTTTCTGAGAAACTGCTTAGTGTTCTGTTAATTCATCTCACAGAGTTACATCTGTATTTCGTGGATCACTTTGCTAGCCTTATTTCAGTGGAATCTGAGAAGCGATATTTCGTATCCCATTGAAGACTATAGGGTCAAAGGAAATATACTCCGATAACAAAGAGAAAGAAGCTTTCTGAAAAACTTCTTTGTGTTCTGTGAAATCATCCCACAGAGTTACATCTTTCCCCCAAGAAGCCTTTCGCTAAGACAGTTCTTGTGGAATAGGCAAAGTGATATTTGGAAGCCCATAGAGGGCTATGGTGAAAAAGGAATTATCCTCAGATGAAATATGGAAAGAAGCTTTCTGAGAAACTGCTTAGTTTTCTGTTAATTCATCTCACAGAGTTACATCTGTATTTCGTGGATCTCTTTGATAGCCTTATTTCTGTGGAATGTGAGAAGAGATATTTCGGATCCCATTGAAGACTATAGGGTCACAGGAAATATCCTCCGATAACAAAGAGAAAGAAGCTTTCTGAGAAATTTCTTTGTGTTCTGTGAAATCATCTCACCGAGTTACAGTATTCCCCTCCAGAAGCCTTTCGCTAAGTCAGTTCTTGTGGAATTCGCAAAGTGATATTTGGAAGCCCAAAGAGGGCTATGGTGAAAAAGGAAATATCCTCAGATGAAATCTGGAAAGAAGCTTTCTGAGAAACTGCTTAGTGTTCTGTTAATTCATCTCACAGAGTTACATCTGTATTTCGTGGATCTCTTTCCTAGCCTTATTTCTGTGGAATCTGAGAACAGATATTTCGGATCCCTTTCAAGACTATAGGTCCAAAGGAAATATCCTCCGATAACAAAGAGAAAGAATCTTTCTCAGAAACTTCTTTGTGTTCTGTGAAATAATCTCACAGAGTTACAGCTTTCCCCTCAACAAGCCTTTCGCTAAGACAGTTCTTGTGGAATTGGCAAAGTGATATTTGGAAGCCCAAACAGGGTTATTGTGAAAAAGGAATTATCCTCAGATGAAATATGGAAAGAAGCTTTCTGAGAAACTGCTTAGTTTTCTGTTAATTCATCTCAGAGAGTTACATCTGTATTTCGTGGATCTCTTTGTTAGCCTTATTTCTGTGGAATCTGAGAAGAGATATTTCGGATCCCATTGAAGACTATAGGGTCAAAGAAATATCCTCCGATAACAAAGAGAAAGAAGCTTTCTGAGAAACTTCTTTGTGTTCTGTGAAATCATCTCACAGAGTTACAGCTTTCCCCTCAAGAAGCCTTTCGCTAAGACAGTTCTTGTGGAATTGGCAAAGTGATATTTGGAAGCCCATAGAGGGCTATGGTGAAAAAGGAAATATCCTCAGATGAAATCTGGAAAGAAGCTTTCTGAGAAACTGCTTAGTGTTCTGTTAATTCATCTCACAGAGTTACATCTGTATTTCGTGGATCTCTTTGCTAGCCTTATTTCTGTGGAATCTGAGAACAGATATTTCGGATCCCATTGAAGACATTAGGGTCAAAGGAAATATCCTCCGATAACAAAGAGAAAGAAGCTTTCTGAGAAACTTCTTGCCGTTCTGTGAAATCATCTCACAGAGTTACAGCTTTCCCCTCAAGAAGCCTTTCGCTAAGACAGTTCTTGTGGAATTGGCAAAGTGATATTTGGAAGCCCATAGAGGGCTAAGGTGAAAAAGGAAATACCCTAGATGAAATCTGGAAAGAAGCTTTCTGAGAAACTGCTTAGTGTTCTGTTAATTCATCTCACAGAATTACATCTGTATTTCATGGATCTCTTTGCTAGCCTTATTTCTGTGGAATCTGAGAACAGATATTTCGTATCCCTTTGAAGATTATAGGGCCCAAGGAAATATCCTCAGATAACAAAGAGAAAGAAGCTTTCTGAGAAATTTCTTTGTGTTCTGTGAAATCATCTCACCGAGTTAGAGCATTCCCCTCAAGAAGCCTTTCGCTAAGTCAGGTCTTGTGGAATACGCAAAGTGATATTTGGAAGTCCATGGAGGGCTATGTTGAAAAAGGAAATATCCTCAGATGAAATCTGGAAAGAAGCTTTCTGAGAAACTGCTTAGTGTTCTCTTAATTCATCTCACAGAGTTAAATCTGTATTTCGTGGTCACTTTGCTAGCCTTATTTCAGTGGAATCTGAGAAGAGATATTTCGGATCCCATTGAAGACTACAGGGTCAAAGGAAATATCCTCCGATAACAAAGAGAAAGAAGCTTTCTGAGAAACTACTTTGTGTTCTGTGAAATCATCTCACAGAGTTACAGCTTTCCGCCAAGAAGCCTTTCGCTAAGACAGTTCTTGTGGAATTGGCAAGGTGATATTTGGAAGGCCATAGAGGGCTATGGTGAAAAGGGAAATATCCTCAGATGAAATCTGGAAAGAAGCTTTCTGAGGAACTGCTTAGTGTTCTGTTAATTCATCTCACAGAGTTACATCTGTATTTCGTGGATCTCTTTGCTAGCCTTATTTCTGTGGAATCTGAGAACAGATATTTCAGATCCCTTTGAAGACAATAGGGCCAAAGGAAATATCCTCCGATAACAAAGAGAAAGAAGCTTTCTGAGAAATTCCTTTGTGTTCTATGAAATCATCTCACAGAGTTACAGCTTTCCCCTCAAGAAGCCTTTCGCTAAGACAGTTCTTGTGGAATTGGCAAAGTGATATTTGGAAGCCCATAGAGGGCTATGGTGAAAAAGGAAATATCCTCAGATGAAATCTGGAAAGAAGCTTTCTGAGAAACTGCTTAGTGTTCGGTTAATTCATCTCACAGAGTTACATCTGTATTTCGTGGATCTCTTTGCTAGCCTTATTTCTGTGGAATCTGAGAACAGATATTTCGGATCCCTTTCAAGACTATAGGGCCAAAGGAAATATCCTCTGATAACAAAGAGAAAGAAGCTCTCGGAGAAACTACTTTGTCTTCTGTGAAATCATCTCACAGAGTTACAGCATTCCCCTCAAGAAGCCTTTCGCTAAGTCAGTTCTTGTGGAATTCGCAAAGTGATATTTGGAAGCCCATAGAGGGCTATGGTGAAAAAGGAAATATCCCCAGATGAAATCTGGAAAGAAGCTTTCTGAGAAACTCCTTAGTGTTCTGTTAATTCATCTCACAGAGTTACATCTGTATTTCGTGGATCTCTTTGCTAGCCTTATTTCTGTGGAATCTGAGAACAGATATTTCGGATCCCTTTGAAGACTATAGGGCCAAAGGAAATATCCTCCGATAACAAAGAGAAAGAATCTTTCTCAGAAACTTCTTTGTGTTCTGTGAAATCATCTCACAGAGTTACAGCTTTCCCCTCAAGAAGGCTTTCGCTAAGACAGTTTTGTGGAATTGGCAAATGATATTTGGAAGCCCATAGAGGGCTATGGTGAAAAAGGAAATATCCTCAGATGAAATCTGGAAAGAAGCTTTCTGAGGAACTGCTTAGTGTTCTGTTAATTCATCTCATAGAGTTACATCTGTATTTCATGGATCTCTTTGCTAGCCTTATTTCTGTGGAATCTGAGAACAGATATTTCAGATCCCTTTGAAGACTATAGGGCCAAAGGAAATATCCTCCGATAACAAAGAGAAAGAAGCTTTCTGAGAAATTCCTTTGTGTTCTATGAAATCATCTCACAGAGTTACAGCTTTCCCCTCAAGAAGCCTTTCGCTAAGACAGTGCTTGTGGAATTGGCAAAGTGATATTTGGAAGCCCATAGAGGGCTATGGTGAAAAAGGAAATATCCTCAGATGAAATCTGGAAAGAAGCTTTCTGAGAAACTGCTTAGTGTTCGGTTAATTCATCTCACAGAGTTACATCTGTATTTCGTGGATCACTTTGCTAGCCTTATTTCAGTGGAATCTGAGAAGAGATATTTCGGATCCCATTGAAGACTATAGGGTCAAAGGAAATATCCTCCGATAACAAAGAGAAAGAAGCTTTCTGAGAAACTTCTTTGTGTTCTCTGAAATCATCTCACAGAGTTACAGCTTTCCCCCAAAAAGCCTTTCGCTAAGACTGTTCTTGTGGAATTGGCAAAGTGATATTTGGAAGCCCATAGAGGGCTATGGTGAAAAAGGAATTATCCTCAGATGAAATCTGGAAAGAAGCTTTCTGAGAAACTGCTTAGTGTTCTGTTAATTCATCTCACAGAGTTACATCTGTATTTCGTGGATCTCTTTGCTAGCTTTATTTCTGTGGAATCTGAGAACAGATATTTCGGATCCCATTGAAGACATTAGGGCCAAAGGAAATATCCTCCGATAAAAAAGAGAAAGAAGCTTTCTGAGAAATTTCTTTGTGTTCTGTGAAATCATCTCACCGAGTTACAGCATTCCCCTCAAGAAGCCTTTCGCTAAGTCAGGTCTTGTGGAATTCGCAAAGTGATATTTGGAAGCCCATAGAGGGCTATGGTGAAATAGGAAATATCCTCAGATGAAATCTGGAAAGAAGCTTTCTGAGAAACTGCTTAGTGTTCGGTTAATTCATCTCACAGAGTTACATCTGTATTTCGTGGATCTCTTTGCTAGCCTTATTTCTGTGGAATCTGAGAACAGATATTTCGCATCCCTTTGAAGACTATAGGGCCAAAGGAAATATCCTCTAATAACAAAGAGAAAGAAGCTTTCTGAGAAACTTCTTTGTGTTCTGTGAAACCACCTCACAGAGTTACAGCTTTCCCCTCAAGAAGCCTTTCGCTAAGACAGTTCTTGTGGAATTGGCAAAGTGATATTTGGAAGCCCATAGAGGGCTATGGTGAAAAAGGAAATATCCTCAGATGAAATCTGGAAGGAAGCTTTCTGAGAAACTGCTTAGTGTTCTGTTAATTCATCTCACAGAGTTACATCTGTATTTCGTGGATCTCTTTGCTAGCCTTATTTCTGTGGAATCTGAGAACAGATATTTGGGATCCATTTGAAGACTATAGGGACAAAGGAAATATCCTCCGATAACAAAGAGAAAGAAGCTTTCTGAGAAATTTATTTGTGTTCTGTGAAATCATCTCACAGAGTTACTGCTTTCCCCTCAAGAAGCCTTTCGCTAAGACAGTTCTTGTGGAATTGGCAAAGTGATATTTGGAAGCCCATAGAGGGCTATGGTGGAAAAGGAAATATCCTCAGATGAAATCTGGAAAGAAGCTTTCAGAGAAACTGCTTAGTGTTCTGTGAATTCATCTCACAGAGTTACATCTGTATTTCGTGGATCACTTTGCTAGCCTTATTTCAGTGGAATCTGAGAAGAGATATTTCGGATCCCATTGAAGACTATAGGGTCAAAGGAAATATCCTCCCATAACAAAGAGAAAGAAGCTTTCTGAGAAACTTCTTTGTGTTCTGTGAAATCATCTCACAGAGTTACAGCTTTCCCCCTAGAAGCCTTTCGCTAAGACAGTTCTTGTGGAATTGGCAAAGTGATATTTGGAAGCCCATAGAGGGCTATGGTGAAAAAGGAAATATCCTCAGATGAAATCTGGAAAGAAGCTTTCTGAGGAACTGCTTAGTGTTCTGTTAATTCATCTCATAGAGTTACATCTGTATTTCGTGGATCTCTTTGCTAGCCTTATTTCTGTGGAATCTGAGAACAGATATTTCAGATCCCTTTGAAGACAATAGGGCCAAAGGAAATATCCTCCGATAACAAAGAGAAAGAAGCTTTCTGAGAAATTCCTTTCTGTTATATGAAATCATCTCACAGAGTTACAGCTTTCCCCTCAAGAAGCCTTTCGCTAAGACAGTTCTTGTGGAATTGGCAAAGTGATATTTGGAAGCCCATAGAGGGCTATGGTGATAAAGGAAATATCCTCAGATGAAATCTGGAAAGAAGCTTTCTGAGAAACTGCTTAGTGTTCGGTTAATTCGTCTCACAGAGTTACATCTGTATTTCGTGGATCTCTTTGCTAGCCTTATTTCTGTGGAATCTGAGAACAGATATTTCGGATCCCTTTCAAGACTATAGGGAAAAAGGAAATATCCTCCGATAACAAAGAGAAAGAACCTTTCTGAGAAACTACTTTGTCTTCTGTGAAATCATCCCACAGAGTTACAGCTTTCCCCTCAAGAAGCCTTTCGCTAAGACCGTTCTTGTGGAATTGGCAAAGTGATATTTGGAAGCCCATAGAGGGCTATGGTGAAAAGGAAATATCCTCAGATGAAATCTGGAAAGAAGGTTTCTGAGAAACTGCTTCGTGTTCTGTTAATTCATCTCACAGAATTACATCTGTATTTCATGGATCTCTTTGCTAGCCTTATTTCTGTGGAATCTGAGAACAGATATTTCGTATCCCTTTGAAGACTATAGGGTCAAAGGAAATATCCTCCGATCACAAAGAGAAAGAAGCTTTCTGAGAAATTTCTTTGTGTTCTGTGAAATCATCTCACCGTGTTACAGCATTCCCCTCAAGAAGCCTTTCGCTAAGTCAGTTCTTGTGGAATTCGCAAAGTGATATTTGGAAGCCCATAGAGGGCTATGGTGAAAAAGGAAATATCCTCAGATGAAATCTGGAAAGAAGCTTTCTGAGAAACTCCTTAGTGTTCTGTTAATTCATCTCGCAGAGTTACATCTGTATTTCGTGGATCTCTTTGCTAGCCTTATTTCTGTGGAATCTGAGAACAGATATTTCGGATCCCTTTGAAGACTATAGGGCCAAAGGAAATATCCTCCGATAACAAAGACAAAGAATCTTTCTCAGAAACTTCTTTGTGTTCTGTGAAATCATCTCACAGAGTTACAGCTTTCCCCTCAAGAAGGCTTTCGCTAAGACAGTTTTGTGGAATTGGCAAAGTGATATTTGGAAGCCCATAGAGGGCTATGGTGAAAAAGGAAATATCCTCAGATGAAATCTGGAAAGAAGCTTTCTGAGGAACTGCTTAGTGTTCTGTTAATTCATCTCATAGAGTTACATCTGTATTTCGTGGATCTCTTTGCTAGCCTTATTTCTGTGGAATCTGAGAACAGATATTTCAGATCCATTTGAAGAATATAGGGCCAAAGGAAATATCCTCCGATAACAAAGAGAAAGAAGCTTTCTGAGAAATTCCTTTGTGTTCTATGAAATCATCTCACAGAGTTACAGCTTTCCCCTCAAGAAGCCTTTCGCTAAGACAGTGCTTGTGGAATTGGCAAAGTGATATTTGGAAGCCCATAAAGGGCTATGGTGAAAAAAGAAATATCCTCAGATGAAATCTGGAAAGAAGCTTTCTGAGAAACTGCTTAGTGTTCGGTTAATTCATCTCACAGAGTTACATCTGTATTTCGTGGATCTCTTTGCTAGCCTTATTTCTGTGGAATCTGAGAACAGATATTTCGGATCCCTTTCAAGACTATACTGCCAAAGGAAATATCCTCTAATAACAAAGAGAAAGAAGCTTTCTGGGAAACTTCTTTGTGTTCTGTGAAACCACCTCACAGAGTTACAGCTTTCCCCTCAAGAAGCCTTTCCCTAAGACAGTTCTTGTGGAATTGGCAAAGTGATATTTGGAAGCCCATAGAGGGCTATGGTGAAAAAGGAAATATCCTCAGATGAAATCTGGAAGGAAGGTTTCTGAGAAACTGCTTAGTGTTCTGTTAATTCATCTCACAGAGTTACATCTGTATTTCTTGGATCTCTTTGCTAGCCTTGTTTCTGTGGAATCTGAGAACAGATATTTCGGATCCCTTTGAAGACTATAGGGACAAAGGAAATATCCTCCGATAATAAAGAGAAAGAAGCTTTCTGAGAAATTTCTTTGTGTTCTGTGAAATCATCTCACAGAGTTACTGCTTTCCCCTCAAGAAGCCTTTCACTAAGACACTTCTTGTGGAATTGGCAAAGTGATATTTGGAAGCCCATAGAGGGCTATGGTGGAAAAGGAAATATCCTCAGATGAAATCTGGAAAGAAGCTTTCTGAGAAACTGCTTAGTGTTCTGTTAATTCATCTCACAGAGTTACATCTGTATTTCGTGGATCACTTTGCTAGCCTTATTTCAGTGGAATCTGAGAAGAGATATTTCGGATACCATTGAAGACTGTAGGGTCAAAGGAAATATAATCCGATAACAAAGAGAAAGAAGCTTTCTGAGAAACTTCTTTGTGTTCTGTGAAATCATCTCACAGAGTTACAGCTTTCCCCCAAGAAGCCTTTCGCTAAGACAGTTTTTGTGGAATTGGCAAAGTGATATTTGGAAGCCCGTAGAGGGCTATGGTGAAAAAGGAATTATCCCCAGATGAAATATGGAAAGAAGCTTTCTGAGAAACTGCTTAGTTTTCTGTTAATTCATCTCACAGAGTTACATCTGTATTTCGTGGATCTCTTTGATAGCCTTATTTCTGTGGAATCTGAGAAGAGATATTTCGCATCCCATTGAAGACTATAGGGTCAAAGGAAATATCCTCCGATAACAAAGAGAAAGAAGCTTTCTGAGAAATTTCTTTGTGGTCTGTGAAATCATCTCACAGAGTTACTGCTTTCCCCTCAAGAAGACTTTCGCTAAGACAGTTCTTGTGGAATTGGCAAAGTGATATTTGGAATCCCATAGAGGGCTCTGGTGAAAAAGGAAATATCCTCAGACGAAATCTGGAAAGAAGCTTTCTGAGAAACTGCTTAGTGTTCTGTTAAATCATCTCACAGAGTTACATCTGTATTTCGTGGATCACTTTGCTAGCCTTATTTCAGTGGAACTGAGAAGAGATATTTCAGATCCCATTGAAGCCTATAGGGTCAAAGGAAATATCTTCCGATAACAAAGAGAAAGAAGCTCTCTGAAAAACGTCTTTGTGTTCTGTGAAATCATCTCACAGAGTTACAGCTTTCCCCCAAGAAGCCTTTCGCTAAGACAGTTTTTGTGGAATTGGCAAAGTGATATTTGGAAGCCCATAGAGGGCTATGGTGAAAAAGGAAATATCCTCAGATGAAATCTGGAAAGAAGCTTTCTGAGGAACTGCTTAGTGTTCTGTTAATTCATCTCATAGAGTTACATCTGTATTTCGTGGATCTCTTTGCTAGCGTTATTTCTGTGGAATCTGAGAACAGATATTTCAGATCCCTTTGAAGACAATAGGGCCAAAGGAAATATCCTCCGATAACAAAGAGAAAGAAGCTTTCTGAGAAATTCCTTTGTGTTCTATGAAATCATCTCACAGAGTTACAGCTTTCCCCTCAAGAAGCCTTTCGCTAAGACAGTTCTTGTGGAATTGGCAAAGTGATATTTGGAAGCCCATAGAGGGCTATGGTGAAAAAGGAAATATCCTCAGATGAAATCTGGAAAGAACCTTTCTGAGAAACTGCTTAGTGTTCGGTTAATTCATCTCACAGAGTTACATCTGTATTTCGTGGATCTCTTTGCTAGCCTTATTTCTGTGGAATCTGAGAACAGATATTTCGGATCCCTTTCAAGACTATAGGGCCAAAGGAAATATCCTCCGATAACAAAGAGAAAGAACCTTTCTGAGAAACTACTTTGTCTTCTGTGAAATCATCCCACAGAGTTACAGCTTTCCCCTCAAGAAGCCTTTCGCTAAGACCGTTCTTGTGGAATTGGCAAAGTGATATTTGGAAGCCCATAGAGGGCTATGGTGAAAAGGAAATATCCTCAGATGAAATCTGGAAAGAAGCTTTCTGAGAAACTGCTTCGTGTTCTGTTAATTCATCTCACAGAATTACATCTGTATTTCATGGATCTCTTTGCTAGCCTTATTTCTGTGGAATCTGAGAACAGATATTTCGTATCCCTTTGAAGACTATAGGGTCAAAGGAAATATCCTCCGATAACAAAGAGAAAGAAGCTCTCTGAAAAACGTCTTTGTGTTCTGTGAAATCATCTCACAGAGTTACAGCTTTCCCCCAAGAAGCCTTTCGCTAAGTCAGTTCTTGTGGAATTGGCAAAGTGATATTTGGAAGCCCATAGAGGGCTATGGTGAAAAAGGAAATATCCTCAGATGAAATCTGGAAAGAAGCTTTCTGAGAAACTCCTTAGTGTTCTGTTAATTCATCTCGCAGAGTTACATCTGTATTTCGTGGATCTCTTTGCTAGCCTTATTTCTGTGGAATCTGAGAACAGATATTTCGGATCCCTTTGAAGACTATAGGGCCAAAGGAAATATCCTCTGATAACAAAGAGAAAGAATCTTTCTCAGAAACTTCTTTGTGTTCTGTGAAATCATCTCACAGAGTTACAGCTTTCCCCTCAAGAAGGCTTTCGCTAAGACAGTTTTGTGGAATTGGCAAAGTGATATTTGGAAGCCCATAGAGGGCTATGGTGAAAAAGGAAATATCCTCAGATGAAATCTGGAAAGAAGCTTTCTGAGGAACTGCTTAGTGTTCTGTTAATTCATCTCATAGAGTTACATCTGTATTTCGTGGATCTCTTTGCTAGCCTTATTTCTGTGGAATCTGAGAACAGATATTTCAGATCCATTTGAAGACTATAGGGCCAAAGGAAATATCCTCCGATAACATAGAGAAAGAAGCTTTCTGAGAAATTCCTTTGTGTTCTATGAAATCATCTCACAGAGTTACAGCTTTCCCCTCAAGAAGCCTTTCGCTAAGACAGTGCTTGTGGAATTGGCAAAGTGATATTTGGAAGCCCATAAAGGGCTATGGTGAAAAAAGAAATATCCTCAGATGAAATCTGGAAAGAAGCTTTCTGAGAAACTGCTTAGTGTTCGGTTAATTCATCTCACAGAGTTACATCTGTATTTCGTGGATCTCTTTGCTAGCCTTATTTCTGTGGAATCTGAGAACAGATATTTCGGATCCCTTTCAAGACTATACTGCCAAAGGAAATATCCTCTAATAACAAAGAGAAAGAAGCTTTCTGGGAAACTTCTTTGTGTTCTGTGAAACCACCTCACAGAGTTACAGCTTTCCCCTCAAGAAGCCTTTCCCTAAGACAGTTCTTGTGGAATTGGCAAAGTGATATTTGGAAGCCCATAGAGGGCTATGGTGAAAAAGGAAATATCCTCAGATGAAATCTGGAAGGAAGGTTTCTGAGAAACTGCTTAATGTTCTGTTAATTCATCTCACAGAGTTACATCTGTATTTCTTGGATCTCTTTGCTAGCCTTGTTTCTGTGGAATCTGAGAACAGATTTTTCGGATCCCTTTGAAGACTATAGGGACAAAGGAAATATCCTCCGATAATAAAGAGAAAGAAGCTTTCTGAGAAATTTCTTTGTGTTCTGTGAAATCATCTCACAGAGTTACTGCTTTCCCCTCAAGAAGCCTTTCACTAAGACACTTCTTGTGGAATTGGCAAAGTGATATTTGGAAGCCCATAGAGGGCTATGGTGGAAAAGGAAATATCCTCAGATGAAATCTGGAAAGAAGCTTTCTGAGAAACTGCTTAGTGTTCTGTTAATTCATCTCACAGAGTTACATCTGTATTTCGTGGATCACTTTGCTAGCCTTATTTCAGTGGAATCTGAGAAGAGATATTTCGGATACCATTGAAGACTGTAGGGTCAAAGGAAATATAATCCGATAACAAAGAGAAAGAAGCTTTCTGAGAAACTTCTTTGTGTTCTGTGAAATCATCTCACAGAGTTACAGCTTTCCCCCAAGAAGCCTTTCGCTAAGACAGTTCTTGTGGAATTGGCAAAGTGATATTTGGAAGCCCGTAGAGGGCTATGGTGAAAAAGGAATTATCCTCAGATGAAATATGGAAAGAAGCTTTCTGAGAAACTGCTTAGTTTTCTGTTAATTCATCTCACAGAGTTACATCTGTATTTCGTGGATCTCTTTGATAGCCTTATTTCTGTGGAATCTGAGAAGAGATATTTCGCATCCCATTGAAGACTATAGGGTCAAAGGAAATATCCTCCGATAACAAAGAGAAAGAAGCTTTCTGAGAAATTTCTTTGTGGTCTGTGAAATCATCTCACAGAGTTACTGCTTTCCCCTCAAGAAGACTTTCGCTAAGACAGTTCTTGTGGAATTGGCAAAGTGATATTTGGAATCCCATAGAGGGCTCTGGTGAAAAAGGAAATATCCTCAGACGAAATCTGGAAAGAAGCTTTCTGAGAAACTGCTTAGTGTTCTGTTAAATCATCTCACAGAGTTACATCTGTATTTCGTGGATCACTTTGCTAGCCTTATTTCAGTGGAACTGAGAAGAGATATTTCAGATCCCATTGAAGCCTATAGGGTCAAAGGAAATATCTTCCGATAACAAAGAGAAAGAAGCTCTCTGAAAAACGTCTTTGTGTTCTGTGAAATCATCTCACAGAGTTACAGCTTTCCCCCAAGAAGCCTTTCGCTAAGACAGTTTTTGTGGAATTGGCAAAGTGATATTTGGAAGCCCATAGAGGGCTATGGTGAAAAAGGAAATATCCTCAGATGAAATCTGGAAAGAAGCTTTCTGAGGAACTGCTTAGTGTTCTGTTAATTCATCTCATAGAGTTACATCTGTATTTCGTGGATCTCTTTGCTAGCGTTATTTCTGTGGAATCTGAGAACAGATATTTCAGATCCCTTTGAAGACAATAGGGCCAAAGGAAATATCCTCCGATAACAAAGAGAAAGAAGCTTTCTGAGAAATTCCTTTGTGTTCTATGAAATCATCTCACAGAGTTACAGCTTTCCCCTCAAGAAGCCTTTCGCTAAGACAGTTCTTGTGGAATTGGCAAAGTGATATTTGGAAGCCCATAGAGGGCTATGGTGAAAAAGGAAATATCCTCAGATGAAATCTGGAAAGAACCTTTCTGAGAAACTGCTTAGTGTTCGGTTAATTCATCTCACAGAGTTACATCTGTATTTCGTGGATCTCTTTGCTAGCCTTATTTCTGTGGAATCTGAGAACAGATATTTCGGATCCCTTTCAAGACTATAGGGCCAAAGGAAATATCCTCCGATAACAAAGAGAAAGAACCTTTCTGAGAAACTACTTTGTCTTCTGTGAAATCATCCCACAGAGTTACAGCTTTCCCCTCAAGAAGCCTTTCGCTAAGACCGTTCTTGTGGAATTGGCAAAGTGATATTTGGAAGCCCATAGAGGGCTATGGTGAAAAGGAAATATCCTCAGATGAAATCTGGAAAGAAGCTTTCTGAGAAACTGCTTCGTGTTCTGTTAATTCATCTCACAGAATTACATCTGTATTTCATGGATCTCTTTGCTAGCCTTATTTCTGTGGAATCTGAGAACAGATATTTCGTATCCCTTTGAAGACTATAGGGTCAAAGGAAATATCCTCCGATAACAAAGAGAAAGAAGCTTTCTGAGAAATTTCTTTGTGTTCTGTGAAATCATCTCACCGTGTTACAGCATTCCCCTCAAGAAGCCTTTCGCTAAGTCAGTTCTTGTGGAATTCGCAAAGTGATATTTGGAAGCCCATAGAGGGCTATGGTGAAAAAGGAAATATCCTCAGATGAAATCTGGAAAGAAGCTTTCTGAGAAACTCCTTAGTGTTCTGTTAATTCATCTCACAGAGTGACATCTGTATTTCGTGGATCTCTTTGCTAGCCTTATTTCTGTGGAATCTGAGAACAGATATTTCGGATCCCTTTGAAGACTATAGGGCCAAAGGAAATATCCTCCGATAACAAAGAGAAAGAAGCTTTCTCAGAAACTTCTTTGTGTTCTGTGAAATCATCTCACAGAGTTACAGCTTTCCCCTCAAGAAGGCTTTCGCTAAGACAGTTTTGTGGAATTGGCAAAGTGATATTTGGAAGCACATAGAGGGCTATGGTGAAAAAGGAAATATCCTCAGATGAAATCTGGAAAGAAGCTTTCTGAGGAACTGCTTAGTGTTCTGTTAATTCATCTCATAGAGTTACATCTGTATTTCATGGATCTCTTTGCTAGCCTTATTTCTGTGGAATCTGAGAACAGATATTTCAGATCCCTTTGAAGACTATAGGGCCAAAGGAAATATCCTCCGATAACAAAGAGAAAGAAGCTTTCTGAGAAATTCCTTTGTGTTCTATGAAATCATCTCACAGAGTTACAGCTTTCCCCTCAAGAAGCCTTTCGCTAAGACAGTGCTTGTGGAATTGGCAAAGTGATATTTGGAAGCCCATAAAGGGCTATGGTGAAAAAAGAAATATCCTCAGATGAAATCTGGAAAGAAGCTTTCTGAGAAACTGCTTAGTGTTCGGTTAATTCATCTCACAGAGTTACATCTGTATTTCGTGGATCTCTTTGCTAGCCTTATTTCTGTGGAATCTGAGAACAGATATTTCGGATCCCTTTCAAGACTATACTGCCAAAGGAAATATCCTCTAATAACAAAGAGAAAGAAGCTTTCTGGGAAACTTCTTTGTGTTCTGTGAAACCACCTCACAGAGTTACAGCTTTCCCCTCAAGAAGCCTTTCCCTAAGACAGTTCTTGTGGAATTGGCAAAGTGATATTTGGAAGCCCATAGAGGGCTATGGTGAAAAAGGAAATATCCTCAGATGAAATCTGGAAGGAAGCTTTCTGAGAAACTGCTTAGTGTTCTGTTAATTCATCTCACAGAGTTACATCTGTATTTCGTGGATCTCTTTGCTAGCCTTGTTTCTGTGGAATCTGAGAACAGATATTTCGGATCCCTTTGAAGACTATAGGGACAAAGGAAATATCCTCCGATAATAAAGAGAAAGAAGCTTTCTGAAAAATTTCTTTGTGTTCTGTGAAATCATCTCACAGAGTTACTGCTTTCCCCTCAAGAAGCCTTTCACTAAGACACTTCTTGTGGAATTGGCAAAGTGATATTTGGAAGCCCATAGAGGGCTATGGTGGAAAAGGAAATATCCTCAGATGAAATCTGGAAAGAAGATTTCTGAGAAACTGCTTAGTGTTCTGTTAATTCATCTCACAGAGTTACATCTGTATTTCGTGGATCACTTTGCTAGCCTTATTTCTGTGGAATCTGAGAAGAGATATTTCGGATCCCATTGAAGACTATAGGGTCAAAGGAAATATACTCCGATAACAAAGAGAAAGAAGCTTTCTGAGAAACTTCTTTGTGTTCTGTGAAATCATCTCACAGAGTTACAGCTTTCCCCCAAGAAGCCTTTCGCTAAGACAGTTCTTGTGGAATTGGCAAAGTGATATTTGGAAGCCCATAGAGGGCTATGGTGAAAAAGGAATTATCCTCAGATGAAATATGGAAAGAAGCTTTCTGAGAAACTGTTTAGTTTTCTGTTAATTCATCTCACAGAGTTACATCTGTATTTCGTGGATCTCTTTGATAGCCTTATTTCTGTGGAATCTGAGAAGAGATATTTCGCATCCCATTGAAGACTATAGGGTCAAAGGAAATATCCTCCGATAACAAAGAGAAAGAAGCTTTCTGAGAAATTTCTTTGTGGTCTGTGAAATCATCTCACAGAGTTACTGCTTTCCCCTCAAGAAGACTTTCGCTAAGACAGTTCTTGTGGAATTGGCAAAGTGATATTTGGAATCCCATAGAGGGCTCTGGTGAAAAAGGAAATATCCTCAGACGAAATCTGGAAAGAAGATTTCTGAGAAACTGCTTAGTGTTCTGTTAATTCATCTCACAGAGTTACATCTGTATTTCGTGGATCACATTGCTAGCCTTATTTCAGTGGAACTGAGAAGAGATATTTCAGATCCCATTGAAGCCTATAGGGTCAAAGGAAATATCTTCCGATAACAAAGAGAAAGAAGCTCTCTGAAAAACGTCTTTGTGTTCTGTGAAATCATCTCACAGAGTTACAGCTTTCCCCCAAGAAGCCTTTCGCTAAGACAGTTTTTGTGGAATTGGCAAAGTGATATTTGGAAGCCCATAGAGGGCTATGGTGAAAAAGGAAATATCCTCAGATGAAATCTGGAAAGAAGCTTTCTGAGGAACTGCTTAGTGTTCCGTTAATTCATCTCATAGAGTTACATCTGTATTTCGTGGATCTCTTTGCTAGCGTTATTTCTGTGGAATCTGAGAACAGATATTTCAGATCCCTTTGAAGACAATAGGGCCAAAGGAAATATCCTCCGATAACAAAGAGAAAGAAGCTTTCTGAGAAATTCCATTGTGTTCTATGAAATCATCTCACAGAGTTACAGCTTTCCCCTCAAGAAGCCTTTCGCTAAGACAGTTCTTGTAGAATTGGCAAAGTGATATTTGGAAGCCCATAGAGGGCTATGGTGAAAAAGGAAATATCCTCAGATGAAATCTGGAAAGAACCTTTCTGAGAAACTGCTTAGTGTTCGGTTAATTCATCTCACAGAGTTACATCTGTATTTCGTGGATCTCTTTGCTAGCCTTATTTCTGTGGAATCTGAGAACAGATATTTCGGATCCCTTTCAAGACTATAGGGCCAAAGGAAATATCCTCCGATAACAAAGAGAAAGAACCTTTCTGAGAAACTACTTTGTCTTCTGTGAAATCATCCCACAGAGTTACAGCTTTCCCCTCAAGAAGCCTTTCGCTAAGACCGTTCTTGTGGAATTGGCAAAGTGATATTTGGAAGCCCATAGAGGGCTATGGTGAAAAGGAAATATCCTCAGATGAAATCTGGAAAGAAGCTTTCTGAGAAACTGCTTCGTGTTCTGTTAATTCATCTCACAGAATTACATCTGTATTTCATGGATCTCTTTGCTAGCCTTATTTCTGTGGAATCTGAGAACAGATATTTCGTATCCCTTTGAAGACTATAGGGTCAAAGGAAATATCCTCCGATAACAAAGAGAAAGAAGCTTTCTGAGAAATTTCTTTGTGTTCTGTGAAATCATCTCACCGTGTTACAGCATTCCCCTCAAGAAGCCTTTCGCTAAGTCAGTTCTTGTGGAATTCGCAAAGTGATATTTGGAAGCCCATAGAGGGCTATGGTGAAAAAGGAAATATCCTCAGATGAAATCTGGAAAGAAGCTTTCTGAGAAACTCCTTAGTGTTCTGTTAATTCATCTCACAGAGTGACATCTGTATTTCGTGGATCTCTTTGCTAGCCTTATTTCTGTGGAATCTGAGAACAGATATTTCGGATCCCTTTGAAGACTATAGGGCCAAAGGAAATATCCTCCGATAACAAACAGAAAGAAGCTTTCTCAGAAACTTCTTTGTGTTCTGTGAAATCATCTCACAGAGTTACAGCTTTCCCCTCAAGAAGGCTTTCGCTAAGACAGTTTTGTGGAATTGGCAAAGTGATATTTGGAAGCACATAGAGGGCTATGGTGAAAAAGGAAATATCCTCAGATGAAATCTGGAAAGAAGCTTTCTGAGGAACTGCTTAGTGTTCTGTTAATTCATCTCATAGAGTTACATCTGTATTTCATGGATCTCTTTGCTAGCCTTATTTCTGTGGAATCTGAGAACAGATATTTCAGATCCCTTTGAAGACTATAGGGCCAAAGGAAATATCCTCCGATAACAAAGAGAAAGAAGCTTTCTGAGAAATTCCTTTGTGTTCTATGAAATCATCTCACAGAGTTACAGCTTTCCCCTCAAGAAGCCTTTCGCTAAGACAGTGCTTGTGGAATCGGCAAAGTGATATTTGGAAGCCCATAAAGGGCTATGGTGAAAAAAGAAATATCCTCAGATGAAATCTGGAAAGAAGCTTTCTGAGAAACTGCTTAGTGTTCGGTTAATTCATCTCACAGAGTTACATCTGTATTTCGTGGATCTCTTTGCTAGCCTTATTTCTGTGGAATCTGAGAACAGATATTTCGGATCCCTTTCAAGACTATACTGCCAAAGGAAATATCCTCTAATAACAAAGAGAAAGAAGCTTTCTGGGAAACTTCTTTGTGTTCTGTGAAACCACCTCACAGAGTTACAGCTTTCCCCTCAAGAAGCCTTTCCCTAAGACAGTTCTTGTGGAATTGGCAAAGTGATATTTGGAAGCCCATAGAGGGCTATGGTGAAAAAGGAAATATCCTCAGATGAAATCTGGAAGGAAGCTTTCTGAGAAACTGCTTAGTGTTCTGTTAATTCATCTCACAGAGTTACATCTGTATTTCGTGGATCTCTTTGCTAGCCTTGTTTCTGTGGAATCTGAGAACAGATATTTCGGATCCCTTTGAAGACTATAGGGACAAAGGAAATATCCTCCGATAATAAAGAGAAAGAAGCTTTCTGAGAAATTTCTTTGTGTTCTGTGAAATCATCTCACAGAGTTACTGCTTTCCCCTCAAGAAGCCTTTCACTAAGACACTTCTTGTGGAATTGGCAAAGTGATATTTGGAAGCCCATAGAGGGCTATGGTGGAAAAGGAAATATCCTCAGATGAAATCTGGAAAGAAGATTTCTGAGAAACTGCTTAGTGTTCTGTTAATTCATCTCACAGAGTTACATCTGTATTTCGTGGATCACTTTGCTAGCCTTATTTCTGTGGAATCTGAGAAGAGATATTTCGGATCCCATTGAAGACTATAGGGTCAAAGGAAATATACTCCGATAACAAAGAGAAAGAAGCTTTCTGAGAAACTTCTTTGTGTTCTGTGAAATCATCTCACAGAGTTACAGCTTTCCCCCAAGAAGCCTTTCGCTAAGACAGTTCTTGTGGAATTGGCAAAGTGATGTTTGGAAGCCATTAGAGGGCTATGGTGAAAAAGGAAATATCCTCAGATGAAATCTGGAAAGAAGCTTTCTGAGAAACTGCTTAGTGTTCTGTGAATTCATCTCACAGAGTTACATCTGTGTTTCGTAGATCTCTTTGCTAGCCTTCTTTCTGTGGAATCTGAGAACAGATATTTCGGATCCCTTTGAAGACTATAGGGCCAAAGGAAATATCCTCCGATAACAAAGAGAAAGAAGCTTTCTGAGAAATTCCTTTGTGTTCTATGAAATCATCTCACAGAGTTACAGCTTTCCCCTCAAGAAGCCTTTCGCTAAGACAGTTCTTGTGGAATTGGCAAAGTGATATTTGGAAGCCCATAGAGGGCTATGGTGAAAAAGGAAATATCCTCAGATGAAATCTGGAAAGAAGCTTTCTGAGAAACTGCTTAGTGTTCGGTTAATTCATCTCACAGAGTTACATCTGTATTTCGTGGATCTCTTTGCTAGCCTTATTTCTGTGGAATCTGAGAACAGATATTTCGGATCCCTTTCAAGACTATAGGGCCAAAGGAAATATCCTCCGATAACAAAGAGAAAGAACCTTTCTGAGAAACTACTTTGTCTTCTGTGAAATCATCCCACAGAGTTACAGCTTTCCCCTCAAGAAGCCTTTCGCTAAGACCGTTCTTGTGGAATTGGCAAAGTGATATTTGGAAGCCCATAGAGGGCTATGGTGAAAAGGAAATATCCTCAGATGAAATCTGGAAAGAAGCTTTCTGAGAAACTGCTTCGTGTTCTGTTAATTCATCTCACAGAATTACATCTGTATTTCATGGATCTCTTTGCTAGCCTTATTTCTGTGGAATCTGAAAACAGATATTTCGTATCCCTTTGAAGACTATAGGGTCAAAGGAAATATCCTCCGATAACAAAGAGAAAGAAGCTTTCTGAGAAATATCTTTGTGTTTTGTGAAATCATCTCACCGTGTTACAGCATTCCCCTCAAGAAGCCTTTCGCTAAGTCAGTTCTTGTGGAATTCGCAAAGTGATATTTGGAAGCCCATAGAGGGCTATGGTGAAAAAGGAAATATCCTCAGATGAAATCTGGAAAGAAGCTTTCTGAGAAACTCCTTAGTGTTCTGTTAATTCATCTCACAGAGTTACATCTGTATTTCGTGGGTCTCTTTGCTAGCCTTGTTTCTGTGGAATCTGAGAACAGATATTTCGGATCCCTTTGAAGACTATAGGGCCAAAGGAAATATCCTCCGATAACAAAGAGAAAGAATCTTTCTCAGAAACTTCTTTGTTTTCTGTGAAATCATCTCACAGAGTTACAGCTTTCCCCTCAAGAAGGCTTTCGCTAAGACAGTTTTGTGGAATTGGCAAAGTGATATTTGGAAGCCCATAGAGGGCTATGGTGAAAAAGGAAATATCCTCAGATGAAATCTGGAAAGAAGCTTTCTGAGGAACAGCTTAGTATTCTGTTAATTCATCTCATAGAGTTACATCTGTATTTCATGGATCTCTTTGCTAGCCTTGTTTCTGTGGAATCTGAGAACAGATATTTCAGATCCCTTTGAAGACTATAGGGCCAAATGAAATATCCTCCGATAACAAAGAGAAAGAAGCTTTCTGAGAAATTCCTTTGTGTTCTATGAAATCATCTCACAGAGTTACAGCTTTCCCCTCAAGAAGCCTTTCGCTAAGACAGTGCTTGTGGAATTGGCAAAGTGATATTTGGAAGCCCATAAAGGGCTATGGTGAAAAAAGAAATATCCTCAGATGAAATCTGGAAAGAAGCTTTCTGAGAAACTGCTTAGTGTTCGGTTAATTCATCTCACAGAGTTACATCTGTATTTCGTGGATCTCTTTGATAGCCTTATTTCTGTGGAATCTGAGAACAGATATTTCGGAACCCTTTCAAGACTATACTGCCAAAGGAAATATCCTCTAATAACAAAGAGAAAGAAGCTTTCTGGGAAACTTCTTTGTGTTCTGTGAAACCACCTCACAGAGTTACAGCTTTCCCCTCAAGAAGCCTTTCCCTAAGACAGTTCTTGTGGAATTGGCAAAGTGATATTTGGAAGCCCATAGAGGGCTATGGTGAAAAAGGAAATATCCTCAGATGAAATCTGGAAGGAAGGTTTCTGAGAAACTGCTTAGTGTTCTGTTAATTCATCTCACAGAGTTACATCTGTATTTCGTGGATCTCTTTGCTAGCCTTGTTTCTGTGGAATCTGAGAACAGATATTTCGGATCCCTTTGAAGACTATAGGGACAAAGGAAATATCCTCCGATAATAAAGAGAAAGAAGCTTTCTGAGAAATTTCTTTGTGTTCTGTGAAATCATCTCACAGAGTTATTGCTTTCCCCTCAAGAAGCCTTTCACTAAGACACTTCTTGTGGAATTGGCAAAGTGATATTTGGAAGCCCATAGAGGGCTATGGTGGAAAAGGAAATATCCTCAGATGAAATCTGGAAAGAAGCTTTCTGAGAAACTGCTTAGTGTTCTGTTAATTCATCTCACAGAGTTACATCTGTATTTCGTGGATCACTTTGCTAGCCTTATTTCTGTGGAATCTGAGAAGAGATATTTCGGATCCCATTGAAGACTATAGGGTCAAAGGAAATATACTCCGATAACAAAGAGAAAGAAGCTTTCTGAGAAACTTCTTTGTGTTCTGTGAAATCATCTCACAGAGTTACAGCTTTCCCCCAAGAAGCCTTTCGCTAAGACAGTTCTTGTGGAATTGGCAAAGTGATATTTGGAAGCCCATAGAGGGCTATGGTGAAAAAGGAATTATCCTCAGATGAAATATGGAAAGAAGCTTTCTGAGAAACTGCTTAGTTTTCTGTTAATTCATCTCACAGAGTTACATCTGTATTTCGTGGATCTCTTTGATAGCCTTATTTCTGTGGAATCTGAGAAGAGATATTTCGCATCCCACTGAAGACTATAGGGTCAAAGGAAATATCCTCCGATAACAAAGAGAAAGAAGCTTTCTGAAAAATTTCTTTGTGGTCTGTGAAATCATCTCACAGAGTTACTGCTTTCCCCTCAAGAAGACTTTCGCTAAGACAGTTCTTGTGGAATTGGCAAAGTGATATTTGGAATCCCATAGAGGGCTATGGTGAAAAAGGAAATATCCTCAGATGAAATCTGGAAAGAAGCTTTCTGAGACTGCTTAGTGTTCTGTTAATTCATCTCACAGAGTTACATCTGTATTTCGTGGATCACTTTGGTAGCCTTATTTCAGTGGAATCTGAGAAGAGATATTTCGGATCCCATTGAAGCCTATAGGGTCAAAGGAAATATCCTCCGATAACAAAGAGAAAGAAGCTCTCTGAGAAACGTCTTTGTGTTCTGTGAAATCATCTCACAGAGTTACTGCTTTCCCCCAAGAAGCCTTTCGCTACAACCGTTCTTGTGGAATTGGCAAAGTGATATTTGGAAGCCCATAGAGGGCTATGGTGAAAAGGAAATATCCCCAGATGAAATCTGGAAAGAAGCTTTCTGAGAAACTGCTTCGTGTTCTGTTAATTCATCTCACAGAGTTAGATCTGTATTTCGTGGATCTCTTTGCTAGCCTATTTCTGTGGAATCTGAGAACAGATATTTCAGATCCCTTTGAAGACAATAGGGCCAAAGGAAATATCCTCCGATAACAAAGAGAAAGAAGCTTTCTGAGAAATTCCTTTCTGTTATATGAAATCATCTCACAGAGTTACAGCTTTCCCCTCAAGAAGCCTTTCGCTAAGACAGTTCTTGTGGAATTGGCAAAGTGATATTTGGAAGCCCATAGAGGGCTATGGTGAAAAAGGAAATATCCTCAGATGAAATCTGGAAAGAAGCTTTCTGAGAAACTGCTTAGTGTTCGGTTAATTCGTCTCACAGAGTTACATCTGTATTTCGTGGATCTCTTTGCTAGCCTTATTTCTGTGGAATCTGAGAACAGATATTTCGGATCCCTTTCAAGACTATAGGGCCAAAGGAAATATCCTCCGATAACAAAGAAAAAGAACCTTTCTGAGAAACTACTTTGTCTTCTGTGAAATCATCCCACAGAGTTACAGCTTTCCCCTCAAGAAGCCTTTCACTACGACCATTCTTGTGGAATTGGCAAAGTGATATTTGGAAGCCCATAGAGGGCTATGGTGAAAAGGAAATATCCTCAGATGAAATCTGGAAAGAAGCTTTCTGAGAAACTGCTTCGTGTTCTGTTAATTCATCTCACAGAGTTACATCTGTATTTCGTGGATCTCTTTGCTAGCCTTTATTCTGTGGAATCTGAGAACAGATATTTCGGATACCTTTGAAGATTATATGTCCAAAGGAAACATCCTCCGATAACAAAGAGAAAGAAGCTCTCTGAGAAACGTCTTTGTGTCCTGTGAAATCATCTCACAGAGTTACACCTTTCCCCTCAAGAAGCCTTTCGCTAAGACAGTTCTTGTGGAATTGGCAAAGTGATATTTGGAAGCCCATAGAGGGCTATGCTGAAAAAGGAATTATCCTCAGATGAAATCTGGAAAGAAGCTTTCTGAGAAACTGCTTAGTGTTCTATTAATTCATCTCACAGAGTTACATCTGTATTTCGTGGATCTCTTTGCTAGCCTTATTTCTGTGGAATCTGAGAACAGATATTTCGGATCCCATTGAAGACATTAGGGCCAAAGGAAATATCCTCCGATAACAAAGAGAAAGAAGCTTTCTGAGAAATTTCTTTGTGTTCTGTGAAATCATCTCACCGAGTTACAGCATTCCCCTCAAGAAGCCTTTCGCTAAGTCAGGTCTTGTGGAATTCGCAAAGTGATATTTGGAAGCCCATAGAGGGCTATGGTGAAAAAGGAAATATCCTCAGATGAAATCTGGAAAGAAGCTTTCTGAGAAACTGCTTAGTGTTCGGTTAATTCATCTCACAGAGTTACATCTGTATTTGGTGGATCTCTTTGCTAGCCTTATTTCTGTGGAATCTGAGAACAGATATTTCGTATCCCTTTGAAGACTATAGGGCCAAAGGAAATATCCTCCGATAACAAAGAGAAAGAAGCTTTCTGAGAAACTACTTTGTCTTCTATGAAATCATCTCACAGAGTTACAGCTTTCCCCTCAAGAAGCCTTTCGCTAAGACCGTTCTTGTGGAATTGGCAAAGTGATATTTGGAAGCCCATAGAGGGCTATGGTGAAAAAGGAAATATCCTCAGATGAAATCTGGAAAGAAGCTTTCTGAGAAACTTCTTCGTGTTCTGTTAATTCATCTCACAGAGTTACATCTGTATTTCGTGGATCACTTTGCTAGCCTTATTTCAGTGGAATCTGAGAAGAGATATTTCGGATCCCATTGAAGACTATAGGGTCAAAGGAAATATCCTCCGATAACAAAGAGAAAGAAGCTTTCTGAGAAACTTCTTTGTGTTCTCTGAAATCATCTCACAGAGTTACAGCTTTCCCCCAAGAAGCCTTTCGCTAAGACTGTTCTTGTGGAATTGGCAAAGTGATATTTGGAAGCCCATAGAGGGCTATGGTGAAAAAGGAATTATCCTCAGATGAAATCTGGAAAGAAGCTTTCTGAGAAACTGCTTAGTTTTCTGTTAATTCATCTCACAGAGTTACATCTGTATTTCGTGGATCTCTTTGCTAGCCTTATTTCTGTGGAATCTGAGAAGAGATATTTCGGATCCCATTGAAGACTATAGGGTCAAAGGAAATATCCTCCAATAACAAAGAGAAAGAAGCTTTCTGAGAAATTTCTTTGTGTTCTGTGAAATCATCTCACAGAGATACGGCTTTCCCCTCAAGAAGTCTTTCGCTAAGACAGTTCTTGTGGAATTGGCAAAGTGATATTTGAAGCCCATAGAGGGCTATGGTGAAAAAGGAAATATCCTCAGATGAAATCTGGAAAGAAGCTTTCTGAGACTGCTTAGTGTTCTGTTAATTCATCTCACAGAGTTACATCTGTATTTCGTGGATCACTTTGGTAGCCTTATTTCAGTGGAATCTGAGAAGAGATATTTCGGATCCCATTGAAGCCTATAGGGTCAAAGGAAATATCCTCCGATAACAAAGAGAAAGAAGCTCTCTGAGAAACGTCTTTGTGTTCTGTGAAATCATCTCACAGAGTTACTGCTTTCTCCCAAGAAGCCTTTCGCTAAGACCGTTCTTGTGGAATTGGCAAAGTGATATTTGGAAGCCCATAGAGGGCTATGGTGAAAAGGAAATATCCTCAGATGAAATCTGGAAAGAAGCTTTCTGAGAAACTTCTTTGTGTTCTGTTAATTCATCTCACAGAGTTACATCTGTATTTCGTGGATCTCTTTGCTAGCCTTATTTCTGTGGAATCTGAGAACAGATATTTCAGATCCCTTTGAAGACAATAGGGCCAAAGGAAATATCCTCCGATAACAAAGAGAAAGAAGCTTTCTGAGAAATTCCTTTCTGTTATATGAAATCATCTCACAGAGTTACAGCTTTCCCCTCAAGAAGCCTTTCGCTAAGACAGTTCTTGTGGAATTGGCAAAGTGATATTTGGAAGCCCATAGAGGGCTATGGTGAAAAAGGAAATATCCTCAGATGAAATCTGGAAAGAAGCTTTCTGAGAAACTGCTTAGTGTTCGGTTAATTCGTCTCACAGAGTTACATCTGTATTTCGTGGATCTCTTTGCTAGCCTTATTTCTGTGGAATCTGAGAACAGATATTTCGGATCCCTTTCAAGACTATAGGGCCAAAGGAAATATCCTCCGATAACAAAGAAAAAGAACCTTTCTGAGAAACTACTTTGTCTTCTGTGAAATCATCCCACAGAGTTACAGCTTTCCCTTCAAGAAGCCTTTCACTAAGACCGTTCTTGTGGAATTGGCAAAGTGATATTTGGAAGCCCATAGAGGGCTATGGTGAAAAGGAAATATCCTCAGATGAAATCTGGAAAGAAGCTTTCTGATAAACTGCTTCGTGTTCTGTTAATTCATCTCACAGAGTTACATCTGTATTTCGTGGATCTCTTTGCTAGCCTTTACTCTGTGGAATCTGAGAACAGATATTTCGGATACCTTTGAAGATTATATGTCCAAAGGAAACATCCTCCGATAACAAAGAGAAAGAAGCTCTCTGAGAAACGTCTTTGTGTCCTGTGAAATCATCTCACAGAGTTACACCTTTCCCCTCAAGAAGCCTTTCGCTAAGACAGTTCTTGTGGAATTGGCAAAGTGATATTTGGAAGCCCATAGAGGGCTATGCTGAAAAAGGAATTATCCTCAGATGAAATCTGGAAAGAAGCTTTCTGAGAAACTGCTTAGTGTTCTGTTAATTCATCTCACAGAGTTACATCTGTATTTCGTGGATCTCTTTGCTAGCCTTATTTCTGTAGAATCTGAGAACAGATATTTCGGATCCCATTGAAGATATTAGGGCCAAAGGAAATATCCTCCGATAACAAAGAGAAAGAAGCTTTCTGAGAAATTTCTTTGTGTTCTGTGAAATCATCTCACCGAGTTACAGCATTCCCCTCAAGAAGCCTTTCGCTAAGTCAGGTCTTGTGGAATTCGCAAAGTGATATTTGGAAGCCCATAGAGGGCTATGGTGAAAAAGGAAATATCCTCAGATGAAATCTGGAAAGAAGCTTTCTGAGAAACTGCTTAGTGTTCGGTTAATTCATCTCACAGAGTTACATCTGTATTTCGTGGATCTCTTTGCTAGCCTTATTTCTGTGGAATCTGAGAACAGATATTTCGCATCCCTTTGAAGACTATAGGGCCAAAGGAAATATCCTCTAATAACAAAGAGAAAGAAGCTTTCTGAGAAACTTCTTTGTGTTCTGTGAAACCACCTCACAGAGTTACAGCTTTCCCCTCAAGAAGCCTTTCGCTAAGACAGTTCTTGTGGAATTGGCAAAGTGATATTTGGAAGCCCATTGAGGGCTATGGTGAAAAAGGAAACATCCTCAGATGAAATCTGGAAGGAAGCTTTCTGAGAAACTGCTTAGTGTTCTGTTAATTCATCTCACAGAGTTACATCTGTATTTCGTGGATCTCTTTGCTAGCCTTATTTCTGTGGAATCTGAGAACAGATATTTCGGATCCATTTGAAGACTATAGGGACAAAGGAAATATCCTCCGATAACAAAGAGAAAGAAGCTTTCTGAGAAATTTCTTTGTGTTCTGTGAAATCATCTCACAGAGTTACTGCTTTCCCCTCAAGAAGCCTTTCGCTAAGACAGTTCTTGTGGAATTGGCAAAGTGATATTTGGAAGCCCATAGAGGGCTATGGTGGAAAAGGAAATATCCTCAGATGAAATCTGGAAAGAAGCTTTCAGAGAAACTGCTTAGTGTTCTGTTAATTCATCTCACAGAGTTACATCTGTATTTCGTGGATCACTTTGCTAGCCTTATTTCAGTGGAATCTGAGAAGAGATATTTCGGATCCCATTGAAGACTATAGGGTCAAAGGAAATATCCTCCGATAACAAAGAGAAAGAAGCTCTCTGAAAAACGTCTTTGTGTTCTGTGAAATCATCTCACAGAGTTACAGCTTTCCCCCAAGAAGCCTTTCGCTAAGACAGTTTTTGTGGAATTGGCAAAGTGATATTTGGAAGCCCATAGAGGGCTATGGTGAAAAAGGAAATATCCTCAGATGAAATCTGGAAAGATGCTTTCTGAGGAACTGCTTAGTGTTCTGTTAATTCATCTCATAGAGTTACATCTGTATTTCGTGGATCTCTTTGCTAGCGTTATTTCTGTGGAATCTGAGAACAGATATTTCAGATCCCTTTGAAGACAATAGGGCCAAAGGAAATATCCTCCGATAACAAAGAGAAAGAAGCTTTCTGAGAAATTCCTTTGTGTTCTATGAAATCATCTCACAGAGTTACAGCTTTCCCCTCAAGAAGCCTTTCGCTAAGACAGTTCTTGTGGAATTGGCAAAGTGATATTTGGAAGCCCATAGAGGGCTATGATGAAAAAGGAAATATCCTCAGATGAAATCTGGAAAGAAGCTTTCTGAGAAACTGCTTAGTGTTCGGTTAATTCATCTCACAGGGTTACATCTGTATTTCGTGGATCTCTTTGCTAGCCTTATTTCTGTGGAATCTGAGAACAGATATTTCGGATCCATTTGAAGTCTATAGGGCCAAAGGAAATATCCTCCGATAACAAAGAGTAAGAAGCTTTCTGAGAAACTACTTTGTCTTCTGTGAAATCATCTCACAGAGTTACAGCTTTCCCCTCAAGAAGCCTTTCGCTAAGACCGTTCTTGTGGAATTGGCAAAGTGATATTTGGAAGCCCATAGAGGGCTATGGTGAAAAAGGAAATATCCTCAGATGAAATCTGGAAAGAAGCTTTCTGAGAAACTTCTTCGTGTTCTGTTAATTCATCTCACAGAGTTACATCTGTATTTCGTGGATCACTTTGCTAGCCTTATTTCAGTGGAATCTGAGAAGAGATATTTCGGATCCCATTGAAGACTATAGGGTCAAAGGAAATATCCTCCGATAACAAAGAGAAAGAAGCTTTCTGAGAAATTTCTTTGTGTTCTGTGAAATCATCTCACAGAGTTACTGCTTTCCCCTCAAGAAGACTTTCGCTAAGACAGTTCTTGTGGAATTGGCAAAGTGATATTTGAAGCCCATAGAGGGCTATGGTGAAAAAGGAAATATCCTCAGATGAAATCTGGAAAGAAGCTTTCTGAGACTGCTTAGTGTTCTGTTAATTCATCTCACAGAGTTACATCTGTATTTCGTGGATCACTTTGCTAGCCTTATTTCAGTGGAATCTGAGAAGAGATATTTCGGATCCCATTGAAGCCTATAGGGTCAAAGGAAATATCCTCCGATAACAAAGAGAAAGAAGCTCTCTGAGAAACGTCTTTGTGTTCTGTGAAATCATCTCACAGAGTTACTGCTTTCCCCCAAGAAGCCTTTCGCTAAGACCGTTCTTGTGGAATTGGCAAAGTGATATTTGGAAGCCCATAGAGGGCTATGGTGAAAAGGAAATATCCTCAGATGAAATCTGGAAAGAAGCTTTCTGAGAAACTGCTTCGTGTTCTGTTAATTCATCTCACAGAGTTACATCTGTATTTCGTGGATCTCTTTGCTAGCCTTATTTCTGTGGAATCTGAGAACAGATATTTCAGATCCCTTTGAAGACAATAGGGCCAAAGGAAATATCCTCCGATAACAAAGAGAAAGAAGCTTTCTGAGAAATTCCTTTCTGTTATATGAAATCATCTGACAGAGTTACAGCTTTCCCCTCAAGAAGCCTTTCGCTAAGACAGTTCTTGTGGAATTGGCAAAGTGATATTTGGAAGCCCATAGAGGGCTATGGTGAAAAAGGAAATATCCTCAGATTAAAGCTGGAAAGAAGCTTTCTGAGAAACTGCTTAGTGTTCGGTTAATTCGTCTCACAGAGTTACATCTGTATTTCGTGGATCTCTTTGCTAGCCTTATTTCTGTGGAATCTGAGAACTGATATTTCGGATCCCTTTCAAGACTATAGGGCCAAAGGAAATATCCTCCGATAACAAAGAGAAAGAACCTTTCTGAGAAACTACTTTGTCTTCTGTGAAATCATCCCACAGAGTTACAGCTTTCCCCTCAAGAAGCCTTTCGCTAAGACCGTTCTTGTGGAATTGGCAAAGTGATATTGGAAGCCCATAGAGGGCTATGGTGAAAAGGAAATATCCTCAGATGAAATCTGGAAAGAAGCTTTCTGAGAAACTGCTTCGTGTTCTGTTAATTCATCTCACAGAGTTACATCTGTATTTCGTGGATCTCTTTGCTAGCCTTATTTCTGTGGAATCTGAGAACAGATATTTCGTATCCCTTTGAAGACTATAGGGTCAAAGGAAATATCCTCCGATATCAAAGAGAAAGAAGCTTTCTGAGAAATTTCTTTGTGTTCTGTGAAATCATCTCACCGAGTTACAGCACTCCCCTCAAGAAGCCTGTCGCTAAGTCAGTTCTAGTGGTATTCGCAAAGTGATATTTGGAAGCCCATAGAGGGCTATGGTGAAAAAGGAAATATCCTCAGATGAAATCTAGAAAGAAGCTTTCCGAGAAACTGCTTAGTGTTCAGTTAATTCATCTCACAGAGATACATCTGTATTTCGTGGATCTCTTTGCTAGCCTTATTTCTGTGGAATCTGAGAACAGATATTTCGCATCCCTTTGATGACTATAGGGCCAAAGGAAATATCCTCTAATAACAAAGAGAAAGAAGCTTTCTGAGAAACTTCTTTGTGTTCTGTGAAATCATCTCACAGAGTTACAGCTTTCCCCTCAAGAAGCCTTTCGCTAAGACAGTTCTTGTGGAATTGGCAAAGTGATATTTGGAAGCCCATAGAGGGCTATGGTGAAAAAGGAAATATCCTCAGATGAAATCTGGAAAGAAACTTTCTGAGGAACTGCTTAGTGTTCTGTTAATTCATCTCATAGAGTTACATCTGTATTTCGTGGATCTCTTTGCTAGCCTTATTTCTGTGGAATCTGAGAACAGATATTTCAGATCCCTTTGAAGACAATAGGGCCAAAGGAAATATCCTCCGATAACAAAGACAAAGAAGCTTTCTGAGAAATTCCTTTGTGTTCTATGAAATCATCTCACAGAGTTACAGCTTTCCCCTCAAGAAGCCTTTCGCTAAGACAGTTCTTGTGGAATTGGCAAAGTGATATTTGGAAGTAAATAGAGGGCTATGGTGAAAAAGGAAATATCCTCAGATGAAATCTGGAAGGAAGCTTTCTGAGGAACTGCTTAGTGTTCTGTTAATTCATGTCACAGAGTTACATCTGTATTTCGTGGATCTCGTTGCTAGCCTTATTTCTGTGGAATCTGAGAACAGATATTTCGCATCCCTTTGAAGACTATAGGGCCAAAGGAAATATCCTCTCATATCAAAGAGAAAGAAGCTTTCTGAGAAACTTCTTTGTGTTCTGTGAAATCATCTCACAGAGTTAAAGCTTTCCCCTCAAGAAGCCTTTCGCTAAGAAAGTTCTTGTGGAATTGGCAAAGTGATATTTGGAAGCCCATAGAGGGCTATGGTGAAAAAGGAAATATCCTCAGATGAAATCTGGAAGGAAGCTTTCTGAGGAACTGCTTAGTGTTCTCTTAATTCATGTCACAGAGTTACATCTGTATTTCGTGGATCTCTTTGCTAGCCATATTTCTGTGGAATATGAGAACAGATATTTCGGATACCTTTGAAGATTATATGTCCAAAGGAAATATCCTCCGATAACAAAGAGAAAGAAGCTCTCTGAGAAACGTCTTTGTGTCCTGTGAAATCATCTCACAGAGTTACAGCTCTCCCCTCAAGAAGCCTTTCGCTAAGACAGTTGTTGTGGAATTGGCAAAGTGATATTTGGAAGCCCATAGAGGGCTATGCTGAAAAAGGAATTATCCTCAGATGAAATCTGGAAAGAAGCTTTCTGAGAAACTGCTTATTGTTCTGTTAATTCATCTCACAGAATTACATCTGTATTTCATGGATCTCTTTGCTAGCCTTATTTCTGTGGAATCTGAGAACAGATATTTCGTATCCCTTTGAAGACTATAGGGTCATAGGAAATATCCTCCGATATCAAAGAGAAAGAAGCTTTCTGAGAAATTTCTTTGTGTTCTGTGAAATCATCTCACCGAGTTACAGCATTCCCCTCAAGAAGCCTGTCGCTAAGTCAGTTCTTGTGGTATTCGCAAAGTGATATTTGGAAGCCCATAGAGGGCTATGGTGAAAAAGGAAATATCCTCAGATGAAATCTAGAAAGAAGCTTTCCGAGAAATTGCTTAGTGTTCAGTTAATTCATCTCACAGAGATACATCTGTATTTCGTGGATCTCTTTGCTAGCCTTATTTCTGTGGAATCTGAGAACAGATATTTCGCATCCCTTTGACAACTATAGGGCCAAAGGAAATATCCTCTAATAACAAAGAGAAAGAAGCTTTCTGAGAAACTTCTTTGTGTTCTGTGAAATCATCTCACAGAGTTACAGCTTTCCCCTCAAGAAGCCTTTCGCTAAGACAGTTCTTGTGGAATTGGCAAAGTGATATTTGGAAGCCCATAGAGGGCTATGGTGAAAAAGGAAATATCCTCAGATGAAATCTGGAAAGAAACTTTCTGAGGAACTGCTTAGTGTTCTGTTAATTCATCTCATAGAGTTACATCTGTATTTCGTGGATCTATTTGCTAGCCTTATTTCTGTGGAATCTGAGAACAGATATTTCAGATCCCTTTGAAGACAATAGGGACAAAGGAAATATCCTCCGATAACAAAGAGAAAGAAGCTTTCTGAGAAATTCCTTTGTGTTCTATGAAATCATCTCACAGAGTTACAGCTTTCCCCACAAGAAGCCTTTCGCTAAGACAGTTCTTGTGGAATTGGCAAAGTGATATTTGGAAGCAAATAGAGGGCTATGGTGAAAAAGGAAATATCCTCAGATGAAATCTGGAAAGAAGCTTTCTGAGAAACTGCTTAGTGTTCTGTTAATTCATCTCACAGAGTTACATCTGTATTTCTTGGATCTCTTTGCTAGCCTTATTTCTGTGGAATCTGAGAACAGATTTTTCGGATCCCTTTCAAGACTATAGGGCCAAAGGAAGTATCCTCCGATAACAAAGAGAAAGAAGCTTTCTGAGAAACTACTTTGTCTTCTGTGAAATCATCTCACAGAGTTACAGCTTTCCCCTCAAGAAGCCTTTCGCTAAGACAGTTCTTGTGGAATTGGCAAAGTGATATTTGGAAGCCCATAGAGGGCTATGGAGAAAAAGAAAATATCCTCAGATGAAATCTGGAAAGAAGCTTTCTGAGAAACTGCTTCGTGTTCTGTTAATTCATCTCACAGAGTTACATCTGTATTTCGTGGATCTCTTTGCTAGCCTTTATTCTGTGGAATCTGAGAACAGATATTTCGGATACCTTTGAAGACTATAGGGCCAAAGTAAATATCCTCCGATAACAAAGAGAAAGAAGCTCTCTGAGAAACGTCTTTGTGTTCTGTGAAATCATCTCACAGAGTTACAGCTCTCCCGTCAAGAAGCCTTTCGCTAAGACAGTTCTTGTGGAATTGGCAAAGTGATATTTGGAAGCCCATAGAGGGCTACGGTGAAAAAGGAAATATCCTCAGATGAAATCTGGAAAGAAGCTTTCCGAGAAACTGGTTAGTGTTCTGTTAATTCATCTCACAGAGTTACATCTGTATTTCTTGGATTTCTTTGCTAGCCTTATTTCTGTGGAATCTGAGAACAGATATTTCGGATCCCTTTGAAGACTATAGGGCCAAAGGAAATATCCTCCGATAACAAAGAGAAAGAAGCTTTCTGAGAAACTTCTTTGTGTTCTGTGAAATCATCTCACAGAGTTACACCTTTCCCCTCACGAAGCCTTTCGCTAAGACAGTTCTTGTGGAATTGGCAAAGTGATATTTGGAAGCCCATAGAGGGCTATGGTGAAAAAGGTATTATCCTCAGATGAAATCTGGAAAGAAGCTTTCTGAGAAACTGCTTAGTGTTCTGTTAATTCATCTCACAGAATTACATCTGTATTTCATGGATCTCTTTGCTAGCCTTATTTCTGTGGAATCTGAGAACAGATATTTCGTATCCCTTTGAAGACTATAGGGTCAAAGGAAATATCCTCCGATATCAAAGAGAAAGAAGCTTTCTGAGAAATTTCTTTGTGTTCTGTGAAATCATCTCACCGAGTTACAGCATTCCCCTCAAGAAGCCTGTCGCTAAGTCAGTTCTTGTGGTATTCGCAAAGTGATATTTGGAAGCCCATAGAGGACTATGGTGAAAAAGGAAATATCCTCAGATGAAATCTAGAAAGAAGCTTTCCGAGAAATTGCTTAGTGTTCAGTTAATTCATCTCACAGAGATACATCTGTATTTCGTGGATCTCTTTGCTAGCCTTATTTCTGTGGAATCTGAGAACAGATATTTCGCATCCCTTTGACAACTATAGGGCCAAAGGAAATATCCTCTAATAACAAAGAGAAAGAAGCTTTCTGAGAAACTTCTTTGTTTTCTGTGAAATCATC